>NC_084802.1:202735043-203470043 GCF_963169125.1 Humulus lupulus
ACAGCCAGAGAAAGGGGTGGAAATGTTGCGATCCAATGAGTGGAAGATGCTACACGTCACGAGATGTGGTGTTCGATGAAGCATCTTCTTGGTGGTCCCCAGAGAAGGAGGTGTTGCCAGACTCGAGAGAATTTGGAGACAAGCTGCAACAAAAGATGAGGAAGCATACTGTTCAACTCCAACCAAGTTCAGATGAATCAGGAGATCTAAATGGCGATGATGTCGAACAAAGAGTGACTCAGAATCCTTGGCAAACTGGCGTGTATCAACAACCAAACGAAGAAGGTGGGCCTAGTGAAACAGAAGAATCAACTCCACAATCTCAACTCTGAAGGTCAGCAAGAATACGAAGGTCAAATCCCAAATATGCCAATGCAGCCATAATTGAAGAAGCAACAGAGCCTGAGACGTTCGAAGAAGCATCGCAGAGTTCTGAGTGGATGACAGCTATGAAAGAAGAGATCGATGCACTTCAGCAAAATCAGACTTGGGATCTTGTGCCAAAGTCGAGAGATGTGAAACCCATATCTTGCAAATGGGTTTACAAGATAAAGCATCGTCCAGATGGGTCAATCGAGAGGTACAAGGCACGATTGGTAGCTTGTGGTTTCTCTCAACAGTATGGACTAGACTATGACGAAACATTTAGTCCAGTGGCAAAACTTACAACTGTACGAGTCCTACTTTCACTTGCAGCCAACAAAGACTGGAATTTGAGGCAAATGGATGTGAAGAATGCTTTTCTTCATGGAGAGCTGGATTGGGAGATCTACATGATCCAACCAATGGGTTTTCAGAGCCAAGATCATCCTGAATATGTGTGTAAGCTGTGGAAAGCACTCTACGGATTGAAACAAGCACCCAGGGCGTGGTATGGTAAGATTGCTGAATTTCTAACACAAAGTGGCTATTTAGTAACACCTGCAGATTCCATCTTGTTTGTCAAAACCAATAAAGGGAAGATAGCTATAATGCTAGTGTACGTGGATGACTTAATCATAACCAGTGATGATGAGGCAGAAATTCTTCGGACAAAGGAGAATTTATCAGTTCGTTTCCAGATGAAGGAACTTGGACAACTCAAGCACTTCCTTGGTCTAGAGGTTGATCGCACACAAGAAGGAATATTTCTCTGTCAACAAAAATATGCCAAAGATTTTATAAAGAGGTTCGGAATGCTCGAATGCAAGTCGATTTCGACACTGATGGAACCAAATGCCTAAATGTGTGCATATGAAGGAAATGATTTGGAAGATGCGACAATGTATCGATAATTGGTAGGTAGTCTGATCTACTTACCCTTGACTCGACCTGACATTTCTTATGCAGTTGGTGTGATGAGTCGATACATGCAAAATCCAAAGAAGCCTCATTTGGAAGCAGTTCGACGAATACCGAGATATGTGAAGAGTACAATTGACTATGGTCTTTTGTACAAGAAAGGTGAAGACTGCAAGTTAGTTGGTTACTGTGATGCTGACTATGCAGGAGATCATGACACCAAGAGATCAACAACTGGGTATGTGTTTAAGCTTGGCTCCGGAACAATTTCTTGGTGTAGCAAGAGACAGCCAACGGTATCATTGTCAACCACTGAAGCTGAGTATCAAGCAGCAGCAATGGCAGCTCAAGAAAGTACATGGTTGATACAGCTGATGAATAATCTACATCAACTAGTAGATTATGCAGTTCCGATGTACTGTGACAATCAGTCGGCAATTCGTTTGGCGGAGAATCTAGTCTTTCATGCAAGAACTAAGCATGTTGAAGTGCACTATCACTTTATCAGAGAAAATGTTCTGCAAGAAGAAATTGAGATGAAACAGATCAAGACGGATGATCAAGTTGCAGATTTGTTCACAAAAAGTCTAAGTACAGGCAAGCTCGAAAAGTTTCGTCAACAGCTTAACATAGTACAAAGAATAAGAGCTGACATTGAGGGGAGTGTTAAGAATCAATGTCAGCCCAAAAAGTCCAAATGTCAAAGCCCAAAGGTAAATAAAAGCCCAATCCATTTTATCTAAAGCCAAGACAATAGAAGCTTCTCAACAAATGTGGAATGAATATATTTTTAAGAGAAAATTGTAGAAGGATGTAGAAAGTAGATTTTTTAGGAGAAGTGTGTAGAATGTGGTAATAATGTATGGCTAGGATTATTTCTCAATTTAATATTTGTATGGTGTAGATTGCATGGTGAGGACTATAAATACCCTCCCTTGCATTTGGGTTAGGCATCCTCCTAAAATAAGTCTTTGTATTCTTAGTGTGGTGTTTTGAGTGTAAGTTGTGAGCTTCCTATTGAGTGTCTATTTCTCTTCAAATTGTGAGTGGTCTTTAGAAAGTGTTGTAGTGTCTTTTATTGTGGTATAATACAAGTAATTTGTTTACTTGTTTGGGTCCAATATTAGTAAGTTTAGAGTTGTGTACTCTAAATTTTACTCAACAGTCCTAAGAGATCACAAAGTTCATGGGCAAACCCAATAAAAGCTTGAAGCAAAATCATTACATAGATGCCTAAATCTCTATCCATAATCTGCACTAATGATTGTTAAACAAATCTATTGACCTTTAAGCATTTACTAATACATTTCTTAGGATTTCTTATCCAATTTCTTATACTCTCAAATGTGTTTTTTTTAATCCTAGAAGCTAAGCAAGCTTAGCCAAACTGAGTTTGTATCTTTATTCAATCTTTCTTTATATATATATAAAAAAAAAAGGTCAAAGATGAGATCAGACTAGTCATTCATGGTCAATAACTCAGTCATTCTTTCGACATAAACTCTATAGTTATGGCACTAATTTTTTAAGGGAATTGATTGATATAGAGAGAGATGGGAGATAGATTATAGGAAATTGTTTGTTGTGAAATAATAAAGATGGAACTATTGATGTGTGGTTAATGGATTATAAGCTGCGAATCTGTGTTGATCATGCTCAAATATTTTTTTAATTGTAGGAAGTTAAAACTTGCCGAAATTTTAATAGAATTTCTATAGAATTAAAGGTCAAGTTATATAAATACTATTTGTGTGCGTGATTTGATTGGTTAGATTTCTCGCCTGTAACGAAGTCTTTCCCTCTAAATTTTATGATATATTAACTTACTAAAATATATGTTTGAAATTATAGTGTCCTAAACAATCACAAAGCTTAGAGTGCGTATACTGATGCGTTATATGAAACAGATATATAACTTGTATAAAGATTCAGACACAAGGAATAGTTAGTCATGCAATTCCTACTGCTACTTTCCTCTAAAATTAAAGGAGCAACCAATCCAAATCCAATACAGACAGACAGAAGGAATATTTAGTCTTGCAATTAATAATGATAATAAAAGAAAGAATAAGAAGAAGAAGAAAGAAATGGATAATCACTTGAAAATATACCTGCATAAAGATTCCGAGAAGGTTCCTTCAAACGAATATCTGTAATAGCAAAAGTAAAAGAAAGTTTATGTTAAGAAGAATCTCAGGTTTTGCAACCCAAATTAGACTCTGAGAAAAACCTCACCTCACCTCACCTAATAAGCAAAGGGTATGTAGACCAAGATTCTCATAGAAGAAGCTGTCTGGTCTCCAGGTTTCAGCAAAGAATGGTATCAAAGATTCGAAACTGTCTTGCCATAACGGTAGAGCTGCAAGCCACAAACTCCAATGCATTCATCACCGAAGCATTCTTCATGAATAACAAGATCAGTGTGAGTTGTTGATCTCTGTATAGTAAATTCATAATAGAGAGAGATTTAAACAAATTTGTTGAGTATACTGAAGAGGAGGGTTATAGTGTGTTAGTTAGGCGGTTGGAAGACGGTTAGTTAAGTTTGTTATTTACTTGAGTTTGTTAGATAACAAACTTCACATGCTTCTTATTCATCCATGTATATTGGCATAACAGACTTGTGCTCACTACCAGAGCACTGATCACTTTCCGGAAATTCTATTTTCTCTGTTTTGCTTTTGAGCTCTTTCAAATCTTAACTAGATTGAACAAAGAATTGCTTGTGTAGAAAAATGAATAAAAACCACCAGTTACAATACAATCTATGGACTTGCAAATTACCTAAAGCAGCTAAGAATGGAAAGAATATTTATCATCACAATGCTCTTCTTCTACATATCCATGGAATTTGAAAATGACCCAAATCAGCAATGCCAGCGTACATATATAATGTATATTTATATATAGACACACATACATTCATCAAATCAGGAAGAAATGCCATAATTTATAATATAAACACGAAAACAAAAATTACAAATTAAAAGGAAAACAGAAAATTGTTAGAACATACCCAAAAGGGTCGCCAACTACAAGGAAAGCCACATCGAAACAGGAGCAACTGAAAGTAATTCATCGGCTTTTTCCTCCACCATTTCCCTATCTGCAAGAATCACTGGCCTTCCATACAGTTTTTCCTTGACTCATAGAAAAGAAATTAATCAATAATAAAGTTGATAGCTTTGAAAATTTGATGTGTAAGAAATCAAACTGGGGAGAAAGAAAGAGAAATATGTACCGGGGTAGAAAGAGCGTCCGAAAAGATGCCGAAAGAGAGAACAGAGATATTAGGTTTCGACGTAGACCTCATCGCATTGCTTCACTGCCTCTAACCCCCCTTAGAGTTACGTCCCCCAATCCCAGTAGCGAGATTTTGGATATTTAGGGAGATTCGGAATGAATAAAACTCAGCTCAATTAATTGCTGAGGAGTGTACTCGTATATATATTCCATTTTACAATATTACAAAGTTTAGTGTGCTAATTAGGTCTGTACACCTATTACATTCTATATCAGAATTTGTTACAAGAAATCTTCTAGACACTGATTCAATCATTGTGTAATCACTGCTAGTGTGATTTCGTCAGACTACTGGAGGATGATTCATTAATCATTTATGTCACCTGAGTTGGATGCTTGTGCTGAGTCACCTGCTGACAGTGAGTCTTTACACCACCCTCAAACGAAGGGGTGAAGGCTGAACACCGAGTTTGACAACTACAGATCGAAATCTTTCATGAGTGAGTTCCTTTGTGAGACACTTGGCTATTTGATATGTTGATGGTATGTACCTTACTTTAATCTTCCTTCTGAACACTTTTTCTCGAACAAAATACACATCAAATTCGATATGTTTCGTTCTTGCATGGTACACTAGGTTTGACGCAAGTGCAGCGACACTGATATTATCACACCATG
This sequence comes from Humulus lupulus, assembly GCF_963169125.1. NCBI lineage: Eukaryota > Viridiplantae > Streptophyta > Magnoliopsida > Rosales > Cannabaceae > Humulus > Humulus lupulus. Next base: position 202,740,246 of record NC_084802.1, read on the forward strand.
TCATTGATTTGCTTGGCAATGGGAACTTTAACTCCTTTAGCAATGATTCATTCCATGCAATCTCGGCTTCAACGTGTGCTAGAGCCATGTACTCGGATTCTGTACTAGATCTTAAGACAACAACTTGCTTCTTCGATGACCAAGACAATAGAGAGTCTCCAAGATACACACATTACCCTAAAATCGATCTTCTATCATTTGGATAGCATGCCCAGTCATCATCGAAGTATCCTACTATGCTCAGATCGTCACTTTCACCTATATGAAGACCATTATGGACTGTTCCTTTCAAGTATCTTAGTATCCTCTCCACTCCAATGTGTTGTTGTTGGTTCTTGAAGAAACTGACTCAACTTATTTACTACAAATGAAATATCTGGTCGTGTATGACAAAGATACTGTAATGCTCCCAGAAAACTTCTATTGTAAAGCCTTGGTTACCCCAAAACAGTTACGGTAATTGGTAAACCGGAAATTTGACCCGCTACCCGAGTCATTTGGTTAAAAACGTGTTCTAAATGTTATTAACAAGTTAAGGTGGAAAACCAATAAAAAGGAAATGATATATTTTATTAAAACTGTTCATGAGCTCATCAAAACATTTACACGTTATTTACAATATAAAAAGGTCACTACTGTTTTTAAATTTACAACCCCGCCGACCTAAGCGGCAAAAATAAGGTAAACCCCCTAGCTCCTCTGAGAACTCCTTGGCCGTGGTGGTCAAGCAGCCGCATATGTACACATCACACCTAAGCTCTCCACTCAAGGTTGGGTGAGCTTTTCTTTCATTTTACCTGCACCACATAGCACCCATGAGCCAAAGCCCAGCAAGAAAACACAATATAGCATGATATAATATTAACAATGATCATAATAATCATCCAGGACTACCAGTCCAAAACAGATAGGTGGCAGTCGCAAAAGTCACTAATGTGGGTGCAGCTCCCTTAAGCCATGTGACGATAGGGTCACCGGGGCTTATCAGGTAAATAAACCTTTCATTAGCCTAACCAGGATAGGTGCTGGTCACCAACATAACCTTCCTCGTGACCATAGAGTGATAACCCTGGAACATCGTTCCCTAGCCATGTGACAAACGGTCACCTGGGCCTTTGGCCCTGGCTCTCAGTAACTAGTCTTAGACTAGCCAAGCACTTATAAGATTCATCGACCTTAGGGTCAGTCCAGCGTTAATGCCTTAGAGTCATTCAACGATGTTATCGATTAGATCTAATCTTCATTCGGCCCTGCGTTCAGGACGCTTATGCCGTTTCTGACTCTTAGGTCAGTGTCCCTGACTAGTCAGTGCCATATACAAGTAAACAATACTCACTAGCATTTAATATGCAATCTGTGTCCACATTTATCAACCAGCATGCCTCAACAACTATCATACATGTCATATACATGGGGTGCAGTTTTCTTACCTCAGGTTCAAGCGGGCAATATTATAAGAACGCCTCCTGAGAACGATCGATCTTTTGGTTCCTTAGCGGTTACCTAATCACAACTAATTATAACCTCCATTAATGAGAATCTACAATAATAGGGTCTTAACCTACGCACCACTCTCGGGACCTCGAAACATGCCCACACATTGAGTATATTCGACCCCGGGCCTTAAAGATTGAAACCCCAAGTCAAAAACCCTTAAAAACACTCAAAACGGGACTTTGAAGGAACAGAGTAGAGCTACAGCGCTGATCCCTAGCGCCCCAGCGCTATACTCAAAACCCCCAACACGCCCAAAATACCCCTGTGTAGCGCTGTAGCACCCTAGGGTGGGGGCTATAGCGCTACCTCCAGACCAGATGCCCCCTGAAACCTCCTTCTTCATCTCCTTCAATTCTAACCTGATTCCAATGCTTCCAAATCCCATTTTTGATGCCAAATGAACCCAAAAACCATTCTAACATATCCCAAACATCACAACCATAAGAACCATAGCCAAAACTCCCATCAAAACCAAGATCTTAACCTAGAAATCACAACTGTAAAACAGAGCTAAAACAGGGCAAACCAGGAAATTCTATGGTTAGAAACTTACCCAAAGCTCAGCTTATGATGCTCTTCAAGGGTGGAACACACTCCCAAACTCCCAAGGCTTACTTCCCAAGCTTGAATCCTCAAGAATGGCTCAAAAATCCCAAAGGAAACTGAAGAAAAAAATGGTACGGGAAGGCTCTCCAAGTTGCTCTGTTTTTCTACCTCTTTCTCAGCCAAAAATGGTTATATCTATCTTAAAGGTGAAATGACCATTATACCCCTAGGTCAATTTAAAGTTTCTAAAGGCTCCCAAGGGAAAAATTGGTATTTTCCTCCTATCTCGTTAATCATAATTAACGCTCTCCAACTCCCGTTATTCTCAATAATCTCAGACACCAATAATTCATATCTCGTTACCCTTTAATTCCCAGCAACACTCTAATCCTTAAAATCACCCCGAGACTCATCTCGAGCCCCGAACTTAAACCTGTTGTGACTAGACCGCTAATCAATATTCCAAGATCGTCTCATGCCGAATAGCTCAAACAAACCCACATTATAATGTGGTCTCAACACATATCACCGACATGCATACAAATATACAATTATACCCTCAATGGGCCAAATTACCATCACACTCTTGTAATTAAAATGTGGACCCACATGCATGCATTTAACATCATATTATAATATAATCCTCATATACATGCATATTATCAGTTAATGGCATATTTAAACAAGTATGGCCCTCCCGGCCTACTAATCCCACCATTAAACCACATCGGAGAATTCGGGGCATTACATCTATATACTGTGGCATTGTTGAGTTTGTCTCCATCTATCGAAGAGATGGGTTTGCCAGCAACCATAGGAGTGGGGCACAGTTTCAGATTTACTATATTATACCTGTGCAACAGCTCCTCAATATACTTGGATTGTGTTAAGTAGATACCTGTTGTATCTCTAAAAACTTCAATGCCAAGGAAAAAATTCAGGGGTCCCAAATCTTTCAAATTGAAGCTTTTATTTAGTGCAGCAATAACAAAGATAATTTCCTTCTATTGTTACCAGTCACAATGATGTCGTCTACATAAATAATGACCAAGATTATCACCTTGTTTTGATTGTAGAAGAATGAGGAGTTGTCTGCCTTTGAATTCTAGAATTTCCATTGCAGTAATATTTGTTTTAGCCTCTCAAACTAGGCTCTTGGAGCCTGCTTTAAGCCATACAATGACTTGTGCAATTTGCACACATGATCGGGTTTTTGCTTGTCCACAAAACCTTTAGGTTAAGACATATATACATCTTCTTCCAAATACTTATTCAAGAAAGCATTGTTGATGTCCAACTGTCGAATAGGCCACTATTTAGACTCGACTATAGTGAGGACAATGCGAATTGTGGAGGCTTGCACGACTGGGCTGAACATCTCACCAAAATATATGCCCGGTCGTTGGTGAAATCCCTTGGCAACCAGCCGCACCTTGAGTCGTTGGAAAGAGCCATCAGCATTAGTTTTGACTTTGAAGACCCACTTGTTACCAACTAAGTTATACTGATTAGAGACAGGGACAAGTGACCAAGTTCCATTAGCTTAAAGTGCCTGGATTTCCTCCTGCATAGTTGACTTCCACCCCTCAATGGCAAGTGCCTCGAAGACAAAATGAGGCTCCGAATGGAGAGAGTGCCATTGGGATTGACCCAAGTACACCTTAGGCTTGTATATACCATCCTTAGCCCGAGTAATCATGGGATGAGAGGGTCGAGGAGGTACTGGTACATCAAGTGATTCCAGAGTGGTCATTATTGTGTTGTCCCTGTTATCATTAGACTCACTAGAAGTAGCTGTAGGCCGTGAGTCACCAAAATGTAAGGGAGAAGAAGCAGAGAGACTTACCACAGGAGAACAAATCAATGGAGTGGAAGGAAAAGGAGATGTTGCTGCAGGGAACTCAAGAGAGGCAAATCGTGATGTAGCAAGCATGGTTTGTGAAGGACTATGATCAGGATGAGAAAAAGGGAGAGTAAACCAAGCATTGGGAGACACGGAGACAAGTTGTTCAGGCTGATGGGTATTGAGAAAGCCATATTGAAAAGGAAACTCCATTTCATTGAAGGTGACATGACGAGAGATGTAGACCCTACCCGTGGAGCTGAGACATTTGTAACCCTTGAAAGTCTCACTAAACCCCAAGTTGACACACTTGAGAGACTGAAAGCTAAACTTGTGATGTCGGTAGGGTCGTAGGCAAGGAAAGCAAGTTGCACTAAATATTTTAAGAAATAGGTAGTCAGGTTGCTTATGGAATAAAAGCTCAAAGGGAGACTTGTTGCCAAGTGTAATGCCCTGCTAATTAGGGTCCATTACCAAGTGTGTTTAAAACCAGTGCTGGACTTGCTAAACAAGTCATTTGGACTAAACATGTGATTAAGCCACTAAAGGTTTAGGTATTAAAACTTTTGGTCAACTCCTAAACATTTCCATTAAGTTAAAAACATGTTCTTTACATGGGATCCTAAAAACATCAGTTTAAAAGTCAATTACAATACTCAGGTTACACAATAAGCCGACCTAGGCGGCAAAAGCTGGGTTTGACCCTAGTTCCCCTAAGCATCTCGGCCGTGGTGGTTGAGCGGACTGCATATGTACATACCACTGCTAATGCCCTCCGACAGCTTCTCTTTACCTTTACCTGTACCACAAAGCACCTGTGAGCCAGAAGACTCAGCAAGAAAACATATTCAATAGCTTATAGAATAAAACGATTATCAAACAGTAATAACTAAAACGAATGCATTCATTAAACCAAACTGGAGACCATAGAGTCACACAAGTGCATGTTGCACTTTCTTTCAAGTTGTTGGCATCCGAGCCAGTCAAGTGCATGTCGCACTCCCAGCCATGGTGGCCTGCACTCCACGTGCATTGTGCCAATCTTAGCTTATAAACTAAGTTCTTTAAGCCCTTGACTTATAAGTCAAGCCACCACGTGCCTCCAACCTATAAGTTGAAGCCTTGGGACTCTCAACTTATGAGGCGAGTCTCCCAGAGTCCAACATATACTTAACTAATAAGTTGATCTCCACTTAGCACCCTAATAACCCTCTAGTTTATAAACCAAGCTTCACAGTCATAACAGACGGTCACATGTTTCATATAGCATACTTATCAACAATCACAATGCATTATGATACATTCACACAGCAGTCACAAGCATAATCATAATTATGCACATTACAATGTACCTAATCAGATATTCACAAACATAATTATAATCATGTTCATCACCTTGAGAAGCTCTAATCATGCATTCACATAACAGGTGCAGTTTTCTTACCTTCGGTCCGAATGCGAGTTACTAACGACGGCCCTTTGAGTACGATCCCTGATTCAAGCCCTTAGCGTAAACCTAGTCACAACCGTAATAAGGAAGTTCCATCAACAACAGATAAATAAAAGCTTCCAGACCAAATCTTAGCCTCCGGGACATCAAATTCCACTTAACAAGGAAGTATAATCGATCCCGAGTCCAAATGGTTAAGTTCCCAATCTGAAAATCCCATCTAAGCCAATTTTCCCCTTAAGGGCCACGGCCCCTCACACCCGAGCCGCGGCCCGCCTCTAATTCCAGAGGCTCGGCCTCCCTGGAAACCAACGCGCGTCGCAACCCGCCCCTGCCACTGAGCCCTGCTGGCTCAAAATTTCCTTTGCAAGCCGCGGCTCACCATAAAAGAGTCGCAGCCCAGTCCCACGAACCCAGAAATTTCTGGGTTTTTCTTCAACCGAACCCAACCTAAACTCATCCAATTTCATCCCACTCCTCCAATTTAATTCCCACAAGCTATATACTCATTCTCACCAATCAAACCCAACTAATTATCACGGTACAACTCATCAAAATCCACAAACCCAACCTCCCATCTTTCAAGCATGCATAAACACCATAGTTCTAAATAAACTAGCTGAACTAACTTAATAACTTTCAGTTCAGAATCTTACCTCAGCTGAGATGAATCACTTGAGCTAAGCCTCTGTTTTCCCCAAGCCTAACACCTTGATTTCCCAAGCTTTACTCTTCAATTTACCAAAAACAACTCAAGCATCCATGGAGCATAAAGAGAACGTGAGAGAGAGAGAAAGAGAGTGATGCTACTTTTTTCCTTTAATTCCTTAGCCTTCTCAAACATTCCCAGCTTATCTTACATTACACTTAAAAGAGAAAATGACCATTTTGCCCTTTGCCCTTAGCTTATACATCAAATGTTCACAAGGGAAATTTTGTCCTTTGCCTTAAATCTTGCTATCCACAATTTGCATCCTATAATTCCTGCTACTTCCAATATTCTCACACGGTTACCAATAAATTCCCATTACCCACTAATTCCCGATAATGTACTAAATTACTAAAATACCCCTAAGCTCACCCCGAGCCGGGTATTAAGACCCCGTTGTGACTTTTCCGCTAACTTGCTCATCGGGATCGCCTCTCTTCGAGTAACTCAAATATATCCACATAATAATGTGGTCTCAATCACACAAACACATATTTGCATTTATACCCGAAACGAGTCAAATTACTAATATACCCTTCTTATAAGAAACGAGCCCACATACACATATTTAATATCTCTAACATACAAGCATGATGATATTATAATATAATTCACATAATAACTCAATTATTGCCTCCCGGCCACCTAATCCATGCACTAAGCCATATTAGGAAATTTGGGATGTTACACCAAGAATCAGTGTTGGAAGTCTATTAATAAGATACACAGTTGTGTGAAAGGCATCTACCCAAAATTTCAAAGGCATAGCAACCTGAGAAAGTAGAGTAAGCCCCATTTCGACAATGTGTCGATGTTTACGCTCGGCTCTCCCATTTTGTGCCGAGGTGTGTGGACAAGAGTGTTGAATTACTATTCCATATCCTCAAGACTTTTACTAAAGGATTGATATTCCCCTCCCCAATCGGTCCTAAAGGTCTTGATTTTTTGATCAAATTGATTCTCAACTAAGGTTTTAAAATGAGTGAAGGTGGCTAAGGCATCAAATTTAGCTTTGAGTGGATACAGCCACGTGAAACGACTAAAATCATCTATCAAATGAATGTAGAACTGAAAATTTGTGTTGGACATAACCGGAGCTAGGCCACAAATGTCAGAATGGATAAGCTCTAACACATAATTAGCTTTTCTTGAGGAAGTAGGAAATGGCAGGGCATGAGATTTTCCAATTTGACAAGCATCACAAAACAAGGATTTTTCATTAACTGAAAGTTTTACATTAATAACAGCCAACACTTGGTTGAGAACACGAGATGAAGGATGGCCTAGACGCCTATGCCATACATCTTTTGTGGAAAACAAAGACTCATCGATCACATATTGATTTACATTAGGTGATGACACATTTGTAACACCAGTAAACTTAGGAGACAACGGGATTGAACTGGTAGTTGAGGCAGGTTGTGAGGATGGCTGAATGGATTTGGTGTCAAGGTGGTAGAATCCATCTTTAAGTGTCCCTGTGAGCAGCACCTTATTTGAGTCCTTGCCCTTCACAACACAATGATCAGCAGAAAATTCCATTAGTACATCATTATCAGTAGTCAATCGAGATACACTCACAAGGTTTTTTGTTATTTTTGGAACATGTAATAGATGCTTCAGATGTAAGGAACCATTAGAAAAGGTAGATAAAAAACCAAAACCTATATGAAAGATTAGGAGTTGAGTGCCATCACCAACAACCAATTGATCCTTACCACCACAAGGAGCATGTTTAGTCAAGTGACTAGCATCAGCTGTAAGGTGGTTACTCGCACCACTGTCCGCAAACCATGCTTCATGGTCAAGAATGTCATGAGAAGCAACAAATGTCGAAGGCTTCGGAGAAGAGGATTGAGCTTGGCGAGGGTCAAAACCCATGAAGGACTCATCAAACTGATTGTAGCACACAGCTGCACTGTGACCATACTTACCACAGACTTGGCAAGTGGGTCGTGATGCAGATCTAGAAGTTGTCCCCCCTCGACCACGAGGCCGAGACTGTGGCGGACCAGATTGAGAGGAACGACCTCCAAACGAAGCAGTAGGAGGGGACTGTTCGGGACCAGGAGAGACTTTGGAGGAAAAATTCACAGTCGAAGAAGCTGAATCGGGCAAGAACTTGGAGGAGAGAGCACCCAGACGAGCAAGGCAGCTATCGAAGCTGAGGAGAACATCCTGAAGTTCAGGCCACGAGGTAGATGGGCGAGCCTCCAGCTGAACAACAATAGAGAGGTATTCGAAGTCCCACCCATTCAAAACATTGGTAACAAGATGGGACTCAAGATAAGACTGCCAGTAATGGCTAGAATATCAGCCCAAAGTACGCATCTGATGAAGATAATCGGGCATGGGTAAGCTGCCCTTGTGAGTAGTTTGCAACTTAGTGCGGGTTTCATCCATCTTAGACTTAGAGTAGGTGTCGTAGAGAGTCTCCAAGGAACGCCACAACCCAACGGAAGTAGTACACCCCATAATGTCAGAGGCAATGGTCTCTGTCATAGAGCCATAGAGCCAACCCATGAGAAGTTGGTCATGGACAATCCAATTCTCAAACTCTAGATTGGGAAGGGGTTCAGAGCTCAGGGATTCATCGTTGGAAGCGACATTGGTCGGAATGAACTCCACGGGACAGGATTTCGTCCCATCAAGGTATCCGTAGAGACGATGCCCTCGGATAATCGTCGACACCATGGTTTTCCAAAGGGTATAATTGGTCCGATCAAGCTTAAGCACAAACAACTAGCTTAACGTACTGCCAAACGGGGAAAGCGGAGGAGCAACAGAGCCAGAAGCGAAAGCGACACTATTAGAGGCGGCAGCCATCGGGGCTAGGGGAGCTGAGGGAGTCGACAGAACACCAGGAGTAGCGGCTGAAGGTGCTTGGGAGTTATCACCGGTGGACAACATGGTGGCAATGGTCGGAGTGCGCTGATACCAAGAGAGAATTTGGATATTTAGGGAGATTCAGAATGAATAAAACTCAACTCAATTAATTACTGAGAAGTGTACTCGTATATATATATATATATTCCATTTCACAATATTACAAAGTTTAGTGAGCTAATTAGCTCTGTACACGTATTACATTCTATATTAGAATTCATTACAAGAAATCCTCTAGATATTGATTCCTATCATTGTGTAATCACTGCTGATGTGATTATGTCAGGACCACTGGAGGATGATTCACTAATCATTTTTGTCACCTAAGTGGGTGCTGAGTCACCTGCTGACTGTGAGTCTTAACACCAGTCCCACTATGTACATCAGTCTCTATTCTCTTCTGCTAAAACCCTACCTCAATTGCCCTACTTTGAAGTTAAAGAGCTGAGGTGCGATGCAATGCAATGCAACTGGAGTGGAGTGCAAAGAACTCCATAGCTTTATGTTCAATTATTTTATATTTAAAATATTATAATTTTGAACATTATTTAATTTTTTATATTTTAAAATATTATTAATTATTAGTTTTTTTTTCTAAGAAAAATGGGATTTTATGGTGCAAATCATTTCCCCACCCCTTTGGCTATATTAGCAATCTCATGGACCACATGCCATTCATAGGGGACTCATACCTCATCCTCCCCTTAATTGGGTTATCGACACTTGTGCCTCAAAGATTCTAATATTATTCATTATTAGTTTAATATTACGTAAAAAAAAATTGCTTTTTTTTTGCTGTAAAAAAAAGCAATTGCAGAAAAAAAAAATTGATTGTTTAGTTGGGAATAAAAGAGAATGAAAGAAGCGAAAAATGCAAATTGAAGGGGAAAGTAAAGATTTTTATAATATATATTTAAATCAAATTACTTATTCACTTTTATTTTTAATTCAACATAATTTATATGTGGTATACAAATTATCAATTAAACCCTAGGTCAAGAATTTACCGTGGAACCACCTACAAAGGCATTCATCACCTACGATAGTAGCGACGACTCACAGAGCACAAAGTCTCACCCATATAGCCGGCAATACAGGTGTAGAGGGAAAGATGTGATCTTCCTTGGAGTGGATGCTCCCATCACTTGACACATCAAGCCCTCCCCAAGGACATGTAACCTCCCAAATTAAGGATAATTAGGACTTATAATGTAATCAAGCTTTAGCTTATGGATTTATAATCCCTCAGTCACCCATAAAAGGGGCAGGGATTCTCGTTTGTAAGGGAGCTTTGACAAGTTCTTATTCTAAATACAAATATAGTGGATGAAAAGTAAATTTGAATCACCCGAACCACTTAAAATTTCAATCTTTTCACTCTATGTTCAAGCCTTTTCTTTATTATAAATTGATGAAAAAACGAGTCAACACAAGACAACAACTTTGCAATTTGGTGGACATTGTACATAACTTTTTTTAATTAATAATAATATGTATAAAACTCTTTTAAATATATATTATATGCCATTTCAAAAAACATATATGGTTTAATAAAATAATTAGTGGAATCTAACAAATTGTTATTTTAATAAAATAATATAAAAATAAATAGAATATTTTATTTGAAAAGAAATAAATAGAATATTTTATTTTGTTAGAAAATATACTTTTTTTGTGTTTTTTTAGTGGTATAATTGTAGTGGGAAAAAAAATATAGGTTTAACATTTTAGTATTGATAATGATAATAATCATTAGTTGATGTAGAGTATGTGACATGTCCTTATTGATGCAATTAAATATCAAATTTAACACATTTTAATTTTTATTTAATAAGTATTGTAGATTATTACTAGCCAAATCACTCTTAATTTTTGTTAAAAGTGTTTATAATGGATTGGAGTTAGCCATTGCTTTATCAAGTGTCACCTCATGGAGAACAACAGTATGACAAGTTAAAAGTGCCATTTTTTATTAAAATAAACTTTGACAAAAAGACAAGAAACAGAGGCGAAGAAAAAGTAGTTAGATCGCCAAAGAAAATGCATATAAACAATTTAATCACTGTAGAATAAGTGAACAACAACAGTAGGGCAAAAAATTGCTGATTTCTTCTTCTCAATTGTTGAGACAAATAGCCGAAAATAGCTTATTCCGAGGGACTTCACTTCAGTCATCGTCTTTGAATTCTCTGTTCAAAACAAAAATGCAGAGTCACTTACTTCAACCATCCATGAACATAAAATTATGACATATATCAAGTTTCTGGCATAATTGAAACACCAAGTTGTTTACACAACGCAAACTAAGTAGGGAGTATTGGTTTGGTTCAACATTTTATATCAAATTGCACACTCTTATCTCATCATTGATAATTGTTCCCTTTCCTCCAAGTGTTGTAATTTTAAAACTAGTTGTAGCCAAAATCCATAGTAAGTTAGAACAATTAATCACTCAAAATCACATACCTCCGATCAAGGTACCGAGGTTGAATCCCAGAACCCTGACATGTAGTGCATGTCAAAGAACCAGCACCATCGCAATTGATGCATCGAGACACTTCTTTGTCATCACCACCAAGCTCCACTGTTACATTTCCAGTTCCCAAGCAAAATCTGCATTTTTCTGTAATAATAGAAGCACTAATCCATTCTCATGAGTAATGATCATATTCATACAAAACAATTAGTACCAAAGTACAAGGATAACTATGCATTAATTTAGGCATCTCATCTCTAGTGCCATTGAATTACTACTACCTCCCCTTTACTATGTTAACTAGACTCTTTTCAAGCTAAAAATAGCAATGGAGTTGACTTTTTTACCTAAATGCCATACTGATAAATTGTATTTGATTTTTACTCTCAGGTCAGGACTACATGAATTAAAAATTGTACATTTTGTAACCCTGTTTTGGCCACTACACTTTTTTAGAATTGCAATGATCATAATACCAAGAAGAACTAGTGCTGTGCTCATCGTAGGATAGTATTAAACTGTAAATATGTGGACACAACTAAAATTCTGTTCTTCTACTCTACGAATGTTACAAATTAAGAATTTGCTTTAACTTAACGTAATTTATTTGCAGACGCCAATAATATATATAAATGTATATACTTATTGCATATGTATCCTGTTCTTGATTTTAGTTACTCGTTTTTACAAGACTATGCCAATAATTAAGAAAATTAAGAACATAACTACAAATTAAGACCATAATCATGGCCACTTACGGGCGCCGGAACCACTGCATGGGAAGCATGGCTGAGTGTTCTCTCGCTTCGCCTGAAGCATTATTGTGCAGCAGTCATAAATTTCAGCAATATAAAAGGCAATAGCAAACTTACAATGATTTAAGCAATACATATATAATTTGTTTGTACAATATATCTATACATATATTTATATATATGTAAACTCACAGCATTGTCGATTTGGGATTCGTAGAAGATCGGAACGCCTATACCAACAGCAACACTGACGACTCCAACTGATATTGCCACAACCTGTAGATTTCAATATTCTCTGTACATTTATATAACCTTTTCGCATAGATAAAATAACAATTCAAACAAATAGACTTTCGAAAAAAGAAGTAGTACCGTGTTTTGATCGAGATCCAAAGCCCTAATGCACGGATAAGACGCTGGCGACCGTTGATTTCTGGGGAATTTTTGGGAAGAAAAAGAAGTAGCGGTGGTGGAAAGCTTAAGAGGGCAACAAAGGAATGGAGAGTGCAAGCGGGGAAGCGAGGGAGCTAGTGACATGTCTCGAGTGAAAAATTTAAGGTCTGTGATGAATTTAGTATTAGGGTTCTTGAGAGGAGATTAATCTGAGTTAAGAGGAGAGGAGGAAGAAGGAGAAGAAAGAGGAAGAAGAGGTAGCATTTCAGTGGTGAAAAAGGAGCATGAGCATGGACATTGGATTGAAATTCCTTAAGCAAATGAGATGAGAGGAAAAGAAGTGGATATGTGGGGTTGGCTCTCCTCCTAAGTTTCAACCACAAAGACAGGTGATGAGGTGGACTGCACGTGGACGAGTGACGAGTCTTCAGCCATACCACGCAACATTTGTAACTCCACGTGCCTCCCCTCCCCCTCCCTCTGGCCTTGGACTCTTTTTTCTACCACTAATTTCTTGTAGGGAAATTCCAGAGGCTCTATGCTTAATAATACCTTCTAACTAAAAACTTGTTGAAATAGCTTCTTTTTTTTTTTTTTTGCAAAGTTTGCACCAAACAACCTCGTCTCCCTCTCACTTCTCACCACCTCTTTAAACCACCAATAATCATCTATCCCTCCAATCCCATCTACCCTCACACAATTTCTCCCATCTTCCCTTTCTTCTCTCTCTCACTAATTCAAAAATACCCCAACCATAATTTTTTATATTTTTATTAATGTTTTATGATTAAAATACTAATTTATGGATTTCAAACCTTTTTGTACAAAAAAAATATTATTTTGATCGAAATTTTTTAATTTTTAAATTTGAAAATTTTGAAATCAGAAATTTTTTGAGCATAAATTATGTTTAATGATAGTCCCATGAAAATGTAAAATATTCAAGGGACCATCGTTAAGCATTATTTTAGCCTTTAAAATCAAGTTTTCACAAGATTATCATTAGTCATTGCTTTTAGCATCATTTTGGTCTCAAACTTTCATAGTACCATCATTCACCATCGTCAACTATCGTAGCATAAAATATGATAAAAACTTTGGTGAGACATAACTTTTTGCTCGTGTTAGTTTTAGGCTTCTTTTTTTTTTTTTTTTTTTTGAGATCTACCACATTTAGAATTTGTAAAACCTTAAATTAACGTGTAGAACCTAAAATTTTAATAATTAAAGTCTCAATCTTGATTATAGCCTCAAGCGGATAGATCTTGAAATTTTACATTCTACAACCTAATAAATTTAAATTTCTACATATTCTAAATGTATATAGAACTAAAAAAAAATACAGAAATTAAAAAAAAAATCAACTAAAATTGACAAACGTGTAAAAAATTATGTCTCACCAAAGTTTTTAATTATCAAATTTTAGGCAACTATGGTTGACGATGCCTAATAATAGTACCATGAAAACTTGATTTCAGAGGTCAAAACAATGGTTAATGATGCCCTGAAATATTGCAACGACGGTGCTTTAATGGTTAATCAAAACTTGATTTAAAGGGCATAAACGATGCCCAACGATGGTTTGCGATGGTATTTTGATGGTTTTGCATAAAATTTAATAAAAAAATTGGTGATGCATAATTTTTTATTTGGTTGTTGGTTTGAAGTGATTTTTTATTTTATTTTAATTTTAGTATTTTTTTTTAGATCTACTTGTTTAGAATGTAGAAAACCTTAAATTTTGGGTATAGACCCTCAAAATTTGAGATTTGATCGTTTGATGTCATAATGAAGATTGAGGTTTAAATAATCAAAATTTTAGGTTCTGTACACTCCAAATTTAAAGTTTTACACACTTTAACACATGTAGATCTAAAAAAAACCAAAATTTAAATAAATAAAAGATCACTTCAAATCGACAATCGAGTGAAAAGTTATGCCTCACAAAAGCTTTTATTAAGTTTTATGAAACGATGGTACTATGAAAACTTAAGTTTTAGATGCCAAAACGATGCTTAAAAATGATGGTTAACGATAGTAAAACGACGTTTAATGACGCTCCCACGAGAACTTGATTTTAGAAGCCAAAACGAGACTTAACGATGATCCCATGAAAATTTGATTTTATGTTTCTTGAGATTCTTGCGTATAGACACTATTGTTCAGTGATCACTTATCAATGTAATTATGTAGTCTAGGTGGGAGAATGTAAGAATATTTTATATAGACTGACATAATTAAGTGTTGCTCATGTAATGTCATTATTAGTATATAAGGATGATTGTATAATCGGCATTGCATAATATTACTATCGAGTCATAATGGAATAGACATAACATACTAATACGCTCGGGGTCCATAGACACGCTCTAAAATGTCTTTGTTCAACCCATTGGGTCAAGACAACTAATTCTCTTACATTGGTATCTAGGCCCAATAAACTCATTGTAACTCATAAAAGGGCACATACCCTTTCATTGTAAGGTTAGATGATACATGTGTGTTTAGAGAGTGAGAGAGTAGTGTTCATCATACCCTTGCACTTTTTTCTTTTTGTTTTTTGTGTGTGTAGATTGATGGAACGTGGTGAGCACAAGGTGAAGCATGATGATTCATAGCAATTATTACAAGGTAACAATATGTCTCCCTTAAAACTAATTTAATGCCTTAAACAATATGATATAATTGTGCATGGTTGAGCATAGATTAAGAATCAATTTCAACACAAGCTCCTTTTAAGAATCAGCAACATGTAATTTGTGAGCAGACTTGATTATTGACATTGAAGAGTCATTTACACGATTTTGCCTCTTTTCCTTCAGCCATATATTTTGGCTTTTTTTTTTTTTTTTTTTTGAGCTTTCTTGCTGCGTCAAATATAGTGAGGGTAAGAAAATTATTTTATTTTATTTTATTTTTGAAGATACTTTAACAATGAAAATAATTTTTATTATTTCCACTAAATAATAAAAAAATTATTTTATTTGGAAAATCAATTTAGATATTTTAAAAAGCAATGAAATTGTATTTGTGCATTTCATTCCAAAAGTCCACTCACATGTTTTATTTCTTTGCCTTAATTCTTCATTTTTCGTAATGATGATGATAGTAGTTATAAATGTTTTGTTTGTGAAAGACTGAAAGTTACTGCACAACAAAATGTTAACAACCTTTTAAAATTTGTAATACGTAAAAACTAGTTTTAGCTAATAGTTTAAATAAAATGAAAGTTTAACAAATTTGGATATATAACTGATATTTCTCCTATAGTTGTCATATTATTCTTCGTAAAATTAATGACAAGGGTTGCGAAAGTGATAATGGTGATTTATAGTAGTTTTGTTGTTACAATTACGAATGAGTAATTGATTCTTTTTATTCTCAGTCCCCACCCCAACCAACATAAATAATATATTCAGATAAAAAAAAACCAACATAATAATGGCTATTTTTTTGTTTTCATTGAATTGAACATTTAATATCAATTGCCTTTTGTCCTTATAATTATTATTACAACTTACTATCGTAACGTCTATGAGTATTTTTGCAACACTAGTCTTCCCATTGCAAATATAAAGAAATAAAAGTAGACCCACAAAACCGAAATATTGGTTTCAATAATTCGTGTGAGTACACAATTTTTTATTATTTTCAAATTATTTAATTATAATCTATTTAATGAAATCGTGGTTATATATGGTAGATAAAGATATGGTATTTTTATAACCTATAATATAAAATAATTACAAAAATCACCTGCAAAATTTCATTTACAAAAATACTTTGTCACGTCATCAAAAAATACCGGATTCTAAAAGTAATATACCTAAATTTAAAATTTTATCGAAATTTCGGTTTTCCAATTTTTTTTTGTTTAAAAAAGTAATATTTTAGTTACTTAAAATGTTAATAAGTTACCAATTAGTTACTTTTTTTATGAAAAAATTTATTTTTATAGCATATTATTTTATATACATTTTGGTTACCTCAAATATTTATTTTTTGAAACTTTTTTATCTAAGATACTGATTAGTCATTTTGAAGTTATATTATGATATATTATTACTTAAAATACTTTTACGTTGTCGATTAGTCATCTTTTAAAAACTAATGAGTTACAATAAAATATAATAAATTACTATATAGCTTATTATTAAAAGTTATATTTAGTATACTATACAATAATTTTTTTATATTCTAAAAATTACCAAACAATATCCTAAAAAATCTATTTTAAAAAAGTTCCTTGGAATATTTTTAAATAAATTTAAGTTGTTTAGAATACAATATAGTATCTTTTAAATGTAAAATAAGAATACAAATTTTAGTATATTAAATTTTGATAAAATTTAAAATTTTTGGTCAACGCAATATAAAAAAAGCTAAAATGTTGCTTTTTATTCTGGTCATCTTCTTCGGCGATGGCCAAAAAACCTATGCTTCCTACATATAAAAAAAACTAAAATGATCACCTTGAAAAGTAGGTCGCGATGTGTAATGCCCCGAATTCTCCGATGTGTTTAACAGTGTGAATAGTAGGTCGGGAGGGTCATACTTGCTTAATTATGTTATTAATTGATAAAATGCATGTATATGTTGATTATATTATAATATGATGTGAAATGCATGCATGTGAGTCTATATTTTTAATTACAGGGGTGTGATAGTAATTTGGCCCGTTGAGGGTAAATTGTTTACTTGGATGCATGTTGATGATATATTTTGAGACCACATTATAATGTGGGTTTGTTCGAGCCATTCGGCATGAGACGGTCATGGTATGTTAAATATCGGTTTGGTCATAACAGGTTTAAGCTCGAGGCTCGGGGTGAGTCTCGGGGTGCTTTTAATGATTAGAGTGTTACCGGGCATTAAAGGGTAACAGGATGTGAATTATTGGTGTTTGGGAATATTGAGATTAGCGGGAACTGGGAAGCGTTAATTATGATTAACGGGATAAGTGGAAAGTACCAATTTTACCCTTGAAATGGTTTTAGAAGCTTTAAAAGACCTAGGGATATTTTAGTCATTTGAGTTTGGATTTATATGGCTTTGGATGGCTGTAGAAAGAACAGAGCAAAAACAGGGTTTCTCTTTCTTCTTCCCGTACATCAATTCCCTTCATCTTTCCTTTGGTGTTTTTAAGCTCAAAGTGAGGGTTCAAGCTAGGAAATCAAGGGGCTGAGATTGTAGACTTGGTTCAGCCATTGAAGAGGGTTTGATTTCGAATTTGAGGTGAGTTTCAGCCATAACTTTGTGGTTTATACTCTGTTTTAGTTTTGAGTTTTCAGCTTGTGATCATTTGGTGGATAGTTGGAATTAAAGGGAGTTAGGTTGAAGTTTAGTTTGGGTTTCGATGAGGGAGAGTTATGGGTGATGTTTAGAGGTTAAATTGGGTGTTAGGTTGGTGTTCTGGGTTGGTTTGAAGGGCTGGTTCCAAGGGAAAACGCAGGAGGAGGTTTGCTGGTGCGTGCTGAATTCTGGGCTATTTTGCATATTGAGCCGCGGCATGGCATAGGTGAGCCGCGGCCCAAGGTGCCTGTCAGGGTTAGGCCGCCTCTGTTTAGGGGCGCGCCGCGGCGCAGCTAGGGCGGGCCGCGACCCTTAGGGAAATTTTGGCCAGAAAAGTGTTTTTAGCATGGGGATTCAAGCCTAAGGCCTCGGAGTTGAACCTACTACCCGGTTGAGTAGTGTTTGAGGTCCCGGAGGTTAGGTTTTGGTTTGGGAACCTTTTATTATTCATTTTATTGATGGAATCCCATAATTGATTATGACCAGGTAACCGCTAAAGGACCAAAAGGGTTGATCGTTCTCAGGGGTCGTTCTTTTATTCAGTCTAGCTTGAACCAGAGGTAAGAAAACTGCACCCCAAGTGTGACATGCATGGATATTCATGAGGCATGTTGGTTATATAAATATGGACATGGATTGAACATAGAATGCTTAGCATATACTGCTCACTTGTGCATGGTACTGACTCATTAGTCAGAATTGGCAAAGGTGTTAGTGTCAACTGTGAAGCTATGACTTATTAGTCAGGTTCGGCGGTGGTACTGGACACTGGTCACATAGCGCTGACTCATTAGTCAGAACGGCCTTAGCGTGTATCACGCAAGCCATCAAATATTAGATCTAATCGACTACCAGCATTGAATGACTCAAAGAGTATTAATGCCAGACCGACCCCAAGGGTCGATGAATGAAATAAGCGCTTGGAGGCTAGTGGCTTACCTAGCAGCCACTCTCCCACTTGAAACAGTGACATGCTTGTCAGTCACTCAGTATGGTTTACCAGAACCTGTTGAAGGCTAGTGGCTTACCTAGCAGCCACTCTTCCATTTGAATTAGTGACTTGCTTGTCAGTCACTCAGTATGGTTTATCAGGACCTCAAGTGATATTCACTTACCTGTTTGAAAGCTTTATGCTCAGTGTGATTATAATGATAGTCATTTGATGATGTTTACATATAATGTTATGTTTTCTTGCTGGGCTTTGGCTCATGGGTGCTATGTGGTGTAGGTAAAGGAAAAGAAAAGCTCACCTAGCCTTAAGTGGAGAGCTTAGGTGGTGATGTGTACATATGCGGCCGCTTAACCACCACGGCCAAGGAGTTCTGTAACGACCCAAATTCGCTAATAAGGCTTAAGGGCCTTGATTAGTGTGCCAGGAGGGCAGGTTGGGATTTATGTGTGGTTTTAGGAATTAAATGCATGATTATGATTTAAAGCATGTTATGTGACTATTTGATTATTTGATTATTTGAGATGCATGACTATGTATATTAGTATGCATGTAGGCCCGGATTGTGTTTGAAGGGCATAATTGTAATTTTGGCCATGTTGGGCATAACTGTATTAATATGTGATGATTGTTGAGACCACAGTGGTATGTGGGTATTTCCGTGATTGGTAACTTTCGGCACGAGGCGATCCTAGAGCTGAATAGCGGGGAAAGTCACAACGGGGCATTATAATTGACTTTGGGCAAGTCAAGGAGTATTTTTGATATTGGGTTATGAAAATAAATAATTGGAGATATATTTGAGGTTAGGATGTCTAGGCGGGAATACTGGGGGATTTTACCATTTTTGCCTCGGGGATATTTTGGTACCCCGAACCTTGAGGTAACCAACTTAAGTTATAAAAACAAAACAAATAAACCATTTGGAGACTTAGAGAAACCGACCCAGCCTCCACCCTCTCCTCTTCTTCTTTCTTTCCTCTTTCTTTCATGAAATCCACAGAAATCTTAGGAGAAATCAAGCTTGAATTTCTGAAAATTGATGGTGGGATTTGGAGGTTTAGCTCAAGAGTTAACCAAGAACAAATCAGGGTAAAGGTAAGCAATTAATTCTTTTTCTGAAAGTTAAATTTCTGAGATTTTGTTGGGTTGTGAATGTTTATGGGTTTTTGATATTCAAGGTGGAGTTTGAGGCTTGAAACTTTGAAGATAAGTCATGGGATCCTTTGGGAAACGATTCTACAACTGAGGTAAGGTTTAAATTAAAGTTTGATGGTTGAAATTGAGAATTTCTATGGTTGGTTTTGAGTTTTAGGTTTGAAATTTCAGAAATTTGGAATTTGGATCTTGGTGAGTGTTAGGTTGGATTTTTGGTGGAATTGTGTTGTTTAAACCATCCTAATGTTGTGATTATTAATTGGTTTTGAATTGGGAGCTTTGGGATGGCTTTAGGTGAGGTTTTAAGATTGAAAATGGTAGGTTTTTCTGGGTTCGAAGGGTCGGGCCGCGGCATAGTTCTTGGAGGGCCGCGGCCCTTGAAGGCTAAGTTGTGCTAAGGATGGAGGGCGGGCCGCGGCATGGTCCTTGTAGGGCCGCGGCCCTTACCTGTTTCTGGGCGTTTTTGTGGCCCTGTTTGGGGGCCATGCCGGGGCGCTTAAGGAATTTTGGGATTTTGAGAATTTGGGCTTGGGAATTTAACCTAGGGTGCTCGGGGTTGAGTCTTTTACAATGTTTGGTGAATTTCAACGTTCCGAGTACTAGAACTTGGTTTAGAAACTCATTGGAGATTAATCTTATTGGTATCCATTATCTTGGTTGTGACTAGGTGTTAAGCTAGTGCTCGGGAAGTGGATCGTGCTCGGGGGCCGTCATTTTTCTATTTAAAGCATTTGGAATTAAGGTAAGAAAACCATAACACCCGAGAATAGGGCATGGCCCCACTGTGTGATTGTAGGGCATGGCCCCAGATTGTATTATGTGCAATTGTTTAAACCTTAAATGAATCATGATGTGTGTGAATGATTATTTCAAATGTACTATATGTGTGATTATGATGAAATGAACGGCAAGGGCCGAGTACGGCGTAGGCCGGGGCGGCCGTGGGCCGAGTACGGCGTAGGCCGGGGCGGCCGTGGGCCGAAAGTAACACCTAGCACATGGGATGCTATAATCAGGGCGGGGCCCGGTGGATTCATGTGTTATGCTATAATCAGGGCGGGGCCCGGTGGATACATGTGTTTGCTTAGTCTAATGGTTGACTTGTTTATCTGTGAATTATCTGTTATGATAAAACTGTATACATTGCATATGTTATGTTCTGCATGGGTTTTCTTGCTGGGCTTCGGCTCACGGGTGCTCCGTGTTGCAGGTAGGGCAAAGACCGAGTCAACCAACCATGAGTACGGAGAGCGTGAAGCGACGCGTACATGTTTGGCCTGCCCGACTGCTTTGGTTGGGGGTTTGTTTGAAAATGGCTGTAATAATCTATGATTTTATGATTTATCAACTGTAAACTTATTTCAAGATGTAAATAGTTTTCAAACCTTATTTTTGGGATCCCAAAGGTTTAATACTAGCAGTTTTAAATGAAACGACACATTTTCTAAGATTACAGCCTTAAAGTTTAATTAGTCACACTTTTGTCTCAAAACCTCGGTTAGCGAGTGCTTTGCACACTGTTTTGTCTTATAAATCACTTAGTAACGGCTCTAAGGAAGTAGGGCGTTACAAGTTCTCAGAGGAACTAGGGGGTTTACCCTATATTTGCCGCTTAGGTCGGTGGAATTGAAAATTTAAAACAGTAATGACTATTTTATACTGAGAACAACTTGTAAATGTTTTGATTAGCTCTGCAGAGCAGTTTGCAACGAAAATATCCATTCCATTTTTATTGGTTTTATACCTTACCCTATTAATTACACTTAGAGCACGTTTTTGACCAAAGGACTCGGATAGCGAGTCAAATTTCCGGTCCACCATTCACCGTAACTGTTCTGGGGTAACCAGGGCGTTACACAATGGTACCACGTTTAAGCCCAACCGACTAGCGGTGTGGCTGAATTTTTTTTTTTTTAAATTTTTGAGAAGAGATAGAAAAGAGAAATGTATAGATTAGAAGAACGAGAAAAAAAAAACTTGTTTAAAAAGGTTGTTGACCTGTGAAATTGGCCAACGGTTGTATGTACGCTATATGATACCTTTTGAACGAGATAAATATAAATATACGACATAGTACAAATATATAAACAAAACACATAGAAATTTATAGTTTTTCAGCTCTATTATGATGAATAGTAATAACCTAATCCACTTAGTCTTTAGTATTGAATCACTCAATCAACAATTACAAAGATGAACTGAAGAGTTCACTCATCCTAGATTTTCCCAGAAGTTAATCAAATGATCGATCTCGAAGTCTCTCCAAAAAGATCTATCCTTCAAAAACCCCTCATTTTTATGAAGCCATGGGTCATTTATTTATAGTACCCGGGTTACATGATTAGCAAGACTAGGGATCGTGGTTTGGTACACGATCATTGAGAGTGGAGATAAGTGTCCACCTCCCCATGATTATGAGATCGTGGGTCTTCTTGTCGTTTCTCTGGATCGTATTGATGATGCACGATTGAAACCTTCGGGAAAACACTAAGTCTTGGTTGGTCCATGAGACTTAGGTGCTAGGCCTGTTGATACTCAGGGTGCTAGGCCTGTTAATTTCAGCTTGAACGAGCGTGAACTTTATCCAACGAAGTGTATTTGGGAGTTTAGGCCGACCACCCTATGAAGAATAGAGTGGGCCGACCACCCCATGTGGCTTTTAGGTATGCTAGGCCGACCACCCCAAGGGGGGTTTAGGCCTGGTTGACTTTCCTATAGGTCCTAGACCTATCCATCTTTGTTTATCGGTCTTTTTCAATACTTTGTGATGTCACATGCCTCTTTCTCATTCTCCACGTTATCTCTTGAATTTTGAGAGATAACAAAGGTATAGGTTACAGTATATGTGTAAATAATTATTTATATGTGATTTTTGTAAATAAAATTCAAATCATGTTGAATGATGTAATTAATCCTAAGATATGTCATAAGATATGGTAGATATGTCAATATAATGATTAATTTACTTAAATTTTATCAAGTATGTACGCCCTGGATTTCCCACGGGCTGTTTAGCAGGACGATCCTCGGACTAAACATGATTTAGCCCGAGGCTCCCACAGGCCAGAGGCTTTATCTTCAGGACGGGCCCTTTCTAGCTCGAGGGGATGGAGTTTCCTGCTCCTTCTTGTTGTTCCAGGAGCTGGGAACAACATCCGACGACCACTGAAGGATCAGCTCGGGTTATGGATTGCTCCGGTAGCGAGCTTCTCAGGAAGCTCTGACCCTATGGGAGGTCAACACGCAAGATAAACGTGCATAATCCTGCCATCACGTGTCCGATATCCCCCTGACTTCTCGGACACGCCGCAGGAACGTGCGTATTCAGACACCCACGGATGGGTTGGGCCGTGCGGCCCATTATCTCCTTCCATACTGATTAGACCACACTTGTGTGTCAGGTTTAGGAAGTAATCATGAATATCACAGACTTGATATGACAAATGGTAAGGTCACGGGATGACCTCCCTACCAATTTCCAGGTGCCTTCTCCTATAAATATGGAGACCCTGGGAATTGATAGGGGTTGGAAAAAATAGTCTTGTAAGAACTATATATTTTGTAAACCAATTACCCAGAAAAGATCAATAATATTGACTAGTGGAGTAGAAGGATTTTAACCTTCGAACCACTTAAAAAACGTGTTTAGGGTCACCTAGTTCTTCTCACAAAGATTTCATATCTGCGGCGGTTCTACTTTTAAGTACTAATCTCTTTCTCTTCTTCTCTTAATTACCTGTTGCCGAAGAACCGCGTCAACAGTTTGGTGCTTTCATTGAGAGCGAATCTAATTAGTACTACCACAAACATACAACTATGGTGACCACTCGATCCAAACATGGCAACGAGACAGAACAGCATGATGGGCAGGAGGCCCGCCATGTTGCCCTCCCCGAGGAGCAAGTTCCTGAAGTCCAGCAAAGGCCAGGAAAGCAGCCGGCCGGCCAAGACGATACTGGTAGTTCGACGCCCCGGCCGCCTAATCCGAATCCAGGTTATTATACTGCGGTGGAGATGGAGAATGCTCAACTGAGGAGCCAGCTAGCAGCAGCTGGTCAGCAAATCCAGGATATTCTGAGTCGACTACCCCCTCTCACAACCAACGGTAACGTTGGAGAGAGGCAAGGCGATGCTCCTAAGTCTCGCCAGAGTAATCGATCCAGGTATAGCCGTTCGGGTAGACTCCCTGCAGCCAACTCCACCCCTTCATCACGCCATCAAGAGGCGAACTTCAGGGAAATGCCTCAGACCGAACCGCAGCAGTACAGCCGTTCGGTTAGGACATCAACCCCTAGCTCTCAGCCTTCCTCGAGGGCACCCAGAAGAGATAGGGGAAATTCCCAAAGGAGGGCCGAGGAGATCCGGAGACGTCAGCCCGTCCCCGAAGAGCGTCCAGTTCCTCGTCCAGATCGCCCAGCGCGAAACCATCAAGCTGGCAGGGCCGAGAGGCCCCCACCAAATTTAGTCCGTCCAGACGGCACTAGGATCGCCTCTCCGGTCAGACATCCTCCCTCTCCCATCAGATATCCGTCTCCTCAAACCATCCGAGACATCCCGGCCTACATAAATAGTAGGAGAGACCCGCCATCGGCCGGGCCTTCCCGGCGCAGCAGGGTGCCGGGGGAAGGATCAGGTCGGGGCCGCCAAAGACGCACATCGAGCCTGTCCAGCAGGAGTCACAGGACCGGTAGTGCACGGAGTGATCTTTCGGGAGGAGACCTGCGACAGCGACTAAGTTCAGCACAAAGTCACCATAATACCCAGGGAGGCGACCTTCGAGATCGCCTCAACTCTCACAGAGAGGATCGAGTTAGGGATGGTAGCCAGGCCCGCTCAGTTGGGGTCCGATCCGAAGTACGTAATGGCGGGAATGCCCCAAATGACCTATCTCCAGATAGGAGGGGCAATAACCCGCCTAATATGTACAACGGGTCCGGAGCTGTTGAACAGCCCCGGAATAACCCAGGATCTCAGGACAAAACCTTAGAGCGCTTAACTCAAATGGAGGAGCTGATGAAGAAGCTCCTGTCAGAGAAAGAAAAAGACGAATATGATTCAAGGGATGAGATGGAGCTCTTCGCCCCCAACATAGCAGCAACGGCATACCCTTCTGGCTTTCGTATGCCTCACTTGTCAAAGTTCAACGGGGATGGAGACCCATCTGACCACTTAGGGATGTTCAACACCCTAATGATGGCTCATAACATCGGGCCAGAGCTTCGTTGCTTGATCTTTCCTTCCACCCTAACTGGACCTGCCAGGCAGTGGTTCAAACAAAGTAAAAGGCAGTCAATCAGCTCCTGGAAGACCTTTTCGGCTGACTTCAAGAGGGCATTCCGCGCCTCTCAGGCCGCCAGGGTCCAGGCCGACTCCCTAGCTAACGTGAGACAGCAACCTGGAGAAACGCTAAAAGCCTACTTGAGCAGATTTGCAAATGTCGCTGCTCGAGCCAGAGATGCCGACGACAGCTCCAAACTCATGGCTATGAGGACCGGGATCCTAGTAGGCGGAGATCTGTGGAAGGATATTCAAAGGAGGGGGGTCAGCTCAGTTAGTGAATTCCTTAACAGAGCCCAAGAATGGATAAACTTGGAGGAAGCTGAAGCTTCAGCCGCGGGGACCAGCCAGGTCCTCGAGAAGCCCGCTGGGGCGGGAACAGAGATCGTAGTAGCGACTCCCGACGTCACGCAGAGCAACCAGCCCGGTGGCGGCAAAAGAAAAGGAAATGGTGAAAACGTCCAGCACGGTCAAAAGAAGAATAAGTCCGTGGATAAATTCAAGCCCGTGTTCACAGCGTATACCGAGCTCACCCAAACCAGAGAGAATATTTTCCTGGCCAACGCTACGCGAGTCCCCTGGAAAAGACCGGAGCCAATAAAGCACCCTAAGGGAAAGAGAGACGCTTCCAAATTCTGCCGTTTTCATAACGACGTCGGGCACAATACCGACGACTGCAGGCACCTCAAAGATGAAATCGAGACTCTCATCCGAGCAGGTCCGTTGGCGCAATACTCGCGGAACAGGGTCCCCACAGGTCGACCCGCTCCGGAGATCCCAGCCAGTCAACCTGGACCTCGAGTAGATCAGGACGTCCCTCCCCCCGTGGTCGAGGGAGAGATTTCCACCATCTCTGGAGGGCCACACATGGCTGGCACGAGCAGAGGCGCCCAGAAGAGGTACATAAATGAGTTGAAGGCCCACAATGGAGGGGAGTTCGTCCCGGAACAGCGTCAATCAAAACAACAAAGGTTAGAGAAACAACCAGTCACTTTCACGGAGGAGGACGCGGGCCATGTCCAATTCCCTCATAACGATCCCTTGGTCGTAGCAGTCCAGCTCGCCAACCGGAGAGTAAGGAGGGTGTTAGTGGACAATGGGAGCTCGGTGAATCTCCTATTCCGTTCAACCTTAGAAAAAATGGGTCTGACCGTCTCCGAGCTAAAGGCAACCTCGATGATGCTATATGGTTTTTCAGGCGAAGGGTCAGCAGCGATAGGAACGATCGAGCTGGTGATCACCCTAGGCGACGAGTCCCGAACAGTGTCCAAACTGCTCGAATTCGTAGTCATTGACTGCTCCGCTGCCTACAATGCAATTTTGGGCCGACCAACGCTCGTTGCTTTCGAAGCCATCACATCCGTCCGGCACCTCGCCATGAAATTCCCTACTTCGACAGGGGTCTGCACTATCAAGGGCGATCAGCTCGCTGCCAGGGAATGCTACAGCATTTCCATGAAGGGAAAATCTAAACCCGGGCAGGTGGCGATGGCCATTCAGGATGAAGAGGAATCGCAGGGACCCAAGGCGGCCCCTGAGATTGAAAAACCTCGGGTTTCCGAAGACGAAAAGCTCGCCTTAAGCGAGGACATTGACCCCCGAGTAGGCGAGGACAGGTCCGAGCTCCAAGCTATTGAAGATCTCGAGGAGGTAGGCATCGATGAACAAAACCCTTCACGGACGGTGAAGCTCGGAAAGAACCTCTGCGATAGAAGAAAGGCGGATCTGACCGCGTTTCTGAAAAAGAACCTAGACGTATTCGCATGGTCGCACGAGGACATGATAGGGATCAGTCCGAGCGTAATCATGCACACGCTCCACCTAGACAAAAGCGTCCCTGCAAAGTCTCAAAAGCAGAGGCGTTTAGGGACAACCCGAGCTGAGGCCCTTGAAGAAGAAGTGGCTCGGCTCAAGAAATGTGGCTTTATCCGCGAAGCCAGATTTCCCATTTGGGTTGCCAATCCCGTGTTAGTTCCAAAGCCCAATGGCAAGTGGCGGACCTGTATTGATTTTTCCGACCTGAATAAAGCCTGCCCCAAGGATTGCTTTCCGTTGCCGAGGATCGATCAACTGGTGGATGCCACGGCGGGGCACGAGCTCATGTCCTTCATGGACGCGTACTCGGGCTACAATCAGATCGCGATGAATCCAGCAGACCAGGATCACACCAGCTTCATGACCCCGACTAATGTCTATTGCTATAAGGTCATGCCGTTCGGTCTAAAGAACGCCGGAGCTACCTACCAAAGGCTGGTAAATAGAATGTTCGCGGATCAGATCGGGAAGAACATGGAAGTGTACGTCGATGATATGCTTGTCAAGTCAAAGACTGCCACCAACCACGTTGCTGACCTGGAAGAATGTTTTAACATACTGCGAGAATATGGCATGAGGCTCAATCCTCAGAAATGCACTTTCGGTGTCGCATCGGGGAAGTTCTTGGGTTTCATAGTCAATACCCGAGGAATCGAGGCAAATCCCGACAAGATCAGGTCACTGCTCGAGCTTCCATCCCCCAGGTCGCGGAAAGATGTCCAAGGACTCACAGGAAGGGTGGCGGCACTGAACCGGTTCATTTCCAAATCGACCGACAAGTGCCTGCCTTTCTACAACCTGCTCCGCGGAAACAAGAAGTTCGAATGGACAGTAGAGTGCGATGGCGCATTCCTCGACCTAAAAACGCACCTGGCTGAGCCACCTGTGCTATCAAAGCCCAGGGTAGGAGAACCTCTTTTCCTCTACATGGCCGTGACTGAGGACGCAGCTAGTGCCGTTCTGGTGCGAGAAGAGGTACCCGTTGATGGAAAAACTGGCGTTCTGCCTAATCACGGCCTCGCGGAAACTCAGGCCATACTTCCAGTCCCACTCTGTACACGTCATGACCGATCAGCCTCTAGGGCAGGTTTTGCAAAAGCTTGAAGCCTCGGGACGCTTGCTAAAGTGGGCAGTCGAACTCAGTCAGTTCGAGATTTTCTATACTCCCCGAACTACCATAAAAAGTCAAGCCTTGGCCGACTTCGTGGCAGAATGCGCAGGATTCCATGAGATCCCATCGGAAGACTCACATCAGCTCACCTCCTCAGATTCATCGTGGAGGATCTTCGTTGATGGCTCATCTAACGAGAACGGCTCCGGGGCCGGAATTATTCTGATATCCCCAGAAGGACATAGATTCCATTCGGCGCTGAGATTCGGGTTCAAGGCGTCCAACAACGAGGCAGAGTACGAGGCCTTGTTAGCCGGACTTAGGATAGCTAGCGAGCTAAAGGCAAGCTCTGTCCAGTGCTTCAGCGACTCCCAGCTCGTGGTGAATCAGGTCTTAGGCGAGTATCAGGCGCGGGGTCCCAAGATGGCCTCTTATTTGGCTAAGGTAAAATCCGAATTATCTACGTTTGGGCAAGGGTCGATCGAGCAGATACCTCGAGAGCAGAACGCCAATGCAGATGCTCTCGCCAAGCTCGCCACCTCGGGGGAGGCAGAAACCCTGGGGTTGGTGCCAATTGAGTTCTTGGACAAACCAAGCATAGACGGAGATCGAGCGGATATTGAGATGATTGACATCAGGCCGACCTGGATGACTCCCATTGTTGAGTACCTCGTCGAGGGCAAGTTACCCGAAGGGCGCAACGACGTACGGCGAGTCCTTTATCAAGCTCCGAGATATACGCTAGTCGAGGGGGTGTTGTACCGACGTGGGCATTCATTACCTCTCCTCCGGTGTGTTCTTCCAAGTGAGGCGAAGGCCATCCTGCAGGAAGTTCATGACGGATTCTGCGGAGATCACACTGGGGGGCAAAGCCTGGCCTTGAAGATCCTTCGGCAGGGTTTTTACTGGCCGACTCTGTCCAAAGACTCGATCTCATACGTAAAAAAGTGCGACAAATGTCAGCGGTTCGCCGCGGTTGCACGAGCACCCCCGACCGAGCTAAAAATGATATCGTCTCCCTGGCCCTTCGCCATTTGGGGCATAGATCTAATAGGCGCCCTGCCCACCGGAAAGGGCGGGGTCCGTTACGCCGTGGTAGCCATTGACTACTTCACAAAGTGGGCCGAAGCAGAGCCGTTGGCGACAATAACATCGAAAAAGGTGCTAGACTTCGTGGTTAAAAGCATCGTTTGTCGCTTCGGCCTACCCAAAAAGATCGTTTCCGACAATGGCACTCAATTTGACAGCGACCTGTTCACCGAATTTTGCGAAAAGAACGGAATTGTGAAAAGTTTCTCATCCGTGGCCTATCCCCAGGCGAACGGCCAGGTCGAAGCTGTCAATAAAACTCTGAAGGCAAGCCTCAAGAAGAGGCTAGATGAGGCAAAGGGGATCTGGCCAGAACAGCTCCCCCAAGTTCTGTGGGCCTATAGGACCTCACATCGGACTCCCACGGGTCACACTCCTTTCTCCCTAACCTTTGGAAGTGAAGCGGTCCTCCCCGTGGAGGTAAAGGTCCTATCGCACAGGGTCCGGTCCTACGAACAGAGCAAGAACCACGAGCTCCTATGCCACTCCTTAGACTTGATGGATGAGAGGCGAGAGGATTCACAACTCCAGCTCGCCCATTATCAACAGAAAATCACTCGCTACTTTAACGCTAAGGTCAAAAGACGTGCCTTTAGCGTCGGCGATTTGGTCTTGAGGAGAGTTTTCCTGGCCGGGAAAGATCCCAAAGATGGGGTTCTGGGACCAAGCTGGGAAGGACCATACCAGGTCATCGAAGTCATCAAAGAAGGGACGTATAAATTAGCTCGACTTGGTGGAGGGGCGGTCCCGCGGACTTGGAATGCAATCCACCTAAAGAAATATTATCAATAAACATGTGTAAGACCTAGAAGGTCACCTCCGATGTATAAATAAAAATCAAATGTTTCTCGTTATTTGCAAGGGTAATTTTAAAGTAACAACGAAAGACCCTTTCCCAGTTACTTGGGGGGCATATGGTACCCGGATATATCCAGGTCTCCTTAACGACTTAGGTGTTAATTTTTATCTATGGATAAGAGTTATCACAAACTAAGTCCTATCCTGGTCTTAACCAGGTCATAAAACTTAGAAGTTAGCTAAAATTTGTTGACCGAGGTTCTTCTTTAAAGAGCCCGGGATACGGATAAAAGTTGACACGAACTAAGTTTTTTCAAAATAAGTTCCTGGTCTTAACCAGGTCATAAAACTTAGAAGTTAGCTAAAATTTGTTGACCGAGGTTCTTCTTTAAAGAGCCCGGGATACGGATAAAAGTTGACACGAACTAAGTTTTTTCAAAATAAGCTCCTGGTCTTAACCAGGTCAGAAAACTTAGGAGTGAACTAGAAAATTGTTGAACGCGGATCTTATTTAAAGAGCCCGGGATACGGATAAAGTTAGCTCGAACTACGTTCATAAAAATAAAGAGATAAATTATGACCAAATACATGAAAATATATATGTAAAACTGGTTGAGCAAATTGTCTCGAGGCGGAAACGCCTCACATAAAAAAAAGAGTTCAAAATACGAAAACAAGAAGCATCCTAAGCCCCATCAGCTGGCCCTTTGGAGGTCGCGGTCTCACCCTGCTCCGCCGCGGCAGAGGCCTCTCCAGTCTCCGATGGAGGAGCCTCCTTATTCAGGCGGGCTTGAAGCCGCGGCAACAGGAATGCCCAGAGGTCCGGCGGCATGAAGGAGAAGTCCGCGTCCGGATTGTGGGACCAGCAGTGATAGAATAGGTCCTGTAAGGACTGCTCCGACACGACCCGCTCGTCTTTCAGGGCGGTCTGGGAGGTCTGGACTTCGGCCTTCGCCACCTCAAGGTCTGCCCGCGATGCGGCCAGGGAGTTTTTAAGCTCTAGGTTCTCGGAGCGAAGCTTCTCTAGCTCGGATGCGGCCAGGGAGCGTTTAAGCTCTTGGTTCTCCGAGCGGACCTTCTCTAGCTCGGATGCGGCCAGGGAGCGTGTCCAGGTCCGGATTCCTTGGGTGACGATGGACGAGCTGCCTAGGGTTGAACCTAACCAGCCGGGGGTCTGCAGTGGCCCTATCTACGTTCTTAAATAAGTAAAAGTTACCTTGACCGGAAGGACCCGCGGCTGCTCCGGATTGGGCCCTCTCCTCGATCATCCCCTGGGCGACCTCCAAGCTCCGCTTCCTGTTCCTCACCAGAGGAACTTCCTCACCTTCTTCCTCGCCTTCGTCATCTGCGACCTCCTCCGCGACGATCGGCCTGTTGTCGCGGGCTGGGGGAGGCCCCCGGGGCCTTTTCAAATTCAAAGTCTGATTTGGGAAAATCAGCTTGCAGAATACCATCGTCTCGTCCGTCACGAGCACGCGGTAGTCTTTCTCACTGGGAGGCAGGTTCGCCAGTGTGTCGTATTGACCCCCGAGGGTCACGGACTTTTCGGTCCTCGAGTAGATGGCTGCAAGGTTGGTCGAAATCAGAATTGGAATAAGGGACGGGCTAAAATAAGATAACCGTTAAAAGGCGAGCTAAATGGAGGATTATTTACGAGGGCGGTTGAAATAATGATGATCGCAGTTTCGGAACCCAGTAGACATAAAATACTGGTCTTTGAAGTCGTTTGGATGGCTCGGCAGCTCGATCACTGCTGCTGTGTTAGGGAAGCGGGTTAAGTAATAGAACCCGTCGCCTCGCCCCCGCTGGTCCGGGCTGGCTTTGAGGCAGAAGAAATACAAGATATCAGCAGGAGTGGGGACCTCCCACTCATGCTTTTGGAACAAATACCTCAGTCCCGCCAGCAGACGGTAGGAATTGGGGGGGAGCTGAAATGGGGCCAACCCCACGTAGTTCAGAAAATCAGCAAAATACTGATCCAGGGGGAGGAAGGCCCCTGCCTTGAAGTGTTCCCCGCTCCAGGCCGCGAACGACTCGTCGAGCGGCGTGCAGCTCCTCTCCCCATCCGCAGCAGGTCGGGCGATCACGGAGGTCTTCCCCAGAGGAATGTTGTGGTTAAGGAAGATTTTGGTGATCTTTGCCTGGCTGGTTATCTTCGAGACGATTCTCTCCGCCTCGAAAAACGCGTCAGGAGCCACCTCGGCCTGCTTCTCCACCGCCGGTCCAAAGTGAGGAATTGGCGAGCTGGTCACCACCGCCTTTCCTTTATCCTTCTGGGAGGCCAAACTTCCCACATTCTTCTGTGGCAGATTTCTCTTTGGAGCCATCTGGTCGCCTATCGAGCAAAAGAAAACACTTTAGAAAAGGCGACCCAAGCAGGAGAGTGAGGCAAGCATTAAGTACACGAGCTGGGGTAAGCCCAGCCCGTGGAGAGTGGTGCCACGCGTTCCAAGGAACACGCGCCTATGCCCTCAACAGATCCCAGATTACTCGGAATTCGTGTGTCAGATGGCTCAGAGAAAAAAAAAAAAAAATAAAAAAAAAAATAAAAAATTTGCCTTGGGGGGAAAGTTTCAACAGGCAAGGCGTGGCAAAACCGCTTTTAAGGCGTATTCCCTAAGCTACCCGGTTTTTGCACCCAAAGTTCCTACGGATCCTACCAGAAATTGTTCCTAAGAAAGAATCATGGAACCCATGTTCTAAGGCGATGTCCCATGGCAAATGTGCCCTAATCAAAGAAGGGCCATCACCCTCCATATCCGCGCGACCCAGAAAACCTCTGCATGTGGCTACAGTAAATTTTTTTACCTAGGCTACAGTGGCATGCTTTCAAAAATAAATGGGGACAGAAGACTTACAGTATAGGGTTGGATGGTGAGCGAGGTTGCTGCGCGGGTAGGGGCTTCGTTGGCACAGTAGTCTCCAAGGCCTTGAAGGAACTCGCACGCTTAAGCTTCGTGAACGGAGAAGACGAGAGCAATGGAAATGAGGGTTTTGCTCTTCGGAAGGTCAGAGAGAAAAGAAGGAAATTTGAGAGGTTCTGAATGGTAAGGTGGTCCGTGCGTGGGATGACCACCCCCCTTTTTATACAAGGGGGGATCACGTGTAAAAGGCTCCTGGGAGACCCTCCACTCGAAATGTGAAACGACGGCTGGACAGTAGGCTAGGCCATTTAATGCGGTTCTCGTAGAATGTACCGTCGCCACCCGCGGCGTTCCACGTATCAGACGCATGCGAAAAGCATGGAATGCGAAGGGTTGTGGGAGAAGTCTAAAAGCTCCAACTGTGGTCTCCCATGTCTGACGTCATGGACCACGAGCAGGAGCTTGGGGGGCAGATGTACGCCCTGGATTTCCCACGGGCTGTTTAGCAGGACGATCCTCGGACTAAACATGATTTAGCCCGAGGCTCCCACAGGCCAGAGGCTTTATCTTCAGGACGGGCCCTTTCTAGCTCGAGGGGATGGAGTTTCCTGCTCCTTCTTGTTGTTCCAGGAGCTGGGAACAACATCCGACGACCACTGAAGGATCAGCTCGGGTTATGGATTGCTCCGGTAGCGAGCTTCTCAGGAAGCTCTGACCCTATGGGAGGTCAACACGCAAGATAAACGTGCATAATCCTGCCATCACGTGTCCGATATCCCCCTGACTTCTCGGACACGCCGCAGGAACGTGCGTATTCAGACACCCACGGATGGGTTGGGCCGTGCGGCCCATTATCTCCTTCCATACTGATTAGACCACACTTGTGTGTCAGGTTTAGGAAGTAATCATGAATATCACAGACTTGATATGACAAATGGTAAGGTCACGGGATGACCTCCCTACCAATTTCCAGGTGCCTTCTCCTATAAATATGGAGACCCTGGGAATTGATAGGGGTTGGAAAAAATAGTCTTGTAAGAACTATATATTTTGTAAACCAATTACCCAGAAAAGATCAATAATATTGACTAGTGGAGTAGAAGGATTTTAACCTTCGAACCACTTAAAAAACGTGTTTAGGGTCACCTAGTTCTTCTCACAAAGATTTCATATCTGCGGCGGTTCTACTTTTAAGTACTAATCTCTTTCTCTTCTTCTCTTAATTACCTGTTGCCGAAGAACCGCGTCAACAAAGTAATTCTAATAAATAAGTTAACTTAGCTCATTAAGTTTAAGTTTTGGCAGTTTTTTTTATAATTTTTTTTTTTTACTATTTTACGGTTCCTTATTTTTTTTTCTTTCAAAAATACAATTTTCAAAATTTTTTATTTACAAAAATACAATGTAAAAAAAATAACTAAAAAATAACAATTGGACAACAATTAGACATCAACCATAAACACACATATGCCTTTCTTTAGCATCTAATACACACTATTACCTCCATATTAAAAAATCGCACACAATTACCTCTTTTTTAGAACGATTTTACTATATTAACCCTGCTATTTATTGTCTTCTTCCCTAGCTGAAAAAAAACATGATCAATTTATCATTGATGAAGATAACATTATTAGAAAACTCAGGGAAAAAATTGCTTCAATGGCATGAGGATGGTGATGAATAAATTAGCTATTTGTCTCAATTATTTCTGAAAAGGTAATAAGTGTGTTATTTCTAAATTATTTCACTTCAATTTTTATCAATGTTCTCAACTTTCTATCTATTTTCTTATTTGTTTTTAGAATTTTTTGTTTATAGAAACTGATTCACGATCTTATTTTCTCTTACAAGTTCAAATTTCATCTTCATACAATAGTATTTACACAGATTGATTCATTGACTAATTATTTTCTCTTTAAATATTTTGAATCTTTTCTTTTGAATTGTAAACTCATTGTTTACAGTGTTATTGAAAAAAAAATTAAAGAGTTAAACTCATTGTTTACAGTTTAGTTGAAACAAATATTTGCCTATACAATTTTGTTAAAATAAATGTTTAATGACTAAGCTTAATTTTAACAATTTTTTTTGAATAAATACTTAAAAGATTAATCTATTTTTTGTTTTACAATTTCGTTTGAATAATTTCTCAAGTAGTAAACTCGTTGTTTACAAATTAGTTAAAATTGATGATTAAAGACTAAACTAGTTTGTCAACTTTGTCATTAAAAGATAAACAACTTTGTCAAGTTAGTAATAAGGGTAGTTTTGGAATTGTCTCTAAAAAAGTGGGGATTGACAAGGATTTATTTAAAAAAAGGGTACACATGTTTAATCAATGTGTAAAATGGGTATTCATGGCCATTAACACATTCAAAAACAATAATTGGACAATAACTAGAAATCAACTCATTACATACAACTAGAAATCAACCCATTGCATACTAATGTGTATTTTTTTTAAAAAATTAAAATATATATGCAAACAACTAAACACTAATTAAACATCAACACAACAACAAAATAATTATACATAAACTTAAACAACTAAAAAACAACATAAAAACAAGTATACATAAACCTAAACAACTAAAAAATACAACACAAAAGACGAAAAACAGACAAAACAATAAAAATATAAAAACTTAGAATGGTAAAATTGAAAAAAATTAATCAGTTCGTAGAAATGTAATCTTTTAGTGAAATTAAATATATTATGTAAATTTCCCTTAAGTTTTTTATATTATTTGTATGAAAATGATTAAAAAGATATAAAAATATTTTTCCATCTTTATCATCATAATTTTTTAATTAATCGAGTCAATCTCAAATTACCTTCTCTTAATTATAATCATCATCACACTAATACACATTTCAGGCATACATAATAATTTAATGCTGTGAGGCTTATTTTCCATAAAAAAATATATATTTATTGTGAGGTTAACCATATTTGTATTTATTTATATAAATGAATGAATGAAGGAGTAGCTTCCCAACTAGGTAGCGCCTTAAGTAAAATAGACATACCATTTATGGAGCAGTATATATACAAAGTAATTTACTAATAAATGTTTGGATATAACTAAATTAAGTCAATAACCCCTAATGATTTGATAAGATTCTTTTGATTTGAGAAATGAAAAAAAAAAAAATTAACAGAAAGTCATGGAATACAGTGAATAATAGCGAAAGCATGAATAAATAAGATATAAAGCAGTGTTGGACCTGTTTGGTTCAGTATTAGGGTTTCATCATGATAGTGCCAAAGATATTGTTTGGAATTATTGTGTTGAAATTATTTTTAAATTATCTTCAGGTTTACACATTATAGTTTTTATTTTAAAGGTTAGCACGTAATGATAGATTTTCACACACAAACTCAAGTATCCAAAGATTTAAAAAAGTTAAATTAGGTATAGCACGATTGATTTAATATTATTATTATTATTATTTCAAAGTTATTCGACTTGAATTGATTTGATTGGATCTCACAAATTATTTATTGCTTTTAATACTTTTTTCTTGCAAAGATGAACATAAGAGTACACTTAAAAGGAAGAGTTAAAATGTCTAATTTTTTATAATATAGAGAAAAAATGATTAAATAGTTTTTTAATGGGTGATGTAAACTTATATTTTTTTACCTAAATGAATAGTATTTCTCTATATGTAACGAAATACTATTCATCAAACTATAAATATTTTATTATTTTTTTATAAACTTTTATATATATATATATGAGTGTGATACTATTATATTTAATTATTTTATTTCTTAAAATGAATAAAATATATTTAAAAATATATAATATTTAAATGGTATAGAGAAAAAATAGAGAAGTTAGTGTATGGTATAAGGTAAAAGTTTGAGGTAAATTATAAAAAAATATGTTTTGGTGATGTATTTTGTAATACACTTTCTCTATAATATTTAGCTAAAACTCACAAAAATATCTTCCATCAGCTACTTTATACATATATTTATAATAACTATGCACAAACTCTAATTAATTTATATCTACATTTACATAATATTTACATATCATTTATATAATATTTTAATATTATTATTTTTCTTTATAAGCTTTCTCTCTCCTATTTAGTATACATTTATTATTTCTTTTTTTTCAATTATTTTATTTACTTTAATTAATAAAATATGTTTAAATATATAATATTTAAATGATGTAGAGAAATATATAAAGAAGCTGATGTATGACATAATGTAAAACTTGAGGATAAAATAGAAAAATATGTGTTTTGGGTAGATATTTTAAAAAATGGAGAATAACATTCATTAGGAGTGCTCTAACAAATTATCAAACTAATTAACCAAGTAAAAATGTTGTTTGCAAACTTTGCTAATATTTTCCCAATAAAAATAAATTATTTACAAAACTCCAATAAAATCAAATCAAACCAACTATGTTAAATGTCAATCAGGACACTTGGATCTTTTTTTAGTAAAAAACTTTGTTGTACATCCCAATTACCCTTTCTTTCTTTTTTTTACATCCTACTTATTTTATTACTTTGCATCCAAATTTCTTACAAATACCAAGAAGCATTCAAAAAAGTATACAAACATATTATATTAATGCTACAATAACTAACTAGTGCGAAATTATTTATAAATCGACCTTCTTTTTCTTGTATTTTTTTTTTCCTCCAAACAGTCAAACACTGTGAAATTAAGCAGTCAACTTTATGAGTCTTAATAATAATAAGCAGTAAGTAGGTGCAACCCAATAAATAGTAAGTGTTTATGATATGATATAAAGCATTAATTACGAATTGCTTATCGTAACGGCTAGTTTTTTTTTTTGTTATTTATTGTTAAAAATAAGATATCTGTGATAGAGCAGAGCCCAGTTGAGTTGAAAAAATGTCATAAATAGAAGAAATTGTTATGTAAAAGTAGAACACAATAAGTCGTGAAATTGAAGAAATAAAGATATTGTGAGGTTGGGTTTTAGGTGAGTGAATGGGGTAAAGAAAGAGGTTGAGAGTGACAGCCCAACAAATTGGTATTATTAGAAGCACATGACTCAGTGACCTCATTTGGCTATAGCCCCGCCCCAGCCCCAACCCCAGCCCCAGCTATTTGGAGTTCAAAACCAAAACCAAAATTTACATCTAATACAGATTTTTACTATTTTTGTTGAAAAATATTTTTTTATGATTTTGTTTGTTAGTATATTTATTGTAGATGTTTGGTAAATATTTGGTATATTATAAGTATATATGTAAGGCTATTACTAAGGATAACAAATGATGACTAACACCACCTAATATGATATACTATTATTTATGCAATTTAGTATCGACTGAGTGTCGGGCACTACAACAATAGTTTTGAGCATCTTCAATGGAGTCCTATAAAAGTAGTTTATAGTTATTTTTTATTCCATTTTCATAAAATTGAACTTTAATAGTGGTCTAAAATATGTGCCAAATTTTAGCTTATTTTTTAGCACTATAACTTTTAGCATGTGACAAATTTTGCACAAAATATAGCATGAGTCAAATTTAGCCCACAATAAATATCACATTTTTTAATTACTTCTTTGCTACTCATTAATACAAATTATTAATTTTTTAATTTTTAAAGAACTTTCAGTAAAAATATTATAAAAACATTTAGAAAATTATAATTATTTTTGTAAAAATCTCAAAACAAAACCCCGTGAAATAAAATTGGGTGCTAAATTTCTTATATTTTATATTATTATTATTGTTTTTTTTGGGTAGAAGATTAGTGGTGAAATTGAGTAAATAATAAAGTCATAGTCCCTCTGTGAAACGTAATATAGAATCCAAAGCATTGGAAACTCCCCCACCTCCACATGCTCATCTTTTTTTGTGCGTTTCCCTTTCTTTTTTTTATTCCCCTACAAGAACGAAGGGGGTCCCTTTGTGATTTTCTGGATTAAAATTTTGCTATTTTATAATATGTGAATTCTCTGTCTATCTAATACATTTTTTTGATCATATGGAGTTAGAGATAATTGATTAGCAATATTTGATTATAAATACATTAAATATATTTAATTGGGTGTGGGCTATAATTAATACATTGTCATAAGCATGAGATCAACTACAATTATTATAAATTATGCTTTATGAGAGGATTAAGGTTATTACATGCGCGTAGTTAGTTAATTAATTAAATCTTATTATTTGCTGTAATTATTAACATCATTCATGTCACATTGTCACTCTCAATCTCTAGTCTAGTAGATGACAGTCATATACTCCAGTAGTGTTAGTTATCTTCTTATATAAAGTATGGCATATTGGCATTAAAGAAATAAAGAGTAGGTATAGTATAGATGAGTTACTCATGTATTTTTTGTATGGCTCACCAAAACTGTCTTAAAAAAAAATTGTTGTTGGGTCACTTTAATAGTAATAGTCCTCCATTTCATTGACGATTCTACTTTCTTTTTTCTAAATATTGTTTGTACATAAAAAGGAAGAAAATAAATAGAGGAAAGAAGAAAAACATTGTAATGTATTATTATTACATTTGGCTATTTGCTAATGCCTTACTTTCTATCTAACATAGCAAGAGTAGAGAATATTAGTTTGTCTTATTTTTTACTCTTTTGTTTTGTTTTCTTTGTCAAAATTGGTCGATTTTGCATGTGACTTTGAGAACAACTTCTAAAGAAGTAGCTAATACCGAACCGAACCGAGCCTCTTTACAATGGTTAGCCCTACATACCATAACCATTTTAGTGGTCCCATATTGATATAATATATTAAGGCCTGGCTCCAAACCCAAATCTCACTTGGTTTGGTTGTTATTTAATCAATTATTAATTTTATTTATTGTTACACATTACAAAACACTACCACACCAACATTCTTACTAATAATAAAAATCGTTGTTTTTCTTTTCCAACATGAGATTGTGATTTGAGGCTGTGAGAGCGACACCACAAATTAATTATATGGTGATAGTATTTTATTTTTTTGAAGTACCTTTTAATTGAACACCAATAATACTCAAAAAGAGAAAATTATAATAGATGTATTAAAAGAAAAATTGACACAATTGAATTAGCTTTAGCTTATTATTAAGTGTAACTTTATTCTTGAAAAGCATAGATGAGATGAGATGATAACCGTTATTTATGTAGACCCTACTAAAAATATTATTATTGTTATTTATTTAATAAATTGCTTGTTATCCATATCCAATTCCAAATCCAATAATCTATGTTATTTGATACTTTGCCTTGCCACACGTTAATACTTATCAGCAGCATATTCTTGCTTGCTTTGTTACTTTTACGGAATTGCCCACTTTTTAAGTACAAAGAATTATGTTCCTAACTTAATTCTCAAAGGACTAAACAGTAAAAAGATTGCTTGCATAAACACCACGTACTTGGATCAATTCTCTTCTACGTCTTTCAAATCAAAACCCCAACCCAGTCAATCACTGTTGGTTAAAAACACAAAATTAAAAATAAAAAATAAAATAATAATTGGTTTACGACGAGTACACCTGGCAAGATATGGAAGGAAAAATCTCATCCGTTGATTTCAACTTCAACGGTGATTAGATCAATGGTCGTGATCCTAAAGCTTCAACTCCAGTCCACCATAAGAAAAGTTACAAATTTTTAGTAGAGATATAAAAATTAAATTTATTTGAAAGAAAATTAAAAATAGAAATAGAAAAACCAAAAAGTTGCATTTAAACGGCACAATCTCACAAACCAGAGAAAACCAAAAACCAACCCAAAAATAAAAAAAAAGACCTCTCGCTCCCTTCTTTGGCTCTCAGTCTCCATAGCCGCCGACTTCGCAACGGATCGCGGTGGCAGTTCGGCGGCGCCGATCGATTGAACGGAGGAGATCTCTAATCGGAGACGAATGATTCATCACCAGCTTCCTTTTCCATTTTGAGATTTAGCTCTCACTACTCTGTTTGTGCTGGTTTTTTCTTCTAAAATTTCAAAATCGTCTTCAACAGGTAGCGGTTGATTTTCTATATAAGTTGTCCGAAATTTTTTCATTTTTCATTGCCGAAGTTTTTTAAATGGAAGATTTGATGATTTTAGTAACACATCTGAAGATATTTATGTATGCAGACTATCTCTCTCTTGCACCACATAGATATTCTATGGTTTATATAAGCATATTTTCAAGTGTTTCTTTGATGTTTTGATTCGACATTACTTGAGGCCTTGTGTAATAATCATAGTTTGTTATTTTTGTAGTTTGAATGTTTCATTATGGCGCATTTGGTTTGCAGCCGTTGTTCTTCATTGCGATTATTTTGGCCCTAATTTTGGGATTCAAAGCTTTGTCCGTGTTAATCTTTCGTTCTTCATATTCTTTTTTCTTCTCTTCTTTTTCACGAATCGGATTCGGCACTTATGTGATACGTTGAGCGTTATTGTTTGGCTGCTGACAAAATTGAGGAAGAGGATAATGTTGTTTTTGACTTCCAAAAACTTAAAAATTACTACTCGACCCAGCTGAGAGGATCTTTTTCCTTTCGTGCTAATTGTATATTTTCTAATAACTTAGGGAAAAGCAAACAATGTGATTCATAAAACTAATAAAGGAAAATTCAATGACGTGGTATGGAGACAAAGGTGTAGCATAAGACATCACTTTTCTCTTTCCATGTTCCTTTCTTTTTCTTCATTGTTTTGGCATATTAAAAGAGGATCAAAACTCTGTAGTTTTAGCCGTTTTGATGGAGAATTCTAAATGCTTTTCATGTCTTCGTGTGATGTGAAGATTGTTTATCTCGCAACAACTTTGGTTACTCCGTGATTATATTTTCTCAACTATGAACATGCGTAATTGTTTTCGTCCAGAAGAACCTGCTTTCCTGTGATTGCAAGCTATTTTGTATTTGTTCTAATGGTATCCTTTCCTGTGATTGCAAGCTGCTAATTTTGAATTGGGATTGTTTGTTTTAGGTATACAAGATGATCGGATCTTTTATAACCAGGGGACTTGTGTAAGTTACTAAATGCGCTCTCTCACTTTTTTTTTTTTGAGACACGCTCTTTAATGAAAACTTGTTTGTTTATTTATTTATTTTTTCAATTACTTTGGCAGAATGGTTCTTGGGTATGCTTATCCAGCTTATGAGTGCTACAAAACTGTCGAAAAGAACAAACCAGAGATTGAACAACTTCTCTTTTGGTGCCAGTACTGGTATGTTGTATGGATTTTCTTTTTGGTATTTTCATTTCACGGATCATTCTTAATAACATTTTCTTTTCTCCGGGCAGGATTCTGGTGGCATTTTTGACAGTGTGTGAGAGAGTCGGCGATGCTTTTATTTCGTGGTTGGGATTTCTAATCTGTTTCTTAAAAAAAGATTTCTATAGTAATTCTCTGCTGTGCCACCTTCAGTATTTTATTTGTTTTCTTGTTTATGAAGGGTTCCAATGTATAGTGAAGTTAAATTGCTGTTCTTCATATACCTGTGGCACCCTAGAATGAAGGTACCAATATCTGGTTCATTGATCTATGCAATGATATTTTGTGATTGTCATACTCTCTGCTTTCATTTATTTAGTTATTCTTTTCATGATTGCGAAAAATGTTTATTTGTCAGGGAACGACTTATGTGTATGATTCCTTCTTTAAACCATATCTTGCGAAGCACGAGAATGAAATTGACCGGAACTTGTTGGAACTAAGGACCAGGGCAGGAGATATTGCAGTTTTATACTGGCAAAGAGCTGCAAGCTATGGCCAAACCAGGGTTTTTGATATATTGCAATATGTTGCTGCACAATCAA
Source organism: Humulus lupulus (assembly GCF_963169125.1). NCBI lineage: Eukaryota > Viridiplantae > Streptophyta > Magnoliopsida > Rosales > Cannabaceae > Humulus > Humulus lupulus. The sequence continues at coordinate 202,782,942 of NC_084802.1, forward strand.
CACCGAGGCCACGCCCTTCCCAGGTACTTAGTCACGAATTTGATTATAAACCTTATTCATTTTAGCATTATCTTACCCCCACTGATTGTTGAATGGTCCTTTAATTGTCTTGCTTCTGATTCTTATTTTACCAATTTTTAACGGGTGCCTGAATACTTTTGTGATTCATTGATTTTACAATGCATCCTTTGTGCAAGTGAACAATGTCGAAATTTGTTTGATATTTCCCATCAAAACCATTTGGTCTTTTTGTTGATTACGGTCCCCAATGCTTTGATCTGCCTCTCATATCTCCTGAACACAAATCTTATATTGTTACCACAGCAACAAGGCGGTAGGCCACGGCCTCCTCCTCGCCAAAACTCTGGTGGTTCAAATCGTCAACCAGCGACAGCGCCACCAGTGCCGGAAGAGCCGCCATCTCCTACATCTAGTACATCTTCAAGTCAATACCAAAAGGACATAGCAGAAGAGTTGGCTTCTTCGGAAGATCCTAAAGCTGCCTCCCAAGCAGCAAGTACAAGTACTCAAAGTCAATCAGCAGGTCCAAATAATAAAAGTCTTAATGCAGTTTCAATTGGGAAAAATCAAGCAGCAGTTTCAAGTCCCAGAACTCAAGTGGCAGTCCCAAATACTCAGAAACCAACAGCAGTACCAATTACTCAAAAATCAACAGCTGCACCTGAAAAACCAAGCCAGTCTGCTGCACCAGCTGATATGGAAGCAATGCAGATTGAGCCAGAAGCTTCTTCTTCAGAAACTGAAAATGTAAACCCTCCTCCGACAAAAGAGACGGTCATGGAAGACGCCATTCGGGTCACACGTGGTAGGTTGAGGAAAACTCGTTCTGCAACAGGTCGTTGAAGTGGTTATGTTCCCAGTTTCAGTTCACAAAAAGCTAGCATTAGGTGAATGAATGATAATGAGCATGTAATTTGTTATAGACGTTGTTGTATATTTGATGTCACCTAGTTTCAATGATAATTGTTGCTTTATTTTAAAAAAAAAAAAAAATGGTTTGGCGAACGTTGTAGGGTCCTGTTTGGTAGCACTTAACTTGAAAAGGACAAATCATAGATCTGGATTTGATTGAAAGCCCGATTTAGGTGACTAATACTATTTAACAGGTGCTCATTTGTCATCTTTGAAGTTTGGGAGCCAATTAGTGGAGAGTAAGCTTGAAAGAAAGATTTCCTTTTTGGGTTAAACTAATCCAATTTTTAAGTGACAGTTGGGTCCGACGCTATGACATGAGTCGATTAAGATTTTGATTTTCAGCCAAAATATATAATCTCAAAAAGTGAAAATATTATTCAAAGCAAATAAAATGTCTGAGAAAAAAAACAAACAGAATAGAGGCATAGAGAATAGGAGGATGTGGAGACAAACAAAGTGAAAGGCGATGGATAGTGGCGGTAGTTAGCCGACAGTGGTAATTTTAGTAAGAGTAAAGTCTTATTTGCGTCGCATGTCCTTAAATTATCCACATTTTTATAAATTGGTCCTCTAACTTTGATTTTTTTGGTACTGGTAGTCCTCCTTCGTTAATTCACAATTATTATGTTAGTTTAGAGACCAATTTACAACAACAAAACATTTGGGGACCAACTTGCAAAAATAAGTCATGATCCAATTTTTTTGCACGATGGTGTTCGTTTTAGTTACAACAACTCTTCTCTACGTTTTTGGAAAATTTTAGATAATTTAGTGTGGTGAAAAAATAGTTGATTTTTTATTAATTTTTTTGCTCACGTGGTAGTTTGGAATATCAAGAACTTTGTTTTCGGCACGCCAAATTATCTATAATTTTTCGAAAACGTTCAGGAGAGTTTGCGTAACTACAGCGAACATCGTCATGTAAAAGTTAAATCATGACTTAATCACATTTGTGAAACTGGGGCATGGCACACCAAAAAATTATTAAAAAGTATATATCAAAGTAATTTTTATTTTTTTAGTATAAAAATAAAGGAGTGTACAAACAATGTTATACAAATGAGTAAATTTGTATTAAATGAATGTTAAAAATTGGTGTTTATTTTAGAAAAAATGAGATGAAAAAAGATGCATATAAAAAATGGATAGTTTTATAGAAGATTTTGTCAAAAAGTAGAGTTCTTGATATTTCGAACCACCACACGCAAAAAAAAAAAAAAAATTCTGGTTTCAACGCACTAAATTATTTAGAATTTCCCAAAAATGTACAAGAGAGGGTTGCTATAACTACACAACTTATCCACGTGTATGAAACTGGAGAATGTCGTTACGAAGACCCTCATGGACGTTTTCAGAAATTACTGTGCCAAAAACAGAATTCTTGATAATCCTAACCACCATGCGAGCAAAAAAAATAAACCATATTTTCAACACACTAAATTATCCAGAATTTAAAAAAAAGGGGTTGTCATAACTACAATGAAACCTGTCATGTAAAAAATTTGGGTCATGCCTTATCCACGTGTATGAAACTGGAGTGTGTCGTACCATTACAACAAAATTGGGGCATGTCCTATTTTGGCAAGTTGGTCCCCAAACTTTTTTTATTGCAAATTAATCCCTAAACTAACAGAAAATGGTGAATTAACAGTGGAGGACTAACGGTGCCAGAAAATCAAAGTTGGAGGACCCATTTGTCAAAAAAAAAACTGGACCAATTTTCCAAAACATGTATAGATTAAGGACCTATGACGCAAATAAGCCAAGAGTAAATGGTGGTTAAAATACTCAATATTTTTAAAATGTTACACTTTTATACTCAATTATTTTTATGGTAAAAATACTCAAAGTTACTAAAATATAGCATTTAAATACTTAATTTTTTTTACGAGAAAAATACCCAAAGTTTCTAAAATGTAGCATTAAAATACCCAAATAGTTAAAAAATCAAATACCTAAAAAACTTTTAAATAAAAAAAATGATTAAACAAAATTATTTTAATTTTTTGGGTATTTAAATACTACATTTTAGAAACTTTGGATATTTTTTCCAGTAAAAAAATGTTTGGGTATTTAAATGCTATATTTTAACAATTTTGAGTATTTTTTCTATCAGAAAAAAAGAAAAATTGAGTATAAAAAGTGCAACATTTATTTTAGCTCTTATTTACTCTTTTAGTAAATAGTATTTTTTTCATCAAAAGAAGAAAAGTAATTCTCGTATAAGCTGAACTTTAAGGTTGTGCAAAATTATAATTCTAGTTGTAGCTTGTGTTTAAATTATTTAATAAGCCAAAATTTTATTACCAAACATTTTTTAGCCTATAACTTATTAAATAAGAGCATCTCCAATAAATTATCAAATAAGTGATGCAATGTTAAAATATAGCATGTTTATAAAAAATTGCTCTAATGGTATATCAAAAGCTATATCAAATTTAGCACAGAATATAACATAATATATATAGTTAATGCAGCATTAATTAATTATTTTTTATTTACTTTTATGTCATTTTTAATATTGTATTATTATTTTTAGTATGACATTAAATATAGATGAAATTTTTTTACATAATTAAAAATTTTGATAATAATAAAATAAAAAGAAAATTTATATCTTTTTTATATTTTTAATAAATATTAAATGAGCAATGAAACATTCATATTTGCATCAACAATTATTGATTTTTAGTGCCAAATATAGCACAATATTTGTATCTCCCACTGAAAATGGTCTAAGTGATTTAAGAGTTCTTCAATAGAGTGCCAAAAAGGTAGTGCATTATTATATTTAGCACATTTTAACTAAATATCACTTCAATGGTGTTATAAAAGATGTGTTAAATTTTTTGGTACAAGATATAACATATGTCAAATTTAGCACAACAATAAATGTCATTATATTATTTACCATATTTCTACTAATTTATTAATTAACAATTATTGACTGACCATATTACTTTTTTATAATAAAAAATGAAAAATAAAGATTAATTTTTGTATATTATCAATGAATATATGAATTGATGACTTTTTTTTAGTTAATTTTACATCTTGTGCATTGGAGCATAATTGTAAATATTGGGCAAAATATAGCATTGATTCATTTTTTGTGCCAAATTTGTCAAAAAAATTTACATATTGCCAAAATTGGCTCAAGAAATAAGCAAATGCTATATTTGGCCTAATTTTATTTCTTATAATTGTACTTCAAGGCACAAGGTGCAAATAACTAAAAAAATCAAGTCATTTAATTTTTATTGAATATATTTAAAAAATTATTAAATAAATAAATAAAAAGATAAAAAGGACAAAAATGTAAATTAAAAAGTAACATTTACTGTGCCAAAATTTACTTATGCTAAATTTGACACATGTTTTGCAATACGATTGAATCTACATTTTTCTAATCTATATTGGAGATTGGAGATGCTCTTATTTAAACTCTCCCAAAGGAATCCTAAGTTCATTACACTTTAGTGCATAAGCTATAACGAGAACTTATTAACGCACAATGCTCGGTGTACAAAATTGAAGTTTTTGTCTAATTTTCGTGTTGTATAGCTTGTTTTCAGAATAATTTTGTTAAATGTTATCCATAAAATTGATAGCTATCGACACTAAAATTAACTTCAGGAAAGAAATAAAAAAATATTTGGTGAAGATTAAATAATTTGAAGAACAAAAAATGGATCTTTAGCCGAGTCTGGTGTGGTCCAGAATAAAGTACAGATCCAGATTATAGCAGTATCTTACTGTCACCAAATCAGATCCGTGGACTTACCCGAACCCTGTAAATTATTGAAGTTTAGGTAGAGAATAGGGCAAACATAATAATAGTTGTTGGAGAAACTCCAATGACTTTAGAGGATCTGGAAGAAAAAGAAAATTGTGATTAAATAAGAGAAATCAAGTGGAAGCGTTGCGGTTGCAAATGCGTGAACTTGATCAGATTTAAACATATCCAAAACTTTGTTGGCTTAATAAATTAAAAGTAGGGAATCAGAGACGTAAATAATGAAAGATAGCAATAGACTTTAATATATTATAGCCTTAGCCTTTATGCAATCCACCTCTCCTCATGCAAGAAAAAGCCGAAAAGGGCTTAAAGATTATTCCTTACTGAAACCCATCTTGTTAACCGTATTTAGGTTGGGTTTCGGCAGCTACATTTCTTCATAAGATTATTGCAGTACGTGTCTAATGTTTCTATAGTAAAATATAAATCTTGAAAAAAAAAAAAAAAAAAAGTAGAAGAATCATTCAACTGTACAATATGCTTTTTAAATATTTGAAGCAAAGCTCAGGAGCCCCCACTTCATTTTACCTGGAAATTTCAACTAATTTACTTTTTCGTTATGAGAGGGACTCAGTCAACTTGTCACCGATCTAATTTTGTACTAGTTTCAACAGTATTTTCTTGAAAGAGTCCATCTGCTTGTGTCGTCCACTTCTCATTTGCTAAAATTACCAACAACAAAAAAGGCAAATTACGGACTGGTTTGGAATTGTTCAAGTTCCCCAATTGCAAATCCAAATAACGAGTGACTACAATAAACTATTGCTTACCCCAAAGACTTGTCATGGTTACTTCAGGATCTGATCCAAACCAATAATCATCGTTTACCTGGAGACACCGCCAGCATTAGTAAAATTGATTAGAATGCTAAATTATCAATTATTATTTTTTAGAAAAATAAAGCAAGTACTTACATCAACATCAGAAGGAATTATCTTCTGAATTCCGGATGACTTTGGGCCCAGTGAGCTGAGATTATCCACGGAATTTTTTTGATCACCCAGATGATCTGAGTAGAGCCCTTCAACTTCCGTTCCACAACAACCAACATCCCATGCAGATAAACCCTCAGAGGTAGCTCGGTTGGTGGTTATGTCCTCATTTTCACTTTGGTATTTGCTAAAGGCATAGAATTATAGCCTATTAACTATTACATAAATACATGGACGTAGCAAAGAAAGAAAAAGGGCCAAGTTCTGACAATCCAGAGACTGTCAAAATTCGAATAATTTTAAGAACATAGTTCATATCCATCCTTGTGGGAGTGAAGGAGACGTGCATGTAAGTGCATTACTGCATCTAAAGAAAGAAGGTACCTTAAAAGATATACATCGATTGGTCCCATTGTGCTTCTAACAATCATTTTATATTGCCTTTGTGGAAAACTCATATCCTGCTCATTAGAAGGAAACAATCGATTGGGTATAAATACATTAAAGTGCAGAAAAATGTCAAACCACATTTATCCAAGCAAGCAACCTACCTCATCGGGATCAGGAACTTCAATATAACTAGCTTTTGGAGCATTTATTGCAATGAGTGTTTGATTCTGCTTAGAATAATAATAATAATAATAATAACAACAATCAACGAGTGAGAAAGGTTATTTGACAAAGTTAACAATAATTATAAGAACCAGAACCATTTAAGGAAGTTTCAAGCCTGAGGAAAATGACCTCAAAGCATGGAAGAGTCAAAATGTCTTCCTCCGTAAAAAATAGGTACCTATAAAATTAAAATACACAAAATGAAGAAAACAAAGAAGTATCATGGCTGCAATAAAACAGCATTAGGGAATTAAAGTGTACTTTTGACAGTTTTCATCTCCTTCCAGGGCCCAAAGCCGATTTTGTTTACTCCTGAAAAAGAACACAACAGCTCAACATACAATAAGAGACCATCTGATAGAAATTATCAATAGAAACTCTACCGAACAAACCTTATTTCCTCATCAAGTCTGCACTCTTCAGCGTATAAGCTTTCAACTTCAGCCTGAAACAAAACTAGACCTTGTAATCGAATATACAGTTTAAATTACATCATCATATTTCTATATGAGAATAAAACCTGATTCACCTAAACTATGCCTCTTATTTACCAAATTGAACCAGCTATAACTGATTTTAATTAACTCAAATTTTAGCAAGGTTTGTATCAAATAATTCAAACAGTCAAGGTTTGAATTACCAAACCTTGACTGTTATTTACCAAATTGAACCAGCTATAACTGATTTTAATTAATTCAAACTTTAGCAAGGTTTGTATCAAATAATTCAAACAGTCAAGGTTTGGTGCGACTTGTCTAACGCTCACAGTAAAAATAGGTATATACTTGAGCAAAAGTTAAGAATCCAAAGAATAATACTGAGCATAAAAATTTAAGTAGATTCACAATCCGCTTTGTATGAGGTGAATTACTCCAAGTCAAAAGGTGGCTAACTTCAAGTATCAACATTAAAACACAAGAATAAATAGTGCAATAAATTTTAAAGATACATGGCACAAATCAAAACAATTGACACGTTACAGATACCTTTACTGCAGCAATCTGATCATCCAACTCCCGTTTCCCCAACAAATCATTTCCCCTGTTTGTAATATTAATAGTCGTATTAATTTAAAAAAAAAAAAAGAGAAGAAAGAAGAGAGCAAAAGTGTAATAAGAAAAGTTCAATTAAATTACTTCCAGCGTATATGATTCTTTGAAGTTTTCTCTATCAATCCTATTCCTTCAAGAACATTCGTAATATCGTATATCCTCCTCTTTTGAACCTACAGCAAGCAAGGAAAAATAAATAAATACAACTGGGAAGTATAAAAGTTCATTGTAATAATCTCGTAAGAATACAAATGAATATTTATATACCTCTAATATGTCTGCAGTATGGTTCAAATCAAGAGTTCGATCCTCAGCTTCATGAATCAAATTGACAAATTTCCTAGTTAACAAACCTGCCAATGACACGTTGCACCTCTTATTAATCTATATAAGAAAATTAAAATTCAAGATGGATCATATTGCTTAAAATTTAGTATCAAAAGAACACTGAAACAAAAAGAGAAAATAATGACTTAGTAGTAGCTATAACATGTGTAATCTAAATATACCTAAAGAACTATCATAGCGGCAACTGTTCGGTGGAATGACACCATTAAGACACTCAACTTTCAACGTTTGAGATCCAATGGATTGTCTGGGAACTTTTGATTTAGAATTATGCTTTCTAAGTCCAGAGTGCTTTTGACCATTAAATACTTTGCTCTGTCCAGATACAGCCTGCCCACTTATCCGCGTCTCAACTTTAACATTTGATTGTGTCAACTGCAAAGGATATTACTCTTTAAATGTTTTTGTAGTAGTTAGCTGTCAACATAATTTTCGCTAGCAATTGTTTCAAATTGAACAATATACGGTGTCAAATATGATACAGCAGATATCATCAAACTAAAATTTAGAAAAAGAAATAATATTTTGTCATTGGTTACCAATTGTTATGCCAACTTATAGATCTACGCCTAAAAAATCCTAAATGCACACTTAAAACCTCGTCAATTACTAAATTCCTTAATATTCTCTTCTTGTTTATAAACTTCTCCATACAAGAAGCGTTTCCCGGGAAAAATTCCAACTGAAACCAAAGAAAGAAATAGAATAAACGTTTTCCGGATCGCTGATCAATGTTAGCAGAAATTTGTATTAATTACAAGGATCGGATCAACACACGAAGCATATTAAGTGTCGGATTCTGTGGTCGATATCCACCCGAATTCAGCCAAAGTGGAATCGGCCATAATTTGTATTGACGAATTTGGCATCATAATGAAGCAGCACCGGAATTAATATTCCTCAAAGGAAGATCAACTCCCATGCAATTAAATTTCATCAAACACTAAATCAAGAAGAATATTAATACGGTTATTACATCATTAAAAATTGTTAAACCCAAAATCAAGAGTCAATCAGCTACTGTAGTGTTAAAAACAATCAAATTCTTGAAAATAACAAAAAACAGACTTGAGCTCTCGCGGCAGATTCGAAAAGCGAAAGAGAGAAGAAAAATTCGAAATCCTAAGATTGAGAGAATGCAAAGAAATAAGAAATCGCGTAGGGAAAAGAAAATCTGAATCAGTGAAAAAAAAGAAGAAGAAAGGCGGATGATGATCGCGAGAAGTAGGACTCACCTCAAGCTTAGTAAAAGCAGAGTCAGCGCTTGGATGAGATTCCTTAGATAAATCGGAAACGCCAAGGCGGTTGAAGCCTTGGGAAGGAGGAAGAGCACGATGATAGTGAGGAGGCCTCTGAGGAAAAGAATGGAAAAGGTGCCGATTAGTAGCAGAAGAGAAAGCAGAGGAGTAGTGGGAGTGAGGATGTGGAAGCTGAAACTGGAGGTGATGAAGGCCATGAGAGGAGCTCGGATCCTGAGCGGAGTTGGACATCAATGGCGGTGAGAGAGAGGTTTTTTTTTTTTTGAGTGTTGGAGGGAAAAGGTTTGTTCGTGTGGGTTTGAGAATTGAGAGAGAAAAGGTTTTGGTGGTGTGCTATTTTATTTTAGTATATTATTATGTATGTACGAAGCGGCGAGGGAAGAAAGGCGTCAGGCTACACAGAATCCTAAAACATCAAAACGATGCGTTTCGTATGTTATTTGCAGTAATGTACGTACATTCGAATCCACAGATATGCCCGCCTTTTTGAGATGGACCATTTAGTGGGCCTTTTTGAGCCTGTATTGCCTTCCGAGATCAGCACTACCACATAATACATAATACATAATACATAATACATAATACATAATACATAATGGGAAGACCGTTCCCTTTAAATAACATTTCTCTATTTATTTGATGAGCAATGTTACAAACGCCATTCATAAATATAAATGAATCTAATGTTATAAATATTATAATAATTACAAGGGAAATATAAATATTAATTCTTTATTGTATTCAGAATAATTATTTAATTTTCTTAGGTCATATGTCTGTATTCCTTTATTGAAATAACACATAATAATGTATCTCTTCATTTGCATTATTCTTTACCAAACTCTTTTCTGCATTTATATTTTAATTTATATTATTCTCAATAATTTTATAACATCTAATACTTTTTTCTGTTATTTGTTTTTTGTTTTTTTTGGTAAGAGTGAATATATCATCCTTAAGGAATGACAGGACAAATAAGTTGAGTAATATATTCTATTTAATCAAGCTTATTATCTACCATGATGGCAGATTTATTTAATTAATTCATGTGTTATGTCCCGAAAGTTTAAACAATAAAACTTTAATATAAAAAAAGTACACCAAATATGTTTTGCTGGCACTAAATATTATTAGGGCAAGTTCAGACTATATCTCGTTATTTTGGTACTGATTTAACAACATATCAAAGTCAGGTAAACAACAAATGCTATCCATTTTGCTGAAATACTACAATATCCCACCATATATGGTGGGGTTGTAGTATCAACATTTTCTCTTTTTTACTTTTTATATTAATATTTTATATATAAATAAAATAATATAGAATATATTTTTGGTGTAAATTTTGATATTGTAATTAGAATAAAAAAAAATAGTGCTAAATTTTCATTATTTTGGTGTTATTCATTCTCAAAATGGCTTTGATGGTTATCGTGACAAAAAAAAAAGACCTTAGTGTGTCTTTCAGTATTGGCATTTAAAAAATTTACACTTATATTTTACTTATCTTATTTAATAAATAAATCAAAATTAGTTCATATATATCATTTCGGGATAACTTTTCGGTTAGGTCGTCAAAAAGACTCAAAATTCAACTTGAGATCCATCCGCCTACTGAGATTGATTTGTACTTTCGTTACCAATCAAGGTGTATGTCTCAAATTTGATTTATGTATGGTGAGCAACATAACATGCTTACCTTGCCACATATCTCGTTAGTGCATGACTAACGACGATTCGATTTAGAAAAGTATATTAGTCAAAATAATTTGCATGACACGACCAGCGAGTTAACAATCAGATAATATGAAAAGAATAAAGACCATTTTAAGCAATGTTATTATCATTTATTGAACACCACACACAACATAATAATAATAATAATGTAAGATGGACTGGACAGCAAACACAAAAACAAAACGTGTTGCAGCCGTTGCACTTCTAATAATGAATTAAACTAGTAAAAATAAAAATAAATTAGTTTTATTTTTATTTTTATTTTTATTTGGGTAAAAAACAAGTAACCGACACCGACAAAAATGATGATACTTGGCACTTGGAATGAAATTATATTGCTTTGATGGAACTAGATGCTACTGCATATCTTGGTGCCACTAAGAATATAACCACCAAATGCACACATCTGCATGAAAGGATGGGTTCTCGAAGGAAGGACCTGCATTAATTTTCTTCTTGTTAAAAAAAAAAATTATACATATGTGATATGTGTAATCAGAATATTGAAGGAATTATATCTTTTAATCTCACAATTACGATAGGGTGTTCATCGAAAATGACAAACTGATGAAATCGATACAACCAGGATTTCATTCTTGTTTAGTCTAATCTTACAATTAGTTTTTTTTTCTATATTTATATAATCAAACATTATAAGTATACTTATAAATCTAACTATTTTTTTTTATTTGACTTTATTTAAATTTGAGTTTAAATAACTAATTTAGGCAGCAGCAATTTCATACCTAAAATAATTTGTGTGATGACTTAATTTTGAAAGATTAAAAACAAAGTAAAGTACAAATCAAAACGTGATATAATTTCACATTAGAATTTAAACCAATGAAATCAAACTGAAGTTAACTTGTAGTGTTTTGATCATTTATATCTTTTTAAAGTACGAAGCTCAAAAAGGATATGCAACTTTAATGGTCACTAGTTTGTGGACCCCTCCCCAGTCCCCACACAACTTTCACAGCATGGGTTCCTTGACTTTATAAATTTGAGCCACATCTATGTTAAAGTTTCCAAAAAAGAAAAAGGCTAAAAATAACACCAGTTACTTTATATCATAAAATTAACAAAAAAAAAAACCCTTACTTAAAATATATTAATATTTTTAATTTTATAAATATTATTTATAAAATTAATTAACAAAACTTGAAATTTAAAACAAACTAAAATCAATTAATTTTAGTTTAAATTTGTTTTAAATTTTAAATTTTGTTGATCAAATTTATAAATTATATATATAATAAAAATATTAATGCATTCTAAGCGAGCATTTGTCTTTTGAAAGAAAATTTTCATGTCATTTTTGGCTATTTAATATAATACAAGGTTCTTTTTTACTTGGCTGAAAACCTATGGTTAATCTTAAACTAGGAGCCAAAATAGTAATTTCCTTTTTATAAATAAAATCCATCTACTCAACTTAAATTTGCAAAAAAAAAAAAAATTGCTAGGAAAATTTGTCGCCAATTTGCAATATTTGAAGTTAATCAATTACTAAATTAAATTAAAAAATAATTAATTACGAAGAATAAACACCTTTTTTTTTCTATTACATCCTTTAAATTAATTAATTATTACCAAATATATTATTTTAATAAATTAATCTAAATATACTCATCGAATATTAAAAAATAATAAAAAGGTATTTTCTATCATACCTCCAAAATAAATAATATATCACTTATATATTAATAAATTTATCATTTTAATAAATAAGTTTACATTTGTTTTTTGAAAAATACATCATAACTTTTACAAGCATAAAAAATGAATATTTTGATTTTACTAATGATTTTAATTCTGATGATATTTTTTTTTAATTTTAAATTATTTATTAAGGGTGTTCATTGGTTTTTTACTCGTCCAATCTCAATCTCATAGTCCGTATACCAAGCAAAAAAATGTGAATGAACCCAACGAATGGTTTGTGCATGTTGTTCAATTTTTTTTCAATATAAAAATTATCTTTCAAGATAGGTTTTATACTTTTTTGGATTTTGTGTTTTGTCTCATTACTTGTTTGGACCCTGTATTTTGACAAATTATTTTTTGGACCCTATGTTTTGTAAAATTATTAAAATAGAACTATAAACTCAATTTTGATGAAAAAAAAATTAAATATAACAACACAGTTTTTAAGCAGAATGATTTTATTTTTGTTCTGAATTGTTAGTTTGGTAAATTATTTATAATTTTAGTTAAGAAAACATTTACCAAAATCGAGTTTAGGGTTCTATTTTAACTATTTTACAAAACATAAGGTCCAAAAAGTAATTTGTTAAAACACAGGGTCCAAACAAATAATAGGAAAAACACAGAGTCCAAAAATGTATAGACCCTTCAAGATATTATAGAGTAACATAATTTAAAGACTTGGAGATTTTTTTTTTAAATGATATATTTTTTTTTATAAATTAGTTTAGATTTATTATAAAAAAGCAAGATTTTAAATTAGTTGTTAAAATTATTTTAATTATGAGACAAAAATTAATCTATTTATATATTTACATATTTGAGCAATTTTTTAAAGTTATAATTGAATCACATATTTTTTTAATTTAAATTTAGTATTAAATATAAAAAAAAATTTAAAAATATATACTTAATTAAGTGGATCAGGTTACATTGGCGAGTTGGCACCGATTTCCAAACCGCCTTGTGATAATTAAGCAATTTTAAATTTAAGTTTTTGGGGCTATATTTTTTGTAAGGGTGAACATTTGACCCGCAAACCCACCCGACCTGCAACCCAAAAACCCAATTTTTGACAAAACTCGTCAAATTCGAGTTAAATCCATTCTGAACTTGACATGGCTCGGGTCCGGTTCGGATTAGACCCGAAACCCGAACAAATAAAAAAATTATTTTAATTTTAATTCAAATTTGATGACAAAAAAACCCTAACCCCCTACCCTTCCAAAACAAAAATACCAAAGCCCAATTTGTAAAAAATCAATTGAACCAAACAAACAACAAATTAAAAAAACATATGAAAAGTAAAAAAAAAATAAAAAAGTGTAAAAAAATTGGTATTTTTGAAATTTTTTTACCAAGGCCCATTTTCGGCCCAAACCCACCCGACCTGCAACCCGAAAACCCGATTTTTGACAAAACTCGTCAGATTCAAGTTAAATCCATTCTGAACTCGACATGGCTCGGGTCAAAAATTATTTTTATTTTAATTCAAATTTGATGACAAAAAAACCCTAACTCCTACCCTTTCAAAAAAAATTACCAAGGCCCAGTTTGTAAAAAAATCAATTGAACCAAACAAACAACAAATTAAAAAAACATATGAAAAGTAAAAAAAAAAATTAAAAAGTGTAAAAAAATTGGTATTTTTGAATTTTTTTTACCAATGCCCATTTTCGGCCCAATCCGACCAAACCCAAAACTCGAAAACTTTGGAGCGAGTTCGGTACTCCATTTCCCAACCCGAAACCCGCAAAACCCGAACTCGATGCACCCGACCCGTGTGCACCCCTAATTTTTTTGTCAGTTTTTTTTTTTTTGTTTGGATTGGACAGTTTTGCAAATTTAAAATTTGCAAAAGCCCTATTATTTATTTTTACTTTTTTTTGGTTAAAAATTAAAATTGTGATTTAGTTTTTTATTCTTTAAAAGATTAAATTTTTTTAATTGAAAAAATAAAAATAAAATTATATATTAATCGGCAATTTTGTACTTAAATTCTTTTTAGGTGGGTAAAAAATAATTTTTAAAATTTATGAGAGGTTTGAATAGAAAGGGGTGTAAAAAGGAAAAAAACAGAAAGTAAAAGAGTGTAAATAGAAGCGACCAATAACAATTCAATGAAGAAGACAATCATACTAATAACCCTAATAATAAAGAAGAACGAAGAGAATAACAAATCATAGTAAAATAAATACAAACCTGATATTCTCGTGACCAAGGTTCTGAAATTTGCAATCCAATTGCCATTTTCTGAAGCTGTAAATTGTGCATGCATGTTGCAAGAGGCTGCAATTCAAAATATAATCGTAATGTCAATACACTACCATTTTGGCCTAATTTTCAAAGCCTTTCTGTTTAGAATAGTTAAAACATAAGATATCTGGGTGGGAGTCACGATATAAAAATACTCGTACGTTTTAAAAAGAAGATAAGTTACAAAATGGCTAAAATAAAATGCTTTCACTAGTGTTCGGAAGCTAATGACCTGAAGAAACTGATGATAAATTGCAAAAGGCGCTGAATTTGATAAAAGGGGCAAGAGATCTTTAACTAAACTCCAGGTATCCAGATCTGGTGCGGAAACTATTAGACTGCACAAAAGAATTCAATTTATTAGCAAACAATGGCGTTTCATTAACAGAAAATATAGAGTTATACTTGCCTAGAAAAACCATTTTCTTTCCACAATTTAATCACTTCTTCTGGTGCTTTCTCTCCAGCTTTAGCAGATTTGCAACTTCTCATTACATGAGAATTGCCATCCTCCAGATTAGATTTCTGACTTTCAGTTGCAACACAGATTTCCTCTGTGGTCACTGACGAAGATGTTTGGTCATGCTACACAAATCAGTATCCCAGGCCAAAAAAATATTTAAACAACTGAAAGAACAAAATACAGCAGCAAGATACCAAAAAAATGGCAATAAGAAACTAAGGAACTTAAAAGGGATTGGAACTTACATCTAAGCCACCTTTCATACTAGAAGAATCATCAATTTGTTCTACGCCCCCCTTCTGGGAGGAAGTCAGGTCATCAAGAGAAGACCGAACAATGCTGCACCCAAAATAAACCTAATAAAGAACTAGTTCCACTCTAGAAAATTGTACTTCCAATTTTCAAACCAGATTCTACTTTATTAATGCAGAAGCAAAGTATCCATAATTCTTAAACACTAAACAAAAATAGCAATATCTGGTACTTAAAGTTCCAAAAGGGTCAGAGCTATACCAACAGCTTAACCTGATTAAACAAAAAAAAACTAGCCCAGGTATCAGACATATAATGTTATAATACTCATAAGACATTAAGATCAAACTCCATACAACCTCAATCTATTAAAGCACAAAGGAAAGACAACATTCAAAATATTTAGAATAATATAATCAAGTTAATCAACAATTAAAGAGAGAGAGAGAGAGAGAGAGAGAGATATGGTTAATACAATCCTGTCTGGAATGGTCGAAATAAAGTGGGTTTGAGATGGTAACATACTAAATAATAATGTCTGTAATAGTTGAGAAATAAATTGCGTTTGCAAATATTAGCATCATGCTTCATAAGTTCATAAAAGTGTAACAAAGTTAAGTTTTCCGTCCACATATGATGATGTAAATAATAAAGCAGATGTACCTCTTGCAAATATCATTCCCAAAGTTGAATATTCTCACTATCTCTATGGAATAAGGTATCTTTCCAACGTAAGTACTACATACATGACCTGTACCTGTAAATGAAATAATTTTATTAACCATGCAAACAAGTTATTAATGGTTGAGGTTTAAGGGTTGGATCAAAACAAATAAGGCAAAAACGAAAAACAAATTGGAAAACGAGAAGATAAAATATCAATTGCACCTGCAAGGGAAACGAATATGAGAACCCCAATAAACTCTTGTTACACCCTACACTAACTAGGATCAGTTGCAAGAAGACATGCTGACCATGCATAATAAAAATAGAACTCATCTCTTATGTTTATTATATTGCGGGGATCAAGAAACCAGGGAAAACGTAAAACCACAGCACCAAATCAATATTCCTTTCTATAGAATATGCTTTAAAGCATATTTCTTTTTAAAAAGAAAAATCAAATTCAAAATTGAACATTAAACTGAAAAAATAAAGGAACATTGCAAATAAGATGTTTAGACTACCTCCCATCCTTTCTGCCACAGCACCAGTAAGCAAACCTCCAACCATATCAACCACAAGGACGTCAGAATTTGCAGAGACATTAGCAAATGACAGTAAAAGAGATAAGGTATCCACTCTCAAGAATCTGAATATCATAAGAGAAGCAAGCAACTTGTTAGTGTTGGATTAAAAATCCTATTATGGGCACATATGTATTAATGTATGATGCTATTATAAAGTTTGATACAAAAATAAAGTGACCAATTATGTTATAAGTATCATAGGTATTAAAATGTCATGGAAATAATGTGTAAATACCATAAGTTGTATTTATAATTTGATGAGGAGCCAAATTATAAATATCCAAAATTCATTTAATAATCAGATTATTATTTAAATAGGTAGTGGTCCCCAAGAAACGCATTTCTTTCATATTCTCTTCTTCCCCATCACAGAGAAAGAAAGTGATTTTTCTTGGAAGATCAATTGCCTTGATTCAATCTCCATCATTCTTCTTGCAATCTCCATCAAATGGCTCCAGATTAGTGCTTCCGCTCTTGTGTTCATATTCTTCTTTAATTTAGCAAAGATTTTATAGAAACATGTTTTAGAGTTTATCATCTATGCACTTTTAGTAACATGATTAAGATCTGGGAAATTATGTTGAATACTAATATTTATGTGTGTTGCTTAAGTGTATTTTAATAATCCTATCAGTTAGCAATAAAAACACAGCAGTTCATAACTGGATATATCTTTAAGTTCCATAAGTTTCTGTACCCAATTCTGGCAGGATATTTCTTGAAATAAGCCTCGCAAATACTGAAAAAAGAACAAAGTAAAATTAGTACTGTTATTATGAATGTTCCAAAATTGCAAATAAGGGAGTGGGCTGGGATCGTACTGATTATGGCAAGACCGGGAGTATAAGCATAAAAAGACAGTAGTCTATCAATCTGGTATACATTCATTTTATATGGTAAAACACGTGTTACACAAGATAATAGAACTATAAGAAACAATTCAGCCAAAGAAATTTATTGCATCCAAACAAATCACAACATCTTTACAAGTAGAAACATTTATCATTATATATAATAGGGGCAGATTATTCAGTAACCATCATTACAATTGAGAACATGGGCTAACATTAAAAATTTCAAAAGAGAGACCATAATTCAAAGAGTAAATTCACAAAATTGGAATGTTCAGAATCAAAACTAACCTCCGAGTAACTGGGCGCCTCAAAAGCACTTTGGGTGCATATTTCTTTTGCTTTTTAACTCTATACTTCTCCTGCAGAGAGGGAGCGAGAGCAAAGCAAATCAGCTAACCTTTAAAACCAAAATAAATTACCATTTCCAAGAATTAAAATTACACTTGGGCAATGTAAAATAAAATGAGACCCTAAAAAATTTACCTGGGAGAACAATGTTTTATTTTCAAATGTCGAACTATTTGCAATAAGAGCTTCAACTATATCATCACCTGTTGCACCCTCTCTATATAAGAAATAGTTAACTATTGGTTGAGGTTTATCATAAAAAAATTAACAGAAAGAAGAACAACATTACATAGAATATAAAATAAGAAATCAGGCATGTAGTCAGATACCACGTACTAATAAAACAGTAATTCAACAAAATATCTATCCTAATGAAGCCTTTTTATCGACTATGAATAAATTCTTTTATAATCTATTCAATCCCTATATAAATTAAATTCAAGAAATAAGTCTCAACTGGAACATAACTGATAGGTCAAAATTGAAAAATATCATTGAGAAACAAAATATTTTGCTTATGAAAAATACGGATGTCACCTTCGCATTGCATCTATGTCTTCGCCAGTTAGGGTCTGAGCTTTATTGTCATCAACAAGTGCTCGATTGTCCTTGGACTCGTCTTTTGATTGACATCCATTATTTTCATGAGCATTGTTACCTAGCACGCATGATAATTTCAAAAAGTACCAATGTAAGAAATCAGAGCCAATTCCCAGATAGCTACAAGACCTTTAAATTTTCGTAAACGCAGTTATAATAAAGATATTAAGAACAAACTATAAAAATAAACAGAGCTTGACAAGTTAAAAAGGATATGGAGATATACAGACAATCAGGGATGAGAATGAACTTTGTTTTTCCTTCTTTTTGAGCTTATACTATCACAATGGCACGTCTTTAAAATTCAAATGCAAATCTAACTACTGGCACAACATAAATTAGAAGCCAAACCTTCTAAGGAGGGACTGGAGCGAGACAAAAAAGACCCTCCGCTTCCAGTTTCAACGCGGAAAGCTGAACCGAATGAGCAACCAATCAAGGGTTGCAGAGAATAATTCTTATTCCCAATTTTCAATGTCCTGTAATTTCATCCGGAGATTAAATAATATTACTAACAATACTTTTGGGCACGTATACAAGTAAGGATTTTATGCATAGAAAACTTACGCAGCGGCAGATAGACGAGCGAAAACCAAACGATCGCCATCGTTGATATCAAGCAAGACGCTGCAACCTTCCCACGTCACTCTGGAATTTTGAACCGAACCGGTTTTGCTATTAGTTTCGGCCATATCTGATCCTTTATTATCTATTATTAGAAATTACGAGCTGAAATGAATAAAGAATTGAGTGAGAATTAAAATCAAAGAAACATAACGAATGGAATTAGGGTTATGAATCAGGGTAAAACTCTAAAACCACTGGGGGTTTAAGTTAACAGTGCAGCCATAGAAGAGGACGATGATGAAATGGATTTGGGAACAGTACTTTGGGGCCGAAAACTAACTAGACCAACACTGTTGTTCTACTATGTTATTCAGTGTCCACTTCAAGGCCTGGGCCCTATAAAGCTATATAGAAGATTCGATTAACCCTGCTTTCGTCAAAACAACGCTGCTTTTGTACTTTATAATGTGGGCCTCGTGTTTAGGCCTTAGTTTTAGGTGGAGAGAAATTTTAAAAAATATAGAAGAAGAAAAAACATGGGTGTTAAGCATGTTGTACCAAAAAACATCATAAAGAAAAAAGATGCCCATTGAGTCCTACTAGGATAAACAAGCTTCACGATGGCACTATGATGAAGGCTGAACCAATCTAGACCTCCTACGTTATAAGAAGACACTGTGGCGAGAATAATTAGCGAGAAGGACATGAGTTGCAGACTCAACTCAGTATCCTTATCGCAAGAACCACACGTTGCGTAAATCCCAACCCACCATCAAAACAAGAAAAAGCATCATCCTAAAATCCTATAGAAAGAAGCAATCGCAAGATAGAGACCCACGAGAAGGCTCCTACGAGAAGTATAATAACTAAGGTTTGCCTCATCACCAGAAGACCCCTGAGAAGAGGAGTCTCGAGAATAAGGGAACGCTCGCATAAGGGGGAATGGATGGTGCAACCCTGGATTACCCGCTTACTTTCATAAGGTCTTGGCTGACACTCCCATTTACTCGATAGGACGCGTCTTCCCTAGAAGCATACTTCAAACGACACATTGCCTAAGAACATTTACTATGTACTTAAAAGTAGTTGACCAAACTGTTCTTATTTGATATTATTACTCAATAACTAAAAACACGGGTAACCAATTACTTGTTACTTATGATTCAAAATTATAGAAAATACAATGTAACAAAAAACCAATAGGATTAGTAAGTTGGAACCACTCTAAGAAAATTAAATATTGTTGGGAATATATGGTTTTACTCTTTGCAAATCAATAATGAATAATGATAATAATGCAATATTCCAAACTCTAGATGTTGATCAAGATTCAAATTTAAAGTAT
The DNA here is from genome assembly GCF_963169125.1 of Humulus lupulus. Taxonomy (NCBI): domain Eukaryota; kingdom Viridiplantae; phylum Streptophyta; class Magnoliopsida; order Rosales; family Cannabaceae; genus Humulus; species Humulus lupulus. The sequence goes on from NC_084802.1 coordinate 202,803,262, forward strand.
GTATGCAATTCTTGATAATCAAATAAACGTTCATGATATGAATATTAATCTTGAATATAGTGAATTAAATGATTAAATGATGATAAGATGAATTTAGATACATTTAATCATCAATACTAACAATGAATAACATAATAGAATTACAAGATACAAGATTAGGGTCAGAGAGATACAACATTTGTATTGAGCAACTTGAATCTTCAAACTTGGGAACTTCTAAGGCTTATACACAATATGAATATTGTTGTCCAAAATCTCTATTCCAAGCCTTCCTAATTGCTTGAAGCTCCAACTAAGTAGAATGAGATTTGGGATTGAACAAGCCTGAAACTCATGCAAGTCAAGCAAGCTTGATGAGTTTCTTGGAGAAAACTTTGGTCTTAGAAAACTAGAGAGAGAATGAGTTCTAGAGAGAGAGTTGGAAAGTGTGATCAAGGCTTTTCAACTCTAATAATCCACATATATAGTGTAGGCATCATCGTTAGTCTAATCAATATGATTAGAGCAATTTAAACACATCATTTGGAGCATTTTACGTAAACTGTACGACCCTACTAGCAGACAATTAAGACTTTTGAAGCCCTTCGCATTTAGGCGATGCTACGCCACTTAGGGGGCGACGTATTGCCACCCTCTCTGACTTTGGACCACTCCAATGGCCCTAAAATTGCTCCAAATGCTACCAAACTTTTTGAGAATGTTTGGAGACCTCATTGTATGACTTTAGACCCATAAAAGTCACTTTTTTGCTTTCTACACAATTTCATGTTTTCACTTCTCTTTAAGTGAAATCGTTAAGTGTTTTGCACTTCAACGTGTAAACATCTTAACAACTATATTTAACCAATCTCAACATTCCCCCAATTTGTTAAATATAATCATCTCTTCTTAATTTAACAGTTTTGGTGCATAAAATAAAGTATCTTTCGATTTGAACTTTATCTTAGTGAAAGTATTGCAAAGCCTTATCGAAGTCATTGGTGTCTTTAAGATTGAACCAAGTACTCCTTAATGATAAAACTGGTAACACCACACACACCTCCACTTGACCATTAATTTTACCACTTTTCTCGCTTAACACTCATATGGTCATGTGCTCATCCATTTCATGAACTTTCCGGGGAGAAACTCCAACTCCCATGAGAGGCGGCACCACCTTTAAGTTCACATAGGTAAAGTTCTTACAGCATCTTTGCTACCTTTAGAGATGCTTGTTGCACACAACTGAACTTCATTAAAATCCATAGGCTTAACCCTCACTCGATAGCAACCAACACTAACCATCATTGGATGGAACTCATGATTTTGTTAGTGTTGAAACAATTCACCCAATAACTTATTCTTACCCATTGAACTCTTGCCCTTGATGCTCACAAGTTTGGAGTTGGGTTACCATCATTGGTGAATATATTATTCTAGGAGTTTTAGTCCCATCTCTTTTGAAGTAGAACTTACTAACCTCTTTGCAAGAGGTTTGTAAATGGATCCGCTAAGTTCTCACTTGTCTTAACATATGAGATTGATATGATTCCTCCACGAATCAATTGTCTCACATACTCATGTCTTAGACTTATATGTTTGGACTTCCCATTATATACGCCATTATATGCTCTAGCCAATGTGGCTTGACTATCACAAAGTATCGAGATTGTTGATACCTCATCTGTGGAAATTGGGATCTCCAACATGAGATCCCTAAGTCACTTAGCCTCTTTGTTGGTTGTCGCTAGAGCTATAATTCGGCCTCCATGTTTGAGTGTGAAATACATGTTTGTTTCTTAGAACCCCAAGAAACCGCTCCTCCTCCGAGCATAAACACCCCGCCACTTGTGGAGAGATTATCTCCTACACTTGATATCCAACTTGCATCGAAATATCCTTCAAGTATCTTCAGGAACTTTGAATATTGGAGGCCTAGCTGCTTGGTCCTTTTAAGGTACCCTAGAACTCTCTTAATCACTTTCCAATGTTCCATACTTGGATTGCTAGTAAACCTACTTAGTTTACTAACTGCATATGCAATATCCGCTCTTATACAATGAGCGGCATACATTAGACTCCCTAATGCACTTGCATACTCAAGTTGAGCCACTGCTCTACCATTCTTCTTTTCAAGCTTTATGCTTAAATCAAATGGTGTATTTGCCTCTTTGATTTTGAGATGACTAAACTTGTCAAGCACTTTCTCAACATAGTATTCTTGACTTAAGGCATAACCCCCACTATTTCTTCTCACTTTTATATCCAAGATGGTATCAACCTCTCCAAGGTCTTTCATCTTGAAAGTGGAAGATAGAAACCTCTTCATTTCCATTATGCCCTTCATATCATTACTCAAAATCAACATATAGACACACCAAGATGGCATAGTCATCACAAGTCTTAGAGTATAAGCACTTGTTCGCATTATTGTGTCTAAACCCATCCAAAATTATGGCTTTATCAAATTTCTCATGCCATTTTTTTGGTGCTTGCTTTAAACCATATAATAATTTAACAAGTCTATACATTTTATGTTCATTTCCCTTTAGAACAAAACATTTTGGTTGTTCCATATAAATCTCCTCATCGAGATCTCCATTTAGGAATGTCGCTTTGACATCCATTTGATGAACATAAATGTTATATATTGATGACAAGGCAAATGGTATTCTTATAGTGGTTGTCCTAGCAACCAGTGCATACATGTCAAAATAATTAACTCATTTTGTTTAAACCCTTTGGCTACTAGTCTTGCCTTGAAGGTTTGTAATGTGCTATCGGTGTGTTATTTCCTCTGAAATACCCACTTGCACCCAATTGGTTTTTAACCTTGTGGAAGGTTTACCAATTTCCATGTGTGGTTTGAAATAATTGAATTTATCTCATCATTTATTGCCTCTTTCCAAAAAGCGAAGTCTCTCGAAGACATTGCTTCTTGGAATGTTTTGGGATCATCCTCAACTTGAAGAGCCATAGGAAATTTCCATGTGACTTCTTCAAGGTTTCCTTTTACTAGGTAGAGTGTCTCCACTTGAGAACATGTTAGGAAAATATTGTTTTGCCTCAATGGAAATGATTATAATATTACAACTCTATGCAATAATATTACAAGTAAATATAGATTGATTAAATAAGGTTACAACTCTATAACTGAAAATACAAATAAACCAAATAAATGGAGAAGATGATGATGAAGAAGAGAATGGTGGAAATACAACTCAAAGCAAAATGTTACAAGTAAACTAAAATGTTTGAAATAAAGAAAAGAAGATTACAACCTTTGAACAAGAAATACAAGTAATAGGAACAAGAGAATAAGTAGAAAAACAATGCAATAGAAAGAAGAACAGAAACAAAAGCAAACTCTCACTTACACAACCTAAGTGAAGAGGATTGGGGATCACCAACTTGAACAAGGTATAAAACCTTTGTCCAAAAGCTTATTTCCCCCTAACTCAAGCACTAAGGGATCTCTCTCAGATATTGGAAAAGCTTTCTGGAATTATCAAGCCTCAAGGTGTTTCTAGCCAAGTGCTTTAGTGGATAGAAAAGTTGTGTCTTACAAGTGAGCTATAGGCTCCTATTTATAGAGTTTAGAGACACCCTTTGAATTTCAAATTCCACCAACCCTCATGGCTGTTACCAATGTTTAATTGGATTAATATGGAATTAAAAAGGAGATTTGGGAGTTATTTGGGTTTTTTGAGCCGTTTAACAAATATTGAAAAAACTGAAAATTTGGTTAGCTTTTGGCCTGTGGCCGCGGCCACTGATCTCTGACCCACAGGCCGCGGCCATTGAATGTTGGTGGCCGCGGCCACTAACCAAATTCAGCACAAAAATTGTGCTGTTTTTCCAAACGGTTCCAAACTCTCCCAAATGATTTTGTAACTCCCAAAACACATTATTGGGGTTAAAATCATATCTCTAACAGCCATATCACATATGACTTTTATGAAATTCATCTCAATATTGTATAACAACAATTTACACAATAAAGGGTAATATTTGGAGGTTACAAATTTGTAACACCAAATATGTTACATTATTTGGATATATCTCATATATCTAAATATTGTAACTCTCTATTATATGTTACAATATGTGACACACTTTGTCACATTTATTTAATCTAAAACATTATATTATAATATAATATAATTTTACATTATATTATAAAATAATATAACAGAACATGTCTCATTTGATCCCAATTCTTTAAGCCTTTGGCTTCTTCGAGGCAATATAGGTTGATCATCAACCTTTGGATCTTTCTCTTTAAAAGATTCTCCAACACTTGTGGGTTCTTGAGAATTGCTATCACAATATAACATATTCTCAAAGAACTCCACTTCTCTTGATTCAATTGTCACATTAGACTCCAAGTCTAATAGCCTATATGCCTTGCTATTTGAGGCATAGCCAACAAATGCACACTTTACGGCCCTTGGACCCAACTTGGTCCTTTTAGGCTTCGTGCTCTTGCAATAAGCAAGGCACTCCCACACTTTAAGATAACCTAGAATAGGCTTCTTTCCTGTCCATAACTCATATGGAGACAAATTGTTCTTTTTCATAGGAATTCGATTCAATATATGACACGCAGCAAGCAAGGCTTCACCCCATAAATTATGATACAATTTAGCATGTAAAAGCATAGAGTTAATCATCTCAAGATAAGTCCTATTCTTTCTTTCAGCTATTCCATTTTGTTGTGGAGTGTATGGTGCAGTGCATTCATGTATAATGCCATGTTATTCACAAAACACATTGAAATCATTTGAAAAGTATTCACCACCTCTATCACTTCTAAGAGTCTTTATTTTCCTTTCCAATTGATTTTCTACTTCAGCTTTATAAATTTAAATGCATTAAATGCCTCATCCTTATTCTTAAGTAAATACACATAAGTATACCTAGAGCAATCATCTATAAAAGTCATGAAGTATCTATTTCCTCCTCTAGTCAACGTGCCTTTCAATTCACATAAATCACTATGTATTAAATCTAGCAAGTTTGAACATCTATCAACACTTGGAAAATGTTTCTTTACCATTTTAGATTTAACACATAATTCACTTTTATCATGCGTATTCACATCACAATTAATTAATCCACATTTAACAACTATTTTAATTGTGCTATAACCTATATGAGCAAGTCTATTATGCCATAAAGTAATAGAATGAGAAGTAATCACATTGCAAGATTTAGATGTCATATCATTTTTGTTACTATCAAGAGCACAAAGTTTGATCATTCCATCACATGTATAACCATTTCCTACAAAAGTGTCTAATTTAGTCAAAGTGAGTTTACCGAATTCAAACTCCATTTTGATGCCAGATTTACTTAATAGACTTCCACTCATAATGTTTCTAGTCATATCGGGAACATAAAAAACATTAATTATAGTCACTTTTTTCCGTTTGTGAAGAACACATCAATGCAGCTCTTTCCAAGTACCTTGGATCTCTTTTCATTTCCCATTTGGACTAAGAGTCCCACCTTTTCACTTTCAAAGGTTTTGAAAATAGTTTTATCATAGGTTGCATGAATGTTGGCACAAGTATAATACCACCATCCTTGTACCTTTCCTTGGGTTGCATTAATTTCACTTAAGGTTGCAATGATCTCAACATCAAATGCATTGACCTTAGTATATTCATTTTCTTTTTCGATGATCTCATCATCAATTGCATTGACACGTTCACATTCTCTTAAGGTTGCATTAGTCTCATCACTACATGCATGAATCATATCAATTTCTTTAGGGTTATCATACATTCTTCATCGAATGCATTAAATTCAATTAAGGTCACAAAGATCTCATCATCAATTGTATTGACCTCAATCTCATTATGATTAATTTTATAATTTCCATATCTCACATGATGATCAATAACTTTACAAACAAAACAAATATACCAATAACCATTGGATTGTTTATTAACATTCACCATTGTACTCTTAATATAAACAATAATCTCAAACTCACAAAAATATGGCAGCAAACATATTTCATTCAAATTCTTGAAATCTACACATTTAGAAATAAGGAACTTGATGATACCAATCTCCTTAAGCATGTAATCCCATTGAGTTGTCTCATCCTTTGTTGATGAAGACTTTGAATCCATATCCACATTCATGTGAGCATTTCCAAATAAAACTTTCTTTGATCTTTCATGGTTATGTGTTCAACATAAACCAAATCTTGAAACAAGGAATTGAAGGTTGTAGATGATGAACCAATTTTCCTCATTGTTGATTATGCAAAACACAAAATGAAAGTAATTAGGGATAAAGATTTTGATAGTTTGGAATATATGGCTTTACTCTTTGCAAATAAAAAATGAATAATGATAATAATGCAATATTCCAAACCCTAGATGTTGATCAAGATTCAAATTTAAAGTATGTATGAAATCCTTGATAATCAAATAAACATGTTCATGATATGAATGTTAATCGTGAATATAGTGAACTAAATGATGATAAGATGAATTTAGATTCATTTAATAATCAATACTAAAAGAATTACAAAATACAAGATTAAGGTTAGAGAGATACAACTTTTGTATTGAGCAACTTGAATCTTCAAACTTGGGGAACTTCTAAGGCTTATACACAATATGAATATTGTTGTCCAAAATCTCTATTCCAAGCCTTCCCAATTGCTTGAAGCTTCAACTAAGTAGAATGAGATTTGGGATTGAAAAAGCCTTCAAACTCATGCAAGTCAAGCAAGCTTGATGAGTTTCTTGGAGAAAATTTTGGTCTTAGAAACTAGAGAGAGAATGAGTTTTAGAGAGAGAGTTGGAAAGTGTGATAAAGGCTTTTCAACTCTAATAACCCATATATATAGTGTAGGCATCATCAATAGTCTAACCCATAGGATTAGAGCATTTAAAACACATAATTTGGAGCATTTTATGTAAACTGTACGATCCTAAAAGACTGCCCAAGCGATGCATCGCCTGCTAGGGCTTTTGAAGCCCTTCGCATTTAGGCGATGCTACGCCACTTAGGGGATGACGTATCACCACCCTCTCTGACTTTGAACCACTCCAATTGTCCTAAAATTGCTTCAAATGCTACTAAACTTTTTGGGAATGTTTGGATACCTTATTGTATCACTTTAGACCCATAAAAGTCACTTTTAGATGTCTTCTACACAATCTCATGTTTTCACTTCTCTTTAAGTGAAACCGTTAAGTGTTTTGCACCTCAACGTGTAAACATCTTAACCATTATATTTAATCAATCTCAACAAATATTAGTAATCATATACTAAAATTTCTCAAAAAAAAAAATTATAGTGTGAATTGTTTTAAAAATCAACAAACAAACAATAAGTTCAATAACTAGAAACCACTTAGTAATTGAAAAACCAGTAAACAATTCTTAATATTTCTTGAAAAAATAACCAAATAGTGTGTAATAGATCAAAAATACAAGCAAAAAATTAGTAGTGTTGACAACAAATCTCATCAACCAGAACTAATGGAGAGACTTTTACAATTTTTCTATATATTCAAAAAATGAAGAATTCAAGAAATAAAATAAGACGTAACGTTTATAGTGGTTCGACCTAAAAGAAATTGACCTACGTCCACTATGTATGGTATTCCAATGTTCTCTTTTACATATCAAAAGTACCAGAGAAAGACCAATGCTCTCACGGTATCTTTATTTATAGGGGAGATACATTTCACCCATTTCCTTAAAATTAAGGATTTCAGTCACCCATTCTTATGCTAACAAATCCTTAAATTCTGAGTAACTGAATCATGAGTCATAATTGGCTTCCCCTAAATAGACAATTGACTTAACTCCCCCTTTAATTGAGCAATTTTAATATTAATTGCACCGATCTTTACTTTTGATCTTCAATCTACCGAGCTTGATCTACTAGTGCCCCGTATTGAGAACAGCTACACGTCAACCCATTATTTATTCTTCATCCGAGCCCCTTATAAAAATATACTTCTTGCACTGCTTCAATAAACAACCTGGACATTGATTCACTTGGACATTAGATATTGCCCTAGCAAGTTTTATCCTGATAAAAACAACACGTCTCTGATAGATCCTCTTTTTACTATATTATTATTTGTGTAATATTCTCTTGTCATATACTTTTCTACATTTCTTCATATTTACATGCTTGAAGTGTAGATACAACATTTGCCATCCAAGTCCTTGCTTGTACTCTGTACAGTGAGGAATTTGAGCATTTTCTTTGAGATGATCTGTAATGCCCTACTACCCAGGGACCGTTACGATGTGCATTTTAAAACAGTGCTAAACTCGCTAATTGAGTCATTTGACCATAATTGTGTAACTAAGTATGATTAACAGTTTAGGGTTAAAAAAATTGGTTAAGATACAACGTTTCACTAAAACGTTTACTGTATACATTGGGATCCCAAAATATAATTTAAAGGTTAATTACAATAAAATATTTACAACCAGCTGACCTAAGCGGCAAAATAGGGTTTAACCCTAGTTCCTCTTTAAACCCTCGGTCGTGGTGGTCGAGCAGTCGCATATGTACACATCGTCACCTAAGCTCTCCAACTCAAGGATGGTTCAGCTTTCTTTTGCCTTTACCTGCACCACATAGCACCCGTGAGCCGAGGCTCAGCAAGAAAATTCAACATGCTCATAAACAGATAATAACATGTCACTAAATCATAATAAGCATGCCTAGCAGTAATAACCCTATTCATGCATGCAAATAAGTCCAAATAATGGTTGTGGGCCTTGCCCTTTGTATAGATGATTTATGGGACATGCCCTTTGTATTGATGATTTATGGGACATGCCCTTAGTATTGATGACTATCAAGTCCTAATGAGAATAGATGACCAATGTGTCCATCTAAAATAAGTGACTCAAATAAGTGACAATTAAGTCACGCAGTGGGGCTTCGTACCCTAATCAGATGAGTGAATATCACTTTATGATTTTGGTAATCATACTGGGGCTTGTAGCCCTAATCAGATGCGTGAGTCACACTTTGGGCTCCGCACCCTAATCAGATAAGTGACTGGTGAGTGAGTCACGAACTTGGGCTCAGCACCCATAGCCATGTGACGTTGCAGTCACCTGAGCCTTTAGGCCTTGGCTCTAAGTAACTAGCCTTTAGACTAGACAAGCGCTTTTAATTTTCATCAAACTTGAGGTCGGTCAAGCATTAATGTTCATGATGATTCATTCAATGCTTATGTCGATTAGATCTAATAATTTCAGCTTGTGTTGAACACATCAATGTCGTTCTTGACTCTTAAGCCAATACCATATGACTCGCGTCGATTTCTGACTCATGGGTCAGTGCCATACACAAGTAAGCAATGCAACCAGGCATATACCATATGTCAAATGTCCAAATGTAGGGCATTCAACATGCTTACTTAACTATCACTAGCATAATTATGATCATGCACATTTACAGAGACTCAAGCTCTGATCAATCTCATATTCAATATTCATGTCATGCCCTAATCACATGTATCTCATGCATCACATACTGGGTGCAGTTTTCTTTCCTTTGGTTCGAGCGAGAAATAATAAAAGAACGACCCTTGAGAACGATCAATCATTTGATTCCTTAGTTGTTACCTAGTCATAACCATATATGGGATTCCATCAATAAAATAAATCATAAAAAGGTTTATAATCTAAAACCTAGCTCCCAAGACCAATCCCGTGCTCTCAGGACTTTCAATCCACCCAAACGGGGTAGTAGAATCATCCCCCGAGCCCCCAAAGTCATCCTGAGCCCTAAAAATAGGTCTTGCTGAAAACGACCTAGCGTTGGGACGCTGCTAGGTAGCGCTAAGGCACTGCCCCAAGTCAGAGAGAACCCCATTCTCTCCTCTGCATAGCGCTAGGGCGCCACTGACAGACCAGAAAATTTCTGGTCTTTCTCCCCTGCGTTTTCCTTTGAACCCCAAGCTTCAAAACCAAGCTAAACATCATCCAAACCTACGATTTAACCCCAAAACCTCAACAACATCTCAAACTCATCAAAACCCAAGTCCAAACACAATCAAAACACCAACACAAACCCAAATCCAAGATCAAAACCTCAAGCTAAGAACTAACTCAAAAACAAAGCAAGAACCAGAAACTTGAACTGAAACCTTACCTCAATCACGAATTAAACCCCTTACAGCTACTGATCATAAGCCTAAACTCTCAAGCTACAATCCTCAAGCTTGAATTCCTTAGCTTGGCTTCAAAAATCCAGTGGGAAATGAGAGAGAAAGATGAATCGGGAGAGATAAGGAAGGGCACTCTGTTTTGGCCTCCTTCTTCTACAACTTTTGAAGTTTAAACATATCCTAAGGTCAAATGACCTAAATGCCCCCAAGCCTATTTATTTCCTTTGTAAGCCACCAAGGGAAAAAATGTCATTTCCCACTTATCCTGCTAATCATAAGTAACGTCCTCCAATTCCCGTTATTTCCAATATTCTCAAATAATAATAATCCATATCCCATTACCCTTTAATTCCCGGTAATGCACTAAACATCAAATTACCCCGAGCCTGGTAAATAACCCTGTTATGACCAAACCGCTAATTTGCATTCAAAGATCGTCTCATGCCGAATAGCTCAAACAAATCTACATTATAATGTGGCATCATTCATAATTCACCAACATGCATGAAAATATACAAATATGCCGTCAACGGGCCAAATTACCAAAATGCCCTGAAAATGAAAAGTGGACCCGCATGCATGCATTTATCATCGTATAATAATATAACTCACATAATCATGCATATAATAATTTAATTGCATAATAAATCAATTATGGCCCTCCCGGCCTCCTAATTAAGGTTCTAAGCCTTATTAGGAAATTTGGGTTATTACATGATCTCTTGGTCAACATCTTGAAATGAGTAAAGCACACCCCAAGTTGTTCAGCTTCTGGAATACACTCCTAGGTGCTAGATATTTGAAGACCTTTCTTAACAGAATATGTCTGAAGTTCAAGTACACGTTTGGGTGCCCACTAGAACTTCAAGCACTCATTGATGCCCTTATTAATTGATCAAGAGCCCACTATTGGGCGATTTTGAATGTGCTTAGTTTCTAAAACTCCATTTTGGGTACTTATTTCCTTTGCCACAAGGCGCTTAGCACCTGGAGTGTCCTTCTGGGCATCGTTGGGTTTTATTCTCAAGCATAATTTTGGGTGTTCAACTTTTCAAACACACTTGTGGGTGCTCAAAATGTTGATTTTTATTTAGATAGATTTGGGTAAGTAAAACACTTTGAATCATAAAGCAAACTATTGAAATCCTTTTTAAACAATAAACCCTTATCTCATGTGTTATTAAAAACTGAAAAATTAAACCAAAAATACTAAATAAAGAAAAAAATAACAAATGGCTATGATATCCAAAGCATTATTTCACGAGCATGAAACACCACTTGTCGTCGTGACTTTCCCAAACAGCTCACCTAATCTTCCCTTCCACAATAGGTGCATCTCCTCACCGAGTCCCGTCTCACTGGTCAATGCGAGTGTATTGCCCAAGATACCCATTTTTGATGAAAAACTCATCTTGTTCTTAAGATTTCAATAGTAGTTTGTGTTATGTGTTGACATCATTGTGGGATCAACATAACTTGGTCGAGTCTCGATTTCTTCTCTCCTTCTTGATCAATTATGGTTGTTGACAAAATAATTGATTCTCCGTAGAGACAAAAATATTTGATGGACCCTAAACGGGTATGTTTAAAAATTTATAAATCGCAAGCGCACGAATCGTATTTATAGAATAGTGATCGTGTAAGCAAGGATGTCGAACCCAAAGGAGTTATCTAAAATCGAAAAGAGAAAACCATTTTAAATCAAAAGTAATAAATTCTAACCTAGCTCCAAAGATTGATGAGTTTTAATATTATGAACATAAAATAAAAGATTGAAAAATAAAGCTATTTAAGAGAATAAAAATAAAGCAATAATGATTTGAAAATAAGTGTTAAAAGAAAAGATTATTAAGATACTAGAATCCACAAAGTGTAAGTTTAATAATATTTATTAGTATATTGATTCCCAAGTTTTAGTGATAGTTAAAATAATTCAAACTATCATTTTCCAAAAAGATTTATAATTTTAAGCACAAATTTCTTATAAAAAGATAGGATTTTTCTTCACTTTTCAAAATTATAATTTCAAAGCATTTAGTGTAAATCAATCTAATGAAATAACAAATAAATCAATGAACATTATTTATAAGGCAAAACATAATATTTTTGTTCTAAGCATGGATGTGTACAATTTAATGACACATCTTACACAAAGAATATTATGTTTATGCACTAATGAAGAACAAAGTGTAAATATGTTCTAACAATCTAAAATACAAGATATTTAAGATGAAAGAAATATATGAAGAAGAAAAATCCATAAATTTTGTTGCAATACAAGGGAAATCAACATACAACATAAATATTACCTAGTTACAAGTTGCTTCATCATGATCTTAATAATCTTATGAAAAAGATTAGAAGCACATAACTAGAGTAGAAATTACAAAATAAATGACATACATACTTGCAAAATGCTCTTGAAAAACCCAAAATAGAAGAGAGGATGGTAGAGAGAAAATGGGAGAAAGGAAGATAGTAACCAAAAATTAAGCACCCTAAAATGGTCTTGAAACTCCATATTTATAGCCAAAGTGAGGCTATTAAAATAATCAATTTAAATTGATTAGATTAATTAAATAAAATAAATATGGTATGTAGAGGTAAAATATAGGGTGTAATGATGATGTTGTAGTGAAAATGTGTAGAAAAATGGGTGAAAAGTGGCATTTTGAGCATAGGGGACAAATGGTACACTTAGGCAATTTTAGGCTCAAAAATGACAAAATGCAGCTATTAGGCTGCTGGTGGCAGGCGGCTGGCATGCGTGGGCTTGTGGGCTGGGCCGAGTAGCTGGTAGCTGAGGAAATGAATTGGGCCGAAATGATGGGCTGCTGAAGGAGGAGATGGGTGCTTCGGTGAGACCAGCTTGGGGGAGGCCGAATGGATGTGGTTGGGCGTTGGGGAATGCTGAGTACTCTTGTTGATGTAGCTGGGACAGGTGGCGGCTGGGGAGGAAATGCTGAGCCGAAGGAGAGATGGAGAAGGTTGATGGCTGAGTGGTTTGTGGCATCAGGTGTGATGCTGAATGGGTGACAGCTGGCGTTGGTGGAGAAGGAATGGGTGGCATGTGATGAGTACACGACTGGGTGCTAGGTGCTGAATTGGTGGGCTTGAAGGGACGGGCCCAGATTGGGCCTGAGAAAAATGCCAATTTTCTTATTACTTTCTTTCAAAACTACCCTCTTTCCTTTGATTTCCTTGCTTTTCAAGAGCCACAAATGAAATAATTTTCCTACAAAATAAATTATAAACTAAATTAAAATTAAATATTTTCATTAATAAAATATATCATATAACTCCCATGAAAACATTAATTAAAATTTAATTTACATAACTTTTAATTTCAATAAAATCATATTTTTAGCATTCAAACTAACAATACTAATTTTAAATAATTAAACTACAACATATTATAATAAAATATCTATAAAAATATATAAAAATCTAGAAAACTACAATAAGACTAATAAATTAAAAATTACATAAGAACTTAATAAGTTAATTAAAAACTCAAGAACTAAGCAACAATTAGCATGCAAAATATAGTAAAATAACTCTATTTTGTAGAGTTATCACACCCCCAAACTTAAAGTTTTGCTAGTCCTCAAGCAAAAGAAAAATTAAAACACACATTTTTTTATTGGTGATATAAAAAGGATTTTCTCAAAAATTGCACAATGAAAATAAATCTAAAAAATTATTATGAATAAAAGTTAAGCTTATGTAATTAATTAAATTGTCAATTTTGCTTTTAGAAAAAAGGTTTTCATTAAAATTATTTTTCACTTAAACTTATAGGAAATAAAAATGTTCTTGTTATGAAAAATGTAATTTTTGTTATAAGCAAAATTGACCCTATAATTAAAAACAAAGCTTAAGAATTATTCAAATTTTTAAGAGAACTAAACTCAAACTCAATCAAGATTTTATCATTGAAAATGAAAAATATCACCAAATTTTTTTTTTTTGAATTTTTATGAAAAAGAACAAATAAATAATTTTTTTTTTTTTTAACAAGACAACAAAACAAATAATTTTTTTTTCAAACACAAACATAAATAAAACAAAAGTTAACACAAAATATAGAAATAAAAACAACACAAAACATAAACACAATAAATCATACTCTCCTTAATGATAATAACCATATATGAACTCGATACCCCCAAACTTAATTTAAGCATTGTCCTCAATGTGCTAAAATATAAATGTAAATTAAAATTGACAAGAGTTTAGAGTTTAGAATAGTCGTACCTCGATATGGTGCATCGCTAAGAGAATAAAAGATACAACAAACACAAATTAAATCACACATAAAACAGACAAAACAAATAAAACACAAGTTAACTAGATCAAATAGGAGTCAAAGAGTATGGTAAACAGGGTCCTCAAGGAGGATCTCATCCATTTCATCGGTTTTCAATTCTAAAAATGGTTTTAATTTTTGTCCATTAACTTTAAATATATCACAATTTTTAGGATTTTCAATTTCAATAGCTCCATGTGGAAAAACAATACGAACAACGTAAGGACCGGACCACCTAGAGCGTAACTTTCTCGGAAATAAATGCAAACGAGAGTTGTATGTAGGATATATCATGGTTTGGCCAAAAGGAAATTAGCCTACATCCATTGTGTATGGCATTCCATTATTCTTTTTTTATTGAGATTTTTAGCTTACAAAAGGTTACAGAGAGAGATCCATGCTCTCACAGTCTCTTTATTTATAAGGGAGACAGGGCTTACTCATTTCCTGAAAATTATGGATCTTGATTACTCAATCTTATGCTAATAAACCCTTAAAATTGAAGTAACTGAATCACGAGTCATAAATGACTTTTCCTAAAGAGTGTTGTTATTTGACACCTTAAGATGCTTAACACCACATGAGGAGGCACCCTATAGTTGGTTAGCGATACCTCATAATACTTATTAAATTCAAATGTGTGAGACCCGATATTAGATTGCACCAATAACGATATGCCACCTTCTTGTGGTGTTGGGCACCAGTGGTGCCCCTTAGCATTTCTCTTTCCAAAATAAACGGTTGGCTTAATTCCCCTTTAATTGAGTATGTTTAGTATTAACTCCATTTATCTTTGCTTTCGATCTTCAGCCTGTCGAGATTGCTTTGATCGTGCCCCTTGTTGAGAACAATTACGTGTCAACCCATTATTTCTTCTTCATCCAAGCCGCTTATAGATATGTTTCGTGCACTGCTTAATAATACAACATGGACCTTGATTCGCCAGGACACTTGATATTACTTGAGCAAGTCTTCTCCTTATAAAAACAACTCGTCTCGAAATGGATCCTTAGTTTTACTATATTATATTTGTTTGTCATCTACTTTTCTACCTTTAGTTATATTTACATGCTCGGAGCATAGGTACAACAAGTAGGTTCAGTAAACCAAGAACGATTCATTCCTTGAAAAATAACCAAAAATTTGCAACAAATTAAAAGACCAATAAAAATTTAGTTGGTTCAGTGATCCAAAATTATGCAAAAACTACGAACAATAGCAATTAGTTACTAAAATTACTAAATAGAACCAAATAATGTCAATTAGAACTAAAAACTAGCAAAAAATCAATAGGTTCAATAACCGTGAACCACTCGATTAGTAAAAAAGTAATAACTAATTACAAATATTGTTATAAAGAAGCAAAAAGTGTCTAACAAAAAAAATTAGTAGGTTCAATACCCATGAATTACTAAGTAACTCATAAACTAATAATAAATTAGCAAAACGAACAAAAAAAAGTGTAAATTATAGAAAAAAAAGTATTAAGAGAAACTTATTGTTGTTCAAAAATTGAAAACATTACTGACAAGTTATTAAACTAGTTGTTGTACATAATTTTAACATGCCCAGAATAACATGTAGCATGGCTCAAATTTTGAGGTGAAGAACGGGGTATGCTTGACTAGAACATAAGAGTCTGCTTGCTTGGATAAACCTGTGGTTAAGATTAAATAAGTGCTCATGGCCAAACATTTGAGAATAGAGTATTACAATTTGAGGGAGGAAAGAATACTAGGAATAGGATTGGGATTCCATTTTAAAATAAATTGGTGTTAAGTAGAGTAACCCTTTCCTTTATAAGAATATTGTTGTTCTCATATATTTTCCATTGTGAAATTTTTTTCACATCTAATATAGAGTGCTCGACTTGCGTCAACTAGAGGTGTTCTCGAGCAAAGGCCTTACTCGAACAGATTGTCAAAATTTTGTAGAGATACCAAATAAAGAAGATGTTGACTATTAGATTAATTATTTAAGTTTTATTGGTCAATTCCTATAAATTACGAAACTATGTATTAAATATTTATGTTAGTTTCTTTTTTATTTGATTTTGAATTAATTATGATTGTAACAAACAGTTGACCACCCAAAATGAAGGAATCAATTGCAAAGACTCACCTATAAATAGGTATAAGTGACATATCTTTTTTGTAGACAGAAATGTTGCAAAAATCCGACCTGAAGAAAGAAAACAATAAAATATTCCAATAAATTTAGGCTAACTTGTTTAGTGTCGAACCACCATAACCCTCTAATTCTTTTTTCTTTGGTAATCTTCAATGAAGAAAAACATAGTCAATACTAGTAAACTCAACATTTTTTTACTCTATATTAAGCAACATTAGGGAAGTTTAGTAACTAGTTAAATATTGGAAAATTTACAAAAATACAGTAACATTTAAAAATAATACGAAAAATACGGTAAATTACAAAAATACAGAGTTTTTATGAAAAACATGAAAAGGAAAAAATGTAAATACGGAATGACAATAAATTATGTTTATTTGTAAACATCTATTACAAATTTGTAAATAGTATTTATAAAAACCAATTTCAGAAAAATATTTTTGTAAACAATATTGACAAATATATAACTAAGTTTGTAACACATATTGTAGCACATGGATATACCAAACTAATAACTAATGTTACCAGATTGTAATCATCGTTAACTATATAGTAATGTATAATTATTAAACAAATAACTAAATTTTGCTATATTATAACTCATAACTACCAAATTAGTAATCATATTTACGTATATATACTGTAACTCACAGTTACAAGTTTGTAACACATTATAACATATGGATACCAAACAACTAATGTTTACTGTATTGTAAACATCGTTAACTATATTGTAACAATATAATTACTAAACCAATAACTAAATTTTACTACGTTTATAACTCTTAATTATAATGTTTGAACACTACAATAAAAGTTTAATTTTTTTTATATAGTTTTATCAATTTATTTAATTTTTTGTTTTAGTATATATTATAAGATGACATCTTATCTCATCTCTCACTATTTGCTAATTCATTGAATCTTTTGTTTAAAAGATTTTTTTTAATATTAATATTAGATGCTTCTTGAAACTAATATTATAGTTTATTTCGTTTATATAAAATATATAGTTTGTTAAAACATTTAATTATAAGGTAGAATATTAAAAATTAATAATAATAAAATATAAATAAGTAAAGAGAGAGAAAATGATTTATAATAATTGAGAAACAATCAATACTACATCTTTCACATATCTACTATGTCTACTCACCCAATCAGATCAATATAAAATAAATTTCTTATTGAAGAAACCAATATCATGTCGAACTAATCCATTCACCTTCTATATATATATATGTGCATTATTTATACACATCAAAATATTGTGAAAGACCAAAAACAATTTTACAAAAATCAAACAAAGAATCATGATAAAAAGAAAGATAAAAGTTGTTTTGAGACCAATATTACTGTCAATAATACATTAAAAAGTTGTACCTAAAGCTTTATGTATATGTACATGTATGAATACACTACAAAAAAAAAAAAGAATTTTAGCTGTAATTTTTTTAGCTACCGAATATTATTGGTAGCAATTAGTTATATTTTGCTACTAAATTATGATAGCAAAATAATTTAATTACAAATTCTAAACTAATAAAACCAAATATTTCTACTACCAAAATTATTAATAGCTAGTTTATAATTTTAGCTGCCAATTTTCTTTTGGTAGCTAAATCTATTTGTGCCTAAATATAAAATTGACAATTTTATATATTATTTACTAACATTTTATTTTGGTAGCAAAGTTGAAATATTTAGCTACTAATTTTTTGGTAGCTAAAAACAAACTTTCAATCAATTAATTTTGCTACTGATTATTTTGTATAGCAAAAATATTATTTCAACCAACTAATAAATACATATATATATACTTATAAAATTATTAATTTGTATTTGTATAAAATAAATAAAATAATATTCAATATATTTTACTATTAATATAAAAACAATTATATATCCTAATATAACATAACCAACCACAACTCTCATTCTTTTAAACTGATCCATTATTTCTCTCTCCGTATTATATCTCACCACTAACACAGATAGATTAGGAGTTGGAACACAAAATAATTTGGAGCAAAAGATTTACGCAAGTACTCTCTCTCTTATATGTTCTTTGCCTACAACATATATTCTCTCCCTCTTTATCTCTCTCCATATATATACGTGAGATATTGTGTATATATATATTCATTTATTTGATTTTATAATTAATATTTTGTTCTTTCATTTTTTTCTTTTACAGATTTTGCAGAGATTGAAGATTAGAAGACATTAATTGTTCTACACTTGAGAGCAAAGCCTAAACTATTTACCATTTTGTAATTTTTTATTAGTCAAGTAATCTTAGCTTGAATCTGCTATATGAAGGTTGTATCTTATAGCTTTTTTAGTTTGCATATTCAATGTATATAAAATATGTATGGATATAATAAATATTTATCTTAAATTTATGTTTAATGTTAATATTTTTCATAATATTTTATTATTTATAAAATATGTATGGATATAAGAAACGCAAACCACCCAAGAAGGACAATGGAAAAAATAAGGTGCCCCCCAAGGCGAAATAAAGAAGGATTCCATCAAGTATTTTTTCTGCAAAAAGAAGGGACATACGAAAAAGGAATGCGTCAAGTTCAAGAAATGGATGGACGACAAAGGGTTTACAAAACCTAAGGAAGCTAGTGGGAAGTGAGCAAAACATCTTATCCAGAAACAAGATGGGCTCACATGTGAAGGCTATTGGAACGTGCCATTTAGTTTTAAGTAGCGGTTTTGTTTTAAAGTTAGAAAAGACATTTTATGTACCAAGTTTCTCTAGAAACTTGATTTCCGTTTCAAGATTTGTACCTTTTGGTTTTTCCTTTACATTTTCAGACAAATCTTTTAATTTATATAATAAATTTGAATGTGTTGGAAATGGTATTTTGTCTGATGGTCTTTACTGCCTTAATTTACAAAACAATACCGCTTATAATACTGTGCACGTTCACGCTGGCAATAAACGATGTGTTATGAATAAGAATTCCTCTACATTATGGTACCAGAGATTATGACATATCTCCATTGATAGAATTAGAAGGTTAGTGAAAGATGGGGTACTCAATACCTTAGATTTTACTGATTTTGATACTTGTGTGGATTGCATTAAGGGAAAGCATACCTCCAAGTCTAAGAAAAGTGGTGTCCATAGGAGTTCTGACCTATTAGAAATCATACATACTGATATATGTAGTCCAGACATGGACTCATATGGTCAGAAATACTTCATCTCCTTCATAGATGATTACTCACGCTACATGTATATCTACTTACTTCATAACAAAAGCGAAGCGTTAGATGTCTTTAAGATATTTAAAGCTGAAGTAGAGAAACAATGCAACAAGCAAATTAAGATAGTAAGATCAGATAGAGGTGGAAAATATTATGGTAGATACACTGAAGATGGACAAGAAGCTGACCCTTTTGCAAAGTTTCTTCAAGAAAATGGGATTGTTGCCCAATATACCATGCTCGGTACACTCGAGCAAAATGGTGTTGCAGAAAGAAGAAACTGAACATTGATGGACATGGTGCGGAGTATGCTTAGCAGCAACCCTAAACTTCCTAAATCCTTGTGGAATGAAGCACTAAAGACATTCGTGTACATATTAAATCGAGTTCCAACCAAGGCAGTCTCAAAAACTCCTTTTGAATTATGGAAAGGTTGGAAACCAAGTTCACAACATGTACGCATTTGGGGATGCCCATCTGAAGTTAGGGTATACAATCCACAAGAAAAGAAACTGGACCCAAGAACCATAAGTGGATACTTTATTGGATACGCTGAAAGGTCTAAAGGTTACAAGTTTTATTGTCCATCTCATAGCACTAGGATTATGGAATCAAGGAATGCAAAATTTCTTGAAAATGCCTTGATTAGTGGGAGTAATCAATCTAAGGACTTAGGTTCTGAGAAAGATCATTTAGAACCCTCCACCTCAAGAGCAAGATTGATTGTGGTTAATAACACCCCTGCAGTCCAAATGGATGTTGAACCACCACAACCAATTGTTGAAGATCCACAAGTCAATGATGAAGTTCAAATGGATCAAGTTGTTCAAGAGTTGCCTATAATTGTTGAACAACAAGTTGAACCACCTGCTCCCCAAGAGCCTGCTGGTGTAGCCTTAAGAAGATCCATTAGGATAACAAAATCGGCGATACCTAGTGACTACATTGTGTATTTGCAAGAATCTGACTACAATATTGGAGCCGAAAATGATCCAGAAACGTTTTCACAAGCTATGAATAGCAAGGAATCAAAGTTGTGGTACAATGCCATGAATGAAGAAATGAATTCTATGAAGAGCAACAGAGTCTGGGATCTTGTTGAGTTGCCTAATGGGGCGAGGGCTATTGGGTGTAAATGGGTCTTCAAAACAAAGAAAGACTCATTAGGAAACATTGAGAGAGACAAAGCGAGACTCGTTGCTAAGGGATTCACTCAAAAGGAAGGAATTGACTACACGGAGACCTTTTCTCCGGTATCTAAGAAAGATTCCCTCAGAGTTATCCTGGCATTAGTTGCTCATTTCGATTTAGAGCTGCAGCAGATGGATGTGAAAACTGCCTTCCTAAATGGTGACCTAGAGGAGGAGGTGTACATGAAACAATCAGAAGGATTCTCCTCTAGTCATGGTGAGCATTTGGTGTGTAAGCTTAAGAAGTCCATCTATGGTTTAAAACAAGCGTCCTACCAATGTTATTTAAAATTCCATGATGTCATCTCTTCCTTTGGATTTGAAGAGAATGTCATGGATTAATGTATATACTAGAAGGTCAGTGGGAGTAAGATTTGTTTTCTTGTTTTATATGTGGCCGATATTCTTCTTGCAACCAATGATAAGGGCATGCTACATGAGGTGAAGCAATTTCTCTCAAAGAACTTTGAGATGAAGGATATGTGTGATGCATCTTATGTCATTGGCATTAAGATCCATCGAGATAGATTCAAAGGTATCTTAGGTATATTTCAAGAAACCTACATTAACAAAGTTTTAGAGAGATTTCAGATGAAAGATTGTTCACCAAGTACTGCTCCTATCGTTAAGGGTGATAAATTAAATTTGAGATAGTGTCCAAAGAATGATTTTGAAAAGGTAGAAATGAAGAACATCCCATATGCTTTTGCTGTTGGAAGCTTGATGTATGCTCAGGTGTGCACAAGACCCGACATTGCCTTTGCTGTCGGAATGCTAGGAAGATTTCAGAATAACCTGGAGTTAGACCACTGGAAAGCTGCAAAGAAAGTTATGAGGTATCTTCAGGGTACTAAGGATTACAAACTCATGTTCAAACGTACCGACAACCTGGAAGTAGTTGGCTACTCAGATTCAGACTTTGCTGGTTGTACTGATTCACGTAAATCAACCTCTAGTTATGTGTTTATGTTTGCCGGTGGAGCTATATCATGGAGGAGTAACAAACAAACCTTGGCTGCTACTTTTATTATGGAAGCCGAGTTCGTTTCGTGTTTTGAGACTACATCGCATGGCGTATGGCTAAAGAGTTTCATTACAAGCCTTAGAGTTGTAGATTCCATATCTAGGCCATTGAGAATGTTCTGTGACAATTCAGCTGATGCATTCATGGCTAAGAACAACAAAAGTGGTAGTCGAAGCAAGCACACCGACATCAAGTACTTAGCTGTGAGAGAATGTGTTAAAGAAAATAAAGTGGTCATTCAAAAGTGTAGGAGATAATCTATCCATAAGTGGTTACGTGTTTATGCTCAAAAGATGAGCAGTTTCTTAGGGCCCAAAGAAACAAACATTACTACAAGGCGTGCATAGTGCTCTGGCTTCTCTCCGATGAAGAAGAAGAAGATCACTCGAAAGCCTCCATCCAGATCTCGGAATGAGGAGATCCCTTCATCTACGATTGGGGCAGATCGATTGCCGTCTGAGGTAGACACCTTACTGAAATTATCTGAAGGGGCAATGAGATCGGCCAATGGTTTCGTCGCGAAGGATTTGACCCCTACTGATGGTGATGATGGTACAAGCCTGGCAGATGGAATGTAGGTTGCTAATGGAGAGGAAGGGTCAGTGAAAGAAGATTTTATAGGCTTTGCTCAGTCGCATTGGGCTAAGCTTAAGGATAAGCAGACGATTAGTGAGGCAGCTAAGCTTCACTATGAGGAGCCAATTGTTAAAGACGGGAAGAGGGTTGCTCAGCTAGATTTGGCTAAGGTTGCTGCATAGGCTCAAACTTGGAATTCAGCTGTGATCTGTATGGTGATGGGAGCTAACCCCCCATTTGCAGTTTTTGAAGGGTTTGTGAAACGTATATGGGGTCATCTGGGAATTGAGCGTATTGTGAGGATGCATATAGGCCTGACTATAGTAAAATTCAACGATGAGGCTACCAGGGACTTTGTTTTGGAAACGGGAATGGTGCAATTTGACAAGAAACCAGTGATTGTGAGACCTTGGACTCAAGATCTTGATACTATCAGGTTAGTTCGTTCGGTTCCCTTATGGATTAGATTGCCTAATCTTGGTCTTCAGTATTGGGGCCAGAAATGCCTCAGTGCATTGGTCAGTACTATAGGGAAACCTATTATGGTGGATAAATTCACTAAGGAGCGATCGATGATTAGATATGCGAGAATCCTAGTTGAAATGGAAATATCTGATAACCCGCCTTTTATCATATATTTTGTGAATGAGAGAGGTCAAGTTCAAGAGCAATTTGTTGAGTATGAGTGGTTGCCCATTAAATGCAATAACTGTAAAGGGTACGGCCACAATATGGCTGAATGCAAGAAAACTGGTTCAAAAAATTGGTTTAAGAAGGAGGTGGCTGATCTGGAAAAGGATGGAGTCCCTACTAACTCAGGTGTTGTTGCAGCTGAAACAACCACAGAGAGTTCAGCAAAAGGTCCTAAACCAGTTAAGGAAGTCTCGGGGAAAAATGATGTGGCTGGAATTGAGCTCAGTAAAGATGCTGATGGTGGTACTCAGGTTATGACTTTATCTCCTGACTCTAATAATAAGGAGAATTGGGAAGTGCCAAAGAAGACAGGGAATTCACGAGGGAAATGGAAGCTTTATAGAGCTGGGTTAGATAAGAAGCAGAATGCATTTAAAGTTCTTCAAGAACAGGGGAAAGGTGGAACAAGTGGGAATTTAGAAGACTTGAATGTAGATGGATTGCTCCAATTTACTTAGTTGGAATGTTAGGGGTATGAATAAAAGAGGAAAACAATTAGCTATTCTGAATGTGTTTAGGATTAATAAAGTGGGAATTGGAGTTTTGTTGGAAAATAAGTTGAAGAAGTAAAAAATAGATGAAATGATGGTTAATCTGTATTGTGGTTGGGATTACTACATCAGTAGGAACTCAGAAGGTAGGATTTTAGTTCTGTGGAGGAAATCATTTACTAAGGTTCAGGTTCTGTTTGATCACCACCAATTGATGCACTGTTCTATTAAAATCTCAGGCATGCCGATGGAGTATATCGTTACCTTTGTCTATGGTCTCAACACAGTTGAAGAGAGATTGGAGCTGTGGCGGGGTCTATCTAGCTTACATGTTATAAATAGACCTTGGTTGATTATGGGAGACTTTAACGCGGTGTTCAATTTTGATGACAGGGTGGGAGGGAGGTCTATTAGCTCAGCTGAATTAGTTGATTCTAATGCCTGGCTTGCCATGTCTCATCTAGTTTCTATTAAGAGAATTGGATCAAATTTTACTTGGTCCAATAAACAAGATGGTGAGGATAGGATCTACTCTAGGATAGATCATGTTTTCATCAATGAAGACTGGATAGATGAGCTGCCTAATTCAATAGCAGAATTTCACTGGGAGGCTTATTCCGATCATTGCTTCTGCCTCATCAAATCTCTCAAGATGGGATCGCTGGGTATAAAACCCTTCCGGTTCTTTAATTTTTGGACAACTCAGAAAGGGTTTAAGGAGGTGGTGCGTGAGAATTGGAATAAACCTTTGGTAACGAGGGGTTTGTTGGGTGTGACTAGGAAACTTCTCAGATTAAAGCATGTGTTGAGATTGTTCAATAGAAGGGAATTTGGTGATGTTGAACAGAGATATCACCAAGCTAAAGGTGACTATCAGCTGGCTCTCACTAGAGCTCAAGCTGCTCCGTCAGATTTGGTAGCTCAGGAGGCTGAAAAATCAGCAGCTCTTCTTTATCAAGAGAATGCTGAAAGGTACAGAAGTTATTTAATACAAAGGAGCAAAATAACTTGGTTACAGAAGGGAGATGATAATAATGCTTATTTTCATGCTTGCATTAAAAAAAGAAGGGAGGAGAATCGTATTGTCTCCTTTCTGAATGAGCGAGGGGAAATTGTTGAAGATTATGGGGCTGTGGTTTAGCATTTTTGGAATCATTTTCGTGGCTATATGGGCAATTCTAGTTCAGCTAATGGATGTTTTAATGCTCAGTGTATGGAGTTTGGGTCTTGTCTGGATTTAGAGCAGCAGCTGCGGTTGACTAGGAGCTTTGGAAAATCTGATGTTAAAAAGGCTCTCCTTAGTATTCCTGGTGTTAAAAGCCCAGGGCCGGATGGGTTTGGGGCTGAGTTTTACAAAACGATGTGGCTGGATATTGGGGATGATATTTCTGATGCAGTTCTGGGTTTCTTTCGAGATGGGAAAATTCCTAAGGCTCTCAATGAAACAATGCTTGCTTTGGTTCCTAAAACAGATTCTCCTAGTCGAGCAGTTGATTATAGGCCCATAGCTTGCTGCAACACTCTTTATAAGTGCATCTCTAAAATGATTTGCAGCAGGCTATCGGAGGTTCTTCCTCATTTGATAAGTCAAAATCAAGGTGCTTTTGTTAGAGGGAGATCTTTAGCTCATAATATACTCATATTTCAAGACTCGATTAAGAACTATAATAGGAAGAATTCTTCACGTAGATGTGCTCTGAAGGTTGATCTGAGCAAGGCCTATGATACAGTAGACTGGTGCTTCATTGAGAGATTACTGATTGGGTTTCGTTTTCCCATCTGATTCGTTCAATGGGTGATGGTTTGTCTGCGAGGCACCTCTTATGTTCTTATGATGAATGGTAGATTGCAGGGTGGGTTTAAGGGAGTTAAAGGCCTTCGCCAGGGGTACCCTATTTCTCCTTTGCTATTTGTTTTGATAATGGAATATCTTACTAGGTTGCTTCAGCTAGGTGCTCAACAACAACAAGAGTTTCGATATCACCCTTTGTGTAAAGGCCTTAAGATTATTAATCTTTGTTTTGCTGACGACTTAGTTATATTTTGCAAAGCTAATAGTGGCTCGGTTCAAGTGGTTAAGCAAGTGTTTGAGGAGTTCTGTAACATCACTGGTTTGAAGGCTAATTCTAGTAAGTCCCATGTGTTTTTTGGAGGGGTTTCGGTGGCTGTTAGGAACCCGCTTCTGAAGTTAATTCAGCTGGAAGAGGGAACCTTCCCTCTTAAATATCTGGGGGTTCCAATGCGTCCAACTAAATGAAGGATGGCTGACTGTGATGAAATCCTTAAAAAGATCAAGTTAAGATTTCATACATGCAAGCAGACATCTTTCTTATGCAGGGCGGGTTCAACTGATCACTTCTGTTTTGTTGGGGCTGCGGAATTATTGGATGAACATTTTCCTTCTCCCTCAAAGCATTGTCAAAGAAGTTGATAAACTTTGCTTGTGGTTTCTTTGGGGCAATAATGGTACTAGAAGTAATTTCCACCTCACTTCTTGGACCACAGTCTGTTTGCCGACAAGGTTTGGGGGGTTAGGTTTCGGTGAGGGATCTAAGTGGAACAAAGCTATGTTAGCCAAATATGTCTGGGCGATCAATAACCAACCTGAAACGATTTGGGTAAAATGGATCAATTCAGTATATTTAAAAGGCCAAAGTTTCTGGCAGTACAAGCTTAAGAATGACACCAGCTGGTATTGGCGAAAAATTTGTATGCTGCGTGATGTTTTTCCTCAAACATTCATTGATGCAGCTGTTAGACAGGGAAGGTTTAAAGCTGGTGTGCTGTATCTGAACTGCATATAGCAGGACTCGATTAATTACCATAAGTTTGTCTGGAACAGAACTAGTGTGCCAAAGCATAGATTTATCACTTGGCAAGCGGTGAATGGAAGGTTGTTAACTCGTGATCATCTGAATAGAGTGCCTGGGCAGCTTGATAGCATTCTCTGCCCAGTTTGTGAGATTGATGCAGAAAACCATGAGCATCTTTTCTTTGGCTGCAATTTTTCTCAGAAGGTTACCCGGCTGGTGCACAGTTGGCTGGGATGCACTTGGCCTTTGAGTTTCAATGCTTGGTCTCAGTGGATTGGGAACATGAGTATGGATGTTATAGCTATGATTGTGGCGACTGTCTTCTCAGCAGCAGTGTATCATATTTGGGTTAATCGTAATTCTTGTTATGTTAATCACTCTTCTTATAGTGTTAATTGTATAGTTGATAAGATTAAGAATGACATTAGTTACAGATGTAATTTCTTTACTCAAAGGAAAATGACAGGCAAAGAGATGGATTTTGTGAGGAATTATCTTCTGTTTAATGCTGTTGTTCCCTTCTATTTGATGGGTTTGGCTTATATTTTGTCTGTGATTAATGAAGATTCTCTTTCTTGATAAAAGAAAAAGTGGTCATTCAACACATTAGCACTGAATTAATGATTGTTGATCCTATGACGAAAGGCTTGCCACCTCATAAATTCAAGGATCATGTAGTGAACATGGGACTTGGTTCCCTTATGTAAATTTATTGTACAAATTGAAGTTATTATCAATGAAACTCTTATTTTGATGTTTTCTCATATTTATGCGCATTTTAATTTTATTTGAGAAAATTTTATCTTCAGAGGACCTGAATAAACATATGGTTTATTCGCTTAAGTACATAGCCACATAAAGTACATTGTTATGTGTTATCCCCAAAAATTGGAGATCGATGACGTGACAATAGAGGTGACAAGTGGCAGTGCATGGTCAGTAAAAGACACATTAATAGTCAATAAATATATTGGCTCCTCAGAGTTGTGATAAAATTTTGACTGGCTTGAAAAGTGTCATGACCGACCAGGCATGACCTTGTCCGACCAGTAGTGACATTACTGCCCAGGAGTGACATTGCTGCCCAGGAATGACATTGCTGCCCAGTAGTGACTTTGCTGCCCAGAAAAGTCATGCTAGACCAGTGTGCCATGTTAGACCAGAGATATGGCATGCTAGACCAGAGTGCCATGTTAGACGAGAGACATGGCATGCTAGACCAGAGTGCCATGTTAGACGAGAGACATGGCATGCTAGACCAGAGTGCCATGATAGACCAGAGGAGTGCGTGTCCTACCAGCCAAGTGCGTGACTGTCCAATAGAGGTGTGTTCGACCAGATTGAAGGTGATATGGATCAACCAGGTAGAACAGACTATGTCAAGATTCCCAGAAACGGCTTCAACAAGAATCGGTCTTGGCATACGCAGGAATATCTCATTTTTTCCCACAAATTGGGTGTTCTGTTACATTTTGAATATTTTTGTAATTTAAATATAATAAGAATAATAAAATATCCCGATTCTAGGGGATATCAGATGTATGATCCTAAGCCTATAAATATATGGCTTATGGGATTAGAAAGGGGCTTCTTCTTTTGAGACTTTCGGGGAAATTTTGGGTCTGAATTTTCTAGAGAGAGAAAGTGCATGTATCTGAAAGAATTCTTGTATTCTTATAATCTGTACTGAAGAAACTCAGTTGGCTCAGTTCATCTGATCTTGAGTACAGATCTATAATCACAACTCTAAGTGGATTAGGCTATTACCAACATATTGGGGCTGAACCACTATAAAATTGCGTGTGTTATTTACTTTCTTTTCAAAACCGTTTGTGTCGTTTAATTTCTCTTGAAGGCTTTATCGTTTTTTATGTTCTCACGTCGTTGGCCAAAAACGCGGTCAACATTATGTAATAAATATATTGCAATACATGGAAGATAATACTCGCTATTAAAAGAGGACCCATCGCCATGATTCATGTGTTTATTATCTAATAGGGATAATCGTCGGGCTTAAGTAATACATTAATTTAAATGCTGACCAAGTGGGAGAATGTTAGAATATTTATTTATATGATATATAAAATCAATTTGTTACAACTAATTGATTTAATATATCAAAGTCAATATTTTATTTATTAACAAAATATTCTATTTAATGGTCAACATTATTTGTTACCTGATTTCGGATCCCAACTGATTGAGAGAATATCTCAATCTGTGGTAGAGACTCTGATGGTAGGTCTCACTCTATAAATATGGAGTACCGATCCCCAAGCTCACTGCTCATTCTGACTATCAGTAACTCCATCTAAAAGAGTTGGTGAGAGCTTGGAAGACTGTGTACTCGTTCTAATTTATGTTTCTTTTCTTTTGTAGATCTAAAGCTAGATCGAGATTATCAATTGCAATGGCTGGAGGTATACAATATTCGATCATCTATTCGTATATGTTCAATTTATATATAAATTTCACCTACGTGTATAGAATTGTTAATATACCTATATTTCATTTAATCTAACAAAATTCAAAATTATATATTAAGTACGAGCATATAATTGTCCGAAAACTTGTAAATTGTGTTTGCTAGTATATGAGAATATTAGGTTAAATTTCTGTGATTGAATTACATTATGGTTGAACATGAGAATCTTATTTATTTTAGAAAATTAATTTGACGATTTCAATAAAAAATAGTTTAATATTTAAAAAAAAAAATAACTATACATAAAAATAAAATAAAATAATATAAAAAATATATTTTTTAGTTTATAAATATAAAATCTTATTATATTTCTTGAATAATTAAATATATTATTAGTTTAATTAATTATATGTGGGTTCCATTATTATATTGAGGGGAATATCTGACACCCACTTATTAAGTAAGATTTAAATTACATTATTATATATAGAGTACACTTATTCTCACTAGATTAATATTTCCTAGGCATAAAAAAAAAATTAACCTCATATCAACATAAAAATATTGAAAATTACCCCATACTAAACAACCGGTAGAGCCGTAAATAAGGTGGTACATTTATGAACTATTTTTTTTTAACAACTCCTAGTTACCAATAATATATTTCTCATTGAATATAATGCTAACTACACACATTGCATAGGCACGAACACCCTACAAAAATAGTAATAGGAAATAAAAAAAAAAACAGAGGCACATGGGTTCAAAGACATTAGTTGAGATCTTCCATAGCTCAAAAATTGCTAACAAGAAGGATACAAAAGAGTGCAAAACAAAATTTAAAAAATAAAAATTGCACATGCTCTGCGTGTATTGAAAAATGACAAACAGCTAATGTTCATTTTTCTGAGTTGTTATTTCGGAATGCAGTATGAATTTGTGAATTATAAGGCAATAGTCCATTATTTTCTTTTGCACTATTCAACCACTACTGCTACTACTACTTCTACCACTATTAATCATTACTATCTAGAAATAAATAAATAAAAAAGCAAATTAAACTAATTCTGGCCACGTAATGCACTATTCTTGATTTTATACAGCTTAACAACAATGAATAGCAGTGATTTTAATTATATATAGTCCAAAGATTTTCCAAATCCATAAACCAGAAGACAAATAAATATAATATGAGGTGTTGAAGATGAAGACAAAGTTATAGAGGTTAATGATTCGGTTATAGACGAATAAGGTAAGGACACCAAAGGTAGTCGTATATGAAATATAGTTTCTTAATTCATGAAAAGGGTCCAGTTCTTGGATAACCTTACTTATAGTTTCGACGATATATGGATCAGATGCAGACTCACTTGGTCTTGGTCCCCTACTTTGAGAACTCCATGGGGACACCGCTGTCCATTTAATCCAATGGTTGGCCAAATCTATGTCTGACTTTCAACTACTCTCTCGTCTCTCTTAAAAGATACCCTTTTTATTTTTATTTTTTTATTTTGGTTTTAGGTTTCTAATAATTAGATAAACAGAGCAATTCCTATTTTATCTATTATTGTACGGTTCTATATTTAGATATATATATATATATATATATATTTTTTTTCCATGCCACGTTTTCTTGAGTTTCTACTTCCTAAGCTATATGATTAAGGAATTAAATCATATTTAATTATCTATAAATCTTTTCATTTTCGTCAAAGTTACAGTCATATATTTTCATGATTTTTCCCCCTCTTTATATCTACTTAATATAGATATTTCATCATTGAATGAAAATTTAATAGCTGTTTTCAAGTTTGCCTAGCTATAAGGGAATTTGGGTATAAATTTATAAGATTTAATATGGCAAGAAATGCAATATGTCTTCCATTCAAGTATGTGTCCACTAGTCATCACTATGAGATTTTTTGATATATATAATAGGTGAGTTGTCAGTGTAATAGCTATATTACTAGCTAGGCAGTGGCACCACCACATGCAATATACTCAAAATTATAAGTACACCACATTTACTATTTTTCGTAATTGAAGAAATGGTGAAAACCCTTTATTTATGTTTATGATGACTTACTTATTATAATGAAAGATGTTTAATTTATGAATGACAAAAGGACAAAGCAAAAGGATTGATGGATTAGATACCAAAACTAACATAGAAGAAATTGGCTAAACTTATTATAAAAATTATTGGACTAGGTAGTCCGAATAAAAACACAATATTGCTTATGTCAACAGCCACTAATTTGGTCATGAAAATGACCCTAGCCTCAAGCTCAACACTCCTCAAGTCTTATCTTATTTTATTAATTATAGGTATAACCAATATTTTTTCGTTTTATTGCTCTTGCGGTCGTTTGTATGGGAATCTAAAATTGAGCAAAGGACGGGCTACATGAAACACACCGAATTTGGCTTCTTCATGCATCCACTCGGCCAGTGCGCGCCAGTCAATAAGTGGCTCTTTCGCCAATAATAAAACATGGCACGAAAAGGACCTAACCCCGCTCAATGGCTAACACTATGTTTGGTACAAAGGAAAAAAATATATGGGAGAAAGAAAATTAGAAGGATAGAAACAAAATATATTTATGATATTTAGTTGTTTGTATGTACGAAAGGAAAGAAGATTAGTTTATTGTAAAATTATTATATTACCCTTAAATTATTAATATAATTTATTTTTGTATAAAAGTATTTTAGGTAGAAAAAAATGAGAGGAAAGAAAATGGAAAAGAGAAAGTGAAAAATCATATTCTTTCTACTACAAAAAAAAAGTGAAAAGAAAAAAAGAAAAATGAGTTGTTTAGTATTGAGGTGAAAAACATTGAGTGGACCTACTAAATTTTTATCTCTTCAAAGAAAAAATATTTTTAGGTAAAAAAATATATATTAATAATTTAAGAGTAATATAGTAATTTTACAATAAAGTTATTTTCTTTACTTCTTACAATACTAATTAAGAAGGAAATATACTTTCATATTTCCATCCTTCCAATTTTCTATCTCCTTTATATTTTAGAATTTAATTGTATGAAATAATGAAATTTTTTACTCCACTTTTCTTTCTAGTTTGGAGAGAAACAAATTTAGTAAGTTTCACTCAATATTTTTCATCTCACTTTTCTTTTCTCTCCACTTCTCCTTCTTACCAAACAATTCATTTTTCATTTCACTTT
The DNA here is from genome assembly GCF_963169125.1 of Humulus lupulus. Classification (NCBI taxonomy): domain Eukaryota; kingdom Viridiplantae; phylum Streptophyta; class Magnoliopsida; order Rosales; family Cannabaceae; genus Humulus; species Humulus lupulus. The sequence goes on from NC_084802.1 coordinate 202,835,486, forward strand.
TCTCTTCTCTTCTTTTCTCTCATTTTTTCTCCAGTACAATGTTACTATAATGGATTAGGATGCAAGGGCAGATCTGTAATTTCAAGCACCGAAATGGATAGTGGGAAACATTGGAATTCGAATATGGAACAGGAGCTCTTATTCTTTCTCCGTGTTTTATGTGATGTCTATTTGGCTCACTCACTTTTCCTTTTGCTTGCATTGAGAATCTGGGTCCCATTGCATATGATTTTCCACACAAAATAACTAAAATACCCAAAGCTTTAGATATTAAAAAAGAAAAAGAAAGAAAGAACGTTCATCTTCATAAGTTATATGCTTTTTTATAGTACACAGTGCTTGAGCTTGTAATTGTAATCATTGTGAAACTGGTTCGTGGTTTCTCGGCCTTTTTACATAAAATGAAAACCCTTTTCCTCGTTTCATGCTCATATATTAATAATAATAAGCTGCTGGTTTCACATACATATACACATAATTAATTTGTCTGCTCAAAGCTTGGAACGTAACTTTATGCAAGCAAGCGAAATTATAAAAAACAACACAACCTGTAAAGAGGCTTTAGGTATAAACATATGGTTATTGACTTGACTCATCATCTCAAGTGAGACATGGGTTAAAAAAGAAAGTAAAAGAAGTGAAATATACAATCTCACCAACGTCGATGTATAGTTATAATGACAAGACTCCATGTATATATATATAGCTTTCTAAATAAATGTAAATTATAAAAAAACAACAAAGGAATAACTCAAATAAAACGGCAAACAAACATACATCGCATGTGTGGCGTCTAAATCTGCCGTCAAAAGCCATAACATGATATTTCATCTTATCATCTTTCGTTTTTGTGGGGGCCAAATGCCCACATCAATCTTAATAGTTTTACACCATTTGATTAACTATTTTTCATAATGGATCCACTCTACTACAAACACATTAGAAGTCAACATTCTATATTACTATAACATAATAATAATTACAGTAATTATTATGCATGTTTACTTGCATAGATATAAATATTTATTTTCTTAAAAATTCTTTAATTAGAATTTAGAGGTGATAAGAGATGAACTGTGTGTTGGTCAAAATTCAAAAAGGCATACCCTTTTTTCTGTGTACACAACAATACACTATAGGAAATCCAAAAATAATAAATAAATAGATTTAATAATAAATGGAATAGTTAAGTCAGGTAAGCCCCACCATACCACACCACACCACACCCACCCTCTCTTTCGATTTGCTTCCTTATTTCCCATCTTGGATCCCTCTCCCTTCACTTATTTATGTACACAAATAAAAATAATAACAAAAGCAATATTTTCTTCTTTATTTCTTTCTTTCTCTAGTAAAGAAGAGAAGAACTAAACCTGCTTTGTTCTGCTCTATTCTGCTCTTTGTCTGTAATATTTATCTCTCTTTATCTTTTTTTTTTTCTCTCTTTGCTCTTTTTTCATGGCTCTCCTAGCTTTTGCACCAGAGCCCACCGACTCCAAGAAACCCACTCATCAATCAAAACGCAAGAAGCGGCCCAAGCAGCAGCAACAACAAGCAAAGCAGCATCAGCAGCAGCAGAAACCGACTTCTTCATGGGACCAAATCAAGAACCTCCTCACTTGTAAACAGATCGAAGGGTCTCGAGTCCATGACCCCTCCAAAAACGGCACCGTTGGCTACTCCAAGCTCGGCTCTTCATGTGGCTCTATTTGTAGCTTCAGAGACGTTGTTCATGGCAACACTAGGGTTGTTCACCGAGCCGACAACTCGCCCGAGAATAGCACGGTCGGACAGGAAACCGGGTTGCTGAGTCGGAAGGCCGTTAACGGTTCATCAACTCGGTCGACGTCCGGGTCGGCGAGATCCAACGGTGGCACTGGGTACACGTTATCCTCTAGAGGAATGCAATTCCGGAAGCTGTCTGGTTGCTATGAATGTCACATGATCGTTGACCCAAGCAGGTACTCTAATTATAATTATTATTACACGATTATAATATTCCCATATATCTCGTACTTTATATTAATTTGGCATTAATATGATTTATAAAAATGTGGAATTAAATCAATTGACATGAAAATATTTATACAGGTATCCGATTATTCCAAGGAGTACTATTTCTGCTTGCTCTCAATGCGGAGAGGTTTTTCCGAAGATTGAGAGTCTGGAGCTTCACCAGGCAGTTCGCCATGCCGGTACATTTTTTTTTTAAAATAAAAAATTCTTACATGCAATGCAATTATTTCGTTATTTTTTCTTCATATTTACACACATTAAAAATCATCTTTAGGAATAATAATAATTAATATATTGAAAGTATATATAGAAATAGAAAATAAAAGCTATCATAAATGATATTCACGTATTTATTATATCCCCCTCCTAATTCGAGCTTGGTGAAAAACAATCATGATAGTTTGAATTTGAAAGCCATGGCCCAGATAAATAAACATTAAAGATAGAAAAGAGAAAAAAAGAAACACAAAAAACAGACGAGAATTATTAAGCAAAGAGATTTCAATCACACTACCAATCACCTTTTTTTCTATATAAGATATAGTACAGTACTTTGTTTCCGTAAATCTTGCATGAGGAAAAAAAAAATCACTGTATTATTATTTAGTTTGGTACCGTAACTCTTGTCATATCCAACATCACCATAAGTGAATAACTCACTATGTTATTATTCTATGGTACAAATCTTTTACTACTCCACTCGTAACTTGTAAGAGTACTTACAACTACAGCTGTCTCTCTGCAATAGAAAATAAATGACCCCAACCAAACAGTGCATATCGATTATTTATTTGAGTTCATCAAGGTCGTAGTATGAAGATTTTTTGATTGGACAATCAGAAAAAAAAAAAAAACCCCACAAGTACGTTTAAGTTTCACACCAACAAGTCCCTACCGACAAAAGAACAATAAATAATAAATTAAATTTTTTTAGTAATTTGTTTTTATTGATTTGGTATGTACAGTATCGGAGCTGGGTCCGGAAGATTCGGGTCGGAATATAGTAGAGATAATATTCAAATCGAGCTGGCTGAAGAAAGACAACCCGATCTTTCAGATCGAACGGATCTTAAAGGTCCAAAACACGCAGCGGACGATCCAACGGTTCGAGGACTGCCGTGACGCGGTGAAGACACGTGCACTGAACAGCACACGAAAGAACCCGAGGTGCGCGGCCGACGGGAACGAGCTGCTACGATTCCACTGTTCCACGCTCACGTGCTCATTGGGCTCACGTGGCGCGTCCAGCCTGTGCGGGTCAGTGCCGGGTTGCGGCGTGTGCACCATCATCCGGCACGGGTTCCAGGGCAATAAGTCGGGTAGTAGTAGCAATAATAATAATAACAATACTGCAGCGACTACCACTACTTCTATTGCTACTCAGACTCAGGGCAGCGAGTCGGGCAAAGGAGTGTGGACCACAGCAAGCAGTGGTAGGGCCCACGACTCGCTGAGGTGTACGGACGGGCGTAGAGCTATGCTTGTCTGCCGTGTCATCGCGGGCAGGGTGAAGCGCTATGCGGACGATGCGCCGGCGGAGGAGGATAGCGTGTCCCTCGGCTCCTCCTACGATTCCGTTGCCGGTTACGCTGGGGTGTACTCGAATCTTGAGGAGTTGATTGTTTTTAATCCAAGGGCTATCCTTCCTTGTTTCGTAGTCATCTACAAAGCTCTCGACTCCCCGTAAACGTCGTCGTTTTGAATTTTTTGTTTTTATATTTATTTTTATTTCGAACGGTTAAACCAAAAGCCTCGCTGACCCGTTCCTCTCCCAAACCAATGTACATAAATCTGCTTCCGTGGATGTGGTGTTCTCTGTATAACTGGTGTGACGACTGCGCTTCTTGACCGTTGGATGATGGAGGGCTTTAATTAATCGACGGTCAAGGAGCTGCAGTCGCGACAATGTTAGCAATATTTTGTCGTTTCTATATTATATATATTGATATTAATAATAGTAGTTTAATTGCAGATGTTAGCATATCTTTGTTGTACGATATTGTTTAATGAATTTCAGCTCAACTGCTTTAGCAATTGGATGTGAGTTGCAAACATATTTTATTTAACGAATATTCATTAGAGCAGCTAGCGGGACATTATAATATGAGTTTACAGTATGCTATTTATTAACATATAATATATATATAGTTTGAGGACATTGATAGCTTAGCTAGTTAGAATAGAGGCATTAAAAAACAAAGGGATATTTTGTGACATAACCTCCATATTTTTTTTGGTTTGTTGTACATATATTCTCAATAAAAAAATTTGGTGTCACAACTAGCTAACGTTATCTTTTTATTCCAGCCGAACACTTTGGCTCTTAAATTTCAGTTAAATCACTTCAATACCAGCAAGGACACACGTGTTACTATTTTATTGGGTTACATATTAATTAAATAGTTATTTATTTAAAAATAAATTTAATTAATTAAAAAAATTAAAATTGAAATTGAAATGTAATTTTTTTATTCATCTCTTCTCTATCATCTTCTTTCGTCTTCTTTCTTTTTTTTCCCATTTCATCAACTTCGATGATTGAGCTCATTTTTCTCTGCTCCGGCAATTGGTCTCATCGGTGCTGGAAAAGGGTGTTATTTCAGATGGTGGACCTTCTAGATGGTGGACCTCAATAGAAACTTTTGATTTTGCTGGTCTCTGTGAGGATTGTTGCGACACATTTTGAGTTGTGGTCGACGAGGATAGAGACGATGTGGTTTGGGGTCAACGAGAATGGCGATGACGCGAGCTGGCCAAAATATCTCATTATCAGGGGCGACTTTTCATATATTAGGGGAGACCCCCTGATATTGTTTCAGAATATTAGGGACAACTCCCTACCTTGTTGCCCCTAATTTCTTGTATATTAGGGACGACACTACGTCGCCCACAGTATAGTTACTTCTAAAACTCATTTTTCTTGTAGTGTGGGTTGAGGATTGATCGACGAGATCTGCTGCATTGTCGTGGGTGGCAGTGGTATTTTTCTAGGCAATGGTGTTTTTTCAATACAAATTTGGGAAAAGACCGAATTTTTTTGTGGGCAGTGATTTTTTCAATACTCTGGGAAAATTTGATTGAGCCTATGCAAAAAAAAAATTTGCTTGCTAGGTTGACTGGTTTTACATGTTAAAATTATTGGTTTCTCTAATTTCAAATTTGATGTTTAGGTAAATGAATTTTTTTTTGGAGATGTTGTTGATTTGTATAATGTTGATTACTATTTGAGATTTTACGAGTTTACGTGTCTAGGTAAAAAAAATCGATAAAATAGGGAAGAAGAAGAAAATAGAAGAGGAAGATGAAGCGTAGGAACGTCGGTAAGAAGATGAAGAAAGAAAAGAACTAAAAAAAAAATTTACTTTTTAATTAATTTTTACTTTTCAAAATTTTTTTAAATAAAATTAAGTATTTGACCCATGTCCCAATAGAGCAATGACACGAGTGTCCTTATTTGTATTTATCGGATCTAACTAGCACTTAACAATCAAAATACAATAAGGTAACATTAGGGGTTATGTCACCAAATTTTTTTTAAGAGTATATGTGCAACAAACTTTTAGAAAAGATGAGGGGATATGATGCAAATATCTCAGAGATAATTTATATTAGATGAAGTTCCAAAAATAGTCACTGATTGGCCATAGATTTTAACATGGTTTTACATTCATGTGCCTATCACCTGCAGCATCACATACACCTAAACAGGTAATTAAACTCTTTTTTATTTTATGACGTTGTTTTTGGCCAGTTGGTGGTTACCTGGCTTTAAATCACGCCTGAGATAGGTCAGAACCACCAGGCATGTACGGGAGGCCACATGACCTGAGCCACACCTACTACAACCAGGACTATTCAATATAAACCAGCACATATATAGAAAAGAATAGATCATCATAATATACAAGATTAATTCACAATAATTTTGAATATATACATATTTTTATTATTCTTTTTTCTAATATAAAGTTGGGATTAAGAAAACCAAAACTACCCAAAAATAATAAGGTGCCACCGTGGCAGCACAATAATATATAATTATATATAGGGTCATGTTCATTTAACTTATATATAGTTGAATTTATAAAATTAAGATAAGAGTTTCTAATGCACCGTTTTAAGAAGCTTAAGCCAAAATTATGAGGGTCCACGTGAGATAATCTTGAAACCACCGCAATAAGAGAGAAGGTGGGGGTGGAGGAGTGGGGGGAGGGAGGGGACTTAATTGACTATTAGACAATAACCCAAAAAAAAATCATCCAAAACCCAAACGAATGAAGTCTAAAACTATAATAATATTGTTGGACAAATAAATTATAATTGCCTACACATGCGTAATAACCGGATGCGCACTCATGGAGGATTCTCTCTCATCGTTTCTAGTGTTTGGACTGATTGTTTATATATTAATACACTGTTTATATAAATAAAAACCAAACCATGATGTGAAGAGAGAGAGAGAGAGAGAAATCATATATATATATATATATATATATAACTAGTGGAATCTACTGTTAAGATTACTGAAAATCTTGCACGCAAAACATTAGTAATAAATACGGAGGGGTCCATACTCCATACTATGGGAAGAAACTTCCAGCTGACATCCCTACACTAATTATTCTATATATTACTTGCATTTCCTAATAACCAAGCTAAGTGTAACATAGCAAGTACTGGCCATAAAGAAACGGTCCAATTATATATCAGCTTGTGTAAGCAGGGGCAGAGCTGAATTTTTTTAAATAAAATTAACATTATAGTAAAATGATTTTTTTTAAAAAAAAAAAAAATTAAATTTCGATTTCATTACAATATATCGCATTTAGTTTTCATCAATTTTCATTATAATCTGTTTGTCAATATTTTTAAGAAAAACATATTATACACCTAGCATTAGAGCACTTTTATGGATGAGCTAAAATGTGTTATTCTTTATAATATAAAGAAAAAATAGTTAAGTAGTATTCCAATGGGTGATATAAAGTTATATTTTTTTACCTAAATGAATAATATTTCTCTGTAGGTAGTGAAATACTATTCATCAAGCTATAAATATATATTTTTTTTATAAACTTTTGTATATATATATATATATATGAGTGTGATACTATTATATTTAATTATTTTATTTCTTAAAATGAATAAAATATTTTAAAAAATATAATATATAAATGATGTAGATAAAAAATAGAGAAGTAGATGTATGATATAATGTAAAAGTTTGAGTTAAATTATAAAAATGTATGTTTTGGTGATATATTTTGTAATACACTTTCTCTATAATATTTAGCTAAAACTTATAAAAACATCTTCCATCAGCTCCTTTATACATATATTTATAATAACTATGCACAAACTCCAATTAATACATATCTACATTTACATATCATTTATATAATATTTTAATATTATTATTTTTTTATAAGCTTTCTCTCTCCATTTAATATATATTTATTATTACTTTTTTATTTTTCAATTATTTTATTTTACTTTAAGTAATAAAATATATTTAAAGATATAATATTTAAATGATATAGAGAAATATATAGAGAAGCTGATGTATGGTATAATGTAAAACTTAGAGGTAAAATAGAAAAAAAATGTGTTTTGATGATATATTTTAAAGGATAGAGTAGAGCACCCATTGAGAGTGCTCTTAGTAATAACGACTAATCTAGCAATGCACAAATTTTTTCAAAATTAAATTAATACATATATATCTCATCTATATAAAAAATGTGTAGATAACTAATTTTTTATATTTTAATGTTAACTTTAACGAAATATTATTATATTTAACGGTAGTTTGTACATATCAATTAAACTTAATAAAATAAAATATATAATTGAAAAAATTAAGATAGGATATTTTTGAGATATTTTACAATGATAATTGTTTGAAAATAATAAATAATTAAACAAATTAAAATATTATATTTTTGAGATATTTTATAATGATAATTATTTAAAAATAATAAATAAATAAATTAAAATATGATATTTTAAAGATATTTTACAATGATAATTATTTAAAAATAATAAAATTATATATTTTATAACTTAAATAAAATTTAATTAAACTTAAACTCATTTATTAGAATAATATCATATTAAGCATATAATATAATCTACTGTCATTTAGCAACAAATTGATTTAAAAAAAAAAAAAAACTAGCAAGAAACTTAAATTTAAAATCCACGTATAATATTTAATATTACATTAAATATATAATATATAATCTCTTGTTGCCACTCATAAATTTAAAAGCTAGAACAAAGATAAACTTCAAGAAAAATAAATAAATTATTTAATTAAAATATGATATTTATTTGAAATTTATATGACATTATTAATAAATTTAATAAAAATAATTATAAATTCTATAAATAAAACTAAGAAAACGCACGTTATTTGTATCTAGTATATATATAGAAAAAGATTGAGTTAATTCTTCTGTGTAATTAAATGTAAAAAACTACCCTACTAAACAAATTTAACTCTAAAAATGTAAATTTGCAAAGTAAAATATAGAAGATTTTTTTTCTTTTTCATTTATATATTGTATAATGCACATTTGTTTAGTTTTATTAATTATTTCTATTAAGTTTTTATGATTTTCATATAAATTTTAAATAAGTAAACAATATTATATATAAAAGAAAAATTTAACCAAAACACTGTTTTTGGTTTTTTTAAAATAATAATAATATGATAATCTTTTAGATCATAAACTACCCTATGTAAGGTACAAAACATTAATGATATTATTCAAAACACATCTTAATGATTGAAGAAGAAGCTTGTTTATTCTTGATAGAATAGAAATGTTATTCTAATTTTTTATGTAGTTACACAGTTATACTATTTGTACACTCGACACCTAAATATAATGTTTGTTGTTATTTAATATGAATATATAGTTAGATTAAGTAATAAAAAAATAACTGATAATTTTTTTAATAAAAATAAAGATTATGTATTATATATTATTATAATAATGATATTTTATAGCATTTGAATTTATATTAATATACTTATCAAATATATAGTCTTCTATTAAATATTATTATAATAATGATATTTTATAATATTTGAATTTATATTACTATGATTAATAAATATTTATTTTTAATTGATTTTATAGGTATATTTCGTTAAATATTTGCAATATTTTGTTAAAGTTTAAAAAAAACTATTAAAACAAAAAAAAAACTTAAATACATATTTTTTTTTTATATAAAATAGATATAATTATTAAATATCTAGTATTTATTAAATATTATTGTAATAATTATATTTTATAATATTTGAATTTGTAGTAATATAATTTCTAAATATTTATTCTCTCATATGTTATAATTGGTTTTAAATGTATATTTTTTAAATATTTGTAATATTCCGTTAAAGTTAAAAAAAAATTGTTAGAACAAAAAAAAAACACCATTAAATATACATTTTTTTATATAGAAGATATATGTATTTGAAATTCTGTATTTCATGATTACCAAATTTATATTAAATTAAATTAATTAATTAAATGCGGAATAAAATGTTGGTACTGGAACAGATATTCTGTAGCTACAAACAAAGATTATGTAACTACAAAAATACACAACAGAAGGATAACATAGAAAAGTAAAAAACACACAGAATTTTTTTACGTGGTGTCAATATCCTTTCGGATATTACTAGTCCACAGGGCCACGCCCAGAGATAAGATTCATTAATAAAGTTTCTCAAAAATACAAACTATTTGACTTAAAGCAAAGATTAGACTCCCTCTAATACAATGCATGCCACAAGCTTGATGTATTTTCCACTTGATGAATAAACCTTGCTAAAACTTCAAGAACTCAAACTCCCTTCGATTTGCTTGAAGAGTGTTTGCTTCCTCCCGAGGCAAGACTAGGATGAACCTTCTCCCGAAGGTTTGCTCTTTGTTCTTCCTTTTGTTGAATGGTTTCAATACACAAAACACATACAAAGACACACAATAACAAAGGTATTGCCGAACCACTAACCTCTACAAAATAAACACTCTTTTTCTAAAGATGTAAAATAATTTTCAAAATAGACAAAAAGAGTTAACCTAGACAAGGCTGCTATGGTAAGTATTTATACACAAATATACTCACATAAGACAACCTTTACTATGTCTGAATGTACACAACTCACTAGAAAATGTTTCCTTAAATAACCAATCAATTACATTGAATCTTTCGTGATCTAAGGAAACAGACAGACTGTCTGTAGCTATAGAACAGTTCGTATCTGAGCTGTCATTGCAAGATCATATCTTCAGTTTTTATAAGGATCAATTCGATCCTATCTGTTGAAATTTCTGGTCATAAGAATCAGGTTGTTAAATAAAATCAACCAGATATAAAATAAATCAACATTTATTATTTGATTCATATGTTAAAAGCTAAGTATATTGTCAAACCTTCTATAAATAGAATAGATTGATATAATCAACTTTTTATATAATCAGAACATAAATGTGAATAGAATAAAATTGAAATAATCTTCAATTGAATGCCGAGATTACAAGAAATAAATCAAAAAATATTTTGTCAAAAATGGAATTTACAATCTCCCCCTTTGGCACTTTGATTAACAAAATATTTTGGATGTAAATACCCAAGAAGAATCTGCAAAGAGAAATGTTAGAAACAATGAGAGTATACAATACTCCCCCTGCACATAAGAGTTACTAACATAAAACAAACAAACATGATAACTTTTAAAGAAAAAGTTTAACACAACAACACCTCCTGAAAATAGGGTCTAGAGTTATAACCAACAACAAAAAATAAACACTAGTTCCCCTTTTTGTCTACCAATTTGCCAAAGAAAACAAGAACAAAAGAAAAGACCAAAAGAAAAAACACAAGATTCAACATGACAGGAATACTTGTTATATTATTTTATAATATAATGTAATATTATATTATATTACAATATAATGTTTTAGATTAAATAAATGTGACAGAGTGTCACATATTGTAACATATAATAGAGAGTTACAATATTTAGATATATGAGATATATCCAAATAATATAACATATTTGGTGTTACAAATTTGTAACTTCCAAATATTACCCTTTATTGTGTAAATTTGTTGTTACACAATATTGAGATGGATTTCATAAAGCCATATGTGATATGGCTGTTAGAGATATGATTTTAACCCCAATAATGTGTTTTGGGAGTTACAAAATCATTTGGGAGGGTTTGGAACCGTTTGGAAAAACAACACATTTTTTAGTGCTGAAAATGGTCGGTGGCCGTGGCCGCGGCTTGTGGGATAGAGGCTAGTGGCCGCGGCCACTAATGTCTCTGGCCGCGGCCACAGGCCAAAAACTGACCATTTTTTTTCTTCAGTTTTTTCAATCTTTGTTGAACGGCTCAGAAAACCCAAATAACTCCCAAATCTCATTTTTAATTCCATATTAATCCAATTAAACATTAGTAACAGCCATGGGGGTTGGTGGAATTTGAAATTCAAAGGGTGTCTCTAAACTCTATAAATAAGAGCCTATAGCTCACTTGTAAGACACAACATTTCTATCCATTAGAGCACTTGGCTAGAAACACCTTGAGGCTTGATAATTCCAGAAATCATTTCCTATAATCTGTGAGAGATCCCTTAGTGCTTGAGTTAGAGGGAAATAAACTTTTGGACAAAGGTTTCAAACCTTGTTCAAGTTGGTGATCCCCAACACTCTTCACTTTGGTAGTGTGAGTGAGAGTTGTTTATCTTTTGTATCTTGTTCCTTTCTTTCATTCTATTGCTTTTCATCTTTATATTGTTCTTCTCTATTTACTTGTATTTCTTGTTCAAGAGTTGTAATCTTTTCTTTTCTTTTGTTTCAAACACTTTACTTTATTTGTAACCTTTTGCTTAGAGTTGTATTTTACTATTATCTTCTCCTTCATCATCTTCTTCAATTTCTTTGTTTATTTGTAATTTTCAGTTATAGAGTTGTAACTCTTTTTAATCAATTATTATTTATTTGTAATATATTGCATAGAGTTGTAATTTATTATTATTTCCATTGAGGCAAAATACATATTTTCCTAACAATACTAATCATGCAATTTACCCAATCGAGTGATAGCCTTGGCAATTTCTGTCTGAACAAATTGAAAAGCTGGAGCTACAGAAGAAGATCCTGAATCTACATGAGAAGCAGCACACACAGGTGGCAAGGATATTCCTTTAGGCTGCTTAGAAGATTCAAACTTCTCAGAGGGTTTGAAAGTCATTCCAGACATAGGAGGCTCTTCAGATTCAGTGTCCAAGATCAGCTCCTTCTGTGAAGATAACACTTTATAGATCAAGGTAGGAAAAAGAAAATTTAACTTCCTATGATTTCCCTTGTGCAAGGCGACAATTTGATCTAAAATCATGTCAGCTAGATCAATTGGAGCATCAATTGTGAGCTTAAGCAACAAGAAGGCTAATTCTTGGGATACCACAATCATGTTGGAAGATGGCAATCAATTAGAAAGACCAAACCTCATTAGTGCAGCATGTTGATAGGTGAGATGAGCAAAATGGATAGTATCATGGGTATTCCAGGTAACAGTTTGTCCAATGATTTCAGATAAAACCACATCTTTGTCAAATGGCACCTCGGTGAACTCAACATCTAGAGGAAGACTGAGTGCAACAGCAATATCTTGTACAGTAAAAGAATACCAATGACCTCTAACATAGACTTTCCCAAACATGCAAGAATTTTTGTCTAGAAACTCATCATTTAGATTAGAATAAAATTCATTGATCATCCTATCAACATACCCAGTAAAACCATCTATAGTATGCATCCAACCCATCTCTTGAAAAATCTTTAGAACCCCATAAACCCTATGAGCATCAATATCAAAATTTATCTCAACAATGAATTTTTGAGAAGCATAAAGACTCATGTGCCTTTCATTGTCATTAAAACAGAAAAAATGAGAATGTGGAGAAAAATCTTCGAGTTTACCAAACTTTCAGGCCTTTTTAGTAATAAGGGCAGAGGGAGGAATTTCCAGAGGGCGTTTGCCTATAGTCTTCTGCTTGTTATGAACATGAGGCTCTGGAGACACATCTTCAGGTTCTGAAGCTACAAAACGGTCTTCTGAGGGTTCACTTTCATCAGGGGTCTTTTCTTCCTCAGGTTGGGTTTCTGCATTCAAGCCCTCACTAAGATCAGATTCAGCGTCTGAGTCAGGGAGACTTGTATCACTCTTATCGCCACCCTCAGAATCAGTGGTTGTCACAAAATGTGGATTTACTTTGAGACAAACAGCCAGTGGAGTTGAGACATCCAAACCATGTTTAGAGCGTCGTTCATATCGAAGAGCAGAGAGCTTTTCAGATGTAGAAGGAGGTGGAGAAGATACTGGTGGGGAGATTTTAGTGTTTGGTTTTGCTCCTTCAGAACCGTCAGACCGAGATGTAGATGCCTCCTTTGAAGATGAAGACTTGGGACTCAAGTGCGCAGATGAGGAGGTCTCTTGAAGGTCATCACCACCCAAACCCGGAGTACCAGAAGAGATTAGAAAGGCAGACTGAGATGCTTTCTCATTTAGGTTGAGTACCTTTTTCCATGCTAGACCCCTTGTTCTTACTGAAGGTTTTGTAGTAGCAGGAGAGTCGATTGCAGCTTTAACCGAGGGTTTTGCACGAGCAGGATGTCTGGAACCACCAGTAGTTTTGGTCTTAGCTATTCTTGAAAAAAAAAACAAAGAACCAGAGAAACCACAAGCACACAAGAAGAGAAGGAGAAACTTAGAAGAAGAAAAAGAAAGGAGAATGATAGAGGTGAACGTGGGTTAGGGGTTTAAAAAGAGAAGAAGTGGGTGGTTACCTAAAATGAAAAATCAAGAAATGAAAACTAGAGACACAAATCAGGTAACTATCAATCAAGTATTTTTTTCTCATTTTTTTTATTTCCCAAATCCCACACATTTCGTACAACCCAATTAGACACACCAAAATAAGGAAAACAAACATTATTAAAAAAATAACCACAAAAAAACTTACCAGCCGAAACCTACCATTTTTTATTTTGCAAAGTTTTTTTTTTTTTAAATTTTCGATCTTTTTTTTTTTTCAATTTTTATTTATTTTAAAAAAAAAAATATAGCAACAAAAAACACAAGACATTTTTCACACTGACGAGCAAAAGATGCCAGTCTATGAAAGAAAATTAAACCAAGACAAACAAATACAATATTTTTAAAGAAGCTCTAAAAAAAACAGTCACAATATTTTTTTATTATATATATATACATTTACAAAATGAACAAACCTTGTTATTTTTGCCAACCAATTGAATAAACTATTCTACTTGCTTTTGTTCCTAGTGAAAGAATCAAACTCGTAAGAAAATACAAATATTATATTAACAAGCTAATTGCCTATTGTATTAAAATCATAAAATTTACGTAGGAAAAGAATTTACTCAGTCACAGATAAATATTTGAAGTAGTTCAATTAGTATGTAACAACTTTTGAGACCATGTTTTTATTTATTTATTTGAAAATGTGTCAAGCAATTGTGTGTGAAAGTGAAAGCAGGGATCATTGCCCAAATTGTCAGAAAGACTTTTTCTAAGAATTGTAACAAATGGAGACGCTATCACACTACCTCAATGGTAGCCCTTTTCAATGGTAGCATATCCTCTACATAACTGCTAATTACATAGTTTCAACATACTCAAAGATGACTTTCACACATTGAGACAGGTAGCTCTATTCTTCCAACAGAGCTCGAAACATATATATTTTTTTAAAAATGGTAGCTTGACCATATCAGTGATTGATGAACTCAAATATTTATAGGAGAAGTAAATTAATTTTCCTGAACTAAACTTGTATGAAAAAAAATACACTAGAGAAATTAGCAAGTAACATAATAATATGTATTTCTATTGAGTTTGAGAACTTCTTCTGGAACAAGAATAAGACAAGACTTTATGAATAATGAAATCAAAGAAAAAATAACAAGATAAGCATAAGACACAAATTTAAATGGAACAAACCCCTAAGGATTTCCTTAGAGAATTAAAACAGACAGAATCAAGAGCTTTAGTAAAGATATCTACAATTTGTTTGCTTATTTCAACATATTCCAAGACTAGAATTTTATTTTCCACAAGATCTCTAATAAAGTGATGACATATATCTATGTGCTTAGTGCGTGAGTGTTGAACAAGATTTTTTGAAATTTTTACAGCACTAATGTTGTCACAAAAAATGGTTAAAGTTTTCAAATCAAACCCATAGTCTACCATCATTTGTTTCATCCATAACAGTTGGGTACAACAACTACCCGCAACAATGTACTCAACTTTTGCAGTTGATAGAGAAATTTAGTTTTGTTTTTTGCTGTGCCATGAAACAAGATTGTTTCCCAGATAGAAACATCATCCACTAGTGCTTTTTTGATCATCATCATTACCTGCCCAGTCATCATCACTAAAACAAACCAAGTTAGAATTAGTATCCTTAGAAAACCAAATTCCAAAATCAAGAGTGCTATTTACATAGAGAATGATTCTTTTCACAACAGTAATATGAGACTCCATGGGATTTCCCTGATAACGAGCACACACACCAACACTAAAACAAATATTAGGACTGTTAGCAGTAAGATAAAGCAAACTACCAATCATACTTCGGTATAGTGTTGGATCTACCTTTACTCCATGTTCATCTTTGGATAATTTTACTGTTGTACTCATTGGAGTATTGGTATGTTTGGCATTTTCAAGCCCAAATTTTTTCACCAAGTTTTTTGCATATTTACTTTGTGAAACAAAAGTACCATCCTCAGATTGCTTAACCTGAAGACCCAAAAAATAGGTGAGTTCACCTACCATACTCATTTCAAACTCATCTTGCATTTGTTGAACAAAAATCTGCACTTCAGAGTTAGATGTAGAACCAAATACTATATCATCAACATAAATTTGAGCAACAATAACATCAAAATTCATGTTTTTTATAAACAATGTCTTGTCTACACTACCTCTTCGATAACCATGTGAAATTAGAAATTGAGTTAAACGCTCATACCAAGCTCGTGGAGCTTGTTTTAAACCGTATAATGCTTTGTCTAATTTGTAAACATGGTTAGGAAAATGAGGGTCCTCAAACCCTTTAGGTTGCTCAACAAAAGCTTCTTCATTCAAAATACCATTTAAAAAGGCATACTTAACATCCATTTGGTGCAATTTAAATCCAATAACACAAGCAATAGGTAGAAGTAACCTTATGGATTCAAGTCTTGCCACTGGTGCAAATGTTTCATCAAAATCAATATCTTCAACTTGTGTGTATCCTTGAGCCACCAATCTTGCCTTGTTCCCCACAATGGTGCAAAATTCATCACTCTTGTTTTTGAATATCCATTTTGTTCCAATGACATTGGCATGGCTCGGTCTAGGAACAAGAATCCAAACTTCATTGTGAGAAAATTGATCCAACTCCTCTTGCATTGCATGAATCCATGATTCATCCGTCAAAGCTTCCTTCACATTTTTAGGCTCAAAAGATGAAGTAAAACACGCAAATTGAACCAAATTTGCATACCTTTTTTTAGTAACCATGCTTTCTTCCATATTTCTAAGAATTAGGTCAGTAGGGTGATTCTTTTTTACTCTGGAAGTTGGTTCTTTCTGAAATGGATCTGTGATGATGTTTGGTGTTTGATTTGTTTCATTCCCTGATGTAGAATCTGGAAAATCATCAGTTGTAGCTACAAAATCCGAAGTTGTTGCATCAGATGCAGATTCTGATAGCTCAATCAAATCTTTTGTTAGTGCAGGAGATTTTTCCAGCAAGTCTTCTATGTTAACTTCTGTAGAAAACTCAGAAAAATCCTTGAAATCAACAACAAAAACATTAGCAGACTCCATTACAGTTTGGGTTCCAATGCTATACACACGATATGCCTTGCTGTTAACATAATATCCAATAAAAACACCAACATCACTCTTAGCATCACTTTCCAGTGTTTTCACGATCTTTTAGAATATAACAAGCACAACCAAACACATGAAAATGACTTACATTGGGTTTCTTACCGTTCCAGATTACAAAATGGGTCTTAAGAGTACCTCGACGAAGAAACACTCTGTTTATGATATAACAAGCTGTGTTGATAGCTTCCACCCATAATCGCTTGGAAAGTTTTTTGCTATTTAACATTACCCTGGCCATCTTCTGCAATGTGCGGTTCTTTCTTTCCACAACTTCACTTTGCTGAGGAGTTTTAGGAGTGGAGAATTCATGAGAAACACCTAGACTTACAAAACTCATCATAAACAACATTTTCAAATTATTTCCCATGATCACTCCTAATTCGATTTTTTTTGCCAATATTGCAGTCTCTTTCAACTTTTAGTTTCAGACAAAGAGATTTAAAAGCATAAAAAATATCATATTTTTCTCTTAAAAAATCAACCCATGTGAAACGAGAGAAATAATCAACACAGGAAAAAATATATCTCTTACCATTCAAACTTTCAACCTGAATTGGACCCATCAGATCTATGTGGAGTAATTCAAGAACCTTGGTGGTATTAACATCAAAAATGTATTTGTGGGTAACTTTCAATTGCTTACCAAGCTGGCAAGGTTAAAATTTACTCACAAATTCTTTACCTAATTTAGGCAACCCTCGAACAATCCATGCATTTGACAACTTTTTCAAATTTTTGTAGTTTACGTGCCCAAGTTTTTCACGCCATAGATCAGTGGTGTTATCTATGGCTGAGTGACATGTAAGAACAGGAGTGAGAGTATAACAATTATTAGTAGATCTAAAACCTTGTAAAATACATTGTTTATCATTGTTGAGAACATAACAATGATCACCATCAAAATTGATAGCATACCCTTGATCACAGATTTGACTAACGCTAAGTAAATTAGCTTTTAGTCCTTCAACTAACATCACATTTTTAAGCTTTGGTAAGCCTTCAAAATTCAACATTCCCACCCCAATAACATTTCTAGCTAATCCATTTCCAATTGTCACTCCACCACATTGCATAGGTCGAATATTGACAAGAAAGTCTCTCTTACCTGTCATGTGTCTAGAACAACCACTGTTAAAATACCACATTTCAGAAGCAACAGTTTTAACGCAAGAAAAACCAGCAAGACATTTTTCTTTCTTTATCCATATTTGTTTTGGTGAAAAATGTTTATTTTTCTTTTTATTAGTTTTTCCAAAATAATAGGACCTGGACATATTGTGCAAAGTAAAGCATTTAGGTCGAATGTGACCTCTTACACCACAAAAATGACAAATGGGAACAAATTTTTTGGATTGTTCACGAAATCTGTCATCCTTACCTAATCGCTTCTCCTTTGTAGGTACTGAAGACCCAGTTGCAGTATTAGACACCTGCAATGTTAGATCATAATACCCAGTACGAATTTTTTCAGATTTTACAAATTGTGTGTCCATTTTGATTTGAGATTCAATAAATCCCAACCTAGCATGACTTCTTTGCTTTGTGTTATGAATTTATTAAAAAATAGACGAACTTGAATTTAACATATTAACATTTATTTTCAGATTTTCAAGTTCTTTTGTTAAATAGTTAATTTCAATACTTTTTGAACACATTTTAGATTCACAACTTTTGTTTTTCATCTCAAGTTCCTTGATGTTATGAGACAACCTTTTATTAATTTTTGTCAAAGAACGATTTTCAGCATAAACTTGTACCCACTTACCATACATTACCTTGTAAGATTTAGCCAATGAATCCTCATTGATTTCTGGTTCATCAGAATCTGAGACTACACCATCAATATTGCTTTCAGTGATGGTATTGTTCAAACACACAAGTTTTTTCTGAAAAAACAAGACAAAACAAAGGTTAAAGAAACATTTCCCTCATATTCTTCACTACTTTCGATCTCATCATCACTCCAAGTGACATTAAGCCCCTTTTTGTTCTTTTTCAAAGTATTGGCACATTCTGATTGAATAAGACCAAAACCTTCACACTCTCTACACTGGATACCTTTTTTGTTGGTAGAACCAAAAGATTTAGAAAATGTGTTACCTTTAGAGAATTTTGACAGATTCTTTTTGTTGCTAACCTTTTTCATGAATTTTTGGAAATTTCTTGTCAAGAAGGCCATTTCTTCATCCTCCTCATTATCAGAATTTTTTTTCTTCAGAAGCTTTAAAAGCAATACCTTTATTTTTCTTACCTGCGGATTTCGGCTTGTCTTTTGCTTGATCTGTTGGTTTAGTTCAAACGTTCTCAAAGATCCCATTAGCTCTTCAACCTTCATTTTGCTGAAATCCTTTGCTTCTTTCATTGCTAGAAGTTTTGTGTCAAATCTATCTGGAGCACATGAACTATTTTTCAAACTAAAATAGATTCATCGAGTTTCTCACCCAATGCAAAAAATTTGTTAGCAATGTCAGACAATTTATCATAAAACGCAGATAAAATTTCAGATTCTAACATTCTCAATTCATCAAATTTAGTTTGTAACATGATAAAGCGTGATATTTTGACATCATCAGTCCCTTCAAATTAAGTTTGAAGGACTTGCCAAGCCTTTTTTGCAGACTCGCAAGAAGAAATCAATTTTATAAATCCTTCACCAACTCCATTAAAAATCGCATGCAAAGCCTTATTAGTGTAACCAGGCAATTTTTCATCTTCAGTAGACCATCTGAGTTCAGACTTTACCTTAGTATTACCTTCTTTGTCTTTATCAGTTGGTGGAGTCCATCCAGATAGTATAGATCTCCAAGCCCTTTCATCTTGTGACTTGATAAACGCCTTCATTCTGACTTTCCAATAAGGATAGTTAGTATCATTTAGTAGAGGAGGTCGGGTTATGGAACTTCCTTATGCAAAGAAAGACCTCTTACATAAAACAAATTAAACGGAATAAAAATAACCACAAGATCTCACTAAGAGTTTAGTGAACTGCTCTGATACCAAATGAAATTTCGTATTTTATGATTACCAACTTTATATTTAATTAAATCAATTAATTAAATGCAGAATAAAAGGTTGGTACTGTAACATATATTCTGTAGCTACAAACAGAGATTCCGTAATTATAGAAATACACAACAGAAGGATAACACAAAAAAGTAAAAAACACACATAATTTTTTTACGTGGTGTCAATATCCTTTCAGATATTACTAGTCCACGGGGCCACGCCCAGAGATAAGATTCATTAATAAAGTTTCTCAAAAATACAAACTATTTGACTTAAGCAAAGATTAGACTCCCTCCAATATAATGCCGCAAGCTTGATGTATTTTCCACTTGATGAATGAACCTTCCTGAAACTTCAAGAACTCTAACTCCCTTCGATTTGCTTGAAGAGTGCTTGCTTCCTCCCGAGGTAAGACTAGGATGAACCTTCTCCCGAAGGTTTGCTCTTTGTTCTTCTCTTTGTTGAATTGTTTCAATACACAAAACACATACAAAGACACAAATAACAGAGGTATAGCCGAACCACTAACCTCTATAAAATAAACACTCTTTTTCTAAAGATGTAAAATAAGTTTCAAAATTGACAAAAAGAGTTAACCTAGACAAAAAAGGTTGTTATGGTAAGTATTTATACACAAATATACTCACATAAGACAACCTTTACTAGGTCTGAATGCACACAACTCACTAGAAAATGTTTCCTTAAATAACCAATATATTACATTGAATCATCCGTGATCTAAGGAAACAAATAAACTGTTTGTAGTTACAGAACAGTTCGCATCTGAGCTGTCATTACAAGATCCTATCTTCGATTTTAATGAGGATCATTCTGATCATATCTGTTGAAATATGGTCATAAGAATTAGCTTGTCAAATAAAATCAGCTAGATATAAAATAAATAAACATTTATTATTTGATTCAAATATTAAAAGCTAAGTATATTGTCAAACCTTCTATAAATAGAATAGATTAATATAATTAGATTTTTATATAATCAGAACATAAATGTGAACAAAATAAAATTGAAATAATCTTCAATTGAACCGAGATTACAAGAAATAAATCAAAAAATATTTTATCAAATATAATTTACCAAAAATAGAATTCACAATATTTATATAAACTTAGTCCAATATTCTTTTTAAACGAAAACATGAAAGATAGGACAAAATGTTTTTTTTTTAAATATTTATTTATTATATATAAGCATTACCCAATATGATTTTCTTTCAAGTTTCAACCGATATCGATATGTAAAACAGAAGAGAATAATGAACAAATTAGGAATATGCATAAAGAAGGGATATGTGAAAAAAAAAACAAAAAAACAATTTTTTTTAAATGAATAAAACTAAACATAACAAGAGAAAATCAAAAAAGAAAAACCAATGCTTAGAAGAAATAAAAAAACATCCTTCAGACCAGGCATAAAAGAAAAGATTCAGCAGGTAATAAATAAATTAAGACAAGAAAGTCATGTGGATTTACATGCCGAAATATTTTAGTGAATTAATGAAAAATATTTGAGTGAAAAAACATTACTAGTAGTCTAACAGAAGATAAATAAACATGACCTAGTTTTCTTATCATTATTTTAAACTTTAATAAACTTTTTTACTAATAATTTAATTTGGGAATTTTTCAGTTGTGAGTTCACATAATATACATAAAAGTTTTTGTGTGTGTGTTTTAAATTGAAAGGGAAGAAATATATATAATCTAAAAGTTAATATACTTGACATATAATTACTGATAAAAAAAATTAAGGAAGGGCATGGCATATGCCTTCCCTAGACATGGGCTAGCTAGTTCCACCTATGTGGGGACAATATATGTTTAGTCATTATATACATAGAATTTGATTGGATGCTCTTACTAGGAAACACTATAAATAATGGTGTATTTTGAACTTTAAAGAAGCCTAACGTGGTGAATTGGAAATACTATTACAAAATATACTAACTACGTTGTTATATTATACTGACTAAGAGTAAAGATCAATATAAAATTAGAGACAACTTTCATGTCGATTTAAAATTGATATTACAGAATTAAATATATTTAGGACGGAAAACCATGCATATAATGTTTATAATTTTTGTTGTAGCGCAAAATAAGCGTGGATTCAATCATTCAGCTAGGGGTACATCTGTTAGATAAACACATGGAAAAAGCAGGCGAGTAGAACATCTAACTAACGTTGATGTGAGCAGTTCGAGTTAAGACTTGGCAGTGCGACATATAGATAATCTCTAGATCGCCTCTCAAGACAATAATTCAGTTTGAGACATGTAATGGCCAGATCGCCTTCAGGATGCTCTGAACTTAATCCGAACTAAACTCCGTTCACTCTTCGATCTCCAGCTTGAGGAAGATGTTTAGCTCGTGGAAATCTGGTCATGACGCACAGTGAAAGATCCCGAAGGACTTGGAGGTTCCTTATATGCTCATTAATGTTCAGGTTGTATTACATATGCATTGCCCGAGATAACGAGAGTATTTTCCATAGGCAATCGGATCCCTATGTAAATAAAAATTATCTTGATTGATTGTTTACCATATTTATGCACGCGGTTACCCAAATCTGTTTAGGAATATCCACTGTAAATATCAGGGATAATGGACCGGAAAAGGGGACTGCTTTTTAAGATACATAAACTCTGCAAAAATTGTAAGAGATCAATAATATTGCCTCGTGGACTAGGCAGATTTTTAACCACTGAACCACGTAAAAGTGTGAGTGTGAAAAATTATTCATCTTGTTAATCACGGTTTAGAAAATAGCACTAATATCTTTGTTATCAGATTTCTTAATCCATTGTTGGCGAAAACCGCGTCAACAGATTGGTGCTCTCGTTGAGAGATCATTAGTGCTTAATCCCCTATTCAAAGTTTCATTCGACATCCATCATGGTGGTCACCCGATCCATGCTTGACAATGAAATTGAGCAACCTGGTGATCAAAAGGAACATCATACGGCCGTTCCCGCTGGAAAAGGCCCAGACGTTGAATAACGCCTTGGAAAGCAACATGTGGGCCAAGACGATACTAGGAGTTCAGCGTCACGCCCACCAAATCCTAATCCAAGATATCTAACGGCCTTCGAGATGGAGAATACCCAATTAAGGAGCCATCTCGCTTGGGGTAACAGGTAGATCAAAGAGGTCCTGGCTCACTTACCCCCTCTTGCAACCGACGTCAATGTTTGAAAGAGGCAAAGTGGGTCTCGTGGATCCCATAGGAATAATCGACCCAATCCTTGTCGTTATGTCAAAACCGCAACTTCCAGCTCTGTACCTTCAGAGCGAAATCAATGGAGTGCTCTACTGCTAATCATCACAGGAATAATCGTCTCCATGTTAGTCGATCGGTCAGAATTGCAACCCCCAGCTTCGTGCCTTCTGAACAGATTCTAAGGAATGTTCACAACAACCCAACGGGGCAAGCTGAGACCAATTCATTGAGACAAAATCCACCTGTGCCGCGATCAGAGCCTCCGGCACAGAGGACCCGGGAGATCGGGGTAGCACCGAGATGAACTAATTCAGTGTGGCCCGATGGAATGAGGATAGCCTTGTCGATATGGCACCCGCCATCACCAGTTAAACATCCAACACTACCGCACGCGTAGATAAACACTTCAGTTTGAGGGGATTGTAGGATAAATTTTCCTCCCTCAGTGGATATCTATGTCCCGCGGCCTCATGCTGATAATCCAGGTCTTCGATCTCAGCCACGGGTTGTAAGTTTTGCTAACAGAAGCTACTGGATGGGGAGCCAGCATGGAGGCAGGTCTAAAAGTGACCTGAGAAATCATCTGAGTTCCGCACAAAGTTCTCGTTCCGATCCACATCCTGACTTGCATGATCATCTGAATTCACAGAGGAGGTGTCCAACCCGCAATGATGATATGAGTTATACTTGGCACGGGGGTGGTCTGTCTATCGTACGCGACAATGGGAATGTCCAACCTAACCAAGCTCGAACTTGGAGGGAAAAAAACCCATCTAATGTGTACAATAGGATGGGGGCTGACGTTCAGCCCCAGCTAACCTAGAGGCCAAAGATCCAACCCTCGAGTGACTGACCTTGATGAAGGAGAAAATGAAGAAGCTTTTATCTGGAAAAGGAATTGATGATTGTGATTCTGATGAGGAGCTCGAGCCTTTTGCTCCAAACATTGCAGCAGCTTTGTATCCTGTTGGCTTCAGGATGCTGACCATGCCTGTGTTTGATGGAAACTCAGATCCATCCAACCACCTTAAGACATTCAATATGCTGATGATGGCCCACAATGTTGGGTTTGACCTAAGATGTATTTTGTTCCCCGCAACTCTTACTGGACCCGCCAGACAGTGGTTCAATAAATACTAAGGACATTCGATCACCATGTGGAAGAAGTTGTCTTCCAATTTTAAGAGAGTGTTCTGGGCTTTGAAGGAAACTCGCGTTGAGGCCGACTCATTGGCCAACATAAAACAACAACCCGGTGATTCTTTGAAAGGATATCTGAACAGGTTCACCAACGTTGCAGCACAAGCTATAGATGTTGATGATAGCTCCAAGCTCATGGAAATGAGGATGGGAATCACAGTAGGAGGAGATTTATGGCAGGAGATTCAACGAATAGGAGTTATAAATGTAGATGAGTTCTTGGCCCGGGATCAGAAATGGATAAATTTGGAGGAGGTGCAATCTGTTGTTGCAGGAACAAGCCAGGTCCCCATTCAGCCTGCTGGAGCGGTGATAGATGTTGCAGCTACGGCTCAACCTGTTACTCATAATAACCAAGTGGGAAACAATAAGAGGAAAATAAATTGTAAGGGAAACCAGAGTGGCACAAAGAAGAACAAGCCTGGGGAGAAATTCAAGCCCATCTATGCCGCCTACACTGACTTGACCGATACACGAGAACATATTTTCTTGGCGAACGTTAATCGCCTTCTGTGGAAGAAATCAGAGCCATTGAGGCACCAGAGGGCGAAGAGAGATCCCTCTAAGTTTTTCCGATATCACAATGACATCGGCCGTAACACTGATGATTGCTGACAATTGAAGGACGAAATCAAAACTCTCATTCAGGCTGGACCGTTAGCCCAATATGCTCGAAACCGAGTAGTTCCCAATCAATCAACTGGGCAAAATTCTCGCCCAGATCTAGAAATTCCAATTGGTCAACCCAGAGCTCAGACAGATCAGGGCAACCATGTTAACCCTCCTCCAATAGTAGGAGGAGATATAACCACTATTTCTGGAGGACCCCATTTGGCGGGCACGAGCAATGGCGCCCAAAAGGGATATATACAGGAGCTGAAAACCCACAGCTGTGCCGAATTTATTCTGGAGCAACGGTTATCAAAACAATAGCGGTTGGAGAAACAACCAATCATTTTCATGGAAGAGGACGCTAGCCACGTTCAGTTCCTACATAATGATTTGCTGGTGGTGACTGTTCAGCTTGCCAACCAATGGGTACGAAAGATATTGGTTGATAATGGGAGTTCAGTAAATGTGCTATTCAGGTCCACCCTAGAAAAGATGGGATTGTCCGTAACCGATCTTAAGGCGACCTCAATGACACTGTACGGATTCTCAGGTGAAGGAACAACAACCATAGGGACAATCAGACTAGTAGTTACTCTGGGGGATGATACATGAACTGTTTATAAAATACTTGAATTCGTCGTAATCAATTGTCGAACCGCATATAATATGATTTCGGGACGACCCGCTTTGATGACTTTTGAGGCCATCACCTCTATCCGACACCTGGCGATGAAATTTCCATCGACTTCAGGCATATGTACCGTGAGAGGAGACCAACTCGCTATTGGGGATTTGTGCCATAATTAAAACCCATTTTCTTTGTAATCTCATTTATTATCAATAAAAGAATAGAAATCATTTTTTGACTTGGTCAATCACTTTGCTCACATGTTTTATTTTCATGATTTTTTGTTTAATATAAACTTCTATTAAATCCATATAGCTAATCGTATTTATAGTGATGTATCACAATGGAATATAAATATGATTATATGTTCAAAATAAGTTAGTCCTAAGATTAGTCAGTGCACATGATTTACACTGACTTGCCAATCTACGATATGATCTACTTACACATTGTAGTGTTATGTTCTTTCCAGAACATTAGTAAAGTATATAAGATCGAATGTATTTGTTACATCAGACTGGACCGATATTGACAGTAGATAGGATAAGTAAACATACCGTTATTATCTATTCTAGTGATATTATATGGTTGACCATAGGTCAATTCAATCTCAATTTTGAGTGATTAGTATTCTAACTGATTGTATTATTTGAGTTCTTTGACTTGTTCGTTACCATCTTACCTTACGAACTAGCCCATACTTACATCTTGGGAACTCGGTAGTTAATTGAGTGGGAGTGTTAATCATAGATATGAAGATCTATAGCTTCCGATGAAGAAGTGAAACGATGGTTTCCTTTTAGTTTGGTTCAATGTGCTAAATGATAGAGATCTCCTTTTAGTAATTAATATTAGTTTACTGAAATATCATTTACAAAGAACTAAGTGTTTTAAGGATAAAATACAATGAGGGGGTAAAACAGTATTTAGTCCCATCTCATTGTAGACCATCTATAGAGGATTGAGTGACAATTATAGTTGTAACAATGAATAATTAATAACGTATCTATATTGCTTATAGAGTGTTCTATGAATTCAAGAGTGCAATTTCGAGTCTTTAGTGGAGTCACAAGGAATTAATAAGTTAGTAAATTTATTTGTTAAATTTACGATAACTTATTGAATCTTGATTTCATAGGCCCATGTTCCCTACTGTACCTTGGATAAAATCATCTAGATAGTCTCAATTAATTGATTTAATCATCAATTAGAATTATCAAAGTTGACTAGGTCAATTTTAGATAGTTTCACAGAGTTATGGAATTTAGAGAAGAAAAGAGAAATTAGGGTTGATTTATTAATTAAGATAAATTGGCGTCTAAATTAATAAATAAGTTTAAATCAATGTTCAAATTATAAATAATTAATTTGATAAAGGATTTGACTAATTATTTAATTAATTAATCAATAAAAAATAATACAGGCCTTGATTTTAAGTCCAATGAGCTTATAATTAAATTAGAAATTTTACGGGCCTAAAGCCCATGATAATTTCGATCTAGGGATGATATTACCTATTGTTTTATTGATTTTTTAATTAAATTAAATGACCTAATTGAGTCTATAAAAGGAGTGCTAAGTGAGAGATGACAGACACACAAGTTTTTGAGAAGATTAGAAGATCTAGTCTTGATGCTCTAGGTTTTAGATTCTCTCTACAAACATAAGTTCTTTTCTAAGTCTCATTATTTTTTTCTTTTCTTCTCTCTGATGTATTCCCAGTAGACTTGCCAGGGTTGCCACCACACCGAGAGATTGAGTTCGTCATAGAGTTGGCGCCAGGGGCAGAGCCAGTATGTAGGACACCATATAGAATGGCTCCACCAGAGTTGAAGGAACTAAAGATTCTGTTGCAGGAATTGCTGGATTTAGGATTTATTAGACCGAGTTTTTAGCCATGGGGTGCTCCGATGTTGTTCATCAAGAAGAAGGATGGTTCCTTAAGGATGTGCATTGACTACAGAGAGCTAACACAAATTGACCATCAAGAACTAGTACCCACTACCTAGGATCGACGTTTTGTATGACCAGCTATAGGGGAAGACGGTGTTATCCAAGATTGACCTTCGGTCCGACTACCACCAGTTAAGGATTAGAGAGGAGGACATACCAAAGACCGTATTCCGCACAAGGTATGGACATTATGAATTCCTGGTCATGTCCTTTGGATTAACCAATGCCCCAGCAACCTTTATGGACTTGGTGAATAAGGTCTTCAGGGATTATTTGGACAAGTTTGTGATCGTATTCATCGACGACATACTGGTGTACTCCCAGTCAGAGACAGAGCACAAGCAACATCTTTGTTTGGTACTACATCGATTGAGGGAGCATAGGCTATATGCTAAGTTCAGCAAATATGAGTTTTGATTACCCCAAGTAACATTTCTGGGCCATATTGTCAGCAAGGAGGGGATTCTAGTGGACCCAAGCAAGATTGAGGCAATGAGAGATTGGCCCAGGTCAAGCAACGTACCAGAGGTTAGGAGTTTCTTGGGATTGGCAGGGTACTATCGGTAGTTCGTTGAAGGATTCTCCAGAA
This sequence comes from Humulus lupulus, assembly GCF_963169125.1. NCBI lineage: Eukaryota > Viridiplantae > Streptophyta > Magnoliopsida > Rosales > Cannabaceae > Humulus > Humulus lupulus. The sequence continues at coordinate 202,863,718 of NC_084802.1, forward strand.
TAGCCACACCGTTGACTAAGCTGACACGTAAGAAGACCAAGTATGTCTGGACAGACAGATGCGAGAACAATTTCTAGGAGTTGAAGCGGCAACTGATCACTGCTCCAGTATTGAGTCTGTCGTCATACAATGAGAAGTTTGTAGTCTAATGCAATGCTTCCAGGTAGGTTTTGGGGGTGTGTATTGATGCAAGCTGGAAATGTGACAGCTTACGCATCGAGACAACTGAAGGAGTATGAGTAGAGGTATCCCTCTCACGATCTGGAATTGGCTGCGGTGGTATTTGCACTAAAGGTTTGGATGCATTATTTGTATGGGGAGAAGTGCGAAATATACGCTGACCATAAGAGTTTCAAGTATTTCTTTACTCAAAAGGATCTGAATATGCGCCAAAGACGTTGGCTCGAATTGGTAAAGGATTACGACTGCGACATCCTATACCATCTTGGGAAGGCCAATGTGGTGGCCGACACATTAAGACAGGGCCCAGGTCAGCTATTTAGTTCAAGGTAGATATCAGAAAGTCTAGCTGAAGAGATGACCATAGCAGGATTTGAATTGGTAGTTGGTCAGCTAGCCAATATCACACTTCAGTCTATGCTCATTGAGAGGATCAAGAAAGCACAGAGGGAGGATCCCTAGTTAAGGAAGCACACAGAGGATTTCTTAGCTGGAGTGGCTAAGGACTTTCTATTTCAGAGATGGGTTTATTGAGGTATAAGGGTTGGATTTGTGTTCCGATGGATTCCGATATCCAGCGAGAGATTTTAGATGAGTCTCATACCACTCCCTACTTCTTACATTCGGGTATGACGAAGATGTACCAAGATTTGAGAACCTTGTATTGGTTGCTGGGAATGAAGAGGGATGTGGTTGATTATGTGGCCAAGTGTTTGACTTGTCAGCAGGTAAAGGCTGAACATCAAAGGCTAGCAGGGTTTCTGCAGCCTTTAGGGATTCTGGAGTGGAAGTGGGAGGATATCACCATGGACTTCGTGGTTGGATTACCGAAGACTGTGAGACAATATGATTCTATGTGGGTGATTGTGGATAGGTACACCAAATCGACCACTTTTTGCCTGTTAAGGCATCTCATACAGTAGAACAATATGCTGAGTTGTATGTTAAAGAAATTGTACAACATCACGGGGCTTCGAGGTTAATAGTATCCGACAGGGACCCCACCTTCATCTCCAAGTTTTGGGAGAGCCTGCAGAAGGCTATGGATACACAGTTGCGGTTTAGTACTGCTTATCATCTTCATGTTCGAAAACCATTCAGAGCACGTAACGAAAACTCATGCGTGGTGGATCCATTGTTGTTTATGAACAACAGAACAACAATAATCAAATTTTTTTCATTAATCATATAAACAATTTTTATGACCAAGAAAACAATCCAAAAACATTATCATACAATACTACTAATCATGCAACAAATATGTATATAAATATACAATATATTTATATAGAGTATATAAACACAAAAATCAAGAACATAAACTCTTACCTCTTGAAGCCTATCAAGTGTCCTTGAGTCTTTTCATATTTTTATCGATCTTCCTTTCAAAAGCTTTGATCACTCAAACCACCATCTTCTGGAGTGTTCTCCACACCTCAAGATGTGTGTGGGCACATAGAGAACACGAGTTTGTATTTTTGGAATAAAAAATATTTCTCAACGCATGAGAACTTGGATTATGCTCTATGAATGGCTAGAATAAAGAAGAACAAATAGATAATTTTTATCTAACAAAAACTTCTGAGAACTATTATGAATTGTGAATTGTGTTGTGTCTGATGTATTTTTCTTGTGTATTTGTCTGTTTTTATCTTCTTCTTCTATATCATATATATAGAGATTCATATTACCTTATTGTTCATAATAATAATAATAGTAATATAAATATATTATAATAATGAAGAAATGATTTGATTTTAGGTAAATATCTAACTTACCATATTTGAAAAAACTATTTTCAAATTATTAAATAATTAAATAAATAAAATAAAAACTATACTGATGCAATATCAATACAAATGATACACGCATGACACAGTCTTTGGACTGTGTCAAGCGTGTATTGTTATTCCCTTTCAGGGATTTTACATTTTTCTTTTATTTAATTATTTAAGTAAAATCAATCTCCCACAAAATAAGGTGTTAATCGTTTTAAGTAAAAGATGACAACCATATTTCAAAATTTAAATTATAAATTCAAAATTCAAAATTCAAATTAATGATCATCATTATCACCATCTTTTAAAATTCGCTAAATAAAAAATTATTTTTGACTTACCAATTTTATTTTCTCCTACTCAAGTAGTTTCAAAAATTAATTAATTAATTAATTTATATATATGGAATTCGAAAATATATATATTTAAATTAATAAATATTTTTTCAAAATTAATAATTAATTCTAAATTAATTATTCAACCTCAATTATCATATAATTGCATATTTGACTCAAAGAATAAAATTCTTCTCAAATTCCCAAATTATAGTTATATCCTTGTATCACCTCTTACCTTGATATGGTGTTGATAGATGCACCTTGAGGACCTATAATATCAAGCTCTAATAAATATTACATTATTAATCTCATGATTACTCCACTAAAAATATGAGATTGAACTATTGATAATTATAGACATATATTTATTGAGTGTTTTATTAAGAATTATAAACATATATTTATTGAGATTGAACACTGGGACTAATCAGGAGCTGGCCCAACAAACCTGGCGCTTAATTTTTCACGACCATTGGATCGGACAAGTGTATGATGCGCTCCTGATTAGGCCTAACCATATCGACCAACACTTAGCACACTATTGTCGCCCTTGAATTATAAGTCAATTCCTTCGACCATTGCTCAGTGCGCTATTGCCGTTCTTGATTTATAAGTCAAGTCTTTTCAATCATATAATGCAGACAAGCATATATCTTATAGCAAATATCATATACAGAGCATTCAACATGCTTAATCAACAATCACTAGCATAATCATAATCATGCACATTCTTAGGGGCCCAAGACCTAATCAAATCTATATTCAACAACCGGGCCAAGCCCTAATCACGTACATCACGTATTGAGTACAGTTTTCTTACCTCATGTCCGAGTGTAATGTATATTAAGAACAACCCTTGAGCACGATCCTGTTCCCGAGCCCCTAGCGATAACCTAGTCACAACCAAGTATAGAATCCCATAAAAAACGAGCGAATAAAGGCTTTCGGATCGAGTCCTAGCCTTCGGGACGTCGAATTCTACTAAACCAGGTAGTAGGATTGATCCCAAGCCCTTAAGTTTGAGTTCCCATACTCAAGACCTCCTCGGGGCTCGAAAACCCTTCCAGTGCCGCGATCCAAACAAAAGAGTCGCAACCCGCCCTAAGTCAGAGAGCCCAAGGCTCTCCCCTGTTTCCACCAGTGCTATGGCACGCCACAACACGAACCGTGACTCAAATGGGCTGAAGGCACCTGCTTCTCCCTGCGTCCATGAGAACCGCGACGCCCCAAGAAGAGGGCCGCGACTCGACATGAAAACTCAGTTTTTTCTCCGTTTTCCTCAAGAAAAATCCCTCCAAAACCTATCCAAACATAGCTAAATCCCAAAAGTAAAGTTCCCAATCAACTCAACAACTCAAAACCATCAAAACCCAAGTTACAAATGGATCAAGAACTCACCAATACCATAAAATCCAATCAAAGCTTAAGAAACAAAAACTCAAAAACCCAAAGCTTAAATTACCTATGATTAAATCATTTTCTAGCTAAATCCCCAGGATATCAAGCTTCTAATCTTCCCTAGTATCATTATGACTCTAACCTCGCTTGAATATGAGCTCTAAAACTCGAGTTTACTTCGAAAATGCTAACGAGCGGAAAATGAGAGAACGAGAGAGTTGAATGTGTTTTTCTGTTTTTGTTAGGTTACTTAAAGTTCAAGTAACCTTAAGCAAATCCCAAGACTCGGGGTATCCAAAAATGCCCCCGAGGGTAAAATAGTCAAAATCCCCAGAACTCCCTCTTAATCTCACTAACTCCGAATATATCATCGAATATTTATTCCTATTACCTAATATCCTGCTAATGTACTAAATACCCCTTGACTCGCCCCAAGTCGAGTATTGGTCCTGTTGTGACTTTCTCGCTAACATGCTCCCTAGGATTGCCTCGTGCCGAGTAACACAAATATATCCACATAATAATGTGGTCTCACACATATATCATTTATACTCCAAATATACCCGTAACGGGCCAAATTACAAAAATTTCAATTCTGATAAGAAACGGGTCCACATGAATATTTAATACACCTAAACATGCATATTTAATGATACTATAATATAATTCACGTAATCATATAATGATACACATATATATCACATAAACACATAATTTTTCATAATGTGCCATCCTGGCCCCCTAATCAAGGCCCTAAGCCTTATTAAGTAATTTGGGACATTACACTCGGCTTCTATTCTAGCAATGGATTTGGACATTCAAAATTTTCAAGGAGAGGAAAAGAAGGACAAAGAAAAATTATGTGTTTGCGTTATATTTTGAAACTTTGGAGGCTTGTTTTCATGGTTGTATTTGGACTTTATATTAGTATTTTGGACTTTTGAAGATTAGGGACTATATTAGTTTATTATATGAATTAAAATCAACAAGAAGTTTCTATAATTTTTGTTTTAAAATTAAGTTTTTAGAGATTTTAATTTCATAATATTTGTATGAAAGAAAAAATTTGTCAAGTTTAACCAAACTGTTGAAAAAAAATTAAGTTTATCTCAATTTATTATTGTGGAAAACATGTTAAAAGTAAAGAAATTTTATCAAAAAAATGATATTTTTGAATTTTTTTACCAAAGCTCACAAAAAGCCAAAATCCAAAAATGGGCCCAACAAAACCCAAAACCCAAAACCCGCACATACCCAACCTAGCCAAACCCAAAACCCGAAACCCGAAAATGTGGAAAATCTAAAAATCTTTCGGGCGGGTTCAGTATCCCTTTTCTACACCCGAAATCCGCAAAAGCCAAACTCGATACGTTTAAAACCCGAAAATCCGACCCGTGTGCACTCCTAGCTCGGAGTGCTTTAACAAATTTTACTATTATAGAGTATTCATAACTATTCTCCTACGTACGCTTAATTCTTAATTAAAGAACTCCGGTAAATAAATAATGCTAATGGCCACAACTAATTAATATATATAGTCTTGTGATTTCATAATATACACACACAATTCATGAAAACATACATTATATACATTGATACATATTATACTGGATATCCAACACATAAATCTATGACTACTACTACTAGCATAAATATAAAATCTCTTAACACAGTGGCTGATGAGATATCATATCGATGCTTGTGATGAATCCTGGCCACTAAATTCAGAAACCTGCATTTCAAGATTTTATATATAAGCCCACAATATAAAGATACAGAAATTTAATAAGATCAATTATGCCTTGATGTATAATAATTAAATGACGGACTTAAATAAATCACACACACACATATATATATATATGTATATCTCTTTAGTTTTTCTTGTATTAAATTCATCGTTGCATATTGCATGCTGTGTTTATTATTTCTTGTATTTCGTGGGGCGTGAATACGCGGATCTAGAGCTTAACATTTATGTTTTTTTTTGTACAGTGGTCTTTCTAACTGAAATAACAATGAATAAAATTCAAAGTATTAGTTTCAGTTCAAATAAGTCACAAACTACTTGTTCAAAATATTACACAATATATAATATACATTATGTATACCTTTGAAGATTGCATGCCAACTCTTTTCAGGATGGATTAGCATCATCGATCTGTTGATCTAGCTTAACCTTGTATAATACACCAATATATTTATGAACTTATTAATACATATCTTTTATATATATATATATATATATATATAATATTATCGGACTAATAGAAGAGTAGGGAATTCAGTGAAGAAATCTCACTTTTTTCAGGAGCCGTTTGTTCTCCTCTAGCAAGTCTCGACGCTATAATTAATTCATTAAAACACAACGAAAAATATGATCAGCATTTAAACTCTTTTCTTATCAAGATTGATGTGAAAGTACCAAATTTAGTACTTACCTTTCTTTTCAGGTAGTTGATGTGCTCAGATAGGATCCTTCTCTGTTAACAATTAATCCATCATTAACATTATATTAAGAGTGTTTACTTAGTTAGTGATACTCCACTATACATTTTAAATTCAAATTTGTGGAATTTTGTTACACCAATAAAAGTATATGTGACCTCTTTTTGGTGTTGGACAACGGTAGTATCCGTTAGCCCTTCTCTTTTAAATTAGCAAATATTAGCGGAAGTTTTAATCTCATAAAACTAACTAAACTTGTTTTAACTATATAATAAAAACTAATTTTGAAATAACCAATTTCTCTTTCATATATATATATATTTGGCTTATAATTACATATACATATATATATATATGTATGTATATGTATACCTTCTTGCAGCGGACTCGTTCAACCCCAACCTTAAGCTGCCGCTCAAGCTGTTTCAATTCTTTCATGCCCAACGTTGATAGATCTTCACCAGCTAAGTTCCTATAAATATATATATATACACACACACATATTATATTAATCTATAATATATATATATATATACTGAATACTATAATATTCTCATGAACAACCTTGTAATATATGTATGCATATGTGTGAGAGCTAGAGTGTATTGGGTAAGGGATCATATACCTCAAATTTGCTTCCAAGGTTTCTGTTGATCTTTTCATTTCTTCAATTTTAGTCCTCCAGAACTGCAACCAACAAAAGTTGCAGTAGCCTTATGAATATATTATATTTTAGGTTTTTTGTTAGCCGTGGCCATATAACTAAAGGTAAAAAAGCTCCAATATAATATCATCATCAGGACAGGCCACCAGGTTCAAAATTTTCAGTTACCATGAAATTAGCCAGTTAAGAAAAAGAGAGATAAAGGCCGTATCTAGTAACTAGACTGATATATATATAAATCATGTTCATGAATCAACGAATCAAAATATACCAATTTCACATGTATACATCCACTACTTTTGTACAGACTTGCAGAGCAAAAACATCCATCATATATATATATGTGTGTGTGTGTTCAATATTTATAATTTATTTTTCTATATTTTCCATGAATATATTTTTTCATATCATGATGGGAATGAATGACCCTCATAAAACATCCCCAGTGAATCAATTATTGACACGTATAACACTTACGCTAATTAATTATTTAGTATTTTCTTAAGATTCTTTGAGGGAACTAGTGGCACTTTTGTATATAAAGAATATTTATAATTAATAATATCTTAAGTAAAACTGCATATATATATATATATACACACACGCAAGCGCATATGTTAGTTGTGTGTTATAACTAACACCGAAAGCGATCAACGGGGCATGGTCTAATTTATATAAAAAATCCTTACAGTATAATATGACACAAACAAGTTCATCTGAGAGAGAAGGGACTATACACACACACAGATATATATATATATATATATACAGTTAGATATACGTACATATACCTCTATGGCTCTAGAATGTTGGTCATCAGCGGATCCTAGCAATCCCATTTCACTCCTGTATCTCACAATGCTCCTCTCCATGCTGCAGCACAAAAAACAGATCACCCACAATATATATATATATACAAATAAAATGTATAAATGTGTAGAAATAGTAATATAATATATAGATGTACAGTGGGAAAATTAGAGGGTTTTTGAAGTGTTACTACTTACTCATGGCTGGCATATTGGTAGAGCTTCCCAGAAGGAGAGAAAACGATAAGACCAACCTCAGCATCACAAAGCAACGAAAGCTCAAAAGCTTTCTTCAAAAGCCCATTTCTCCTCTTTGAGAAGGTCACTTGCCTGCTCGTTGGGTTCTCTATTCTCTTCAGCTCCACTTTTCCTCTTCCCATCTCTCTCTCTCTCTCTCTCTCTCTCTTTCTCTATCTCCACAACTGCATATCTCTGTACTTAGTATAGTGCCTTCTATTTATAATAAGTATACAATGACTTTGTGTTTGTTATTATTATTATTATATATATTTATATGTGTAAAAATTCGCCAAAGTGGGAAAAAACAAAGTACCACATCCACATACATATGTATATATATATATGTATAATGTACATGCAATACAAGTTATAAAAGGTTGTGTTGATTTTTGGTTCCATCTTATTATGATGACTTTTGCTAAAGAAAGAGATGAGAGATTGAGAAGTGTACTATAGACGGTTTCATGTATGACGCCAATCTTAGATACGACAGCACTACGCAATTGAATATTTCTTCTGCTTTTGAAATAATAAATTGATGTATAATAATTACTTTTCTTACCCCTCTTTAGTTCATTAATTGTATATATTATTATTATATATGCATATTGACATAGTCTCTCACCAACGAAAAACAGTGTACGACTACTAAACCTTCATTGGTAACTGTTTGACGAACCTTTTTGGGCTTCATTCCATGCATCTGCACATCTCTTTTGAATGTACTCCAAAAAGTTTAAAAATATGATAATAGTACCCATATAATAACACCACATATTCATCGTAGATATAATTGATGATATGATCACCAAACTTGGTACTCCATCTTTTCAGAAATCTTCCACTAAACGATCGATCTCAAATTATTTATGTCCATATAATATTCAAATCTATATCAATCTTTAATCATTTGATTTTAATTTCAAGTTAACGTTACTATTTTTTTTTTCTAACTATATAGTGTCTTTGACAAAAATGGTGATGCTGAGTGGAGCCCTCGTCAACTATCGCCAGTGACTTTTATGTTAATTTATGAGGATGATGAGACTTTGTTAAGAAGGGGCCACCAATTTGATGGCTAAATTCTCACGCTAGTAATATACAAGGATTGATATATTAATATTAACACTACTAGAAAACAGAATTTTTACGTCATCCCAGGTCGTCAGTCATCGTTTGTTGATCGACGTCATTGATATGTGAGGAGAAGCGGCGTCAGTAATCGTTGACTGACATCGTCGATACGCAAGGAGAAATAGCGTCGGGTAGATTACTGACGCCACTTTTGTTAAAAATGATGACAATACTAGTACCAACGCCGATAACTACCTTAATTAGTCATCGACGTCAATAAAGGCAAATGACGTCAATTAGTGACTCCGGTGGATCACTGACGCCAATGCCTATTAGCCATTGGCCTCCCTGATCTATTAACGCCAATAAAAGTATATATACCAAGAGTTCGTCGAGCAAACTCATTTCTTCCCCCATGTGACTGAGATCTCTTTCTATTCTCTCCTCCCAAGGGGCAGCGACCGCCATTAAAATTGTTTTCAAGGCATGTTCGTCACTTTTATGCAACTTTTAGCTTAAAGTTACTGATTCCTATAAGTTTCTAATAATTTTTAGCCATGTACATTGTATTTTTTTTTGTAGTAATCCGTGTTTGTTGAGGATTTGAGAGTGAAAACTTGGTTTAGGATATTTCCATAGCTAATACTGATCATTGTAAGTTTTTAATATTTTTTTCAGAGTTAATTTTCTAGTTTATATTATATAAATTATTTCTTTAAAATAATTTTGGATAAGCTTATTTATAGCAAAAATTCCCAACCTAGTTTACCTTTTGCACTTAGGTCCCTAATCTTAATTGTTTTACATTTAAATCCCCAATATTTTAAAAAGTTAGCATCATTAGTCATTTTTTTTTACTTTTCCATTCAATTTTTTCAGTTAAAAAACTAAAGTTTTGTGGCAAAAATCCCTAACTTATACATCCTTTTAAACTTAGGTCCATATTTTTTTTCCAAACAAATATAACTTAAAATTTATTGAAAAAATATATATTTCATAATTATTTTAAATTTATAAATATATGAGATTTATTATAATATTTAAATAATAATTAAATTCTTTTTTAAGTGTGTTTTTAGCATAGTAGCAATAAATATTTGTATATATATATTTAATGATAATTTTAAAAATTATACTATAAATTATTCAAAAATAATAAAAATTAATATTATAAATTTGTTTTAATTCACAATCATTGAATCACAAAGTAATGTCATCACTATTATTTTGATTATTCAGATTTTGTTAAAAAATATCAAAATTTAATGTTGGGGACTCATATACAAAATTATGTATAAGTTAAGGATTTTTGCCACAAAACGTTAATATTTTGATAGAAAAATTGGATGGAAAAGTGAAAAGGACTAAGTATACTTACTTTTGAAGAGGTTGGAGATTTAAATGCAAATTTTTTGAGATTAGGGATCTAAGTGCAAAATGTGGGTTTGGTTGAGAATTTTCACTGCAAATAAGCATTTTGGATATTATATAATTTTTTTTTCTTGCAGTTAATTTTAGATTTGGAGGTTTTTATTAAGGTTTTATTTTGTTTGTATATTTAGTTAATTAATTTTTTTTTATATAATATGCATTGTGTATACTTTTTGTTAATTATATATTATCATTTTTTAAAGTTAATTCCAGATTTAACGAAATTTTTTGTTTTAATTTATTTACAGAATTAGTTTGTAAGTTTAATTTTTTTATAGTTAAACACATTGTCATGATTTTATTAATTTTTTTTAGTATTTTTATGTAATTTAATAAATTTGCTTTACATTTTTGTACTATTAGTTTTAATTTTTTTTTGTTCAACTTTTTATGTTATTTTTTTTATTTGGTGGTGATCAAATTTGAAGAAACTTATATTGGAGGAAAGTAATTAAGCTTTAATAGTATTTATTTATCGAATTATTTAATAATGATATTGAATTTAGGATTGAAAATTAGTGGAGATAGATTTTGTGAATGTGTATTACTGTGATATAAGGTTGAAATTACACATGTTTAATTAATGTGTATTATGTGTTGTATATAAGTACTTTTTAAATTTAGTATATATTATAGAAATAGGAAAAATGTTGTTCCATTTTTTTTTAGATAAGTTAAAATTATGCATGTTTGATTTTGTGTGTTGTGCGATGTATACAAGTACTTTTAGAATTTGGGATATGTTATATAAATATGGGAAATGTTGCCCATTTTTTTTTCGATATAGTAATTGAGTATATTTTCACATGTTTATTTGTTTGGTTAATTGTTGTTATGCTTTTTTACTTTAAATTTTGCTCATATTCCCTTTCAAATAATAATAACCTTTTTGCTCATAATCAAAATTTGAATATGTTGTATATAAACAGAAGAAACTCTGGCATTTTATATAAATATATATATATATATATATATATATATATATAAAGTTTAGGTAATTCAACCTAATTGTGAATATTTTAGTTTTGTTTTGTTTGTTAGGAATTTGACAATGAATAGAGATAAGAAGTTAACATATAGGTTATTGGTGAAATATAGGGATGAGTTGAGTATTTCTTGTAATTTTGTGTAAAAAATGCTTAAAATCCTAATAGTAGTCCTTGTCTTTCTGTTAAGTATGGTAATATTGTGAAGATTATTTTTTTTACAATAAAGAAACAATTTTTTAAGAGCAGAATATATAAGAGTTATAAGGTGTGGTTTAGAATATACAAGAGTTATAAGGTGTGGTTTAGAAAAAATCAATCTTAGTGACGAAGGACCATTTAAGAAGGATAAGTTAAGAATGTTTGAAACTAGCACTATGTTATTCAAGGATAATGTGCTTCAATTTGCAACTTGGAGATGATTGTACTTCCTTCTCTGATGACATTATATGTGAGGTTTAATGTTATTTGAAATTTTGTTGATAATTAACTTTTTTTTTTTAATTTGTAGAGTGTGCATCCATATTAGGGAAAACGAGATAAAGAAAGAAGAAAAAGAAGTAGTATTGAATGAGGTTATGCTACAATATACATAGGAAGTAATGCCTGTAACAACAACGAAAATAACAAACTTAGTTTGTTACTTAACAGAAAGAGTAAGAGGAAAAACTAAACTAATCCTAATATGCCCCCTCAAGATGGAGTGTATAGACTTTTTACACCCATCTTGGTTACAAGGTCATGAAAGTAAGTTGGAAACAAGGCTTTAGTGAGAGCATCTGCAATGTTTTTTTTGAGCTGAAATGAATAAGGTTGAGAGATATCCATTGGTCACTTTGTCCTGAACCAAGTGACAGTCTGTTTCTATATGTTTGGTGCGTTCGTGGAACACTGGATTCTCAGAAATATGTATTGTTGAACTATTATCACAATATAGAAGTGCAGATTTTGTGTTAGATATGCCGAGATCGTTCAAGAGAGCTAGTAACCATGTTATTTCGCAAGTGGCATTAGCCATAGCATGACACTCTGCCTCTGCTGAAGACTTGGACATTGTTTGTTCTTTCTTTGACTTCCAAGAAATGAGACTATCTCCAAGGAAGATGCAGTAGCCAGAAATAGATCGCCTATAGTCGACACAACTTGCCCAATCAGCATCAGCAAAATATTTTCAGCTGCACATCTGTGGGAGAGTGGCTTGTCTCGACATAGGCTTGGATGTGATGGAAAGAATATGCCTTCACCAGGAGTGGCCTTTAAGTATTGAAGAACTCCTCGTGCAGCTTGTAGATGAGGTTGTCGAGGAGTTTAGAGAAACTGGCTGAGGTGATTCACAACATAACATATGTCTGACCTTGTGATCGTGATACATATTAACTTCCCAATTAAGTTGTGATAAGCCGTTGGATCTGGTAGAATGTCCCCTTCATCTTTGCTGAGTTTGAGATTGGGCTCCATACGAGATAAGGCAGACTTTGTACCAAGATAGGCTGCATCAGAAAGAAGTTGTAAGATAAAGGGACATAGGGATATAGAAGTACCTTTGGAGGATCCACCTATTTCTAAACAAAGGAAAAAACGCAGCTGCCCAAGGTCTTTCAAATTAAATCGACTATCTAAGTTATTTTTGAAATCAATGACAACATTATCCTTGTTACTAGTTATAAAAACACATGAAATATTTTTTAATAAATAAAGAGTGGTCAGAAGGTGATTGAAAAAAATCGGTTTGAAGAAGTGTGGAACTTAGTTTTTGGAACCATTGTCGGGATGCTTGTATGAGGCCATAAAGATTCTTTTTGAAGTTTGCAAATTGCATTGGAAGGAATTGCCCCCTTAAGTGTATATCCTTGAGGAAGCTTCATGTAGAAATCTTCATGTAGATCACCATGGAGGAATGCATTATTGATATCCATTTGGTGAAGAGTCCAATTTTTGAAGGTAGCTAGAGCAAGTAAGAGTCATAAGGTGGTGAATATGGAAACTAGGGCAAAGGGTTTGGAGTAGATGTTTCCTTGTTGTTGGGTATATACCTTTGCAACAAGTCGGGCCTTGTAGCGTTCTATATCACCATTTGGCTTGTATTTCACTTTGTACACCCACTTGTTTCCAATGGTATGGCATCTTTGAGGAAGGCAGGTTAGAGTCCATGTGTTGTTTGCTTCAGGAGCTTTAAGTTCAGAGTTCATGGCCTGCTTCCATTGTGGTTGTATACATGCGTCTTTGTAAGATTGTGGCTTAGTTATGGTGTGGGAAGCAAGGATGGCTGCGCGAAACTGAGGAGACATTTTGTGTTGAGATTGGTTAAATAAAATGGTTAAGATGTTTACACGTTGAGGTGCAAAACACTTAACACTTTTTACTTAAGGAGAAGTGAAAACATGAGATTGTGTAGAAGGCACTAAAAATGACTTTTATGGGTCTAAAGTGATACAATGAGGTATCCAAACATTTCCAAAAATTTTGGTAGCATTTGGAGAAATTTTAGGATCATTGGAGGGGTCCAAAGTCAGAGGGTGTGGCGATGCGTCACCCCCTAAGTGGCGTAGCATCGCCAAAATGTGAAGGGCTTCAAAAGCCCCAGCAGGCGATGCATCGCCTGCTAGTAGGCGACGTATCGACGTGTCGACTGGGCAATCTTTTAAGGACGTATAGTTACGTAAATTGCTCCAAATGATGTGTTTTAAATGCTCTAATCCTATTGGTTAGACTAATGACGATTCCTACACTATAAATATGGGTTATTAGAGTTGTAAAGTCTTGATCACACTTTCCAACTCTGTCTCTGTCTCTCTGTCTTCCTCTCTCTAACTCTCAAAGACCAAAGATTTCTCCAAGAAATTCATCAAGCTTTTCTTGACTTGCATGAGTTTTAAGGCTTGTTAAATCCCAAATCTTATTCTACTTAGTTGAAGCTTCAAGCAATAAGGGAAGGCTTGGAATAAAGATTTTGGACAACAATATATTTATTGTGTATAAGCCTTAGAAGTTTCTCAAGTTTGAACATTCAAGTTGCTCCAAATCAAATGTTGTATCTATCTAACCCTAACTTTGTTTTGTGTTACTCTATTGTGTTTTCATTGTTAGTATTGACGATTAAATGTTTCTACGTTCATCATATCGTCATTTAATCATTTAGTTTCTTATACTCAAGATTGACATTTGTTTATCGAGTTTTTCGGGAACTAGAATTATGAAAGATAAGAGAGCTAAAAAGAAAGGATTTAAAATATGCAAGCAAGGTTTTTATGTGGTTGGGGGCGTTCAATTAGCCTTAGTCCACGAGTCAGTTGTGTTAGAGCTTAGAGAGCTTTTGACAATGGAGTTTTTTGCAAGTTTGAGCAGAGTAATTACTTATAAGAGAAAATCTGGGGATCCCTGCTACAGTGCACAACTGGTCCTACTTATAGGCAATTTAGGTGCGATGGGCTTGGGCCGGACTAATCCGGGCCCAATAGGGATGTAATCATGGTTTGCTCGCTAATGGAGGCTTAATACAAAGGATATTGGTAAATAATAAATATTAATCAGGGCCCATTGGGCCGGCTTGGGCGTGGCCAAGCCGTACAACTGTCAATACTACGTAACCTTAGATTGGTCTGCGTGGACTTCTAAGGGGATCCTGGGGACATGATATGTCAGAGTAAGGGCAGTACTGTTTCCTAGTAGCAGCGTACATTATGTATGTAATCTCTTCTGCAGGTTAGGTTAGGAGACCAACTTCCATGTTTCTTGGAAATGTGTCAGCATCAGGGAAGATAAATCCTGCCCTATCCGGACGTCAGGTCCAGGTTCCTTTACCAATGTCCCGGTCCACTCACCAGGACCCTGGTTCGTTTACCAGGGATCGAGTTCATTCTTGACAAGGTTGTATTCCCAGACTGCTGGGCTTGCCACCTCTTCCCGCATCCCGAAGGATACAGACAGGTTGGGACCAGGAAGATGAGTTAGGCCTGCATCTTGGTCTCGGTTCCCTTGTCATGGTCGCGCCTATCAGACGTAGTTGGGCTTACTGATGACTGGGCCTTTAGAACTTTCTTCTTCCCTATTCTTTGGGCTCAGGATGGGCCTTTGATCTCTTTGGGAGAGCACACGGGCCCATTATATCATGCCACATGTCCCATTTTCATTTGAGGCTCCATCTATGAAGACCTTCCATAGAGGAGTGATGGGGTCGACGGGTTCTTCATCTTCGGTGATCTCGGTGCATTCCACAATGAAGTCGGCCAGGGCCTGCCCCTTGATGTAAAACATATGCTATGTCAAACTGACTAAGCTCCATGGCCCACTTCAAGAGTCTTCCCGATGATTCGGGTTTCTGTAATACTTGCCGTAGGGGATGATTCGTCAATACCTTAATGGCATGGGCCTGGAAGTAAGGTCTCAGCTTCCTGGACATTGTCAATAAGCAAAATGTCAGCTTTTCAATTAATGGGTATCTGGACTCTGTGCCCAGCAACCTTTTGCTCACGTAATAGATCGGGAGCTGGACCTTTCCCTCTTCCCATACTAACGCGGCGCTAATGGCGTGTTCCAACATGGCCAGATATAGGTATAACGGTTCCCCGTCCACTGGTTTCGACAAGATTGGTGCTTGGGCTAGATGTTCCTTCAATTTCTAGAAGGCTTCTTCACACTCGGCCGTCCATTCGAACCTCTGGCCTCCACACAGTTTATTGAAGAACGGGATGCACTTGTCTGTGGACTTCAAGACGAAGTGGCTTAAGGCCGCTATTCTTCTCGTCAAGCTTTGAACGTCTTTGTGCTTCCATGGCGAAGGAATTTTGATCAGCGCTTTGATCTTATCCAAGTTGGCTTCTATTCCTCTTGAGCTTACTATGAAGCCCAGGAATTTCCCGGATGCCACACCAAAGGTGCATTTTTTGGGGTTCAGCTTCATCCCATACTTCCGAATGATGGCAAACGCCTCTGCTAGATCATCTGCGTGTCCCTCCGAGGCTCTGGACTTGACCAACATGTCGTCTATGTAGACCTCCACGTTCCTTCCCAATTGAGTCTGGAACATCCTGTTGACCAGCCTCTAATAAGTGGCTCCGACGTTCTTGAGACAGAAGGGCATGACTATGTAGCAGTACACACCTTTGTCTATCTGGAAGTTGGTGTGTTCTTGGTCCACTACGTGCATTGAGATCTGGTTGTAACCAGAGTAGGCATCCATGAAACTCAATATCTCATACCCAGACGTTGCATCTACCATTTGGTTGATCTGGGCCAGAGGGAAATAATCTTTCGGTTAGGCCTTGTTAAGGTCAGTGAATTCGATGCAAGTTCTCCACGTCCCGTTCGGCTTTGGTACCAACACCGAATTGGCTATCCAAATAGGATACAAAGCCTCCCGAATGAAGTTGATTGAGGACAACTTCTCAACCTTTAATCTGAGGTCCTTTGCCCTCTCCGCCCCTAGAGGTCTTCACTTCTGTCGGACTGGAGTTGCATTCACGTCAATGTTCAGGGCGTGACATATGACACTGCGATCGATTCTGGTCATATTTGAGTGAGACCAGGCCATTATATCCTAGTTCTCTATGACTAGGGAAATAATGGCAGCCCTGACCTTTGAATTCATGTTTCTTCCGGCTCGGATAACTTTGGTCGGGTCGCTATCACTAATACACACCTCTTCTACCTCCTCCATGAGTTCTAGTGCCCTGTTTGCTCCTATTCATGGATCCAATTCATCTTCTTCTTGGATCACCCTCCGCGCTGGTGGTGGGGGTGGAATCGGATCAACATTTTCCTTTTCGAGAGGCTCTTCACGGACCATGTAAATTGGTTGGGCAGAGATGTGATAGCACTTCCAGGCGCTCTTCTGATCTCCCTGGATAGTTCCCACCCCTCCATTATCGCATGGGAATTTCATGCAGAGGTGGCAGATGGTGGTGATAACGCTGAAGTCGACCAGTGCGGGACGACCGAAGAAAACGTTGTAAGCAGTGGGGCAATCCACCACTATGAACGTGCAAAACTTGAACGAGCCCTAAAGCTCGTTCCCCAACGTTATGGGCAGTTGGATCTTCCCCATCGGGAGTAATGAGTCCCCATTAAAGCCATAGATCTGCGTTGGGCGTGAGGCTAGATCTGCCTCAGACAAGCCAATTACGGTGAAGGCCGGCTTGAACAACACATTGGCAGAGCTCCCGCCATCCACCAACACTCTGGACATAATTTTGTTGGCGATTTGGGCATCGATGACCAAGGGATATTTATGTGGGAAGTGGACGTTCTGGGCATCCTCTTCCGTGAAAGTGATAGGCAAGTTCATCAACTTCAGGCGTTGGGCCGGAGTCTGGACCAAAGCGCATACCTCGTTTTCGTGGTCGAGTTCGCTGAGGTAGCGTTTCTGATCATTCCGAGATGGTCCTCCAAGATAAGGCCCTCCTGATATGGTGGCCACGTGACCATTTATCAGTGGAGGCGCGGTTCTGGAAGGATATGGCATTTTGGGTCTGGGTGCTTTCACAGTCAAGGCCCCCTAAGGGGCCTGCGCTCCCGGACCTGCAGCGTACCCTCCTTGGGGAGGTCGGTACGATCTAGGCGCACCCGGAGCTGTAGGTTATCCGGAAGTTGCAATCAGTCTCAGAACTCCTATTGACATTCTGACCCATTGGTGGAGATGCCCCAACTTGATCAGATTTTCAATCTTGTCCTTCAATTGACGACATTCTTCGGTCGTATGAAACACACCCTTGTGATAGGCACACCTTTTGCTGGTGTCCCTTGAGTTCTTTCCCCCTTTGAACATGGGGGTTGGCTTCCAATAATGGACTGTACTGCCTGTTGCCAGGTATATGTTTTCTATGGTGTCCACCAGGTTGGTATATTATGTGCATTGGGGTTCATAACCCCTTTTTCCCTTTTTGGAGGGTTCGGACCGGTTCTGTCCCTTGCCCGATCTCTTTCCCTGGGAGGGGTTCATGCTTGCCTCTGTTCCCCCGACTTGAGACGGTTGAACTCCGACAGGAGTGGCACCCGACTGGCGCCATGCTGTACCCGGGGAACGGGGAAGATTGTGTTGGTGCGTACCTCGTTGAAGTGAGACCATAAACTATCGGGGTTACGAATGTCATCCCATGGGTACCAGTGGATCCGGGCGTCGCTGGAGGTGACGGATAATGGTTTGTGGGGTACTGTACCCCGTATCCAGGAAAGGTCTGGGCACTCGACTGGGTTACTGGCTACCACCCAAAAGCTTGGATTCGGGCCTCCTCCCAGTTGATAAAACCTTGTGCCCTCCTGATGAATTCTTCGAGGGTGGCCGCCTTGTTGTGCTGCATATCGTCCCAGAGAGAGGATCCGGTCCTGATCCCAGACTGGAGAGCCACCAGGCACTGTCCATCGTCCACTTTGGTCTTCGAGGCTTCCTCCGTGAAGTGATGGATATAGGCCCTGAGGGTCTCTGTGGGATGCTGCTTGACATTGGTCAGTGCACTTGATCTGTATGTCCATCTTCATGGCGGCCACAAACTGTTTACGAAATGCCGATTGCAATCCGAACCAAGATTGGATTGATCCCAGTTTAAGTCTCTTCCACCACTCTTCCTTGGGTCCGGTCAGAGTGATCGAGAAACACAAGCATTTGCCGTTGTTGCAGATGTGAGCTACAGTCATCAGGTGGTTATGGCAGGACAAGTGGTCCCAGGGGTCTGCGTTCCTGGTGTATGCATGTAGGTTCGAAATTTTGAACCCTTTTGGCAATACCTCATCCAGGATGTGTTTAGCGCATGGCTCCTTCTCTTCCTCTTCGGAATTAGATCCTCCTCCTTCTTGTTTTCGGACCAAACGGTTCGTAACCTTCTTTAACGCGACCAACTGTTCCATGAACTGTTTGGCCATTCCATCATCTAGGGGGACTCTTTCATTCCTCTTGTCATTGAGGTTATTCCTCAGGTCGCCCCCTCGGGGGAAAATCTTTTCATTGTAGGTCCGTTCCTTTCGGGCATTTAGGTCGTCGTGGAAGTCTATCCGGAAAGTGTCGTCTCTCGAATTGATAGCTTTTGGATTTTCTGTGCGCTGGTGTCACTGGGATGGAAACGTCATTCCCGTTCGGTCTATCTAGGGACAGTCCAGGGCTTGACACCCTATGGGCACTTCCCCCGTGGATCAATCGGATGATCCTATCCTGGGACAGGATGCATCCGTTCTTTCCTAGGGAATTGCCCTGGGTTGGCCCCGGCTCTTGGAACGGGAAGTGTTTTCTTTTGGGGGTTTCCTTTTCCCATAGGATCAACCATCTTGGCTTTTTCTTTTTCTTGAGTGGGATTCGACGGCTGTCTCCGAGGTGTGGTCCCGGAGGAGGGATCGGGCTCGTGTTCTTAGGTATACTGGACCTAATTGGTGGGACCGGCGGCTGTGTTCTTGGAGGTGGAATGGTTGGAGGATTGGCTGCCAATCCTTGTGCAGCAATGAAGGCTTGAAGAGCCAGGAGGGACTCTTGCATCTGGCGGGTGGCCACTTTCTGTTCAACTATCCTGGCTTCTTGATCCAGGACTTATTGTCTCAAACAGACCACTTTCGATTCCTTCTGTTCGAGATTCATGACTTTAGGACCAACATCTTTCGCATTTTGATCCGGATATTACCTTTCATTCTCTTCATCTTCCTCATAGTAACCCTTGTCATAGTCAGCCCCGTCCTCGAAATTCTGGGAGTCGTAAGATAGAGGCTCTTGATAGGGTGTTTCCTCTAGTTGGTCATGAGGGAATGGGTGATTGAGCAATGGTTCTTCATTGACCTACTGTTGTTGGTGTGCCTGGTGTTCACCATTGTTGCAGATGTTCACAATCAACTCAAGCTTCCTTCGGTTCTCAATGAAAGCACCAAAATGTTTACTGAGTTTTTTGGAAACTAGAATTATGAAAGATAAGAGAGCTAAAAAGAAAGGATTTAAAATATGAAAAAAAGGTTTTTACATAGTTGGGGCGTTTAATGAGCCTTAGTCCACGAGTCAGTTGTATTAGAGGTTAGAGAGATTTTGCCTAGATTTGGTTTTTAGTTGTGGGAACTTAATTTTAAGGGCCTGGGATCGATCCTACTACCTAGTTGAGTAGGATTCAACATCCCAGAGGCTAGGTTTGGGTCTGGAAGTATTTATTTACTCATTTTTTATGAGGTTTTATATTATGGTTGTGGCTAGGTTATCGCTAGGGGCTTGGAAACAGGTTCGTGCTTGTGGCTCATTTATTGGTAACCTTTGCTTAGACCAAAGGTAAGAAAATTGCATCTAGTATGTGATGCATAAGATACATGTGTTTAGGGCATGACATGAATATTGAATATGAATTGATTAGAGCTTGAGTCTCTGTAAATGTCCATGATCATATTATGGCGAATGTTGAGTAAACATGCTGCATGCCTTATTTGGATATTTGACATATGATATATGCCTGGGTGCATTGCTTATTTGTGAGTGGTATTGACTCATTAGTCAGAAATGGCACGAGTCGTATGGAATTGACCTATGACTCAAGAGTGGCATAAGCGTATTGAACGCAGAGCCGAAATGATTAGATCTAATCAACATGGGAATTAAATGAATCATCATGAGCATTAAATGCTTGACCAACCTCAAGTTCGATGAAAATAAAAGTGCTTGTCTCGTCTAAAGTCTAGTTACATAGAGCCAAGGCCAAAAGGCTCAGGTGACTATAATGTCACATGGCTTAGGGTGCGAAGCCCAAGTTCGTGACTCATTAGTCACTTATCTGGTTCAAGTTCGTGACTCATTAGTCACTTATCTGGTTCAAGTTTGTGACTCATTAGTCACTTATCTAGTTCAAGTTCGTGACTCATTAGTCACTTATCTGGTTAGGGTATGGAACCCAAGTGCGTGACTCATTTGTCACTTATCTGGTTAGGGTACAGAGCCCAAGTGCGTGACTCATTTGTCACTTATCCGATTAGGGTGTGGAGCCCAAGTGCGTGACTCATTAGTCACTTATCTGATTAGGGTACAGAGGCCAAGTGTGTGACTCATTAGTCACCTATTCAAAGATGGACACACTAGCCATCTATTCTCAGATTGACTTGATAGTCATCTATACAGGGGGCATGGCCCATAATCATTTATTTGGACTTGTCTACATGCTATTATGATTTAGTGACAAGTTATTACCTGTTCATAAGTATATTGAGTTTTCTTGCTGAGCTTCGGCTCACAGGTGCTATGTAGTGCAGGTATTATTTGGACTTGTCTGCATGCTATTATGATTTATTGACAAGTTATTACCTGTTCATAAGTATATTGAGTTTTCTTGCTGAGCTTCGGCTCACAGGTGCTATGTAGTGCAGGTAAAGGCAAAAGAAAGCTGGACCATTCGTGAGTTGGAGAGCTTAGGTGACGATGTGTACATATGCGGCTGCTCGACCACCACGGCCGAGGGTTTAAAGAGGAACTAGGGTTAAACCCTATTTTGCCGTTTAGATCGACTGTTTGTAAATATTTTATTGTAATTAACCTTTAAAATATATTTTTGGTATCCCAATGTAAACAATAAACGTTTTAGTGAAACGTTGTATCTTTAACCAAAATTTTTATATGATATGACTATATGAAATGTTGTATCTCAATGAAACATTGATATGATTATATGATTACCTGCTCAGTGAATATATAAATGTGTTATTTGGATGTTGGGATTTAAAGCATGAGGTGTATGTTGGAAGATAAGGGATTATGAATTGATTTATGAATGCCATGGGCATGTTTTTAGCACTGTAGTGGTTTGTGAATGAAGTGTGATATGATTGTTCCCGTGGGGAAGGCTTTTGAATATACTCATCATGTTTAATGGGTCAAGTTATTGACTGTAGATTCAATCAGAAGGTATGTATCCAAGACAGATAATGAGACCTGATGGTGGTTATATCGAGGTTGGGAATTACAGCCAGGGTTTGAGTTCTTCACCTGCCCCAGCAGGTGTTCACAAATGTGCAATTAATATTGCAGAGGCAAGGAAGAGATTAGGTGTTTGAAACAACATCAAGTTCTGTCAGGGAACACCTCTTCCTTTGCTATGCCAGGAGTGGCACCAGTATTGGCTCAGCCTAGGGTTGAGAACATGTGGGAATTTTCGTGTGGAAGATTCCAGGAGTATTACCCTCCAGTTTTTGAGGGAGGCCTAGATCCATTTAGAGATGCGCAATGGATGGGCATGATCAGTTCCATTCTTGACAGTATGGGGGTGGTATGTCACGATAGGGTGATCTGTGCTACATATGTATTGCGAGATGATGCCCAGACGTGGTGGGAAGTATTATCCAAGACACAAGATATAGCTGTGATGGTCTGGAATGAATTTAGGCAGCTGTTTAATGAAAGATATTACTGTGATGCAGTCAAGACTGCAAAGATGAATGAGTTTCTGAACCTGGTTAAGGGAAATGAAATAGTAATTGAGTATGTTAATAGATTTGATGGGTTGGCCAAGTTTGCTTTTGATATGGTACCCACGGATGTAGCTCAGAGGAAAGGTTTATCCAAGGGTTGAATCCCAGAATAGCTCAGGGCATTGGAGTCGCTCTAGTGTATGAAATCTCTACTTATGCTCGGGTTGTAGGGAAGGCTCTTGCTGTTGAGGGCACAGGAAATGAGATTGAAAAGGAGAGTGCAGAAGAGCGCGGAGCTCAGATAGTGACACCTCCGTTTATTAGATCGGGCAAGGACAAGGATTGGAAAGTCTACCCAGAATGCACTCGGTGTAAGAGGCGTCATCTGGGAGAATGTCGAGCAAGGGTATGTTTCTTTTGTGGAATGGTTGGGCACCATAAGAGGAATTTCCCAAAGCAAAAGAAGGATGAGAAAAAAGGGGTGGACAGCTCGACTCCAGCTCGAGTGTTCGCTCCTGCAGTCAGAGACTGAGACTGAGGCTGGTTCCTCAGTGGTGGCAGTCAGAGTGAAGTGATAGAGAAAATTAGAAAAATGATGCTAACTGCCCAGAGTGTTAGGATTAATGCCATAAAAGCATGTAAATACATTTTATTAATTTAAGTAAAAGTACAATTTTATTATGTTTGAATGTTGTAATTAATGTTTGAATTAATTATATAATAATATCGAGAAAAATCTTTATTCATTCAAGAGAATATGATCTTGTATTAATATGAGAAAATTAAGATGATATATAATGAATAAAATAGTCAGTAACATATTAAAGTAATGAATCTTTAATGAATGGTTACTAGTGCGGTATACTAAGCATACGAGATGCAAGTGATCTAGTTCGGATTACCGATATGGATAGACATCTTAGTAAATGTGTTGTATATAATAGAGATTATATATGACATGACCAATGTGAATTAATTATCTTTATAAACTTGGCGTTTGACATAAAGATTTAATTCTTATCATAATAGATGATCATTTGTAGATTAGTCTAAATCCTGAGTATTCATGAACTCATGATTCTGTTTATTGGATCTTTTGATTCACTCGTTAAGGTTTCTTAGTATAATGAGGCTAATGACTTTTGTTTTGGAGATTCAATATCATGAATGGCTGGGAACATGATTTATAATAATGGAATCCATACTTTCCGAGCAAATCAAATATTGGTCCCCTTAAGGGTTAATTCTGGAACTGAATAGTTATTGAGCTCAAATCTATAATTTGACTATAAATTAATTATTTGCTAGTGAATTAATGGTATTGAAGGATCAAGAGGTAATTATAAGGGTAAAATAGAAATCTTGACCATCTCTAATTAACAAACCAATAAATGGAGGATAAAACTACATTTATTGATTATATCAATGGACTATAAGAGAAAATTCTGTAAATGTAATTCTATAAATACTTAGAGTGCAATTCCATATTTATAGTGGAGTAATCTTGGAATTAATAAATAAGATTATTAGATTAAAGAGTTTAATTAATAATCTGATTTATTGGAGCTTCGTATTATAGGTTCATGGTTCCCTGATCACCTCTGTCCTACACTGTCAAGGGTAAAGATGTCAAAAGAATGATTTGTAGAGAGAAAGACTTAATTGTAAAAGAATTAATTTTCGAGTGTAAGGAAATAATTATGTGATAATTATGGGAAATTGATTAATTATGAATTATTTAACTATATAATTTTTATTTTGAAAAACTATATGTTAAAATAAATATTAATCATGTTTGGATTAATATAAAGAGAGAGATTAATAATTATCTTATTTATAATAAGATATTTATATATTTATTTAAGACTGATATTTTAAGATAAAGTTAATTTTGAATTAACTGAGATTTATTTTAAGATAAATATATTGTCTTAAATATTGATTAAACAAACAAATGAGAAAATTAGGGATAACCCTAATAGTGTGGTGCGACACACTCACTGCATAGGGATATTTGTATGTCTGGCTTTGAATTTTGAATTTCAAAATTATTTGTTTAATTAATTATTTAATTATTCTTTCTAAATATGATTTAAAATTAAATAATTAAATAGGTTATAACTAATCATTTTTATTTTAATAAAATAAAGATTAATTAATTAAGTTAATTATCTTTATAAAACTGAAAGAAGTAGTTTAGACTGAAGAGCGATACTTTCAGGAATAAGTTGTTTTAAACAATTAAAAGGTTTAGACTATGAGACTCTCTCTTTGAAAAAAAAACAATAGTTTTTCCTAAACCTAAAAAACTATTCAATACACATTCTCTCAATCAAACCTCTCTAGATCTCATGTGTTGAGTATGTCAAGAGAGTTCTAAATCAACCTTTTGAATCCCACGTGCCCACACATGTCCTTGTGTGTTTGAGGATTGGTCTGGGAGATCAAGGTGTGAGTAGTAGTAGTAGCAGTAGTGGTAGTAGCTTGTATTAGTTTTAGTGGATATTGGTTCAAGCTGAGAAATATTAATTTTAACATAAGGTTTGATTAATATTGCTGGTCCTAGAGATATTATTTATTATAACTATATGCCCTGAATATCCGCACGCACTTTGTCGAGCTAGAAAATGGCCTAAACCGATCGACCACGTGTCCACCGTTCACCCGGAGCTGTTTGTTGTAGTCCCCTAAGCAAATAGCTCGAGCTGATGGATCATTTAGTTGCTCATCGCTTGGAGCCATTGTGTCGACAAAGTAGAAGCCATGAGTTGGCGCCACATTAAGCTCGTGGTGCGTCAGGGGCCTGACATACCCTCGGATCTTTATAAAGTCAACCACGTAATATAAACGTGCGTGATCAAACATCCCACACCTTATTTGGGCCATGCGGCCCGTTACCCATCTTTACCTATTGATTAGACCACACTTCACTGTAAAATGTAAATATTAATCATTGATGTAACATATGTGATGGGAGGGATCAATGGATCAAGGGATGACCCCAACACTTACCCAGGGATCATTCTCCTATAAATACCAAGACCCTAGGAAGGGTTGAGGGTTTGATTCTGCTTGTAATGAAAATACTCTGTACGAAATAGTGAGGATAGATAAATAATATAGACTTGTTGACTAGGGAGATTTTAACCTCCGAACCACGTAAAAAAGGAGTGACCATCTTTCTTTGCAATTAGTTTCCACATTCTTGATAATTATCATTTTCTGATTACGGTTTATCATTCAGCACTAATCCATCCTATTCATTCATATAATTCACTGTTGGCGAAAAATCGCGTCGACAGTTTGGTGCTTTCATTGAGAGGTTTTAGATTAGTGCTATCACAAAGAATTCATCATGGTAGTCACTCATTCAAGGCATGGTAATGAAACAGATCAACTTGGTGGGCAGGAGGCTCACCATACCAATGTATCCAATGAGCAAGACCCGGAGATTCAGCAACGATCGTGAAAACAGCCAATGGGACATGATGACACTGGAAGTTCAGTGCCCCTACTGCCAAATCCGAACCCGGGTTACCTGACGGCGGTAGAAATGGAAAACATGCAGTTGAGGAGTCATCTAGCCAAAGCAAGTAAGCAAATCGAGGAAGTCCTGGCCCGACTACCCCTTCTTACAACAGACGTTAACGTCGGAAAGAGGCAAGGTAAGACTCACAAGTCCCACCGGGATAGTCAGCCCAGGCCCAGTCGATCGGTTATAACCTCAACCCCGAGTTTTGCGCCCATGTCGCACTATCACCAGGAAACTATGTTTGATGAGTTTCCCAGGGCCAATCAGTAAGTCAGCCGGTTAGTCAGAACTTCAACTCCAAGTTCGGCTCCACCGTCGAACACACCTAGGAGGGCTCGTGGCAGCTCGCGGAGGAGGTCCGGGGAAAGCTCGCATAGACAACCTGCTCCAGCCAACCCTCCCATGCCGCGGTCATATCGCCGGGTACCAGAAGCCGAAAGCTGGAGGCGGTGGGACAGAGTGACCGCGAGCTAGTTTGATCCGACCAGACGGGACTGGGATCGCTTCACCAGTTAAGCATCCCCCTTTGCCGATAAGATACCCATCCCCTCCTCGTCCTGCTCGAGATATTCCTGCACATGGGAACAGTAGAAGGAATCCTCCTCCCGCCGTTCCTGCCCATCGCCCGTGAGCGCGCGGAAATGTCTCGAATCCTCACCCCCGACAACGGGTTCTGAGATTTTCCGATGGGAGCTATTGGACTGAGAGCCACCGAAGTTGCAGATCCGGTGGAGACCTGGGCAATCATCTAAGTTCGGTGCAAAGCCCTCGGGCCACCTCGAGGACCGACCTTCGAGATCGCCTCAACTCGCAGAGGGGGGATCCGACCAGAAATGAAAGTCATGCTCACCGAGAGGATGGTCCTTCCGAAATACGTGACAACGGGAATATCCCACCAAACCAAGCTCAAGCTTGGAGGGACAATAACCCGCCTAACGCGTACAATGGAACAGGAGTTGTTGAATAGCCCCAGAACAACCAGGGGATCAAGGACCAAACCCTCGAAAGGTTAGCTCAGATGGAGGAGCTAATGAAGAAACTCTTATTAGAAAAGGGCAAAGACAAATATGACTCGGGAGACGAGCTCGAGCTTTTTTCCCCCAACATCGTAACCACGGCATACCCGCCGGGTTTCCGGATGCCCCATCTATCCAAATTCGATGGGAAGGGGACCCGTCGGATCACTTAGGGATGTTCAATATCCTGATGATGGCCCATAATATTGTCCCCGAGCTGAGATGCCTGATATTCCCTTCGACTTTGATCGGGCTAGCTAGGCAGTGGTTCAAGTAGTGTAAGAAACAGTCGATCAGCTCATGGAAGAATTTCTCTGCTGATATCAAGAAGGCATTCCGAGCCTCTCAAGCGGCTCGCGTCAAATCGGATACCCTGGTGAACGTGAAGAAACAACCTGGGGAACCCTTAAAAGCTTATATGAGCAGGTTCGCAAATGTTGCGGCCCGAGCTAGGGATGCAGACGATAGTTCCAAACTCATGGCTATGAGAACTGGAATCCTTGTTGTGGAAGGGTGGTGGAAAGAAATCCAGAGGAGAGGTGTCAGCACTGTGGATGAATTCTTAAACAAGGCCCAAGAATGGATAAACTTGGAAGAAGCGCGAGCATCAGTCGCGGGAACCAGCCAAATCCCTGACCAGCCTATTGGAGCGGAAATGGGCGTCATGAAAACGACTTAGACCGTTGCCCAGAATAACCAAGGGGGTGGAAGCAAGAGAAAGGGGAACAGCAAGGGCGGCCAGCACGGTCCAATGAAGAACAAGCCCGTGGAAAAATTCAAACCGGTCTACGCGATTTATACCGAACTCACAAACACTAGGGAGCACATTTTCCTAGCAAATTTTGCCTGCCTTCCCTGGAAAAACCAGAGCCCTTGAAAAATCAGAAGGCTAAGAGAGACCCTTCCAAATTCTGTCAATTCCACAACGACATCGGTCACAACACAGATGATTGTAGGCATTTGAAGGACGAGATCAAGACACTCATCAGGGCCGGACCCTTGGCTCAATATGCGTGAAATCGAGTCCCTACCAGTTAGCAAGCTCCGAAAGCTCCCATGAACTGGCCCGGGGCTCGGGTGAATCAGGATACCCCTCCTCCCATAATAGGGGGAGAGATAACCACCATCTCCGAAGGCCCTCATCTGGCAGGCACGACCAGAGGTGCCCAGAAGAGAGACATCAATGAACTGAGGTCTCATAATGGAGTGGAGTTTATCCTGGAGCAGCATCTACCTAAAAAACAGCGATTGGAAAGGCAACCAATCAGTTTTACCGAAGAGGACGCTAGCGATGTCTATTTCTCGCATAACGATCCTCTAGTCATAACTGCCCAGCTCACCAATCAGAGAGTTAGGGGAATACTAGTTGATAATGGGAGTTCGGTGAACCTGCTGTTCCGGTCCACGCTAGAAAAAATGGGGTTGTCTGTAGCCGAGCTGAGGGCCACCTCCGTGATGTTGTATGGGTTTTCTGGCGAAGGGTCGGCAGCGATAGGAATGATGGAATTAGTAATAACCTTGGGTGAGGGACCACGAACTGTTTCCAAACTCCTTGAGTTTGTGGTCATCGATTGTCCCACTGCATACAATTCAATTTTGGGTCGGCCTACATTGATGGCATTCGAAGCCATAACTTCTGTACACACCTTGTAGTCAAATTCCCCTCCTTTATGGGGATATGTACAGTCCGAGGTGATTAGCTCGCTGCCAGGGAATGCTATAGCATTTCCATGAAGGGAAAGTCACAACCTGGGCAGCAGACGATGGCCATTCAGGGTGAGAACGAGGAATCTCAGGAAGTAAGAACTGATCCTGGGATAGAAAAACCTCAGAAAGCCGGTGACGTAGGTACCACCTTGAGTGATGATATCGACTCGAGAATAGGCGAAGATAGATCCAAGATCCAGGCTATCGAAGAGCTCGAAGAGGTGAACATCGATCCTAAAGACCCTTCGAGGGTGGTTAGGCTCGGGAAAAACCTTAGTAATGAGAGAGAGGAGAGAGAGGCGGAGCTGCTAAAATTTCTACAAGAAAATCTAGATGTGTTCGCCTGGTCTCATGAAGACATGATAGGAATCAGTCTGAGCGTCATCATGCATACCCTTAACTTGGACAAAAACATGCCTGTGAAGTCCTGAAAACAGAGGCGCCTGGGCACGACTCGAGCTGCGGCCCTAGAAGAGGAAGTAGCTCATCTTTTAAAATGCGGCTTTATTTGCGAGGCAGAATACCCGATCTGGGTCTCCAATCCTGTTCTGGTCCCGAAGCCAAACGGAAGGTGACGGACCTGCATCGACTTTTCTGATCTGAATAAAGCGTGCCCCAAATATTGCTTCCCCTTGCCAATAATTGACCAATTGATAGATGCCACTGTGGGGCACGAGCTCATGTCCTTCATGGATGCATACTCGGGTTATAACCAGATCGCTATGAATCCTGACCAGGAGCATACTAGCTTCATGACTCCGGCCAACGTTTATTGTTATAAGGTCATGCCCTTCGGGCTGAAGAATGTGGGAGCTACATATCAGAGATTGGTCAACAGAATGTTCGCTAATCAGATCGGTAAAAACATGGAAGTGTATGTTGACGACATGTTGTTCAAGTAAAAAACTGCCGATAACCATGTTCCCGATCTGAAGGAATGTTTTGAGATCCTGAGAAAGTATGGTATGATGCTGAATCCCCAAAAGTGTAGATTCGGGGTGGCGTCAGGGAAATTTCTAGGATTCATAGTCAACACTAGAGGGATAGAGGCGAACCCTGACAAAATTAGATCGCTGATCGAGATGGCGTCGCCCAGGTCGCGAAAGGACGTCCAGAGTCTAACAGGAAGAGTGGCAGCCCTTAATCGGTTTATTTCTAAGTCAACCGATAAATGTTTTCCATTCTATAACCTGCTCTGGGGGAATAAAAAATTTGAATGGACCGAGGAATGCGAGCGAGCCTTCCTCGATCTAAAAGCACATTTAGCCGAGCTGCCAGTGTTGTCTAAACCGACGGTAGGAGAGCCTCTTTTTCTTTACTTAGCTATTACGGCAGATGTGGCTAGTGCTGTGCTAGTCTGAGAAGAGGGTCGTGTTCAAAAGCCGGTCTATTACATTAGCAAAAGACTCCTCGGAGCTGAATCACGATACCCTTTAATGGAAAAGATAGTTTTCTGCCTTATCACGGCCTCCAAAAAGCTTAGGCCGTACTTCCAATCCCACTCAATCCACGTCATGACCGATCAACCTTTAAGGCAGGTACTTCAGAAACCTGAGGCATCGGGGCGTCTATTGAAATGGGCTATTGAGCTCAGCCAATTCAAAATATTGTATGTCCCATAGACTGCAATCAAAAGCCAAGCTCTGGCTGATTTCATGGCTGAATGCACTGAATTCCATGATGAACCTTTGGGAGAACCAGTGCAGGCCATGTGGAGAGATTTTGTGGATGGTTCATCTAACGAGAACGGGTCCGGAGCTGGAACCATGATGATATCCCCAGAGGGGCATCGTCTCCACTCAGCGCTATGGTTCGGGTTCGAGGCGTCCAACAACGAGGCAGAGTACGAAGCTCTATTGGCTGGGCTTAGAGTGGCTAAGGAGTTGAAGGCCAAGGCCGTCCAGTGCAACAGCGACTCCCAGCTTGTGGTAAACCAAGTATTAGGGGAATACCAGGCACGAGGAGCCAATATGGCAGCCTACCTGGCCAAGGTGAAGAAGGAGCTGTCTGATTTTGAATATAGCCGAGTTGAGCAGATCCCTCGTGAGCAGAACGCCAATGCAGATGCTCTAGCAAAGCTCGCCACCTCCAGGGAGGCTGAAACCTTGAGCCTGATACCGGTAGAATTCTTGGAAAGGCGAAACGTGGAAGAGAATACAAGAGAGGTCGAGATGATCGACGCCAGGCCAACCTGGATGACTCCCATAGTCGAATACCTTACAACAGGAAAGTTACCTGAAGAGCGAAACGACGCGAGGAGGATACTTTACCAAGCTTTGAGGTATAAAATCATAGACGGGACGTTGTATCGACGTGGTCTTTCTTTGTCGGTTCTGCGATGTGTTCTGCGATGTGTTCTGCTAGACGAGGCCAAAGCTATTTTGCAGGAGGTGCATGAAGGATTTTGTGGGGATCATGCTGGGGGGCAAAACCTGGCCTTAAAGATTTTAAGGCAAGGATATTATTGGCCCACTCTATCGAAGGATTCAATTTCCTACGTCCGAAAGTGTGACAAGTGCCAGCGGTTTGCCATAATCGTCTGAGCTCCACCAGTTGAGCTAAAGATGATCTCGTCCCCGTGGCCATTTGCGGTCTGGGGAATTGATTTAATTGGAGCTCTACCCATGGGAAAAGGAGGAGTTTTCTATGCAGTAGTGGCCATTGATTATTTCACGAAGTGGGCGGAAGCAGAACCCTTGGCAACAGTAACGTCGAAGAAAGTCCTTGACTTCGTGGTTAAGAATATTGTCTGCCGGTTTGGATTGCCAAGGAAGATCGTATCGGACAATGGAAACCAGTTTGATAGCGATCTCTTCACCGAATTTTGTGGAAGACACGACATAATTAAGAGTTTCTCAGTGGCCTACCCATAGGCTAATGGACAGGTCGAGGCGGTAAATAAGACGCTCAAGGCGAGCCTTAAGAAGAGGCTGGACGAGGCTAAGGGAGTTTGGTCCGAATAGCTCTCGCAGGTGCTGTGGGCATACCGGACCTCACTCCGAACTTCGACGGGCCATACTCCTTTTTCCCTGACTTTCTGAAGTGAGGCCGTCCTTCATGTCGAAACAAAGATTGCTACGCACAGGGTCTGGGCCTTCAGCCCAGAGCATAATGATAAATTGCTCAGCGCGTCCCTCGACCTAATTGACAAAAAATGAGAAGCTTTGCAGCTACATCTCGCGCATTATCAACAAAAAATCACTCGTTATTTTAATTCAAGGGTCAAGCGACACATCTTTAACTTAGGCGACCTGGTGCTCCGAAGACTCTTTTTAGCCGGTAAGGATCCCAAGGACGGAGCTTTGGGACCAAACTAGGAAGGACCCTATCAAATAATAGAAGTTGTGAAGGAAGGGACCTTTAAACTAGCTCAAATTAATTGAGAAACAGTCCCACGGACATGGAACGCTGTGCACCTAAAGAAATACTATCAATAATCGTACCTATGTAAGGCTTAATTATAAAATCCACCCTTTTTTATTAAAAAATGAGAAGTATATTTCTTATATCGTTGTATGATTCCGTGTGCATGTGGATTTGAAAGAGCGTGTCCAAAGTAACCGAGAAAGTTCTCTTTCTGATTACTTGGGGGGCATATACCCCAAGAAGAAGGTAAAAACTTGGAAGTTAGTAAAAAGTGATTGACCAGTGTTTTTCCTAAAAAACACAAGGCATCAATCATACTAATGCGAACTAAGTTTTAAATTAAAATCCTGGATACGACCAGGTAAAAACTTGGAAGTTAGTAAAACGTTATTGACCAGTGTTTTTCCTAAAAAACACAAGGCATCAATCATACTAACGCGAACTAAGTTTTAAATTAAAATCCTAGATACGACCGAAAGAATGACTCTGTTTGGGTGATAGTAGTAGTTATGTCCTCCATTTTTGGTTCGTTAATTAGAGCTGGTAAAAATTATCGTTTTACCCTTCTAATTACCTCTTGATCCTTAAATACCATTAATTCACTAGCGAATAATTAATCTATAATCTAATTAAAGATTTGAGCTCAATATTTATTCAGTTCCAGAATCAACCCTTAAGGGAACCAATATTCTATCTGTTAAGAAAGCATGGATTCCATTATTGTAATTCATGTTCCTAGCCATCCATGATATTGAATCTCCAAAAAAAAATCCATTAGTCTCATTATTCTAAAAGAACTTAACGAGTGAATTAGAAGATCCAATAAACATAAACAAGAGTTCATGAATACTCAGGATTTAGACTAATCTACAAATGATCATCTATTATTATAAGAATTAAATCTTTACGTCAAATGACAAGTTTATGAGGATAATAATTCTTATTGGTCCTGTCATATATAATCTCTATTATATACAACACATTTACTAAGGTGTGTATCCACATCAGTAATCTTAATCTATATTACTTGCATCTCGTATGCTTAGCAAACCATACTAGTAACCATTCATTAAAGATTCCTTACTTTAATATGTTAATGAGTATTTTATTCATTATATATGATCTTAATTCTCTCATACTAATACAAGATCATATTCTCATGAATGAATATGAATTTTTTTTATATTAATATATAATTAATTCAAACAATAATTATAAAATTCAAATATAATAAAATTGTACTTTTATTTAAACCAATAAAATATCTTTACATGCTTTTAGGGCATTAATCCTAAAAGAATCCGCCAAAGAAGCTCTTACTAAGGAAACGTCCTAGATTCGAGCTGAACACCAAGAAACATTGTCCTAGAAGGATGCCGAAAAAAAAAAGGTGGTGGACAATTGGACTTGGGAGCTGGAAAAATTGCGAGCCGAGGTGTCTAGTGCCCATAACATGGAGGCCTCTCTTAAAGCGCTACTGGAGACAGTTGAGACCCGTCTGCAGCAAGAGCAGGAGAGGGTGGAGTCCTTTGGGGGTCGAGTCAAGGGGTCGGAGGCTCAAGATCAACTGGGATTGGCAGGATACTATAGACGATTAGTTGAAGGGTTCTCCAAAATAGCTACACCCTTAACAAATTTGACGTGGAAGCAACATAAATTTGTATGGACGGAGAAGTGCGAAGAAAGCTTCCAAATGTTAAATGACAAGCTCATATCAGCTCCAGTTCTATGCGTCCCAAACGATAAGGGCAAGTTTGTAGTATATTGAGACGCGTCAAAGCAAGGACTTGGATGCGTTTTGATGCAAGACGAAAAAGTGGTCGCATATGCCTCATGACAGCTAAAGGAGTACGATACTCGTCCCATGACTTAGAATTAGCAGCGGTGGTTTTCGCTCTAAAGATTTGGAGGCACTATTTGTACGGAGAAAAGTGTGAAATCTATATGGACCACAAAAGTATAAAGTACTTCTTTACGCAGAAGGTGGTTGGAGTTAGTAAATGATTATGATTGTGAGATCTTGTATCATCCGGGGAAGGCTAATGTCGTGGCAGACACACTTAGTAGGCGGAGTTACGGAAGCTTATCAACACTTAAGGGGATAACTCAACACTTACAAGATGATATTAAGAGGTCCAGAATTGAGCTAATAACTGGACAACTAGCTGACCTCACAATCAAGTCAACTCTAATGGAGGAAATAAAGGAGAAACAACAAGAGGGCAAGTTTCTTCTTAAGATGAAGGCAGCAATACAAAGCTCAGAAAATGTTGATTTCTCCTTGACAAAAGAAGGCATGTTACGATATAGAAACCGAGTATGTGTGCCCAAAAGTGGTGAATTAAGAGAAAGTATCATGAAAGAAGCGCACACTACTCCATATTCACTACACCCGGGATCAACCAAGATGTACAATGATGTCAAGACAATGTACTGGTGGTCGAGGATGAAGAAAGATAGCAGAATTTGTAGAAAAATGCCTTACATGTCAATAAGTTAGGGTTGAACATCAGAGACCCGCTGGAACTTTGCAACCATTAGAGATTCCCGAATGGAAATGGGAAGATATAGCAATGGACTTTGTGATGGGATTACCAAGGACCACCAAGTAGCATGACTCAGTTTGGGTGATAGTAGATAGACTTACAAAATCTGCTCACTTCTTGCCAGTAAGAACAGTTTATAATGATGAGCAGTACGCAGAGCTTTATGTGGCAGAGATAGTGAGATTACATGGAGTTCCAAAGATGATAGTCTTCGATAGAGGATTGGTTTTCACATCAAAGTTCTGGGAAGGTCTACAGCGTGCAATGGGCACTAAGTTAAAACTAAGTACGACATTTCACCCTTAAACTGATGGTCAGTCAGAACGTACCATACAAATAGTAGAAGATATGATGAGGGCATGTGTGTTAGACTTCTTAGGATCATGGAGAAAGTATCTTTCATTGATAGAATTCTCTTACAACAACATTTATAAGGCAACGATAGGCATGTCACCTTATGAAATGCTATATGAACGGAAATGTCGAACACCACTTCATTGGGATGAGGTTGGTGAAAGACGATATTTAGGACCCAATGCTGTAAGAGAAGCAACTGAGGCAATAGAAAAGATAAGACAACGAATGATTGCTGCTCAAGTCGCCAGAAGAGCTATGCCGACGCTAAGAGGCGAGTTGTTGAATTTTCAGTAGGCGATCAAGTCTTTCTCAAAGTTTCTTCGATGAATGGGATTATGCGTTTCAGAAAGAAAGGAAAGTTAAGCCCGAGGTTTATAGGTCCTTTTGAGATATTGGACAAAGTAGGGTATGTAGCATATCGGTTGGCTTTACCGCCATCATTAGCGGAAATGCATAACGTTTTTCATTTATCAATGTTGACAAAATACATATTAGATCCATCCCATGTGCTTGATTACGAGGCTCTTGAGTTAAAATAAGATTTCAGTTATGAAGAACAACCAGTATGTAACGCCCTGGTTATTCCAAGACAGTTACTGTGAACTTTGAACCGTGCTTAACTTGCTAATTGAGTTATTTGGTTATAAACGTGCATCTAGGTGTTATTAATAGGTTAAGGAGTAAAACCAATTAAAAGGAAATGATATATTTTATTTAAAACAGAAAACTGTTCATTGGCCCATAAAATGTTTACAAGTTATTTACAATACAAAATGGTCATTACAGTGTGAAAATTACAACCCGCCGACCTAAGCGGAAAAATAGGGTTAATCCCTAGTCCCTCTGAAAAACTCCTTGACTATGGTGGTCAAGCAGCCACATATGTACACATTGCCACCTAAGCTCTCCACTCAAGGCTGGGTGAGCTTTTCTTTCACTTTACCTGCACCACATAGCACCCATGAGCCAAAGCCCAGCAAGAAAACTCAATACATCATGAATATAATATCAAATGATGATCATGATAATCATCCAGGACTTATAGCCCTAAACAGAGGAGTGAAAGTTGTAAAAGTCACTAATGTGGATTCCGTACCCTTTACAAATAAGTGATCGAGTCACTAGCTTAAACAGGATAAGTGACTGATGAGTAAGTCACCAATTTAAACCAACTGAGTGACCATGGAATCACTAATGTGGGTTCCATACCCTTAGCCATGTGACGATACGGTCACTTAGGCCTTCTGGCCCTGACTCTGAGTAACTAGTCATGGAATTAGGCAAGCGCTTTTAGTTTTCATCGAACTTGGGGTCGGTCTGGCACTAATGCTCATGATGAGTCATTCAATGCTGATGTCGATTAGATCTAATCTTTATTGGCTCTGCGTTCATGAAGCTTAGGTTGCTCCTGACTCTTAGGACAGTAACACATGACCAGTGCTCAGTACCGCTGTCAAACTTGACTAGTAACTCACAGCTTCATAGACAGATCTGACACCATTGCCGATTCTTAATAGTAAGTTAGTGCCATTCACAAGTAAGCAAGATTTTCTAAAAATTTGATATGCAATCACTCTCCACATTTAAACACTCAACATGCCTCAATTATAACCATGCATGTCACATATAGGGTGCAGTTTTCTTACCTATGGTTCGAGCGAGAATTAGTAAAAGAACGACCCTTGAGAACGATCATCCTTTTAGTTCCTTGATGGTCACCTGGTCATAACCAATTATGGTATTCCATCAAGAAAATGAATCACAAAAGGTTCCCGGACCAAAACCTAGCCTCTGGGACATCGAATCTTACTAAACAGGGTAGTAGGAACGATCCTGAGGCCAAAGGTTTCATTCCCCAAGCCAAAAACTCAATTTTGGCCAAAATGCCACTAAGGGCTACGGCCCTACACCACCATGCTACGACCCTCCTCCTCAAACAGAAGCGGCCAACCTCCCAAACCCCAACACGGGTCGCGGCCCTCCTCTACCATGCTGCGGCCCAACGGCCCTGCAGCTCCTCCCTTCTTCTTCAGCAGGCTTGGGCAGCGATGCTCTAGAATAGAGCCGCGACCCCACTTGAAACTGTAACGCCCTGGTTACCCTAGAACAGTTACGGTGAACCAGAAATTTGACTCGTTACCCGAGTCCTTTGGTTAAAAACATGCTTCTAAGTGTTATTAACAGGCTAAGGTGGAAAAACAATAAAAATGAAATGATACATTTTATTTAAAGCATAAAATTGTTCATGGGCCCATCAAAACATTTACAAGTTATTTACAACTCAAAATGGTCATCACTGTTTCAAATTTACTAACCCGCCGACCTAAGCGGCAAAAATAGGGTAAACCCCCTAGTTCCTCTGAGAACTCCTTGGCCGTGGTTGTCAAGCGGCCGCATATGTACACATCACCACCTAAGCTCTCCACTTAGGGCTGGGTGAGCTTTTCTTTCCCTTTACCTGAACCACATAGCATCCATGAGCCAAGGCCCAGCAAGAAAACACAATATAGCATGATATAATATCAACAATGATCATAATAATCATTCAGGACTTTTAGTCCAAAACAGGTAGGTGACAGTTGTAAATGTCACTAAGGTGGGTACAACTCCCTTTAGCCATGTGACGATAGGGTCACCGGGGCTTAACAGATAAGCAAACCTTTCACTAGCTTAAACAGGTTAGGTGCATGATGACTAGTCACCAACATAACCTACCTCATGACCATAGAGTCATAACCATGGAACTCCGTTCCCTAGCCATGTGACAAACAGTCACCTAGGCGTTAGGCCCTGGCTCTGAGTAACTAGTCCTAGACTAGCCAAGCACTTATAAGTTTCATCGACCTTAGGGTCGATCCAGCATTAATGCCTTAGAGTCATTCATCGCTGATATCGATTAGATCTAATCTTCATTCGGCCCTGCGTTCAGGACGCTATGCCGTTTTTGACTCTTAGGTCAGTGATATGCGACCAGTGCCATCCCTGACTAGTCAGTGCCAAACACAAGTAAACAACGTTCGGTAGCATTTAATATGCAATCGATGCCCACATCAATCAACCAACATGCCTCAACAACAATCATGCATGTCATATACACAGGGTGCAATTTTCTTACCTCTGATTTCGAGCGAGAATGAATAGAAGAACGACCCTTGAGAACGATATGACTTTTAGTCCTTTAGCGGTCACCTAATCATAACCAAATATGGGACACCATCAATAAAATGAACAACAAGGGTTCCTAAACCAAGATCTAGCCTCTGGGACAACAATCCCCACTAATCTGGGTAGTGGGAACAATCCCAAGGCCTAAAACTAAGTTCCCGGGGCCAAAACACTCAAACAGGCTCAAACTTGCCAAAGGGATGTGGCCCTAACACCTTGAGCCGCGGACCCCAGCCACTCCAGGAGCAAGGGCCGTGGCGCCCTACACCTAGGGCCACGACGCCCAGCAAGGCAAAATCACTCCACCTGCTTCTTCAAGCTAGGGCCGCGGCGCCCAAGAGCAGGGCTGCGACCCCCAACCCAGAACCATCCCCAAACTCATTTTCCATCATCCCATACACCCCAAAAACATACCTAAACACTTCCAAATCAACAAATCAAAGTTCCCAATTCCCAATGATCCAAAACCATCAAATCCCAAGGCTCAAACGAACAAAAAACTCAACGGTTCACAAAATCCAATTCGAAGTTTATAAACGCTAAAAACTCAAAACTTAAAACTTAAAACTTAGATTACCTTTGATTGGGTTGTTTCTCATCAAATCCTTCGGTCAAGAAGCTTCTAATCTTTCCTAAGATCGCTATGCCTTGATCCTCGCTTGATTCCGACTCCTAGAACTCGAGATTTCTTCGAAAATGCCTCGAACGGTAAAATGAACTAACGGGAAGAGAACGAGAGGTTTTCTAACATACGGTTCTATCTGACAAGCTACATCAAGCTTAAGTAACCTAAAATAAAACTTAGTGCTTGGGACCCCAAAACCCTCCCCGGGAACATTATAGTCAAAACTCCCAGAATTTCCTCCTGATCTCAACAACTCTCAATTTATCATCAAATAACATCCTCATAACTCAATATCCCAATAAAATACCCCGTTATGAAAAAACCGCTAATTTATAATATAAGACCGTCTCATGCCGAATAACTCGAATATATCTCCATAATAATGGGATCTCATTCACAAATCACAATATGCACCCAAATATACGAATATGCCCTCACGGACCAAATTACCAAAATATCATACTAATCAAATGTGGACCCACATGCATGCATATAACATCATATTATAATATAATTCACATAAACATGCATATATTCATTTAATGACATAATTAAACAGTTATGGCCCTCCCGCCCTACTAATCCAGCCATTAAATCGCATTAGGGAATTCGAGGCATTACAGAAACTCAGCCAAATACCCCTGTTTTTCCCCTTCGAACTCATTTCAAAACCTTATTAAAACACTCCCAATATAACAAAACAAAGCCACCAACTATTACCATAACTTATCTTCTATATAACAAGCAAAACCTAAGCCTTAAACCAATCAAAACTTCATCAAATTCTCATTTCCATGATCAAAACTCCAAATCTTAGAACCATTACAAAAAAACACAGCAAGGAACTATAAAATGGAATTAAAATCTTACCTTAAGCTTAGGTTGAATCCTCTTCAATGGCTGAACACTAGCCTAAGACCTCAAGCTTCAATCTCCAAGTTTGAATCCCCAAACTTGCTTCAAAAATTTCAAGGAAGGAGAAGAGAAATGATGATCGTGAAGAAGGTAGAAAGGAGTTTCTGTTTTGGTTCTATTTTCTACAGCCTTCAGCTTATATATAGCCTAGGTCAAATGACCAAAATACCCCTCAAGTTTAATTCATCTCTTAACTGCCCCCAAGGGCAAAACCATCCTTTTCCACCTATCTCGTTAATCATAATTAACGCCCTCCAATTCCTGCTATTCTCAAATACTAATAAGATCATATCCCATCACCCTTTAATTCCTGGAAATGCTCTAGTCATCAAATCACCTGAGACTCACCCCGAGCCCCGAATTCAACCCAGTTATGACCAAACCGATAATTTGTATTCAAAGATTGTCTCATGCCGAATAGCTCGAACAAATCCACATTATAACGTGGCCTCAACTATAGTTCACCGACATGCATACAAATATACAATTACGCCCTCAACGGGTTAAATTACCAAAATGCCCTTATGATGAAATGTGGACCCTCATGCATGCATTTATCATCATATAATAATATAATTCACATAAACATGCGCATAATAGTTTAATGACATAATAAATCAATTATGGCCCTCCCGACCTACTAATCCGACCATTAAACCTCATTAGGGATTTTGGGGCATTACACAGTACGCGTTCTAGAACGAGGAACTAAGGAGTTAAGGTCCAAAAGTGTCCCTATGGTTAAAATCTTGTGGAGCAATAGCACAGAAAGAGAGGCCACATGGGAATTGAAGGAATATATGAGGGAGCGGTATCCCAAGATGATTGGTAAGTAAATTTCGAGGACGAAATTCTTTTATGTAGGGGAGAATTGTAGCGTCCTAGAATTTTACTTCGCTAGATAGTAGTAATAGTAGTAGCTGTAGAATTTTAGTTTTAGTGGATATTGGTTCAAGCTGGGATTTTGTTGGAAACTCGTAGAGATAGTTATGAATTTTATAAGTTTAACCTATAGTTTAGAAATATTAATTTTAACATAAGGTTTGATTAATATAGCTGGTCCTAGAAACATTATTTATTAAAACCTAAGGTTTAGATAGAATAATTAAGAACGTGACACTTGTCGCATGTATGTTTATTAAGGAATTAAGGATTTTAGATGAATAAATTTATTAAAGGATAGATCTAGAAAGTCTAGAACTATAGAGTCCCAGAATATTTACTTAACTAGCTAGATAGTAGTAGTAGTTAGATAGTACATGGAGCCAATCTATGAGCGGTTTTGTAAGCAACACGCTCCAAACTTTGAAGGGACAACAGACCCCTTTGAGGCAGAAGAATGGCTCAGAAATGTAGAGACGATCCTAGCGCATATGAATCTCGGCAACGCGGACCGTATATCCTATGTTTCGTCTTTGCTTAAGAAGGATGCTAGAATATGGTGGGACTTAGTTCAGCAGACTAACGATGTCGCCACCATGACGTGGACAAGATTTGTGGAGCTGTTCCACAAGAAGTATTACTACAAGGGTCGAGGAGTTTTCTAGTTTGAAGCAAGGCAACTTGACGATAGTAGAATATGCTCGAAAATTCAACAGATTAGCCAAGTTTGCGCCAGAGATGGTTCCAACTGACTTTCTGAGGGTGACCAAGTACATTAGAGGACTTAGACCAAAGATTGAGCTAGGAGTTAAGCTAGCAAACTCGGGAAATACTAACTATGTTGATGTTCTAGAAATGACAATAGAAGTAGAAAGGCTTCAGGCAAATGTTAGTAAGGAGAAGGCTAGTAAGCCTGAGCCTAAATAGCAGGGTCAACCTCAGAATGGTCGGAACAACCACAACAACAGCGTCAGCATAGCAATAGTAATAGTAATGGTTAGAAGAGAAGGCATTTAGATGATAAGTAGGCCAATGGTGATAAAAGAGCACGAACGAACAATGGAGATAATAGGCCGGGTTATGTATAATACCCGCAATGTGTTATGTGCCAAAAAAAACATCCTGGTGAGTACCGTACAAACACCAAAGGATGCTTCAACTGTGGTCAGGAAGGTCACTGAAGGAGGCAGTGTCCCCAGCTCAAGCAAGAGGAGAAAATGGACAATACAATGGTTCCTGCTAGGGTATTTGCTTTAACCCAAGGAGAAGCTGATGCTAGCAATAAATTGGTTACAGATTAGATTTATATCCTCAATAATGTATGTTCTGTATTATTTGATTCGGGATCAATATACTCATATATCTTGTTAGGAATGATAGAGAAATTAGACAAACCTTGTAGAACTAGGTTTGTGACATAGTTGCCTTTGGGTAAAATAGTCCTATCATTACAGATAGTACGAGGCGTACCAATCAAAATCGAGGACGTAGAACTAGAAGGAGACTTGATAGAGCTGGAAATCAAAGACTTCGACATGATATTAGGCATGGACGGGCTAGCAAGGCATGGCGCAACCATCGATAACAGACGTAAGCAAGTGATGTTCGAGACTCATGACGGTCATAAACTATGCTATATGGGAAAAGTTTTAGGACTACATACGCCACTTATTTCATCTCTCAAAGGTCAGATGATGATAGAAAAAGGATGTCACGCATTCTTAGAATGTTACGGATGTGGTAAAGGAAACACCACTAAAAGTTGGAGACTTCCACAATGTAAAGGAATTCCCAGAGGTATTTCCAGCCAACTAGCAGGATTGCCACCGACACGGGAGATAGCCTTCACAATCGAACTAGTACCGGGCACCGAGCCATTTGCTATGGGGAGCACCGGTTCTATTTATGAAGAAGAAGGACGGAAGTATGCATATGTGTATAGATTATCGCGAGCTGAATAAGGTGACAATTAACAATAAGTACCTGCTACCCCGACTTGATGACTTGTTTGATCAACTCCGAGGGGAAACTGTGTTTTCAAAGATTGATCTACGGATCGGGTATCACAGCTCAAAGTACGGGAAGAGGATAATCCCAAGACGGCTTTTAGAACTCGTTATGGACATTACGAGTTTCTAGTTATGTCTTTTGGTCTTACCAACGCTCCAGTCGCGTTTATGGATTTAATGATAGGGTCTTTATGGATTATTTGGATGAATTCATCGT
Source organism: Humulus lupulus (assembly GCF_963169125.1). NCBI lineage: Eukaryota > Viridiplantae > Streptophyta > Magnoliopsida > Rosales > Cannabaceae > Humulus > Humulus lupulus. Next base: position 202,906,747 of record NC_084802.1, read on the forward strand.
AGTGTTCATCGATGATATCTTGGTGTACTCAAAGGATGAAGCTGAGCACGAGGAACATTTAGGGATGACCTTGTTACTTTACGCTAAGTTTACAAAATGCGAATTTTGGCTTTCGCAAGTAGCGTTCCTCGGGCACATAGTATCCAAGGAAGGAGTTGCTGTAGACCCATCTAAAGTAGAGGCTGTGAAAGATTGGCCAAGACCAAAGAACGTGTCTAAGGTAAGAAGTTTTCTGGGACTAACAGGTTATTATTGGAGGTTCGTAGAAGGCTTTTCTAAGATAGCCTCTCCGTTTACCAACCTAACCTGGAAACAACAAAGGTTCAACTGGACTGATAAGTGTGAAGAGAGTTTCCAGTTGCTTAAGGATATGCTCAACACCAGTACTTTATGTACCGACACCCAATGATAAGTTTGTAGTCTATTGCGATGCGTCGAAGCAAGGATTGGGTTGTGTGCTGATGCAGAATGATAAGGTGATAGCCTACGCCTCAAGGCAAACATATTTGCTAATGCGCTAAGTAGGAAGAATTACGGAAGTCTAGCATCATTAGCTAGAATAGAAAAGTCGCTACAGCAGGAGCTGATCAATGCTGGAATAGAAGTAGTCATTGGTAACCTGACTAACTTGTCCATCCAGTCAAGCCTGTTAGAAGATATACAGATTGGGCAAGGACATGATGACACATTAGTAGCACATATGGATGTAGTTAGAGAAAGGAAGGCCACAGATTTCCCAATATCTAATTAGGGGTTATAAAGATACAGGGATCGGGTATGCGTGCCAAATGATCAAGGGATTAAGATGAAGACTTTAGAAGAAGCGCACAATACCCCATACTTAGCTCACCCAGGGTTGACCAAGATGACTCACGACCTTAAAGTGTTATATTGGTGGCCATAAATGAAGAAGGATATAGTGAAGTGTGTGTCTAAATGCTTGGTATGCCAGCAAGTGAAAGCAAAACATCAGCGGCCTGCAGGCTTATTGAAACCACTTAGCATTCCAGAATGGAAATGGGATGATATAGCCATAGATTTCGTGACAAGTTTGCCATGAACAAGTAAGTAGCATGATTAATCTTGGATAGTAATAGATAGATTAACCAAGTCAGTTCATTTCCTGTCTGTTAAGACTTCGTACACAGCAGATCAATCCGCAGACGTTTAAGTCCAAGAAATAGTACGACTGCATAGAATCTCTAAGACAATAGTATTCGATAGAGGATCGGTGTTTACATTGAGATCTTGGAGTAAGTATTTGCCGCTGATAAAATTCTCCTACAACAATAGCTACCAGTCAACAATCGGGATGGCACCCTACAAGCTACTTTATGGAAGTAGGATCGTTCGTCGTTGCATTAGGACGAGGTAGGAGAAAGGTAACTACTTGGACCTGAAGCTGTTAGAGGAGCTTAGGATGTAGTAGTGCTGATTAGAAAGCATATGCTTGTTGCTCAAAACCGTTAGAAAAGTTATGCGGATGCCAAGCGGCGTGATGTGGAATTCAAAGTCGGAGATTAAGTCTTCTTAAGGATATCTCCTATGAAAGGTGTGAAGCGGTTCGGGAAGAAAGGCAAGCTTAGTCCAGGTTTATATGTCCTTTTGAGATATTGGACAAAGTGGGAGCAGTTGCTTATAGATTAGCCCTACTGCCAGCTCTAGCAGATAGTGACAATGTGTTCCACATCTCGATGCTGCGTAGATATGTTCCAGACCCATCTCACATCCTCAAATATGATATGATAGCACTCCAGAAAAACTTGAGTTACGGGGAACGACCGGTTAGCATCCTAGATAGAAGGATGAACGAATTACGGTCTAAGAGTTTTCCGATAGTCAAGGTCCTATGGAGTAATAGTTCTGAACGGGAGGCAACGTGGAAGTTGGAGGAAGACATGTTAACCCGGTATCTGGAATTATTTGATAAGTAAATTTTGGGGACGAAATTCTTTTTAGTGGGGGGAGAAATGTAGAGTGCCAGAAAATATACTTAACTAGCTAGATAGTAGTAGTAGTAGTAGTAGTGGTAGTTATAGTATGATAGTTACTGTGGATTTTGGTTCAAGCCGGGACTTAGTTGAACACTCGTAGCAACACTTATGGATTTTATAAGTTTAACCTATAGTTTAAGAATATTAATTATAACATAAGATTTGATTAATATAGCTGATTATAAAGATGTTATTTATTATACTATAATGTTTAGATAGAATTGATAAGATCATGACACTTGTCGTGTGCATGTTTATTTAAGGATTTAATTATAGTTTAAATAAAAGAAAGTTCAAGAAAGCCCTAGAATCTTCCAAGACCATTAGGAGCATGACATTTGTCGCAATCTTATTTATTTGTGGATTAGGTTGTTATTTAGATAATTAAATAGATTTTCTGTAATTTTAGTGTACTGTAACTACCAACCTATTTTTGACCCAGTTATTTTATGAATTTCGAAAAATAGTATTTCTAAAAACTTGTAGATAATTGAATTATCTTTCTAACGGTATAAAGATAGTCTAAATCAGAGTTCCACAGCTCCAGTTATGTTTATTTTACTACATGTGAGTTTAGAGTTACGAGATTTAGGAAGTTAGAAGTTAGGATTCTATTTTATTTAAATTTAAATTTGGATTATAGTTAGAATGAAATTAAGTATTTTTTTTAAATAAAAGAAAGATCTAGAAACTCTAGAACCTTCCAGAACCACTAAGAGCATGACACTTGTCATAATCATGTTTATTTAAGGATTTAAGTATTTTTTTAATAGGATAATTTCACTCCTCAAACTCTATAAATAGGACCTAGTACCCAGCCCTTCCTCTCACTCTTCAAGCTGTGATAAGAGACTCCAAGGTGCTAGTGAGACCATAGAGTGATAAACACTTGGGTTGGGAAAAAGTTTTGCCATTCTTAAGCTTTATAAAATATACTTGGGAAGTGAGGTTTAGTGTATTTCGGTATTGGAGTTAGACCAATCTATAAGGTCAACTAAGGTACTCTTATTCTTTAAGTTCAATCCTTTAAACTCTTAAGTTTTCTTTAGTCCTTTTATTCAGATTCTAACTTTTGATATTGGTTTTTGATTAGGCTCTTGAAACTTAAAGATCTTTCTTGGTAAGTTTCATCTTGAAGGTTTAGTTTCCATATTTATTCTTTACTCTTTAGAAATACTCACCATTTTTATTGTTGGTTTTAGGAGTGTTCCAAGTTCCGCATTTGTTCTCAAATATCCCGATTTTGGTAAGGAAAATATAATAGTTTCTATATGCTTATATGTTATGTTATGTATAATATGTTATGATAAGTTTATGTTATAATATGTTATGTTATGTTTTTTTTTATGTTATCTAGGGCTCATAGTTGCTTAGCTAGCAAGCCCTAGTGTTTATCATTTTCATGGTTTAGAGTTATGGTTTACCCTACCTCAGATATTAGACAGGGGACCTAGATGGGTTATCATATACTACCATGTGATCTAACCTACCTCAGATATTAGACAGGGGACTTAAATGGTTTATCACATGCCATGTTAATGAGTTAATGACCATTAATATTGTAGTCCTATATGGTATATGTTTTTATAGCCATATGGTTTATAGTGTATGCTTATGATATATGATATATGTTTTTATAGTTTATGTTTATGATGTAGTTTTATGCTTATGATATATGATGTATGTTTTTAGTAGGTTTTCCTTGCTGGACATTAGACTCATTCCTTTATTTTTAGTGTGATGCAGGAAAATGAATCTGGAAGGCGGAAGAATTCTTGGTAGCTTGGCTTGTGTGTTGAGGATGGATGGAATGTGTGGACTACGTGTTGATCAAGGATGAAGTTATTTATTTTTAGTCTTTTAGATCATGTTTTTCCGCATTTAGTTTTTTTTTTTTAAACAATTGAATTAAAGTTTATGTTTTTCTTTTAAACAATGGGTACCCATGCCATATTTTCTATTATTATGTATTTGATACAATATTTTGAGTTTTAATAAAGTTATATTATTTCTTATGTATCTTTCCCAAAATAGTAGCTATGTCTAGTAGTTTTAATGGTCCAAGGTCTTAGAAATAGTTGGGTCATTACAAGAACCTTTCCTAATCTGTTAGGATCACATTTTACTCAGTTAAAGTGGTTTAAACAAATTCAAGTGTACTGAAAGTGTGTAAAAACATGTTTAAAATATCAGTGTATGCCGATATATCGCAGCCATATTGGTCGATATATCGCCTATGTTGATAGGGAAAACACGTCGACTTCGCACGAACAAAACCACAGACCCTCGGTATTATGGTTTAGGCGATATATCGCCTATAGGAGGCGATATATCAACTCCAGTGGCCATTTTTGAATTTTCGTAGAATTCTGAACTAGAAACCACCCTCAACAACTTTGACTCGTTCCTAAACGTTTTTGACCGAGTAGTGGGCATCTGTTGAAGAGATAATTCAAATTTATTCAATTTTTAATTATTTATTTATTCATTTTAAAAGGAGCCAGTTTCACTCCTTGAACTCTATAAATAGGACCCTTCACTCAGCCATTTTATTCATCATTCATGCACAATTCAGAGCCTCCAAGCTACTAATATTAATCTAGAGAGAAACATTAGGGTTTTGGGGTTAAAGCTTTTATAAACACTTGGGAAGTAAGATTTTGTGTGATTTCAGTGTTTGAGGTATAGATTGAAGTTCTAAGGTATCGTTCATCTTCAGGTTTAGTCAATTTCCATTTTTTCTTATTCTTTCCTTTTCTTCAAATACTAATTCGTTATAATGACTTTTCGTTAGGTGTTTGAGTTTCTTGAAACTTAAGGACTTCGGTAAGGTATTATTTTGATGGTTTATATTTTCTATTCATCTTCTTTCTCTAGAGGACTTATGGTTTCTTTATGTTTGGTTTTAAGAGTTTCAATCCCGCTCTTGTCTCCAATATTACGGTTTTTGGTCAGGAAAATTAGGTAGTTTAGTTTATGATGTAGTTTATGTTTTGTATAACCTAACATTTCAGGTACAATAAAGGGGTAAGTGTGTCTAGACCTAAGGTTTCCAATGATGTATGACAGACTTATGTTCGGTAGGGTCGGTTGCCAAAACTTTATGACGAACCTAAGTGATGTCCGGTGTATGATAGACTTATGTCCCGGGCTTAATTACCACCCCTGTGTAAACACTTATCTTTTTATTATATCTGACTTGTTATTATGACCTATGACCTATAGTTATGATTATGACTTATGAATTATGACCTATGATTTATGATCTATGACTTATGATTTATAGCTATGACTTAGATTATGACTTATGGTTTTGTGATGTGATATGGTTAGTATAAATAAGTTTTTGTTATGACTCTTGTGTAATTTAGGGTATGTTGATGAAATGATTATATGACTTACTCTTGTTGTATTTTTCTTACTGGGCTTAGAAGCTCTCTCCTTATGATGTTGTTGTGTAGAAAATTAATGATAGAAAGGCCGGTGGTGAGTGAGACCTAAGAGCTTTTTCATGTACTCGTGGGGACCATATAGTCAAGGAAGATCAAGCGGGCCTATTTTTATTAAAGCATGTTTATTTTAAATTTTTATTTAAATGTTGCTCATTTTTATGTTAAAGACAATTATTTTATTTTTGTAAAACCATGGATCCATGTATTTATTGTCAAGTTTTTATTCAATAAAAGAGCAATATTTATGAATTATGATCCAACACTGTGTTCTAAGTAATCTATGAGAAATTAGGGCGTTTCATTAAGTCTGAACCAATTTTCGACTTTTGGAGTGTTCTGGAATCCCCGGTCTGTATGAATCCGGATTAGGACTAGGCCTTGGGCCTTGCATCATTTTTTTTTCTCCAGATTGCACAGACGGATCTATGGATGGCCTATATATGAATCTGGATTAGGACTATTAGGACTAGGCCTTGGGCCTTGCATCCTTTTTTCTCCAGATTGTATAGATCGATTTATTGATGGCTTACCCCCAAGTGATCAAAGAGTATGGTCTTAGGTCACTTTTTTGGGAATAAATTAAAGATGGACATTGAACTTCTTCTTTTCTAAAATACTTCCTATGGTGTTTTGTTCAGACCATTTTCATTTAATTAGAAATGCCCCTGCGGCGTACATTGACTGAAAGTAATATATTGAAAAGAAAAGATAAGATTAAACCCTCCCGACTACTGGTAGTACTGGCAGAGATGTTCAAAGTTCCAGGCCCTTGGGACCTCTATTTCATCTAGTTGCCTTAGCCAATATGTTCCTAGAAACACTTCATTTTGGATCTCGTAAGGTCCTTCCCAGTTGGGTCCTAGAACCCCTACTCCTGGATCTTGTGATGCAGGGAAAACTCTTCTTAAGACCAGATCACCAATCCTGAACTTCCAGTTTTTTATTTTAGAATTAAAATGCCTTGTGTAACGCCCTGCTACTTAGGGTCCATTACCAGGTGTGTTTTGAAACCAGTACTGGACTTACTAACAAGTCATTTGGACTAAACACGCAATTAACCACTAAAGTTTGGGTACTAAAAACTTTTGATCATATCATAAACATTTTCATTAAGTTAAAGATAAGTTCTTTACATGGGATCCCAAAAAACATTAGTTTAAAAGTCTATTACAAAACTTAGATTACACATTAAGCCGTCCTAAGCGGCAAAAGCTGGGTTTAACCCTAGTTCCTCTGAGCATCTCAGCCGTGGTGGTCGAGCGGACTGCATATGTACATACCACTGCTAATGCCCTCCGAATCATGGCTGGTTGAGCTTCTCTTTACCTTTACTTGCACCACAAAGCACCTGTGAGCCAGAAGACTTAGCAAGAAAACTCAATCAACAGTTCAGTGAATAAAACAACCATTAAGCAGTAATAAGTGAATCCAGTGCACTCATTAAACCCAATTGGAGACCATAGAGTCACACAAGTGCATGTCGCACTTCCTTTCAAGTTGTTGGCATCCGAGCCAGTCAAGTGCGTGTTGCACTCCCAGGGTGGCCTGTACTCCACATGCTTTATGCCAATCTTAGTTTATAAACTAAGTTCCTTATGCCCTTGACTTATAAGTCAAGCCACCACGTGCCTCCAACTTATAAGTTGAAGCTTTGAGATTCTTAACTAATAAGAGTCTCCCAGAACCCATCAAATTCTCAGCTAATAAGTTGATCTCCATTTAACACCCTAGTGATACCCTAGTTTATAAACTAAGCCTCACATTCATACAAACAGTCTCATGTTCCATATATCACACTTAACAGATAATCACACAATGCATTATAATACATCCACTCAACAGTTATAAGCATAATCATAATTATGCACATTGCAGCATACCTAATCAGACATTCACAACATAATCATAATCATGTTCATCACCTTAACTGAGCTCTAAGCATGCATTCACATAACAGGTGCAGTTTTCTTACCTTTGGTCCGTATGCAGGTTACTAGCGACAACCCTCCGAGCACGAATCCCGATTCAAGCCCTTAGCGAAAACCTAGTCACAACCGCGATAAAGAAGTTCCCATCAATAGCAGGTAAATAACAACTTCTAAACCAACTCTTAGCCTCCGAGACATCGAATTCCACTTAACAAGGAAGTAGAATCGATCCCGAGCCCAAACGGTTAAGTTTCCAATCTAAAAATCCCATTATGGTCAATTTTCCCCTTAAGAGCCACGACCCCTCCCAGCCGAGCCGCGGCCCACCTCTAAATACAGAGGCGGCCTCCCTGGAAACCAACGCGCGCCGCGGCGTGCCCATGAGGCGCCGTGGCCCGCCCCTGCATCCGCGCCCTGCGGCCTAATTTCCCCTTCGCAGGCCGCGACTCACCATAAAAGAGCCGCGACTCATCACCACGAACCCAGAATTTTCTGGGTTTTTCTGCAATCGAACCCAGCCAAAACTCACTAAATTCCACCCCAACCTTCAAATTAAATCCCAATAACAATATACCTCTTACCAGCAATCAAACTCAACTAAATACTAAACTAAACTCATCACAATCTCAAAACCCAATTTCCCAATTAACAAACATGCATAAACTCTATAATTCTAGATACACCAACTGAATTAACTTAATAACCCTCAATTCAAGATCCTTACCTCAGCTATATGACTCCAGTAGCAAACCTCCTAGCAATCCCCCTGGTTTCAAGCCTTCCCTCCAAGCAAGACCTTTCAAGATAATCAAATTCACCAAAAACCCAGGGAAAAAGTGTAGTACGAGAAAGAGAAAGGAAGAGCTGCTGTGTTTCCTTTTTTTTCCTGAAATTCCTTAAACTTTTAATGTATATCCCAACCAGCTAAATTCCAAACCTAAGTGGAAAAGACCAAGTTACCCCTTACTCTTAGTTTATACCTCAAATATCCATAAGGGCAATTTTGTCCTTTGCTTTAAATCTCGCTAACCACAATTTACATCCTACAATTCCCGCTACTTCCATTATTCTCACACAATTACCAATAATTTCCCATTACCCACTAATTCCTGGTAATGTACTAAATTACTAGAACACACCCCAAACCGGGTATTTAGACCCCGTTGTGACTTTTTTGCTAACTTGCTCATCGGGACTGCCTCTTGTCGAGTAACCCAAATATATCCACATAATAATGTGGTCTCAATCACGCAAACACATATTCACGTTTATACCCCTAATGGGTCAAATTACCAAATACCCTTCTTATAAGAACGACCCCACATACACATATTTAATATCTTTAAAATACAAGTATGATTATATTATAATATAATTCAATTATTGCCTCTCGGCCCCCTAATCCAGGCACTAAGCCCAATTAGGAAATTTGGGATGTTACACCTTGCGATCTTTCCTTAATACATTTTCAATTGAACTTGTGATGCTTTCCAGACCTCTTCAACGGGGTCCAGGGATTCCTAGAGCAATGCGTGGTTCCGGATGGGATCGTATGTGTCTCGTCTGTGAGAAGGGACTATGCTTTCCACTGGGAAGACGGCTTCACATCGATAGACCATTGAGTAGGGAGTATGTCTGGTTGAAGTACTTTTCGTGGTTCGGTATGCCCATAGCACACGGGGAAACTCTTTCGACCACTTACTCTTGCAAGCTTGGAGTTTTTTTCTCCAGTGTCCCCTTTAAAATTTTGTTCACAGCCTTTATCTGCCCGTTTGCTTGAGGCATTGCGATTGCGAAGAAGCTCTTGATGATTCCATGTCTCTCATAGAAGTCGGTAAAATAGACACTATCAAATTGCTTTCCGTTGTCAGAAACCATTTTATGTGGGAGGTCGTATCGGCACACAAAGTTGTTGCTAACAAAATCTAAGGCCTTTTTGGAGGTAATAGCGTTCATCGGTTTCGCCTAGGCCCACTTGGTGTAATAGTCGACGACTACAATGGTGTATTTTAAACCACCCTTCCTGGTCGGGAGGGATCCCACCAAATCAATTCCCCAAACAGCGAAAGGCCAGGGACTGGTCATCAGGGTGATCTCTTTAGGAGGAGCTTGTGGGACCTTCGCCTATCTTTGCAATGTTCACATTTGTGGACATAATCCACATAGTCCTTCTTCATTGTTGGTCAAAAGTATCCTTGCCTTAGGATCTTCTTGGATAGACTGAGTCCAGCTGAGTGATCTCCACAAAACCCTTCGTGTACCTCATGCATGATCGCGCTTATCTCGGTCCTGGATACACATCTAAGATAGGGCATAGAAAACCCATGCCATACAGCTTTCCATCCATCATGACATATCGAGGAGCCTGGTATTGGAGCTTCCTTGCAGCAGCTTGGTCCGCGGGCGATTCCTCGGTGGTTAGGTATTTGATGAGAGGCCCCATCCATGAGGTATTGCAATTGATGTCATTCACAGTTATAGGGATTTGGATACTTGTTGCGGATAGATGGTCGATCGGGACTACTCCTGAGAGTTCAGCTTCAGCATTTGTGGCCAGCTTCACCAGAGTGTCTGCAAACACATTTTGCTTCCTGGGAATCTAACAGATGATGTACCTCTGGAAGAACTGAAGTAGATCTAATGTTCATGTCACGTAGGAGACCATCTTTTCTCCCATCGTTTGGTATTCTCCGGATATTTGTTTCACCACTAACTGGAAATCATTGTGAACTTCGATGTTATCTGCCCCCACTTCCCGGGCCAGGCATAATCTGGATAGCATAGCTTCATGCTTAGCTTCATTGTTTGAGGCCTTAAACTGGAATTGGAGGGAACTTTGTAATTGGTAACCTTGGGGAGAGATTAGGATAATCCCAACCCCATACCCATTCTCGAAATAAGGTCCGTCAACAAAAATTTTCCAGACAGGCATGATAGGATCGATTTTCTCTTCGTTCTGTGTGATCCCGGTACATTCCATGATGAAGTCGCCAGGGCTTGACCCTTGATGGAGACTCTAGGACGTAGGCAATGTCGAACTGGCTCAAGTCCATAGCCGACTTCCAAGGTCTCCATGATGGTTCCAGTTTTTGTAATACTCGTCGAAAGGGATGGTTAGTTAGTACCTTGATGGCATGAGCCTGAAAGTAAGGTCTCAACTTCCTAGAAGTGGTAAGCAAGCAAAATTTTAACTTCTCGATCAGTGGGTGCCTCAACTCCGCGCCCAACAACCTTTTGCTTACGTAATAGACCTGGAGTTGGACCTTTCCCTATTCTCGCACTAAGGCGACACTTATGGAATGTTCTTACATGACCAAGTATAGGTACAATGGTCCCCCATCCACCGACTTTGAGAAGATTGGTGCTCGTGTCAAGTGTTCCTTAAGTTTTTGGAAAGCCTCTTCACATTCGCCTGTCCATTCGAACTTCTTGCTCTCGTGAAGTATGTTGAAGGGATGCACTTGTCTGTGGACTTTGACACGAAGCGGCTTAAAGCGACTGTCCTCCCAATTAAAATTTGAACATCTTTGTACTTTCGGGGCGATGGCATGTCAATCAATGCCCTAATCTTTTTTGGGTTGGCCTCTATCCCTCTAGAACTAACGATAAAGCTAAGAAACTTCCCTGATGCCACTCCAAAGGAGCAGTTTTAAGGATTTAGCTTCATCTCGTACTTCTGGATAATGGCGAACGCTTTAGCCAAGTCGTTTGCATGCTAGGGTGAGGTCTTGGACTTAACCAACATGTCAAATATGTATACTTCCATATTCTTTCTGAGTAAATTTTTGAACATCCTGTTAACCAATCTCTGATATGTGGCTCCGAAATTCTTCCGCCCAAAGGGCATGACAATGTAACAGTACACACCCTTGTTCGTATGGAAGCTAGTGTGTTCCAAGTTTGCTACATGCATGGACATTTGATTATAGCTGGAGTAGGCATCCATGAAGTTTAGCAACTCATATCCAGAAGTGGTGTCCACCATTTGGTCAATCCGGGGCTGCGGGAAACAATATTTCAGACATGATTTATTGAGTTCAGTGAAAACAATGTAGGACCTTTGTGTACCATTTAGCTTTGGCACCAAGATCGGGTTTTCCAGCCACACCAGATATAATGCTTCCTGGATGAAATTGATGGAGGATAACTTTTCAATTTCATATTTTAGAGATTTTGATCATACTTGATCTAAAGGCCTTCGCTTTTTTCGGACCGGGGTTGCATTCTCATTGATGTTCAGTGCATGACATATGATGTTGCAGTCAATCCCAGTCATGTCTGTGTGGGACTAGGCGAAAACGTCTTGATTTAATTTTACCTAGGAGACTATGGCAGCTCTGACTTCGAGATTAAAATTCCTCCCTACCTAGATTACTATGGTTGGATCGGTGTCACTGATGCACACCTCCTCTATTTCCTCCATCGGTTCTAATGTTCTGTCCGCCTCTATTCTAGGGTCTAATTCATCATCCTCTCGGGCCACCACTTGGGTTGGCTGTGGCTGTGGCACGAGAGCGACATCCCTTATTTCTAAGGGCTATTCACCAACCATGAAGTTGGTCTGCCAGACACATGGTAGCATTTCCGAGCGCTTTTCTGATCTCCCCGTATTGTCCCCACTCGCCGTTGTCACACGAGAACTTCAAACATATGTGGTGGATGGAAGTGACAGCTCCAAAATCAACCAAAGTGGGGTGCCAAAAAATCACGTTGTACGCAATGGGACAATCTAATACCAAAAACATGTAGTACTTGAAAGTGCATTGAGTTTCACCTCCTAATGTAACCAGGAGATGTATCATGCCAATTGAGAGCATTGAATCCCCATTAAAATCGTATATCTGAGTTGGGCATGATGCTAGATCCACCTCCGTCAGGCCGATTGTTGTAAAGGCCGACTTAAATAGGACATTAACAGAACTTCCATTGTCCACCAACACTTGGGATAATCTTTTGTTTGCGATCTGTGCATCGTTGATAAAGTGATCATCATGCGGGAAATGAACATTCCAAGCATCTTCCTCTGTGAAGGTTATTTGTAGATTCATCAGCTTCGAGCACTGGGCCGGGGTCTGGACCAAAGCACACCTCTCACCATCATGATAAAATTTGTTGAGGTACCTCTTTTGATCGTTCCTGGACGATCTTCCTAGATGCGAGCCTCCATATATTGAGGTGGTGTTGTTCCCAGTGAATACGACGCTCCGGGTCCAGAAGCTAGCGGGCCTCCAGGAGGTTGTACTATTGGGCCCCCTGAGGGGCCTATATTCCTTGTCCTGGCGCATATCCTCCCTAAGGAGATCTGATTTGTCTTTGTGCTCTCAGGATAAAAGACTGTTTGGGAGCCAAAGGCTGTACCGAAATTCCGACCGACATCCTCACCCATTGGTGGAGGTATCCTAACTTAATTAGGTTCTCAATTTTTTCCTTCAACTAACAACATTCTTTGGATGTGTGGCCTATGTCCTTGTGATAGGCACATCTCTTGTTCGACCCCCTTTGATTCTTTCCCCTTTAAACATGGGGTCTGGTTTGCAGTAATGAACTACATTGCCTGTGCAAGGTAGATATCTTGTCAAGCATCTACCAAGTTAGTGTATTCCATATACTGGGCCTTGTATCCTCTCTTTCCCTTCTTAGTGGACTCGGCCCATCTTTGATTCTTACTGGGACGCTCCCTTCTGGAGTGAGTTATGCTCGCCTCTACTACTTTTGTCTGGGACTGTTGAATTGCTCCGGGAGCGTAACTGTATCTGGTTGGTGCACATTGTATCCAGAGAAAGAGGCTGAAGATACCGGGGCATATCCTAACGAAGCGGGTGCATAGAGAATCGGGGCCATGAACTGTAGCCTAGGATTTCATGAGGTTCCCGACATTACTGGTGGTTTTGGATAAGAATTGGTTGGGAACTGCGTTCCATATCTGGGAATAGTTTTTGTTGGCGCATGCGGTGTCGGAGACCATCCAAACGCCTGATTTCGGGCTTCTTCCTAGTTGATGTAGCCCTGAGCCCTTCTTATAAACTCTTTCAAAGTGTTTTCTTTCTTTCACTGCATGTCATCCCAGAGAGGAGATCCTGCTCTGATCTCGGACTAAAGGGAAACGTGGCACTACCCATCATCCACCTTTGTTTTTGAGGCTTCCTCCGTGAAGCGCTGGATGTAAGCCCTGAGATTCTAAATGAGATGTTTCTTGATATTTTCCAATGCACTGACCTCCATGTCGACTTTCCTAGCAACCACAAATTGTTTACTGAAGGCTGATTGTAATCCAGACCAAGATTGGATTGACCTCGTCTTGAGCCTTTTCCACCATTCTTCAGTGGATCCGACCAAGGTGAAGGAAAAACACAGGCACTTGTCGTTGTCACAGACATGGGCCACAATAATCAGGCGATTGTAGTGAGATAGATGATCTCTTGGATCCGTATTCCCTGTGTAAGTGATAATGTTTGGCCTTTTAAACCCTTTGGGTAATACCACATCCAAAATATGTTTTGCGCAGGGCTCCTTCCCTTCATCTTCTGAATCGGACCCCCCACCGTCTAGTTTTCGGACAAGGCGGTCTGTTAGCTTCTTAAGATCGGCCAGGTTCTCTATGAACTGTATATCCATTCTACCATCGATGAGAGCTCTCTCTCTTCTCTTGTAGTTTAAATCATTTCTTAGGTCCCCTCCTCGGGGGCGAACCTTTTCTCTACGGGCCTGGTATTTTCTGGCGTTGAGACATTGCGTAAGTCCACGTGGGAGGTGTCATCGCCCGAACTTACAACCTCTAGCTCCCTGTTCTTATGTCCTCCATGACCCTTGTTCACGGATGCACTAGGGCAGACCTTTCTCCCCTGGGCATCCTACCCAATAGCGTTCCGGGGCTTGTTACCCTGCGGGCATTTTCCTTGTGGATTGCTCGGGTGGTTTCGTCCTAGAACGGGACTCACCTGGTCTATCCTAGGGAAATTTTTGGGGTCCACCTTGGTCTTTGGAGCGGGAGGAGACGTAGGAAACTTCTTCTCTGGGTTTGTTTTCTTTATAGGGTCGAACGCTTTGGGTTTCCCTTTATCTTGAACAGGGTTTGAAGGGTCAGCTCCAAGATGGTTAGATCGACCAGAAGCAAAAATTGGGGTCGCATTGTTTTGAGCATCATTCCCCAGTAGTGGGACAGTTGGATGGGTTCCTGCCGGAGGGACTACTGCGGGATCAATGGTGAATTCTTGAGCTGCAATGAATGCTTGAAGTGCCAAACGCGTCTCTTGCATTTGACGGGTGGTTTCTGTTGGAAATACAATCAAAGTACGTAGCGGAATAGGCGTGGTGGGGCCATTGTATTCAGCAATAAAAAATTTCCATCACTCATATCAACAGTTTATATGATCAAGAAAACATCCAGACAGAAACATTAAGATACAATATTATTAATCATGCAACATATATATAAATATACAATACATTTATATATAGGATATAAACATATACATAAATATTCAAGAACATCAGTATTTAACTCTTAAAGCCTAACAAGTGTCCTTGAGTCTTTTTGTATTTTTATCGATCTTTCTATCCAATGCTTTGAGTACTCAAACCACGATCTTCCGGAGTGTTCTCTACACGTCAAGATGCGTGTGGGCACATAGAGAACATGAGTTTGTAATTTAGGAATCACAAGTATTTCTCAACACATGAGAACTTGGATTATGGTCTAACAAATGTTAGAATAAAGAAGAAGAAGACAATCTTTTGTTTGACAAAAATTCTAAAACCTATTCTGAATTGTATCTCTGACTTGTTTTTTTTTTACTTTTCCTCTTATTATTATATATCATATATATAGAGATTATTTTATTACTTTATTATTCATAATAATAATAGTAATATAATAATAATATCATAATGATGATAGGAATTAATTTAAGTAAATATCTAACTTACCAAATTTGAAAAAATATATTTTTAAATTATTAATTAATAAATAAATAAAATAAAAACAACACTGATACAATATCAGTGTACTGATACATGCATGGCATAGTCCTTGGACTGTGTCATGTGTGACCTGCTAATTCCCTTTTCAGGGATATTGCATTTTTCATTTATTTATATATTTAACTAAAATCAATTTTCCACAAATAAGATATTTATATTTTTAAGGAAAATATGACAACCATATTTCAAAATTTTAATTTTAAATTAAAAATTAAAAATTCAAATTGATGATCATAATTATTAACATCTTTTAAAATTCAATAAATCAAAACTATTTTTGACTTACCTATTTTATTTTCTCTCACTCAAATAAATAATTAATTTAAAAAATTAATTAATTTATTTATATATGAATTTCGAAAATTATATATTTAAATTAGTAAATATATTTTCAAAAATTAATAATTAATTCTAAATTAATTATTTAACCTCAATTATCATGTAATTGTATACTTGATCCGAAGAATAAAATTCTTCTCAAATTTCCAAATTACAATTTTACCCTTGTATTAACTCTTACCTTGATATGGTGTTGATAGAGCCACCCTGGGGACTTATGGACCTATAACATCAAGCTCCAACAAATATTAGATTATTAATCAAAGCTCTTTGTTTAAATAATCATATTTATTAATTTAATGATTACTCCACTATAAATATGAAATTGAACTCTTGATAATTATAAACATATATTTACTAAGTATCTTATTAAAGAATAAAGTGTCCATTGATATAATCATTACATACAACATTAATCCTCTATTAATGGTCCATAATTACAAGGGAATAAAATTACTGTTTTACCCTTTTAGCTATATCTTGTTCCTAGAGTACCATTGACTTTACTAGTGAAGGTTATGTCACAACAAGTTTGTGACGTGAGCACTCATAACATTTTCAGTTCCAAAAGTCAACCTAATAGGGAAACATTATCCAATCTATAGGAAGGTATAGATTACATATCTATTAAACTTTGTCCCCGACCATATATATATATATATATCATTGAGTCCCCAAAACAATTGTTCTTAGCCTGATCATTATGACAAACCTTAACGCATGAATCAAAGGATTAGATGACATATATAGGAGTTCATAGCAACCTCAGGATTAAGATCATCGTGTATATGATCATCGTTTGATGTGTTTGATTAATACTATGAAACAATGTTTAAAAATGTATTAACAAAGCACATTTGATCCGGTTCTATATATCACTATATATAAAATACCTTCACTAAAGTGTCCTACTACACTAGTGACCTGGATCTAGGTCATTTATATTCATAATACTAGCGAACCGTACTATAATTAATCTAAATATTCCATAACTTTATTTTACTGCGAACTGTTTTATGTTTATTATCTTAATCTCGACCCTCTCATACCAATATGAGAATAAGACCACATAGATAAACTTTGGAATTTTCTGATATTTACTTAGTATTATTAACATAATGTCAGACATAGTCTATATATAATAATAATTAAATTCAATTATTTATTTTATTTAAAACATTTGTCAACTACAATTGTTTTAAGGGCACTATTCCCAACAATCTCCCACTTGCCCTAAAGCAAACTGAGGCATCTCTTTTAATATGTCAATCAGATTCTCCTAGACGAATTTGGCTAATGAATTCTTTGTTAACAGTTTTATAAGAAACTGTTTTTGAAATTATCTTCAAGATCATTACATCAATTATGTAAAATTGTCTTGAATTAAATGATAATTCATTTAATGTGTTTTACCCTCTCATGATTTGTAGTTCTTCTAGAATAATTGTATCTCCATTGCTTTCGCAATGAGATACTAGTTGTTTATTCTAGTATGAAAACCTTTCAAGAGTGACAAAGAACTCAACTAAATCAAATAGTCTATTTAACTACTCGTAGCTGTTATATTTTGGCTTTTGTGGTGAAATATACAAATCTGAGATGTCTAATACATTTCCTGATTAATGTGTCTCCTCTACAGTTATGGAAGCTGATTCTGATATCAATCTTTGAAGATTTAAAATCAGTTCATCCTTTGGGATTATAGGTCACTGCCTAAATGCACATACCTATAATCTCTATTATATCCAAGATACTCAAAATTAAGTCCTTATAATTATTCAATGACTTAATCCATCATTGGATTGACAACTGCTGACTAATTCTACCGTTCCACAAATGTCAATTTGAAAATATAACATTCGATACATTAAACAACCTATCACTGAGTTGTAGGAATATTGTCTCATGTCCTTCTTTTCTAGTAAAAGAATAAATTGACATTATTATTTAGATAATACATCATCCTGGCTGGGAAGGAAAAAAGCCTTTCTTGGACTTTTGTAATCTAAAGTATTTAAGCTTCTTATCTATATAAGTCGCTTGAGACAATGTCTAATGATTGTTCTTTCAATCTTTATAGATTTGAATGTATAGAACATTCTCAACTTTTCTAAATCTAATATTTAGAAATGTTCAGCTAACCATTTCTTTTCTATTAATGATTTCTCTACATCATTCCCAATGATTAGAACGTTGTCAATATTAAGAATAAGAAACACAACATAATCTTTCTGGTCGAGATCTTCAAATGATTTTGTCATGTCAGCCATTCAGTAAAGACTACTTAGACATCCGTTTAAATTAATCTCATAAAGCAGTGGATAAGAGTATGTAAACATATTTAAGTTTGGTTATAGTAGAAGATATTTATTCGAGTAATAAATTCTTCTTTCTGTTTATAGCCTTAAGTTATTAACCTAACTTTGAAAAGTCTGTACTTTCCTCTGTTCTCCTCTTCATCTTAAATATCCTTTTTCAAACTGAAGTTCAATGAACTTTAGTTGGATGTTCAAGAATCCAGATGTCATAGAATTCCAAATTCTATTTCTAGATTCATGGTGTTTCAACCATTGTTTTCTGTAAAATATTTTTTTATTTCATATAATAGTATGTGAATGAAGTATATTTAGATTGTGTTACACATAATTTAACTATCTTTACATTTGTAATGGAGTAGTTACTAACTAACGTTCCCACTACAATAATGCTTTGCAGAATTTGTGATATTCTTTGGTTTTATCATTGTTAATTATTGGTAACTTGTGTACTTGACTTGCAGTCATTCTAGTACAACTTAACTAGAAAATATAGTGATTATAATAATCGTGCTTCAGTAAAGTAGCATTGAAGAGATACAAACTCTTTTGTGATCTTTTATGATTATTAAATTGTTTCACAAAATGACTCCATGGAAAATTTTCAATTTATTCATATAACTACTTGTGAATTCCAGCTTCTAGGTCTTTGATGTTGTACAATCAAACATGTACATAGTATAACAAGTATTAAAAATCACATAAATAAGAGTAAAGATGATAATGATTACTCATTATCTATTTAATCTTATCTAATATGATTATATTCCATTTCCAAAATGCTAATTTTGCTTAGCATTCTAGTTGTATGTGAGTTGGGTTTTGTTTACTCAAAAATGGCTGTTGATGACGTGTCAAGGATTTCTCACACATGGTTGACATGTGGCAGAGTTGAAGTGAAAAGGTGATGTTCGGTTATCGACCAGATGCATATTTCTTCATTAAGACTGACTATTAGGTGCGACCAAGCTAGTCGCATGATTCAGTTTATTTCCTTATAAGATTATGATCTTGTAATAATTATATTTATTATTTCATATTAATGAGAGTTAAGGCCCAATGGCCCATGTAACCCCCCATTGAGCCTATAAATATGCATGAAATAGCTCGAGGAGGGGACTTTTTGATCTTGGAACCTTTTTCCTGAATATTGAGAGAGAGAGAGAGAGAGAGAGAGAGAGAGAGAGAGAGAGAGCCTATAGTGCGATTATCCATCGTCTTATTGTAATTCTCCCAAAGTTTGCGAAACTCAAGAACCCTAGTTCTTTGATCACGGCTTTGAGACTCAATATTAATAATAGCACTAAGTGGACGTAGGTCATTACCATTCTTTGGGGCCGAACCATTATAAATTGTTGGTGTTTTCTTCTTTTCCATTAGATTAAACTCTTAATTGTCGTTTCATTTCCCGTCGTATATTTGACTCCGCGTCGTTGGCCAAATCAAGGGTCAACAAGTTTGAATTCCAACACTACTACAAAAAAAGATTTTTAGGACTAGCATTGCGAGCCCTAAAAAAGTTTTTAGGACTAGCATTGTGAGTCCTAAAAAAGATTTTAGGACTTGCGGGGCGCGAGTCCTTTATTTGAGAGCCTTAAAAACTAAGGTTTTTTAGGACTCGCAATGCGAGTCCTAAAAAATCTAGTTGAGTGCCTTTAATTAAGTTTTTAGGACTCGCATTGCGAGTCCTAAAAGAAATCTGGTGCAAGTCTTAAAAAATCTGGTTGAGTGTCTTTAATTAAGCTTTTTGGACTCTCATTGCGAGTCCTAAAAGAATGTTTTTAGGACTCGCGTTGCGAGTCCTAAAAAATCTGATTTAGTGCTTTAAGTAATTTTTTAGGACTCGCTTTGCATGTCCTTAAAAGTAATTTTAAAAAAAAAAAATGCAGCTACAATTTTCATTTTGATTTAGAAAAAATATATCCCTTTGAGTGTCCAAAATGTATTATATATGTTAGATTTCTAAAATTTCAAAAGAAAATACAACAAAATAATTTTTTATTAATTACTCAAAAATATCATTTCAGTATTTAGTCTACTCGGCTTACAAAATCATATTACATGATAGTTTACACTACAATCAAATTTTATCATCACCAAATATTAAATAAGAAATGTATACAATGTTAGTGAAATATATTTTTTATTCTAAAAACTTCAACTGTCAATGTTGTCTAGTATTGCGCCAAAGAAATACATCTCAATATAGACCTGCACATTATAAAAAAGTTATTTAATTATAAATATATTATAATTCAAACTTATAAATAAGTAGACACACACAACAATTATAAATATATATATAATAAATGCGAGAATTAAACTATCATTATCATTATAGGTATTCATATAGTCAAGGAGCAAACAATATCTTGTTAGATAGTACTATTTCATAAAATGTTATTCATCCAGTACATAGAGGTATTTCAAAACAGTAGCAAACTACACTAAAATCAACAACAAAATAGACCATAAATCTACCATATTAATCCATTCAACTTAGTTAACAAAATACACCAAAAAAACTAGTTGCACAATACAAAAAATATACCATTAAAACAATAGCAAAATATACCATTAAAACTTTGGATCACAAGATCATGCTCCAATCTTTGACAGACCTCATTTAGTCTCCATTGCACAATAGCAAACTAAATTGTAATTTTTTTTTAATAATTTTACTATTTAATTTTGCTATAACTTTGTAATATAATTCGACACTTACTAAGTTTGGGGGCTCAAATTCCCCTAATTTTCTCTTTGTATTTTAAATTTGTAAACAAAATAGATATTAACATAAAATTTTATGAAAAATTGTTAAAAAAAAGTCTCATTTTTTAATGCAATTAGTCCCTTAAGAAAAACTTTTAGCTCCATCAATTATTATTAATTAGCATGTATATCTTCTAAAAAAAGAATTGAAAAATAGTTTGTTAATTTGCCAAATCTTCATGATAGCATTAATTTTATTAGTATTATTATTATTAGTATTAGTATTAAGAAATGATAGAGTTGTATTATAATGTATTTATATTTTTTCTCATATATTTGACTCATGTCAAAGCCACAAATCGCATCTATCTTACTCTATTTTGCAATATGATAATACAATTTTTACTTTCTATTGATCCAACTTTATGGATGTCAATAATACACCTAGCCAACAATAAAAATAAAATAAAATAATAACTAAAAAAAAAAAAAAAACAATGCACACATCATCATCATCATTTGGCTTTTAACAATCAAATCAAAGTGAAAATGCATAATTAAGCTACGCAAATTGCATTCAAATCAAATAGTTTTGACTAAATTAAGCATCTTTTAAGAGACCCTTTTAATCATAATCCACCTCTTAATCTCTAATTTCGTTAAAACTTTAATACCGACTTATTATTTATTATAATGTTATGGTTCAAGTGGTAAGGAGCTTAAGTGACAAGACATTAGTACTACTTAATTAGTTGATTAATTAAGAAAGAAATATCACTAATTTGAATCCTATCTTGGATGTATAGTGGGTTTCAACTAAACATAATTTTTTTAGCCTATTCTAGTAATTAAAAATTTATCTCAAATCTAAGTATGTATTTAAAATTCCAGAATCAACTTAATTATTAATTAGACCGTTAAATGTTAAATATCTAGATCACAAATTTATCATTGTAGCAGTCATCTTTTTCATATTTCCACATAAAACTAAGTACAAAAAAATCTATAGAAAATCGGACAGCATATCCCTTAATTTACTAGCCTAGCCATCTGTCACAATCAACACCAACATGTCAAACAAATCAAACAACACACAAGTTTTCATCCATATATCACCACAGCACACAAAATTCTCAGAACCTACTTCACTAAGACATGCAAGTTCTCAATCTTCTGTTATCACCGCAGCACACAGAATTCCCGGAACCTACTTCACTACGGATGAATATCTAAGATATTCAAACTCCACTAAAGTGTAATACTAAAGCAATTAGAGAATAAACACATACACATTCCTTCAATTGATCAAAAGGAAAACATAATTATCAAATCAATTACTAGTTCTATTGTTAAGAGACAAACTCAGAATAAGACATTATCCACTAAGTTTAAAAATAGATATCAAGAGCTACGTTAGATTTGAATAAATATTTTGATATAATGCCATGTAACTCATAAATCATGGATGATGATCTAGACTAGGGGTCAATTTTTATTGAAATGGTTTCAAAAATCCTTAATGGAAAAAAAATTGTCTAATAGAAAGCAATACCTCATTTATTTGAAAAACATTTCCCTAAACAACTTCTTAAAGATTAAAAAAAAAAGAGATGAAAATGTTAACATGAAAAGAGTACTAAGTTATACTTATAACTGCTTCCATAGCTCTTCAACTTCCTTTTTACATACGCACTTTTTTGCTCTATTAGATACTGCCATGGCCCAAAAGCCTATCCAAAAATACAATAAATAAAATTCAACTTAGCTGAGTTACAGAGACCATAAAAATATCTGACTTTCATTTTTTTGTTGACTATAACTCTACCCATAATTATCCAGTTCACACTTTTCTAATCTTCCCCGAGCCGTCACTAGCTACTGCAGTAAGGAAAACTTGCATAAATTTCACACATCACACTTCAAAATCCAATATCACAAATACCTGATTTGCATCATAAAAAGAGAACCCAATAGATACAAGAGTGCATATATATACTCATAACTAAATTAATGCTAAGAAAGCTAACTTTCAGAACTAAATCAAACAACTTATTGCAAATAAATCATCACATACAAATAAATAAGAAACCTAAATAAAAAAGAAAGATATCAAAACTTTTGGTCAAACAAAATTTAGAAAAAGCCAGAAAACAACAAGAAGAAAACTCCCCAATCCTCTGTTTTAAAATGTCCCACCGAGTGTCAATGTCAAGAGCATGAGGCAAAACAAATAACATTCCATTTTAAAGATCATATACTGTATATAATAATGCTATTTGCAAGGCAAAACCCTATTAAATAAATATATATACAAAGAAGTATATTTAAACAATAAACATATTGTATATAATACTCTTTCTTCGTTTTGATTCTCTCGCTCTCTCTCCACTATTTTGGAAAAAAATAGAGTTTTTTGGTCATCTAAAGAAATTCTTAAAGTAATTAATTGAGGATATATTAAGAACAATTTAAACAATAAATATTTAAAATAGGAGCAAAGAACACATCTTTAGACTTTAAAGTCAATTTATTCACTATTTTGCATAACCAATATTCTTAACTAATTGTAAAACTCAATATGAAATAGCCACTACTTCAGAGAAAATTAGACATATTGGATGACTCAAAACACTAATTAAACCAACAATATTCTTATTATTCAAGAACAAGTCTCACGGTTAACCAAAAAAAATTTATAATTCAATGAGAGTAAGAAAAAAATGTGTGTCCCTATCATTGTATTATAATCTTACTTAATCAAGTTTTGCTCTCCTCCCAGCCAAATATAATGTAAGAATGAGTTGCCATTTAATATTCAACTAGTAATTTCTTATAAATAACAATAAACTATAGATGTCAAGAGTCTCACCTGTCAACACTGTTGAAACTTATTGTTACTCTAATATATCACTCAATTCAATCAATGCATATTTATATGAGTGTTGGAAGCTACAGGAAATTGAAGTAAAGTAAATATTAATAAAGTAGTCAAGAAAATGAAGGCATATAAAAAAGATAAGTATTATTAAAATCAAATCCAAGTCAAACCCATTATATTAATCAACCATTGGTTTCTCTTTATTAAGTAACAGACTAGAAAAAAGAAAAGAAAAGATATAAATATATATATATATATATAAATACTCCCCTGCAAGAACACTCATTATATATCATAATCGAAGTCCAAACCAGAAGAAATTTGATCCAACATACACCATGGCTATAAACTAGAAGAACACCTTATTAAGTGACAGACTAGCTAGAAGTAAAAGATATATATATATATATATATATAGCAAGAACACCCAAGAAGAACAATGTTCTTCTCTTACAATACTTTTGCTTTCTCTCTCAAGAAAACACTCACTTTTGTAATATGAACAAAACCTAAAAGTATCTCAATTTAATATATAATTTGTGTTCCTTATATAAATATATAAAGACAAAACTCATAATACAAATGAGTATGAAAAAGAAATAGAGAGTTGAAAGCTTACTTCTTCAACACTATTCTGAAACAGCTCTTGTCGATCAAAGGGGTGTTTTAAAATGCTCAAAATAGAACAAATCTGAAGAAATCAACAAAAAATTCAGATAAAAAAATAGGTGGAGAAGCTAGTGTGGTGATCTAAGACAAACTTAAAACACAATATATGAATGAGTGCTTTATGATATTCATACCAGGAGAGCATTCGAACCAAAACTTTGAAACAAGGGACGTTCGGCCTCCCCTTAAGTCCTCCACGTATATAGATATAGACACACATATACATATATATATATATATATTTATACCAGAAATGAGGCAAAACTTTCATGTGAGAGGAAGCCGTGTTGTTTATATATAAAATAGATGCAAAATTTCATATCAGAAATAGAAGAGAAGAACACCTGGCACCGAGAACACATGTCGTGGTGGCTGAGATCGCCTGGCACCAAGAACACTTGTCGTCGCCGGTCGGTTTCAAACCCAGCCCAGAACCAGCGCCGCCGCCGCAACCGGATATGCTGGAGCCGAGAACCCATGACGCCGAAGAACCAGTCCCGAGGGTCGACGCTTGCTACTCGCCTCACCTCCTTCGTCTCCGTTCACCACCAGCAGCCACCCTCCAACAAGCCTATCGAAACCTATATAGTCCAAACCTAATTTAATCCCCAAATGTGAGATTTTTATTTTGTGTGCTGAAAATTTTTGAACCCCCAAATTTTTGAAAAAAAGTAAATTTTATGTGTCCTTTTTATTAAACAATCCTTAATACTTTTTTTAGGACTCAGAAAGGAAGTCCTTAAAATTATTAAGTAAATAAACATAAAAATCACTTATTTTTTAGCTAGGATTTTTTTAGGACTCACATATTTTTTTAGGACTCGCAAAGTGAGTCCTTAAAGAGTATTAAAGACTCCCAAAATAAGTCCTTAAAATTATTAAGTAAAAATACACTCATTTTTTATCCCACATTTTTTTAGGACTCGCATATTTTTTTAGGACACTCATTGCGAGTCCTAAATTGTGTTTTTTTAGGACTCTCAATGAGTGTCCTTAAAAGCTCCATAAACATTTTTAAGGACTTACATTTAGGTTTGTGTCCTAAAAAAGTGTCCCATAAATGGTATTTTGTAGTAGTGCAAGTTCACATACAAATTACTTGAATTCCGAATTCGAGTTTAGACTTCCTTTTGATCAGATCAAGCAAGTCTCCAAGTGACTTTACTTTGAATGATGCATGACAATTTTTAGAAATTTTCTTTGCATTTAATCAAAGTTAAACATATCTTAAATAAATGTCAATCAATATTGACTTACTATTTATTATTTCGTTTAGGTTTGAACATTAAAAGGTTCAACATACATCTCTATGTATTAGCTAAACGATTATGTGATTTTTGAGCCTTTATAAGAGAAATATCTTTTGGTTAACTTTAATTAATAGACTATATAAACAAGGAGAGAACCAATGAATGGTTCCAATAAAAGATTGTCTTTTATTTGTTTTATGTGTCTAATTAATTACTAGGAAATCGCAAAAATAATTCACATATATGTTTCACTTAATTGTTCTTGGAATAAGATGTCTTAATTATTAAATCTATGATTTGCACAATAATAAAAAATTCATAATTATCATTTATACTCATTGATGAAATAGGTAGCACAAGTATATTTCAAAAATAATAACTGAATTTATTATTCAAAAGAAATACTAAACTTGTTCATTCATCAAATAAAGGAATCTAAAAACATAGTTTCTAGAAATAATTCTAGAACTATTTTAAAGAAAAAAAAAACTTAATACATAGTTGAAAATGAAAATCTAACTTCCATGTCAGTTATCTCTTGGTTTACCAATCTGCAATCATTTTCTTGTTTTTCTTTCGCATTATTTTTTTTTCTTGAATAATGCGCTCCTGAAAACAAGATAAAATATGGTTTGTGGCATAAAAATTTGAATCAACTATTCAAATATATTAAAAGGAGATAAGCAAATCATATTTACCCTTTCTCTTTGCAAACTTCTCAAGTGATCAAAAGAATTTCTTTTGATCCTTTCCCATATCTCGTATGTAGAACTAAGGTTCACATATATCGATTTAATATCGCCAGGCATAGTCTTTAGTATGCAATGACGAGCCGAAAAATTAGATCTCATCCAATCCGCATATTTTTTATGACTATCATAATCAGATAAAGTTGATGGCTCATCTGGATTCACATCAATGATTGCATCATACACATTTAGTTCACTAAGAATTATGTGTATATTTCTGTACCACACATCAAGATTGTTGAAGTCTAAATGAAAAGTACTTAGGTAGCTATCACGAGGATTCACTGGTTCTTTCACATTTTGAAGTTCTTGATCAGGATTAAGAGAATTAACCATTGTTGCTGGGAATAAATAAATAAAATATAATGAATTAAAACATATAATAAATATAAGATTTTATTTGGAAAATTAAACATGATGCATGAATGCAACATATAGAAACATATAAAATATATACAAATCCACGATAAATAATTTGAAAATTAATGGACCGCCTTAGGGTAAGTCAGACTAACTCCAAATTAATTTTGAGACAAATCTCAATTTCATAAGTGACAACTTAAAAACGTCTTTGTCTCTTTTGACGTATGAACTACCGCTAGTTTGGTTAAGATGCACTAGTCATGCTCAAAAGCCTAGATACACCTTTGAAGTGTAACCCATTATTTTCAATCAATGACTTAACTCAAGAGTGTGCCTTATGGTCAGTCAACCTTGAAATACATCAATAATTATATTCTCATAAGACAAGTCAACCTTGAGATAAAATAAACATATTCAGAAGTCTTTCCTTAGGGAGACCGCAAACAGAGGCGACACGAGACCCTTCCTATGCCTCTCAGTGTTCCACCAATAATGGAGACCATGTGACTTATTATCATAACTCCATCTCCCACTCACTATTTTAAAAAATGTGTTTTTTCACAAAATCAATATTTTTCAATTTAGTTTTAAAAATAAATTTAATTATTTTTACCAAATGATATTCTAATAATTACAATCCAATTAAGCAAAACAAAACAAAATTGTGCCCTTAATTCTAATTATAATTTTTCTTTAATGAAGAGAATATCATGTTATTTTAATAAAACATTAAATTAAACAGTTTTAATTTTGTTTTACCATCTTAACTAATTAAGACTAAATTTATTATTATATGATTCATCATATATAAACATATGACAAAAATTATAGGACGTTCCTAATAGCATGTTTCTACACGAATGTAATGCATGCTAATTGTAACTATGTGGGTATATGAATGGCATGTTATAATGCATGGTAAAATATTAAACACTTTAATCACATTCAACCATTTATAATAGGTAAATAAATGCCTGATGAAGAGCTCATTGATCTTGAACCTTAAGATTGTTGAGTCAATGCCACCATTTTCTATATCCATTTTGAATTATATAAACTTTTTAATTATTTTAAACAAACTCTTAAAATAATTAAACTTTGGGTTTTAACACCCAAAAAGTTTCTAAGGCCCAATTTGAATTTGGGTAATTTAATCAAAAATAAAATTAAACAATTTAATTTTAATAAATTAAAATTCAAGGTAATTTTAATTTTGGATATTTTAATTAAAGCAATTTTAATTATGCAAGATAGCAATTAAACCATTTTTAATTAAGGAAAATAATAAATATTATTTCAATTAAAGAAATTTCTAAATTAAAACCATTTTTAAATAAATTTATGATTTTTAATTAAATCAATAATTAAAAAAATTATGGTAACTACACATTAGGGTTTGTAAGATACAAACCCTAGGTGTGTACCAAGAGGGGTGGAGGCTGGAGGGTGGTCCAGTGGTGGAGGCTCGGTTGGGAGCAGGGGCGGGTGGCAGGCGCAGGGCTGGGATACTCTGGTGCGCTGACCAGGCTTAGGTGGGTGCGCAGGGGAGCGTGCTGGCAGACACAGCGTGGGGTGCAGGCGCGCACGGGCTGGCTGGCGCAGGGGGATGGGTCGGGGCTTGGGCTCGGGCCATCTTGGAATTTCACCCATAATTTTTAAAAGAAAAATTACAAAATTCCTATGCCCCAAAATTGTCTTACATATTTCATATTGAAATTTTAAGAACAATTCCTAAACCCAAAAGCACCATGATAAACTACCCTTAAGAATCTATCATCATGAAAATAAACATCCGTCTATTCAAACATATATCACATATAATATAAAAATGCACATAATCCCACACAATAATTAATAATATGTATAGATTAATGACTTGCTCTGGTACCAATTGTTGGAAAAATAATCAGAGTATGAAAGGGAATTGGCGTGGTGGGCCCATTGTCTACAACAATAAAAATTTCCCATAACTCATATAAACAGTTTATATGATCAACAAAACATCTAGACAAAAACATTAACATACAATATTATTAATCATGCAACATATATATAAATATACAATATATTTATATATATATCATATAAACATATACATAAATATTTAAGAACATAAGTATTTACCTCTTGAAGCCTATGAAGTGTCATTGAGTCTTTTCATATATATATTGATCTTCCTATCCAACGCTTTGAGTACTCAAACCATGATCTTCCGGAGTGTTCTATACTCCTCAAGATGTGTGTGGGCACATAAAGAACATGAGTTTGTAATTTAGGAATCACAAGTATTTCTCAACATATGATAACTTGGATTATGGTCTAAGAAATGTTAGAATAAAGAAGAAGAAGACAATCTTTTGTCTGACAAAAATTGTAAAACCTATTATGAATTGTATCTCTCACTTGTTTTTTTTTTTCTTTTCTTCTTATTATTCTATATCATATATATAGAGATTATTCTATTACCTTATTATTCCTAATAATAGTATTAATATAATAATATCATAATGATGATAGGAATTGATTTAGGTAAATATCTAACTTACCAAATTTGAAAAATCTATTTTCAAATTATTAATTAAATAAATAAATAAAATAAAAGCAACACTGATACAATATCAATGTACTAATACCCGCATGGCACAGTCCTTGGAATGTGTCATGCGTGAACTGCTAATTTCCTTTTTCATGGATATTGTATTTTTCATTTATTTAACTAAAATAAATCTTCCACAAAATAAGGTATTTATCTTTTTAAGGAAAAGATGACAACCATATTTCAAAATTTTAATTTTAAATTCAAAGTGATGATCATCATTATAATCATCTTTTAAAATTCAATAAATCAAAATCTAATTTTGACTTACCAATTTTATTTTATCTCACTCAAATAAAATAATTAATTTCAAAAATTTATTTATTTATTTATATGAATTTCGAAAATTATATATGTAAATTAATAAATATATTTTTGAAAATTAATAATTAATTCTAAATAAATTATTCAACCTCAATTATCATATAATTGTATACTTGACTCGAAGAATAAAATTCTTCTCAAATTTCCAAATTATTGTTTCACCCTTGTATCAACTCTTACCTTGATATGGTGTTGATAAAGTCACCCTGGGGACCTATGGACCTATAATATCAAGCTCCAATAAATATTAAATTATTAATCAAAGCTCTTGAATTTGAGGATGAGGAACCTTTCTTATTCGTTGGCACTGTGCATGGACCCCGAGTACCTATGATTTCAGCATTGAGGGCTAGAGATCTACTACATGGAGGTTGCATAGGATTCCTAGCCAATGTGGTGGATACCACACAAGTCGTGCCAGTGGGACCGGAAGAGACTAGGTTGGTCTGTGAGTTTTTGGACGTGTTTCCAGAGGATTTACCGTTGTTGTCGCAACACAGAGAGATTGAGTTTGTTATTGAGCTGACACCAGGGATAGAACCAGTGTCTAGGGCACCTTACAGAATGACCCCAACTGAGTTGAAAGAACTTAAAGTACAATCACAAGAGTTGTTGGATCTGGGTTTTATCAGACCTAGTTTCTCGCCATGGGGTGCGCCCGTGTTATTTTTGAAGAAGAAGGATGGTTCTTTAAGGATGTGCATAGACTATAGAGAACTAAATAAGTTGGCTCTTAAGAACAGGTATTCTCTACCAAGGATATATGACTTATTTGACCAACTGCATGGAAAAATAGTATTTTCGAAGATAGATCTTCGATCTGGTTATCACCAGTTGAGGATTAAGGAGGAAGACATACCAAAGACAGCTTTCCGCACTAGATATGGGCACTATGAGTTTCTCGTTATGTCGTTTGGTTTGACTAACGCCTCAGCAACTTTCATGGACTTAATTAACAGAGTGTTCAAGGACTATCTGGACCAGTTCGTGACGTCTTCATTGATGATATTTTGGTTTATTCATAGTCCGAGGATGAGCATGAGCAACACCTCAGGTTGGTCTTGCAAAGATTGAGAGAGCACAAGTTGTTTGCAAAGTTTAAAAAGTGCGAGTTTTGGTTACCATGGGTGACATTCTTGGGTCATATCGTTAGTAGAGATGGGATCAAGGTAGACCCAGCTAAGATTGAGGCTGTTAGGAATTGGCCAAGGACAAGGAATGCCCCCGAGATTAGAAGCTTCCTTGGATTGGTAGGCTATTATAGGAAGTTTGTGGAAGGATTCTCAAGAATATCGACCCCACTGACAGAACAAACACGTAAGAATCAGAAGTTTATGTGGTCAGATAGATGTGAGAACAGTTATCAGGAGTTAAAGCGACGTTTGATTACCACCCCAGTCCTGAGTCTTCCAACAGATCATGAGAAGTTTATAGTTTATTGTGATGCTTCGAGGTAGGGGTTAGGTTGTGTCCTTATGCAGGCAGAGAAGGTGATTGCTTATGCGTCACGACATTTGAAGGATTATGAGCAGAGATACCGAACCCATGATCTGGAGTTGGCAGCGGTGGTCTTTGCATTAAAGGTATGGAGGCATTGCCTTTATGGAGAGAAGTGTGAGATATATACAAACCACAAGAGCCTCAAGTACTTCTTTACACAAAAGGATTTGAATATGAGATAGAGGCGTTGGTTGGAACTAGTGAAAGATTATGACTGTGATATCCTTTATCATCCAGGGAAGGCCAACGTGGTGGTTGATGCCCTAAGTCGAAGAGGTCCAGGACAGTTGTATAGCGTGAGGCAGATATCCAAGAAGTTAGCAGAGGATATGGCCAAAGCAGGGATTGAGTTATTAGTGGCCAGTTAGCCAACATTACCCTGCAGTCTACACTCCTAGAAAGGATAAAGGAGAGTCAGTTACAAGAGCCATAGTTGGTGAATATTAGAGAGGATGTTCTAGCTGGAGCAGCTAGGGACTATTCTATATCAAATATGGGTCTGCTAAGATATAAGGGTCGAATTTGTGTTCCAATGGATGTTGTTATTAGACGGGAGATTCTGGCTGAATCTCATACCACTTTGTATTCCTTGCATCCCGACACCACGAAGATGTGCCAAGACTTGAAAACTTTGTATTGGCGGTTGGGGATGAAGGGTGATGTAACAGAATATGTAGCTAAGTGTCTGACGTGTCAGCAGATTAAAGCTAAACATCAGAGACCAGCAGGACTATTGCAACCCTTAGACATTCCAGAGTGGAAATGGGAAGACATCGCAATAGACTTTGTGGTGGGATTGCCTAAGACAGTGAGTCAGCATGATTCGGTATGGGTGATTGTAGACAGATATACCAAATCGGCTCACTTTCTACCAGTGAAGACGACTTATACTGTTGACCAATATACAGATCTCTATGTAAAAGAGATAGTGCGTCTTCATGGAGCTCCGAGGTTGATCGTGTTAGATCAAGACCCCACTTTTACTTTTAAGTTATGGGGAAGTTTGCAGAAGGCAATGGGCACGCAGCTAACGTTTAGTACAGCTTATCATCCTCAGATTGACCATCAGTCTGAGAAGACTATCTAGATACTGGAGGACATGCTGAGAGCATGTGTACTATATTTTGAGGAGTCTTGGAGTAAATATTTACCCCTGATAGAGTTTTCCTACAACAACAACTATGGCTCCTTATGAGATGTTGTATGGTAGGAAGTGCAGGTCACCTATCCACGGGGATGAGTTGGGTGAGCGCAGATACTTTGGTCCTGAGGCAGTTCAGAGGACCAATGAAGCAATTGAAAAGATCAGAGCTCAGATGCTCGCATCACAGAGTAGACAGAGAAGTTATGCCAATCTGAAGCGTAGGAACGTGGTGTTCCAAGTGGGATACTATGTCTTCCTTAGAGTCTCGCCACTAAAGCGGGTGAGGAGATTTGGAAAGAAGGGCAAGCTGAGCCCTAGGTTCATAGGACCATTTAAGATCCTGTAAAGGATCGGTTAGGTGGCCTATAGGTTGGCATTACCTTCGCCGTTGTTGGTCGTGCACAACGTGTTTCATATTTCGATGCTGTGGAAGTATGTATCTGATGAGACTCACGTACTGAGTTATGAAGATCTGGAGCTACAGACAGATTTATCCTTTGAGGAGTAGCCAGTCCAGATATTAGACAAGAAGGACAAGGTCCCGAGGAATAAAGTTATACCATTGGTGAAGGTATTATGGAGGAATAGCAAGGTCGAGGACGCGACCTGGGAGTTGGAATCAACCATGCGGTACCAGTATCCCGAGCTGTTCAGGTAAAATTTTGAGGACGAAATTCCTATATGGAGGGGACAGTTGTTGTTATATTATTTTATAATATAATGTAATATTATATTATTTTATAATATAATGTTTTAGATTAAATAAATGTGACATAGAGTGTCACATATTGTAACATATAATAGAGAATTACATTATTTGGATATATGTGAAATATCCAAACATGTAACATATTTGGTATTACAAATTCATCACAAATTTGTAACTCCTAAATATCACCCATTATTGTGTAGATTTGTTGTTACACAATATTGAGATGAATTTCTTAAAGCCATATGAGAAATGGCTGATAGAGATGTGATTTTAACTCCCATATTGTGTATGGAAGTTACAAAATCAAGTGGGAATAAATTGGCACGTTTTGGAAAAAACTTAAAAAAATTGGTTGCTGAAAATGACCAAGGGCCGCGGCGCTTGAAACAAGAGCCGCGGCCCTAGTGGCTGACAGCTTCATACAATTTCGATTTTTATCCAATTTTGAACGATTCCAACAGCCAAGTAACTCCCAAATCTCTATTTTAATTCCATAAAACACCCAATTAATCATTGGTAACAACCATGGGGGTTGGTGGAATTTGAAATTCAAAGGGTGTCTCTAAACTCTATAAATAGGAGCCTAATGCTCACTTGTAAGACACACCATTTCTATCCACTAGAGCACTTGGCTAGAAACACCTTGAGGCTTGATTATTCCAGAAAGCATTTCCAAAATCTGTGAGAGATCCCTTAGTGCTTGAGTTAGGGGGAAATAAGCTTTTGGACAAAGGTTTCAAACCTTGTTCAAGTTGGTGATCCCCAATACTCTTTACTTTGGTTGTGTGAGTGAGAGTTCTTTGTTCATTGTTCTTATTCTTGTTCTTTTATTCTATTGCGTTTCTTTTCTTCTATTATTCACTCTTTTACATGTATCTTTTGTTTTAGAGTTGTAATCTCATCTATATCTTTTCATTATACTACTTCTAGTTTATTTGTATATTTTGTCTTAGAGTTGTATTTTCTATTTCTATCATCTTCTACCTCTTTCTTTATATTTACATGTATCTTTTGTCATAGAGTTGTAACACTTTTTAATCAATCAATATTTATTTGTAATATATTGTCTAGAGTTGTAATATTATCTTACCATTTCCATTGAGGCAATATTATTTTTCCTAACATTCAAAAGCTTATCCCCATTGTTGTTTCAATGGAAGGTGAAGCAATCAAGATCATGAACCAAGACCTAGTGAGGTTTGATGGATCCCATTGAACTAGGTGGTAAGACAAGGTAAGTGTAAATGTATACACTCTTTTGTATTATAGTGATGAGATTTTATTTCATGTATTAGCATATGTGACACACCTATTTGTGATAGTTAATGTGTAATCCTTAGAAGTGAACTTTTGAGAAGCTCAACATAATCTAGTGATTGTTAATCTTATGTGTATGCTATATGTGATATAGTAAGACATACATTTGACATAAAAATTAATTTTTGAGAATTTATTGATTTTGATTTTGTGAATCAATAGAATATATCAAAATGTGGATATGTGAATTATTGTATGATATTTGTGATATATTTACAATATAATTATGTGATTCAAAATGCATGCTAATATGATGGGTATATGTTGACAAATTTAGTGAAATTTCTTTGAGACATAATTATGTTAATATATAAAAGTATATTGATATATACATGAGAATTATCATGATTAGTATGGTGTGCCATATAATATGATTATTAAGGTGATAATAATAATATAAATATGTTTTATCATATTTTATTGCAATGTGATGAGTTGCCATTTATTTGGTAAATAAAGAGAATTATTTGAGAAACTAAAATTTCTCATTTTAGTGTTGACCATCTCAGCTTATGAGATAAGAAAAGATGAACCTAAAAGGGTCACATCTTTTGATAAGAGTCTTGCTATTGCAAGAAAATGGATTAAGAGAATCCAAAATTTTGGAATGAAATATTGACCTATAGGCTTGGAGTCTAAAGTTTGGTCAAAAGAGAAATATTTGAGAATTATTTAGTGACAATAATTCTCAAATATTCAATGTCTCAATGAGGTGACATTACAAAATTGGAGAAGCAATTTTGAATCTTTATACCAATAATGAATAAGGTTTAAGATAATTTTATTCATTCTTGATAAAGATGGTGATATGTTTTAAATTAATCTCAATGAGGAGATAATGTTAAACCAAAGCATTAGAAATCAAAGTGTTTAAATAAATCATTGAGGGTTTATTTTCTTTAATTAAGTGTTTAAAATTGACATCTTCAAATTGATTTTGACTAGAAAATCAATGGATGTCAAAATGATGTTTTCAAAAGAATCTCAAAGAGACTCTTAGAAAACGCACAAAAGTTGGTTAAGTGACTTTGAGATTATTTAGTCAACTAAATAAAAAGATTAAGGTGCTAAGAAGTGATAGAGGAGGAGAGTACTTCTCCAATGAATTCAATACATTTTGTGAAGAAAATGGTATAATTCATGAGTGCACTGCACCTTATACACCACAACATAATGGTGTTTCCGAAAGGAAAAATAGGACTTATCTAGAGATGATAAATTCTATGTTGGTGTTTTCTAATTTGAACTTCAACTTATGGGGTGAAGCGCTTTTAACCGCTTGTCACATTCTTAATCGAATACCGATGAAGAAAAATGAGATATCTCCATATGAGTTATGGAAAGGAAGAAAACCCAACATATGGTACTTCAAAGTGTGGGGGTGTCTTGCATATTGCAAGAAAAACGAACCTAATAGAACAAAGTTAGGTTCAAGAGCCATAAAGTGTGCTTTTGTTGGTTATGCCAACAATAGTAAAGCTTATAGGCTATTAGACTTAGAGTCTAATATTGTGATTGAATCTAGAGAAGTTGAATTCTTTGAGAATATGTTATGTGACAACAATTCTCAAGCTTCAACATCTTTAAAGGAGAATTTGTTATATGAGAACAACTCTCAAGCTTCTACATCCAAAGTTGATTCTCAAGAGGAGAATTCTCAAAAGGATGTAAAGCAGCCCTTTGAACCTAGAAGAAGTCAAAGGCTTAAAAATCATAAAAGTCTAGTAGTGGATGAGATAGATTCTCAACGAATTTCATTCTACATGGTAGAAGGAAATAGAGAGGAAGTCATTAGGAAAATTCCTATTGTACTTCTCGTCGAGGATGATCCTAAGACTTATAGAGAAGCTATGCAATCGAGAGATAGTGCATTTTGGAAAGAAGCCATCAATGATGAGATGGATTCCATTTTTTCCAATAACACTTGGGAATTGGTAGACCTCCCACTGGGGTCTAAGCCAATTGGGTGTAAGTGGGTATTTAGGAGAAAATACCACACTGACGGCATTATCCAAACCTTTAAAGCTAGATTAGTAGCTAAAGGGTTTAGGCAAAAAGAGGGTATCGATTATTTCAATACCTATGCCCCCGTTGCAAGAACAACTTCTATAAGAATTTTGTTCGCTTTAGCTTCTATACATAACTTGTATGTTCATCAAATGGATGTCAAAACGGCATTCCTTAATGGTGACCTCAATGAGGAGGTCGGCTTATTATGTAACTTAGATGTTGTAACTAGTTTTTAAACTAATGTTTTTTGGGATCCCGTGTAAAGAACATGTTTTTGGGTTTAATGAAATGGTTATGACTTGACCAAAATTTTCAATACCTAAACTTGTAGTGGCTTAATCACATGTTTAGTCCAAATGACTTGTTTAGAAAGTCCAGCACTGGTTTTAAACACACTTGGTAACAGACCCTAATTAGCAGGGTATGTACATTCATTGCTAAAGACAAGCTTGACTCAGGGTTGGGTAACTATTAATATAGTTATGTGTATATTTGCTTAAATGGATTATATATGCTTTACTTGCTAGTTTAAATAAGAAGCATGAGCTATTCTGATAGAGCCTGGCCCTTGACTACGATATATAGGTTGAGAATGTGGTTATTAGCATGATAGACATTTGTTAATGCTGTAGAAATGCTTATTAGCGTCATTATTGTTGATGAATGTCAGAAACGCTTATTAGCGCTGCTGTATGTGTGCATTGGATAGGGATGCTTATCAGCACCATTACATGTTAAAGGAAAATGCTTATTAGCATCGTTAAATGGTTATGCATGCTGGAAAGTGCTTATTAGCATTCTGTTTGCTCTTGAGTATTGGAAATGTTCAATAGCATTATGTTATGTGTATGCATGCCAAGAATGTGCTTTTTAGCATCTTGTTCAAGTATTATTATGAATTCCTCTGCTTATTAGCATGGTTGTTAAGTGTGAATTATTGGGATGCTTATTAGCATTGTCAATGCATGTGGATGCTTATTCGATCGATTTTGAACAGTGGGTTGATGTGAGATACTATTTTTACCACCTAATAAGCCGAGTCATTGATTGGAGATAGACTTGGAAGTATGCTTCGAGGGCAATCTAATGACCTAGCCGGCGATGGGAATCAGGTTGAAAGTAACAATCAGGTTTAGAACCCTCCGCCAGTCTCTGAGAACTGGCAACAGATTCTTGCAGACATGCAAGCTAGACTGCAAAGACAGGATGAAGAGATTCGCCAGTTGAGGCAACAGCAGGTTCCGGCTGGGAGCGCTACATCAGGGGTCCCATCTGCTGTTCTAGAACCGGTTGTACAACAACAAACATAATTAGAGAACTGTTGGGAGTTAGTGTATGAAGGGTTCAGGAAACAACACCTTTCGGTTTTCGAGGGCAGCGCAGATCCACTTAAGGCAGAACAATATATGGCTATGATTACATCCATCCTAGATTTTATGAGGGTGGTGGGCAATGCGAAAGTGGCTTGTGCCACGTACATATTTTGGGAGGATGCCTAAATCTGGTGGGAGGTGGTGTCCCAGACTAGGGATATAACCACAATGAATTGGGAAGAGTTCAGAACCCTCTTCAATGAGAAATATTACAATGAGGCCATCATAGCTGCAGAAGCCAGGGAATTCAATACACTTTTACAAGGGAATATGTCGGTGACCGAGTATGCCCTGAAATTTGATATATTAGCCAAGTTCGCTGCAGACCTGGTGCCCACTGATGGGACAAGGAAGGAAAGATTCCTTCAGGGGCTACAGCCTATGATAGCCCCGGATGTCAGAATTACCACCGTACTTGAAGTGACAACATATGCTCAGGTAGTGGAGAGAGCCCTTATAGCAGAGGGTGCTGAGAATAAGATCTGGCGCGAGAACACGGCCAGGAGGGATATAAGGAGGATGGGACCTCCCTTCTCAGGATAAGGTAGGGGCAGAGGCCCCAGTGACCAGAAGAGGAAGATCCCAGATACTAGTTCAGCTCCTAGACCTGATAGCAGGCCACAGGGTGTACAGATTGGCTACTAGGGCGGCAATGAGAACTGGAAGACATATCCAGAATGTGCCAGATGCAGGAGACGTCATTTGGGCGAGTGTCGGGCGAAGACTTGTTTTGTATGTGGAATTGTGGGGCATCTCAAGAAGGACTGCCCAAGAGTGAAGAAAGAAGAACCTAAGAAGACAGACAACTCGACTCCAACTCGAGTATTTTCATTGACACAAGCCGAGGCTGAAGCTAGGCCTTCAGTGGTCACAGGTTAGCTTTCTAGTGCTGACATATCTTATTCTGTGTTGATTGATTCTGGTGCTACACAATCTTATGTTTCTAGTAAGATTATTGATGGACTGTGTAGGCCCTGTGAGTTTTATGCTGTGGGATTTGGAACGTTGCTACTGTAATGCCCTAAACACCAGGGACCATTACGGTGTACATTTTAAACAGTGCTAAACTCGCTCATCGAGTCATTTGGCCATAATCGTGTAACTAAGTATGATTAGCAGTTTAGGTTTAAATTTTTTTGGTTAAGATATAACGTTTCACTAAAACATTTACTGTATACATTGAGATCCCAAAAATATAATTTAAAGGTTAATTACAACAACATATTTACAACCAGCCGATCTAAGCAGATAAATATGGTTTAACCCTAGTTCCTCTTTCAACCCTCGACCATGGTGGTCGAGCAGCCGCATAAGTACACATCGTCACCTAAGCTCTTCAACTCAAGGATGGTCTAGCTTTCTTTTGCCTTTACCTGCACTACATAGCACCCGTGAGCCAAAGCCTAGCAAGAAAATTCAATATGCTCATGAACAGTAATAACATGTCATCAAATCATAATGTGCATGCCTAGCAGTAATAGCCTTAATCACGCATGCAAATAAGTTCAAATAATGATGGTTGTGGCCATGCCTTCCTGCAAGGATGACTATCAAGTCAGTCCTAAACAGATGAGTGATTTACACTTGAGGTTCCGATAACCATGGTGGGCTTATAGCCCTATTCAAAGTCACTAACATGGGATCCGCACCCTTAGATGAGTGATTTATAAGCAAGTCACTAACATGGGATCTGCACCCTTAGATGAGTGACTGATAAGCAAGTCACTAACATGGGATCTGCACGCTTAGATGAGTGACTAATAAGCAAGTCACTAACATGGGATCTGCACCCTTAGATGAGTGACTGATAAGCAAGTCACTAACATGGGATCTGCACCCTTAGATGAGTGACTGATAAGCAAGTCACTAACATGGGATCTGCACCCCTAGCCATGTGACGATATGGTCACCTAGGTCTTCTGGCCCTGGCTCTAAGTAACTAGTCATAGACTAGACAAGCGCTTTTAGTTTTTCATCAATGCAGATGTCAATTAGATCTAATATTTTTGGCTCTGCGTTCATGACGCTTATGCCGCTCCAGACTCATAGGTCAATAACACACGACAATAACACACGACCAGTGCTCAGTACTACTGTCAAACTTGACTAGTAAGTCACAGCTTCATAGTCAAATTTGACACCATTGCCGATTTTGACTAGTAAGTCAGTGCCACACGCAAGTAAGAAATGCTTCCAGGCATATATCATATGTCAAATATCCAAATGTAGGGCATTCATCATGCTTACTTAACAATTGCTAGCATAAATAGGATCATGCACAAACATAGAGACTCAAGCTCTGATCAATCTCATATTCAACATTCATAGCATGCCCTAACCACATGTTTCTCGTGCATCACATGCATCACATACTTGGTGCAGTTTTCTTACCTCTGGTTCGAGCAAGAAATAACAATTGAACGACCCTTGAGAACGATCGATCCTTTGATTCTTTAACGGTCACCTAGTCATAACCAAATATGGGATTCCATCAATAAAATCAATCACTAAAAGGTTCCCGGACCAAGACCTAGTCTCCAGGACATCAAATCCTACTAAATCGGGTAATAGAAACGATCTCGAGGCCTATGGTTTGAGTTCCCATGACAAAAACACATTTTTGGAAAAAAAAATGCCACTAAGGGTCGCGACCCTACATCCACCATGTACGGCCCGCCTCCTAAATAGAAGAGGCCACCCCTCAATCCCCAACATGGGCCGCGACCCTACCTTTCCCATGCCGCGGCCCAACGACCTTCTTGCACCCACATGCTTCTTCATCAAGCTTGGGCCGCGGTGCTCTAGAACAGAGCCATGGCCCCACCTGAAACCCAGCCAAAAACCCCTATTTTTCCTCTTCAAACTCAATTCAAAACCTCACTAAAACACTCCCAACATCACAAAGCAAAGGTCCCAACTATTACCACAACTTGTCTATCATATAACCAACAAAACCTAAGCTTTAAACAAATCAAAACCTCATCAAATTCTCATTCCTATGATCAAAACTTCAACCTCAAAACTAACACCAAAAACATAGTAAGGAACTAGGAAATTCATGGCTGAATCTTACCTTAAGCTCAAGATTAAGCCCTCTTCAATGGCTGAACACAAGTCTAGAACCTCAAGCATCAATTTCCAAGCTTGAACCCTCAACTTGAGCTTCAAAATCCAAAGAGAAATGAGGAGAAGAAGATGAACGGGAGAGGAAGAAGAAATTCTTTGTTTTCTATAGTCCTCTTAGTTTATATATATGCTTTAGGTCCAAAAGATCAAAATACCCCTAGGCTCATCTTCTTTCCTTAACAACCCCTAAAGGTAAAATTGTCCTTTCCCATCTAATCTCGCTAATCATAATTAACGTCCTCCAATTCCCATTACTCCCAATATTCTTAAATGATAATAAATCACATCCCATTAACCTTTAATTCTCGGCAATGTTCTAATCACCAAATTACCCCGAGACTCACCCCGAGCCCCGAAACTAACCTCGTTATGATCAGGCCAATAACTTGCATTCAAAGGTCGTCTCATGCTGAATGGCTCGAAAAAATCCACACATAATGTGGTATTATTCACAATTCACCCACATGCATGAAAATGCACAATTACGCCCTCAACGGGCCAAATTACCAAAATGCCCTTATAATTAAAAATGGACCCATATGCATGCATTTATCATCATATAATAATATAATTCACATAAACATGCATATAATCATTTAATGGCATAATAAATCAATTATGGCCCTCTCGACCTCCTAATCAAGGTCCTAAACCTTATAAGGGATTTTGGGGCATTACAACTACCCACTAGAGAATTGGTGGTTTCCAGGAGATGGGTTAGGTCTTTGCCAGTGATGCAAATGGTTGAATGAAGGGTCCTATTTATAGAGTTGAAGGAGTGAAACTAACTCTCGTTAAAATGAATAAATAAATTAATAAAAATTGAATTTCCTGCTCAACAGATGCCCACAACTCGGTCAAAATCGTTCAAGAGCAAGACCAAGTTGTTGAGGGCTGTTTCTAGCTCGGATTCCATGGATTTTCAAAAATGGTTGAGGGAGTCGATATATTGCCCCCTATAGGTGATATATCGCCTGCCCCATATTCCCGAGCCTTCGTGGTTTCGTTCGTACGAAGTCGACGTGTTTTCCGTATCAATCATAGGTGATATATCGGCCGCTATAGTTGCGATATATCGACTTACGCTGATATATCAAACACGTTTTTGATCACATTCAGCACACTTGAAGTTGTTTAAACCACTTTGACTGAGTAATAAATGATCCTAACATCTGAGGGAAGGTTCTAGACTTCCTAGGTTTATCCTTAGTTAATTTATTCATCTAAAATCCTTAAATCTTTAATAAACATACATGTGACAAATGTCACAACCTTAATTATTCTATCTAAACCTTAGGTTATAATAAATAATATTTCTAGGACCAGCTATATTAATCAAACCTTATGATAAAACTAATATTTCTAAACTATAGTTTAAACTTATATAATCCATAACTATAGCACAATGTAGAGTCCCAGAATGTTTAAACTAATATTTCTAAACTATAGTTTAAACTTATATAATCCATAACTATAGCACAATGTAGAGTCCCAGAATGTTTACTTAGCCTAGCTAGGTAGTAGTAGTAGTAGTAGTAGTAGTAGTAGTAGTAGTAGTAGTAGTAGTAGTAGTAGTAGTAGTAGTAGTAGTAGTAGTAGTAGTAGTAGTAGTAGTAGTAGTAGTAGTAGTAGTAGTTAGTATTTGTTAGTAGTATGTTAGTTACCGTGGATTTTGGTTCAAGTTGGGATTTAGTTGGAAACTCATAGCAACAGTTATGGATTTTATAAGTTTAACCTATAGTTTAAGAATATTAATTATAACATAAGGTTTGATTAATATTGCTTGTCATAGAGATATTATTTATTATAACCTAAGGTTTAAATAGAACCATTAAGAGCATGACACTTGTCATAATCATGATTATTACGGAAATTAAATATTTTGATGAATAGTTTTAATAAAAGAAAGATCTAGAAGCTCTAGAACCTTTCAGCATCTGTTAGGATCGTATTATGACTCAGTCAAAGCTGTTTATCCAATTCAAATTATGCTGAAAAAGTGCATATACATATTTAATATATCTACGTATGCTGATATATCACTTAACGGAAGATACGAAAAGCACGTCGACTTTGCACGAACGTATGAACAGGGGCTCAGGATTAGGGTAGAGCCGATATATCGCCTATAGGGGGCGATATATCGCCGTTTGTATTGATTTTTGAAAGTTTGGCTTTTTGAATTTTAAAAATAGCCTTAACCACTTAGACTTGCCTTTGAACGATTTTGACCGAGTTATGGGTGTTAGTTGAATGAAAATTCAAATCTTTTTCATTTTATAATTATTTATTTATTCAAATTAAAAGGGGTTAGTTTCACTCCTTGAACTCTATAAATAGGACCTAGCGCTCAACCATTTTCTTCATTCTTCAAGCATTTGATCAGAGCCTCCAAGGTGCTAGTGTTACTATAGAGAGATACACTTGGGTTTTGGGTTAAAGCTTTATCATTCTAAGCTTTTATAAACACTTGGGAAGTCAGAAAAAGCGTGATTTCGGTATTGAGGTTTAGACCAATCCATAAGCTCATTCAAGGTATTCCTATTCTTTAAGTCCAGTTCTTTATAATTCTTTAGTTTTCTTTAGTTTCTTTTACTCATATCCTAACTCTTATTATTGATTCTTGACTAGGTATTTAAGTTCTTGAAACTTACGGCCCTTCTTGGTAAGTTTCTTCTTGATGGTTTAGTTCCCATATTCATCTTTATTCTTAAATATTCTCACCCTTTTCTACTGTTGGTTTATAGGAGTTTCTAAATCTCGTTCTTGGTCCCAAATATTCTGGCTTTTGGTAAGGAAAATATGATAGAATTTATATGCTTATATGTTATGAGATATATATGAATATGTCTTGTAGTCCTTGGGGCTTATAGTTGCTATGCTAGCAAACCTCAATGCTTTTATGTCGCTTGAGGCTTATAGTTGCTTAGCTAGCAAACCCCAATGTTTTTTTTTATGTTGCTTGGGGCTTATAGTTGCTTAAATAGCAAACCCCAAGATTACCATTTTCATGGGTTAGAATATGTGGTTATGATATAGTTATATGCTTTTGATTTATGATGTATGTCGTTAGTAGATTTTCCTTGCTCGGCGTTTGGCTCACTCCTTTATTTTTAGTGTGATGCAGGAAAATGATTATGGAGGCGGAAGGAATCTTGGTAGCTTGGCTTGTGTGTTGAGGATGAATTGAATGAATGGACTGCGTGTCGATTGAGGATGACATTTTTTTAGTCTTTTGAATCATGTTCTTTTGTAATTCCGCATTTTGTTTTTGAACAATTAATTTAAAAGTTATGTTTTATGTTTTGTAAACAATGGGATCCCATACACTATTACACTTTTATGTTATTGATACAATAATTTCTTTTTTAGTTTTAATAAAGTTATGATTATTTCTTATGTATGTTTTCTCCAAAAGTAGTAGCTAAGTCTAGTTGGTCCAAGGTCTTAGAAATAGTTGGGTCATTACAGTTCATATCAAAGCAACGGTCCATTTGCATGAAGTTCTCCTTGATACACATGCTCAAGCTCCGAATCTAACTGCCAATGTAAGTGTTTATGTTATAGTTATTATGTTTATGTGTTTAGCTAATGTTTTTGCCTTATGTTTTCAGTTAAGAATGGATGGAGCCTTAACCTATGAGGATATTCGAGCCATTAAGGCCTAGAAAAGAATTAGAGAGCCAAGAAATACAGTAGGAGTGCTAGAAAGAATTACTCGGAGATTAATTTAATTCCACAATGAGATAGGTCACCTCCAAACAACTAAACAAATCATGATGAGAGCACGTAGCAATATGTTTTACTGATTAGACTTTTTAAAGATTATCCTACAGTAATTGTAGCTTTAGAAGAAATATGGGAGACTATAGATGATGAAGATGAATTACCACTAGCTATGAGATATTATT
Source organism: Humulus lupulus (assembly GCF_963169125.1). NCBI lineage: Eukaryota > Viridiplantae > Streptophyta > Magnoliopsida > Rosales > Cannabaceae > Humulus > Humulus lupulus. The sequence goes on from NC_084802.1 coordinate 202,951,389, forward strand.
TTATCATACTTTGGTTCACCTCTTAGATGGAATTCAAATTCACAAATGAGCAAAAACATAGAATCTTTACGAATCTTCCTAGAGGAAATTTTGAGGCTCAAGATAATGATGACTATGAGGAAAAAGATGATGATATGTTAGATGAAGGGTCAGATGTAGAAGGTCCTGATTTTTAGATTAGATTAGTTTCTTTATTTATTCTATTTATTATCTTTGCATTTATGATTGTACATAGTGAAAACCTTTTTCCAAATAAATATCATTGTTATTTTTGAATGACATGTATGAGTTTGATTTTTTTTTTTACAATCATAATAAATAATAAATTTAATAAATAATGACCAAGTTTGGTGAGGATGGATACAAATCAACGGACCAAGTTCTATATTGAGAGTTAGGGGGCCATAGTAGTGGGAATGATTTTACTGATGCCAGCCCTCCCTCAATATGGTTAACTTTGGAACAACGATGAGTTTCAAGCCTGAGAATTAAGTCATATAGGATGATTAGAAACACACTTAGAAAATAATAAAGATGGCTTACTTTTCTAAGTATAGAGACACACCCTAATTATAAAGAAGGCTTATATAATTTTTTCATAAGAAATCATAATTAATAGGTCCGAGTTATGTTTGCTTAGATTAAGTTTTGTTTTAGAGCCTATTAGGGTAAGTACTAACATGTTTTTCTCGACTGTTAGAACTATGCTGAAGATATCGCTCAGAAGGTCTCACGCACCAATGCCAATGCCTCTAGCGTCGCAGAAGGGGAGCGCGTGTTACCAATGCTGCTGCTAACCAAAGTGCATCGTCACCACCACAGGTTGACAACAGTGCAGAAATTGCCAAACTTGGACAACAAGTGGAGGATTTGCTGCAGCAACAGTGACAACAGAATCAGCCGCAACCTCAAACTCATCCTCTGCCTCAGCCGCAACCGCAGCCTCAGCAAATGGCTCAAGCACCCCATCAAGTAGGTCCTTATGGGGGATTGCCAATGGAAAATTATGCGCCCTACCCAGCTCAGCACATGGAGCCATTCTACGAGCGATTTTGTAAGCAACACACTCCAAACTTTGAAGGGACAACGGACCCCTTCGAGGTGGAAGGATTTTTAGTGTGATGCAGGAAAATGATTACGGACCCCTTCCAAGCACCGATGTCCCAAGAACAGTTCCCTAGTCCGAGCCTTGCTGAAACCCTAGTCACAACACATTAACAATATCCACCCATCAAGTTCTAATCCATTAAATAGCTTTGGGTCATATTTCCAGTTTCCGGGACCTTGGATTTTATACATCCGGGTGATAAAATCCATCCCGAGCCCTAACAATTAGGTTCCCAAGTCAAATCCCACTAGACACCCTGCATTTTGAACTAGGGACGCGGCTTGCCTCAAAACAGAGGCTAAACGCTTCCCTGGTAACACACACGGGCCGCGACATGCTTGGCCAAGCGTCGTAGTGCACCCCAAGGTCAGTGGCCTCCCCAGGCCTTGCGTGCACACGGGCCGCGACCCTCACCTCCAAACCCAGAAAACCTCCATTTCTCCCTGCATTTCCTTCGAGCTAATCCTTCTAAAATCACCCCAACTTAATACCTAAACCCAAAATTAAGCTTGAACCTCCCTACCACATCATCTAAGCTCCACAACAAATCCAAAACAATCATATAAACTCAGCCCATAACCAAACTTAACTCAAGATTTGGGTTCGCATGCAATTTACAACTCTAGCTATAATTCAACTGAAACTCAAGGGATTTTAGAGTTAGGCTCCTTACCTCAGCTGATGAATTCAATCTTTAACTAGCTCCTCAACCTCCAAACCTCACATCTTCCAAGCTCCAAGCCTTATATTCCTAGTTAGAGTCTCTCAAAATCATGCACCCAAGAGGAAAGTGCTGAACCGACCAAGTGTTGGGAAGCTAGAAGTTGTTTCCTTTACTTAGTTCTAGCAGATTCTTAAGTCATCTAAAACAAATAATACTCCTGCCAAATGACCAAGCTGCCCCTTAAGCTTAACCTCCATCCTTAAGCAACCCAAGGACAATTTAGTCATTTACCAAATCCTATTAGGTCCTCGAGGCCAAAATAGTAAATTTCCCCAATATTCCCTCCTAAACATCTTATCCTCATATATATCTCCAAATATTTATTTCCATAACCCGATAACCCCATAAAAATGTCTAATCCCCAAATTACCCCTCGACTCGCCCCGAGTCAGATTTTCGATCTCGTTGTGACTTTCTAGCTAACCGCTCCCTAAGACTGTCTCGGATCGTGCAACACATATATATCACAATTGTTAACAATTATCACATTTATGCTCTCAACGGGCTAAAATTACAATCATGCCCCAAATAACCAGACGGGGCCCACATGCATATTTAATTCACCTAAACACGCATCTCTAATCACATATTCGCACAAATTCACGTATTATAACAATAAGTCATTTATTGCCCTCCAGACACGCTAATCAAGTCCCTAAGCCTTATTAGCAAATTTGGGTCATTACAACAGTCCATTGGCAGGCTTGCATATGCATACTACGATATCTCAAATCTATAGCCACACATGGAGTGAGTTTTAAGAAAAGCTCAGCCAAGACACTAACAATCCAGGGGTTCTCTGATGCTGACTGGGCTAGCTGTCCTGGTGAAAGGAGGTCAACAGAAGCTTATTATGTGTACTTTGGAATAAGTCTCATTTCAAGGAGCTCAGAGAAGCATACAGTAGTTGCTCGATTGCTCCAGTACAGAATCTGAGTATAGGGCCTTAGCTCATGTTGTTGTTGTAGAAGTGATTTGGTTGCAGGCTCTTCTCAAAGAAATGCACATTCAAACTTAGTCGTCTCCTATCATTTGATGTGACAACTTGGGAGCAGCATCACTGGCTTCCAATTAGTTACATCACGTAAGAACTAAGCACATAGAAATAGAAGTGCATTTTGTAAGGGACTTGATTATTCAGATAAGGGTGGACATCAGATACGTTCCAACTTTTAACAAAATAGCTGATGTTCTTACTGTAACACCCTCGATAGCCAAGACCGTTACACTTTGTTTTTAATAGTGATAGGCTCGCTAATCAAGTCATTTGGCCATAACATGCAACTAAACGTGATTAACAACTTAGGGTTAAAATTTTTGGTCAAAAGGAATAGTCACTTCATTAAAAAGTTAGGTGCGTACTTGGGATCCTAAGATAAACATTTACAAAGTCGTTTACAATTCCAAAGGGATAATTACTATTAAAAAATTACAAACAGCCGACCTAGGCGGCAAAATAGGGTTTGACCCTAGTTCCTTTGAGAAACCCCGACCGTGGTGGTCGAGCAGCCGCATATGTACATGTCACCACCGAAGCTCTCCAACTCATGGCTGGTTCAACTTTAACCCATGTGATCCATACACAATCACCTTCCATGTCTGCATAAGAACACAACCCAAACCTATCTCGAGGCATCAAAGTATACCACAAAATTCTCCTGATCTGTTGGAAGACACAATACTAGAGTTGTAATCAATCGTCGTTTCAACTCCTGGAAGATATTCTCACACCTATCTGACCATGCAAACTTATGATTTTTGTGTATCAGTTCCGTCAATGGGGTAGCAATCCTTGAGAACCCTTCCCCAAAATGCCTATAATAACCTGCCAATCCAAGGAAACTTCTAATCGCTGAAGCGTTCCTTGGCCTTGGCCAATCTCTGACTACCTCAATCTTAGCTGGGGCCACCTTGATCCCATCTCTATTGACAATGTGACCAAGGAAAGTCACATGCAGTAAATAAAACTCACATTTCTTGAACTTCGCATACAATCTGTGTTCCCTCAACCTCTGTAGAACCAACCTAAGATGAGGCTCATGGTCTGCCTTTGACTGAGAAGAAACCATAATATCTGTTAGGAAAATATGTATTTGCCTCAATGAAATGGTAAGATAATTACAACTCTATGCAAAATATTACAATAGACAAGGATTGATTAAATAAAGTGTTACAACTCTATAACTGAAAATACAAATGAACAAAAGAAGAAGAAGAAGAGAATAGTAAAATACAACTCTAAGAAAAAGATTACAAATAAAGTAAAGTGTTTGAAACAAAAGAAAAGAAAAGATTACAACTTTTAAACAAGAAATACAAGTAAATAGAGAAGAAGAATATAAAGATGAAAAGCAATAGAATGAAAGAAAGGAACAAGAAACAAAAGATAAACAACTCTCACTCACACTACCAAAGTCAGGAGTGTTGGGGATCACCAACTTGAACAAGGTTTGAAACCTTTGCCAAAAGCTTATTTCCCCCTAACTCAAGCACTAAGGGACCTCTCACAGATTATAGAAAATGCTTTCTGGAATTATCAAGCCTCAAGGTGTTTCTAGCCAAGTGCTCTAATGGATAGAAAATGTTGTGTCTTTCAAGTGAGCTATAGGCTCCTATTTATAGAGTTTAGAGACACCCTTTGAATTTCAAATTCCACCAACCCCCATGGCTGTTACCAATGTTTAATTGGGTTAGTATGGAATTAAAAATGAGATTTGGGAGTTATTTGGGTTTTTTGATCCATTCAACAAATATTGAAAAAACTAAAAAAATGGTCAGTTTTTGGCATGTGGCCGCAGCCAGAGACATTAGTGGCCGCGACCACTACTCTCTGTCCCACTGGCCGTGGCCACCAACATTCAGTGGCCGCGGCCTCTGACCATTTTCAACACAAAATTTTGTGTTGTTTTTCCAAACGGTTCCAAACCCTCCCAAATGATTTTTTAACCCCCAAAACATATTGTTGAGGTTAAAATCATATCTCTAACAGCCATTTCTCAAATGGCTTTATGAAATTCATCTCAATATTGTGTAACACCAAATTTACACAATAAAGGGCAATATTTGGAAGTTACAAATTTGTAACACCAAATATGTTACATTATTTGGATATATCTCATATATCTAAATATTGTAACTCTCTATTATATGTTACAATATGTGACACTCTTTGTCACATTTATTTAATCTAAATCATTATATTATAGTATAATATAATATTACATTATATTATAAAATAATATAACATTCCCCCACTAGATTAAATAGTTATCTATTTAATCAATCATTATATTTTTAAAATATAACATATCCCCCACTAGATTAAATAAGAACTCTCTCTTATAGGATTCATTGCATTAGTGCATAAAGCAAAGTGTTTTTCAACTTGAACTTTACTATAGTGTAATTATCACAAAATTTGTCGAAAATTTGGTTGATCTAGGCATTGAACCATCTTTCCATGATAACAAATCGGTGATAACACACACACCTTTACGATGTTCACTTGAGACCTCTATGTCTTGCTTTGCACCATTAATGGCCATGTGCACTTTCCATTCATGGACATTCTTGAGAATACTCCCAATTCTCATGAGAGGGGGCACCACCTCTAGGTCCATATAGGTAGAATTTTTACAGTATTTTGTTACCAAAAATACTTGTCTTCACAAGACTGAATTCTATTAAAAAACCTTTCGGTTTTAACCCTCAACCTTGGTAACACACAAGTACTCAATATCTCAGATGGGACATGTTTTGAGTACAACTAATATTCACTTGATTGATTTGTTGTTACCTATTGAACCTAACACTAGTTGAATAACTAGTGTTAAGATAGGTTACCATCAATCGTGAATCTCTTTAGGGAGTTTAAGTCCCATCCCTCGAGATGATGCAGCCACTAAATCCCTTGTTAGTGGCTTAGTGAAAGAATTCGCCAGATTTTCACTTGTTCTCACATAGGATATTGAGATGACTCCTCTTTAAATCATTTCTCTTACATATCCATGTCTTAGACTAATATGTCTAGACTTCCCATTATACACTCTGTTGTATGCTCTAGCCAATGTCGCTTGGCTATCCCAATGTATCGATATAGTATAAACATTCTCTTTGATTAGGGGAATCTCTATCAATAGATTCCTTAACCATTCGGCCTCTTTGCCGGTAGCAGCTAGAGCTATGAACTCTACTTCCGTAGTGGAATCTCTATACAGGTTTGTTTCTTGGAACCCCAAGAAATTGCACCTCCACCAAGTGTAAATACCCAACCAGTTGTGGAAAAGTTATCCCCAAGATTGGATATCCAACTTGCGTCTGTATATCCTTCTAAAATCGAAGGAAATTTGGAGTAATGAAGGCTTAATCCTTTGGTTTTCTTGAGATAACCTAGGACTCTTCCAATTGCCTTATAGTGATCCACACTTGGATTACTTGTAAATCTACTAAGTTACTTATCGCAAATGCGATATCAGGTCTAGTACATTGGGCAGCGTACATTAGACTCCCTATAGCACTAGCGTACTCCAATTGAGCGACCGCTCTTCCTTCATTCTTCTCTAGTTTCATTGAGGTCACCATTAAGGAATGCCGTTTTGACATCCATTTGATGAATATACAAGTTGTGTATAGAAGATAAAGCGCACAAAATTCTTATAGAAGTTGTTCTTGCAACAGGCGCATAAGTATCGGAATAATCGATAACTTCTTTTTTCCTAAACCCTTTAGCTACTAATCTAGCTTTAAAGGTTTGGATAGTGTCGTCAGTGTGGTATTTTCTCCTAAATACCCACTTACACCCAATTGGTTAAGACCCCGGTGGGAGGTCTACCAATTCCCAAGTGTTATTGGAAAGAATGGAATCCATCTCATCATTGATGGCTTCTTTCCAAAATGCACTATCTCTCGATTGCATAGCTTCTCTATGAATCTTAGGATCATCCTCAACGAGAAGTACAATAGGAATTTTCCTATAACTTCCTCTCTATTTCCTTCTATCATGTAGAACGAAATTCGTTGATAATCTGTCTCATCCACTGCTAGACTTTTATGGTTTTTAAGCCTTTGAATTCTTCTAGGTTCAAAGGGTTGCTTTACATCCTTTTGAGAATTCTCCTCTTGAGAATCAACTTTGGATGTAGAAGCTTGAGAGTTGTTCTCATATAACAAATTCTCCTTTAAAGATGTTGAAGCTTGAGAATTGTTGTCACATAACATATTCTCAAAGAATTCAACTTCTCTAGATTCAATCACAATATTAGACTCTAAGTCTAATAGCCTATAAGCTTTACTATTGTTGGCATAACCAACAAAAGCACACTTTATGGCTCTTGAACCTAACTTTGTTCTATTAGGTTCGTTTTTCTTGCAATATGCAAGACACCCCCACACTTTGAAGTACCATATGTTGGGTTTTCTTCATCGGTATTGGATTAAGAATGTGACAAGCGGTTAAAAGCGCTTCACCCCATAAGTTGAAGTTCAAATTAGAAAACACCAACATAGAATTTATCATCTCTAGATAAGTCCTATTTTTCCTTTCGACAACACCATTGTGTTGTGGTGTATAAGGTGAAGTGCACTCATGAATTATACCATTTTCTTCACAAAATGTATTAAATTCATTACAGAAGTACTCTCCTCCTCGATCACTTCTTAGCACCTTAATCTTTTTATTTAGTTGATTTTCAACTTCTAATTTATACAATTTAAAAGCATCACAAATTTCATATTTATGCTTTAAAAGAAACACATAGGTATATCTACTAAAATCATCTATAAAAGTAAGAAAATACCTTTTACCACCTCTAGTTAAAACTCCATTTAATTCACAAAGATTACTATGGATTAAATCTAGTAAATTAGATGATCTTTCTACACTAGGAAATGGTTTCTTAATCATTTTCTCCTTAACACATGTTTCACATTTACCATAGTTTTTAATATTGCATGCAATCATACCACATTTTACTACTCTTTTCATGGTTGAAAAACCTATATGCGATAGTCTAAGATGCCATAAAAATAAATAATCATACTCAACAATATAGGCGGAATTAGCATTTTTATTGATAACATTGAAAGTTACATCATTGGTGCACAATTTAACCATACCCTCACAAGAGTACCCCTTTCCCAAAAATACATTTGATTTGGTAAGTATAAGTTTACTGGACTCAAAAATGGCTTTAATGCCGGGCTTGCCAAGCAAATCACCACTTACCAAGTTTCTACTCATTTTGGGAACATAAAGTACATTCACTAATGTAACTTTCTTGCCAGAGGTGAAAAAGACTTCAATGATACCTTTGCCAAGTACCTAGGATTTGCCCTCATTGCCCATTTGAATCTCATGGTTGCCCTTTGACTCTTCAAAGGTCTTGAACAATGATTTGTCATAGGTGACATGGACAGTGGCACATGTATCATACCACCACCCTTTCACCTTGCCTTGGACCGCATTCACCTCACTAAGGGTAGCAACTATGTTTTCCTCTTGAGTTGCGTTCACCTTAGGTCCTTGTTGGTCTTTTCTATGCCTACACTCTCTAGCATAGTGACCATTTTTCCCACACATAAAGCAAGGACCATTCTCGCCCTTAAACTTGTTTGGGTTGGTTTTTGGACCCAAAGGTTTCTCGTTACCCTTTTCCCTTTGTTTTTGGGATGTTTTGGTTGTGTCACTGCATTTGCTTTGGAAGTCTCTCCATTAGACCCCTCCACAAGTTTATCTCTACATATCGATTCCTCTTCGATTCGAATATGCTTTTGGATTTCCTCCAAAGAATAATCCTCATTTTTATGAAGGATTCTTTTCCTATAGCTCTTCCAAGTTGGTGGTAATTTGGCCACTATAGCACCAACATGAAAGGCCTTGGGAAGCTCAATCTTTAAAACTTTCAGTTTGTTAACAATTATTTGCAATTAATGAATTTGAGGAAGAATAGGTTAACCGCCAAAAAATTTGAAATCGAAGTATTAAGATATCAAAAACTTTTTGGTACCTTCCTCTTCCGCCTTGAACTTTTTCTCCAGTGCATCCCATATATCCTTGGTCGATTTTGTCTCAGTGTAGAGGTCATAGAGCCTATCAGAAAGGGCATTGAGGATATGACCCCTACAAAGGAGATTGTCCTCCTCCCTCTTCCTTCTTTTCTCCACCTCCTCGGGAGTGTCCTTGTCGGATGGCATTGGGAGAGGTTCTAGAGTGGATTCTAGAATATAGGTGATTTTGAGAGTGGTCAAAAGGAATCTCACCTTGTCTTGCAACCTAGTGAAATTGGACCCATCAAACCTATCCAACCTCACTAGGTCTTGATTCATGATTTTGATGGTCTCACCTTCCATTGAAACAAACAAAGGAATAAGCTTTTGAATGTTAGGAAAAAATGTATTTGCCTCAATGGAAATGGTAAGAAATTACAACTCTATGCAATATATTACAAATAAATAATGATTGATTAAAAAAGAGTTACAACTCTATAACTGAAAATTACAAATAAACAAAGAAAATGAAGAAGAAGAGAATGGTGAGAATATAACTCTAAGCAAAAGATTACAAGTAAAATAAAGGTGGTTGAAACAAAAGAAAGGATTACAACTCTTAAACAAAATATACAAGTAAAAAGAACAAGAGAATAAGAAGAAAACAATACAATAAAATGGAGAACAGAAATACAAGAAAACTCTCACTTACACAACCTAAGTGAAGAGGGTTGGGGATCACCAACTTGAACAAGGTTTAAAACCTTTGTCCAAAAGCTTATTTCCCCCTAACTCAAGCACTAAGGGATCTCTCTCAGATATTGAAAAAGCTTTCTGGAATTATCAAGCCTCAAGGTGTTTCTAGCCAAGTGCTCTAATGGATAGAAAAGTTGTGTCTTACAAGTCAGCTATAGGCTCCTATTTATAGAGTTTAGAGACACCCTTTGAATTTCAAATTCCACCAACCCCCATGGATGTTACCAATGTTTAATTTAATTAATATGGAATTAAAAAGGAGATTTGGGAGTTATTTGGGTTTTTTGAGCCGTTCAACAAAGATTGAAAAAACTGAAAATTTGGTCAGTTTTTGGCCTGTGGCCGCGGCCAGAGACATTAGTGGCTGCGGCTGCTGGTCTCTGTCCCACAGGTCGCGGCCACCAACATTCAGTGGCCGCGGCCGCCGACCAATTTCAGCACTTAAAAATGTGTTGTTTTTCCAAACAATTCTAAATCCTCCCAAATGATTTTGTAACTCCCAAAACACATTATTGGGGTTAAAATCATATCTCTAACAGCCATTTCACATATGGCTTTATGAAATTCATCTCAATATTGTGTAACAACAAATTTACACAATAAAGGGTAATATTTGGAAGTTACAAATTTGTAACACCAAATATGTTACATTATTTGGATATATCTCATATATCTAAATATTGTTACTCTCTATTATATGTTATAATATGTGACAATCTTTGTCACATTTATTTAATCTAAATCATTATATTCTAGTATAATATAATATTACATTATATTATAAAATAATATAACAATATCGTCTATGAAGACAATCACAAATCGATCCAGATAATCCTTAAACACTTGTTCATCAGATCCATAAAAGCGGTTGGGGCATTAGTCAAACCAAATGACATGAGACTAAGAACTCATAATGCATGTATCTAGTACGAAAATAAGTTTTTAGTATGTCTCCCTCCTTGATCCTCAGCTGGTGATAACCAGATCGAAGATCTATCTTTGAGAATACCGTCTTACCCTGCAACTGATTGAACAAATCATCTATCCTTATCAGAGGATATATTCTTGATTGTTTACTTGTTTAGTTCCCTATAGTCAATGCACATCCTACGAGAACCATCATTCTTCTTTACAAATAGGACTGGTGCACCCCATGGTGAGAAACTGGGTGTAATAAAACACAAGTCTAACAACTCCTGTAACAGTATCTTCAGTTCTTTCAACTCTGCTTGGGGCCATTCGGTATGGTACCCTAGACACTAGCTCTGTCCCTGATGCCAGCTCAATAACGAACACTATTTCTTTCTATGGCGATAACCCTGGTAAATCCCCTGGAAACACATCCAGAAACTCACAGACTAATCTAGTCTCTTCTGGTCCCACTCACATGATCTGAGTAGTATCAATGACACTGGCTAGGAATCCTATGCAACCACCCCACAGTAGGTCTCTAGCCTTCAATACTGCTATCATAGGTACACGAGGTCCATGCACAGTGCCAACAAATACAAAGGGATCATCACCCTCAGGCTCAAATGTTACCATCTTCTTCTTGCAATCTATAGTTGCCCCATACTTCACTAACCAATCCATATCCAGAATCATGTCAAAGTCGGTCATAGACAAATCTATCAAGTCAACTGACAACTCTCTGCCATCCACTGTCACTGGCAGTGATCTGAACCATCTCCTGGAAACTACTAACTCCTTAGTGGGCAATAAGCTTTCGAACCCCACAACATAATAATCACATGGCCTACACAGTCTATCAATAATCCTACTAAAAACAAAAGAGTGTGTAGCACCAGAATCAATCAAAACAGTATAAGAGGTTCTAGCACTAGAAAGATGACCTGTCACTACTGAGGGACTAGCCTCAGCCTTTACCTGTGTCAATGCGAACACTCAAGTTGGATTCGAGCTACCCGCGTTCCTTGGTTCTTCCTTTCTTGCTCTCAGGCAATCTTTTTTTAAGTGAACCACTATTCCACACAGAAAAGCAAGCCTTTTCCCGACACTCTCCCATGCCTCTTATATCTGGTGCACTCTGGATAAGTCTTCCAGCTCTCATTGCCACCCTGGCGGCCTATCTGTATACTACGTGGTCTCCAGGGCCTGGAGCTGAAAAGGCATCTGGAGCCTTCCTTTTTTGATAACTGGGGCCTCCGCCCCTGCTTGAACCCATGAATGGAGGTCCCATCCTCCTAATGTATCTCCTGGTCACGTTCTCGCGCCAGATTTTTTTCTCTGCACCCTCTGCAGTAAGGGCTTTCTCCATCTTCTGTGCATAAGTCGATACCCCAGGCATGGTGGTAATGTGGACATCCCAGGCTATCATAAGCTGTAGCCCCTAAAGGAACCATTCCTTCCTTCTCCCATCAGTGGGTACCAAGTCTGCGACAAACTTGGCTAGTCTATAAAATCTCAGTGCATACTCTGACATTGACATGTTCCCCAGAAGCAACTTATTGAATTCTTCTACCTTTACTACCCTAAATGCATCATTGTAATACTTCTCATTGAACGAAGTTCTAAACTCTTCCCAATCCAGGGTGTTGACGTTCTTTGTTTGGGATATCACCTCCCACCATATTCGAGCGCCCTCCCAAAACATGTATGTGCCACAAGCCACCCTCTCATTACCAACTACCCTCATAAAATCTAGGATAGTGGTAACCATGCTCATCAATTGCTTGGCCTTAGCCGAATCTGCACTGCCCTCAAAGACTAGAGGGTGTTTTTTTCCGGAACCTTTCGTAGAGAGGTTCCCATCTATTCCCAGCCTCTGCTAGCTGTACTACTGTCGGCACCAACACAGGTGGAACCTCTGGCTGAATATTCCTTGCAGGAATCTGTTGCTGTCTTAGGAGGCGGATCTCTTCCTCCTGCCTTTGTAACCTGGCTTGCATATAAGAAATCCCTTACTGCCAGTTCTCTGGAGCTAGCAGAGGGGTCTGACCTTGATTGTCATTCTCAGCTTGTATTCCCTGGCTAGCTTGCAGATCTGACTACCTTGGAAGCATACTTCCAAACTTGTACCTTACTGCAGTAATCAATTCGACCAGTTAGGTAGTACGAACAATACCTCTTCCCGCCTATGGTCCAAGACCAAACAAACAAACATTCACACTCCACAGTCATGCTAATAAGCATGTCGATTCATATTCATACCCAACACATGGTGTTAATAAGCACTTCCTGACATTCATAACCAATTAACAATGCTAATAAGAATTTTCTGGCATACATGTATCTATAACAACGTTAATGAGCGTGTCCTATCCTACATGTCCATATAACAACGCTAATAATCATCTCTTTTGCCTTCACAAGAAATGGCAGTGCTAATAAGCACATCCTTATGAATCATTCAACAGTCAAGGCCCATGCCTTATCAGAATATCTCATGCTTCCTAATAAGGCAGGCATATAAGACATTTATATCATATTTAAGCAGTGAAACACATAACCACATAAATAGTTACCAAATCCTAAGTCGAGCTTGTCTTCAAGAACCCTTAACCTTGGCATGCTCTGATACCAAGTTGTAATGCCCTGGATAGCCAACATCGTTACATTTTGTGTTTTAAATAATGCTAGGCTCGCTAATCGAGTCATTTGGCCATAACATGCAACTAAACGTGATTAACAACTTAGGGTTAAAATTTTTGGTTAGAAGGAATAGTCACTTCATTAAAATGTTAAGTGCATAGCAGTAATAATCCTACTCATGCATGCATTCTATGAAAATAAGTGACTAAATTGTCACACGGGGGCCCACTACCCTAAATAAATGACTAATAATTCATACCGAGGGCCATGTGCCCTAAGATATGGGACTAATAAGTCACCACGGGGCCCACTGCCCTATCCTCTGTATAACCAGCCTTGGAGCTGGCCCAGCGTACCTGGATTTTTAATTTTCCACAATCATTGGGTCGGACAAGCGTATGTCACGCTCCTGATTAGCCCCAACCATATCGACCAGCGCTCAGCGCGCTTTTGCCAACCTTGACTTATAAGTCAATGCTTTTCAATCAGATAATGCAAACAAGCATACATCATTTTACAATTATTCAAATACAGGCTATTGAAGCAATTACAAGCATAATCATAATCATGCTCATTTACAGGGGCCCAGGCCCTAATCATAATTATATCTAACAACCGGGCCAAGCCCCAATCACATACGTCACATATTGGGTGTAGTTTTCTTACCTTTGATCCAAGCACAAGTTAAATATGAACGACTCTCGAGCACGATCCTTTCCCAAGCCCTAGCGGTATCCTAGTCACAACCATGATAAATGATATTCATCAATATCGAATAGATAAAGTTTTCTGGACTGAGTCCTAGTCTAGAATTCTAATAAAACGGGTAGTAGTGATGCCTTCAACGTGTTCTGTCAGGCATAATGGATGATTCGTCACAAGACAATGGTGTTGGGATTAGTGCCCTTTAAAGCATATGTATTGAACAATATTTTATGAAATAAATAATTGAAATGAATTTTTGCATATATTGATTGTTTATTATTATTTATAGAATAATATTATATGAATACAATCTTGTTTTGGTACGAGAAGATTAAGACTGTAGGGAACAGATTTAAATAGTTCACAGTAAAACAAAGTTATATGTAATATTTGGATTAAATACTATAAGTACGGTCACTAGTATTATGAATACATGTAATTTAGATCCCTATTACTGATGTAGTAGGACATCTTAGTGGAGGTACTTTGTATAATGTGAATATACAGAACTAGACCCGATATGTTATTAATACTTAGTTAAATACTGTTTTATTTTATAAGTATTAATTAAACATATCAATAAGATGACCATATACAAATTGATCTCAATCCTGATGTTACTATGAGCTCTTGTTTATGTCATTTGAGTCCTTTGATTCACTCGTTATGGTTTGTCAAAATGATCAAGCTGAAGAATCCTTCTCGAGCCCTTAGATTTGAGTTCCCTCCACTCAAAACCTAACTTGGGCAAAATTCCCAATTAGCTCCTCGGCACCCCCTGGCGGGTCACGGTGCGCTTCAAGTCAGAAAGCCTCTGGCTAATCTCTGAGACGTGCACCGCGGCATAACCCTTAAGGGTCGTCACACGCCTACGCAAAACAGAGAACCACCAAGGCTTTAGGTTCACGTGGGTCGCAGCGCGACCCCACAAACCCAGTTTTTCAGGTTTTTCTCCAAGCCAATTTTCCCCAAAATCCATCCCAAACCAAATCCAAAGCCATAATTCAGTCCCCAGGCATCAACAGTACATCACCAACATCAAAACCCAACCTTAAGTTCAATCAAAATCCCCACCAAATTCGAAATCAACACCTTGAGTCACAAAGCTCAAGAAAACCTAACAACCAAAACAGAATCAAATCAAAACAGGAATTGAAGCTTACCTCTACTGTCAAACTTAACCTCCTAGTTGTACCAAAACCAACCCTAGACTCGAACCATCAATTTCCAAGCCTAAGCTTCCAAAATTCCCAAAGAAACTCCAAGGCACAGCAAGAGGACTTAGAGAGAAAGAGAGCAACGGGTGTGAGAGAGAGAGAGCTGCTTTGTTTTTATTATTTCTCTTGGTTCTACAAGGTTCTCAGGTTGCTGAGTATAACCCTCCTCTAGGCAAGCAAATGTCTAAAATACACTTGCCCACTAACTTACTCATCACATACCCCAAGGGCAAAATGGTCTTTTGCCACTTTTTCCCAGTTAATCATAATTAACGTCTCACAATTCCTGTTATCTCCAATATCCTCGAATAATCACTAAATGATTTCCCATTACTCTATTAATCCCGGTAATCTACTAAATTACTAAAATACCCCGAAGATCACCCCGAGTCGGGTATTTGACCCCGTTATGAATAAACCGCTAACTTGCTCCTTAGGATCGCCTCGTGTTGAATAACTCAAACATATTCACATAATAATGTAGTCTCAAATATATCACACATATATATATATATTCAAATATGCCATCGACGGGCCAAAATCACAAAAATGCCCTTTTAATAAGAAACGAGGTCACGTGCATGCAAATACAGTCATATTATAATATAACTCACCTAATTCATATAATCATGCATATATCATCACATAATAAGGCAATTAAATCAATTATTGCTCTCCTGACTCCCTAATCAAGGCACTAAGCCTTATTACGGAAATGGGCACGTTACACTTACTAAGATTTAGAGACAAGCTTCAAGTTGTGATATCACCCTTTCGGTTGGAATGTTAACTAAACCTCTAGTGTAGTCCCTTAGGCTCGAGCTATACTGACAGCTATAGGTTATTATGGTCGTTATACTTTTGTAACTAATTCCCTAGATTGTAGGGAGTCTATTAGAGTTTGTTGAGTTGAGTCTTGTGTAATGGATATGCTTATAAATACAAGCCTCATTACCCTCGTCACTAGAGTTCCGAGAGCTTCCTTTATTCATTTCTCTTCTCTCTCACTACAACAAATTTGATATACAATGACTCCCTACAATGTCTTACACCATTGGTGTAAGACATTAAAACTTATCATGGGTTTTAAATGTCTAATGGTGTAAGACATTGAAAGTTTTTATTAGTGGCTACAATTGGAAGACATTAAAAATGGTGGAAGACGTTGGATATAGGCTGAAGAAGTGGCTAGGAGTACATCCAACATCTCTCACTGGGAGACGTGGGACACGTGGCACGTCTCCCAATGGGAGACGTTGGATGTACTCTCGTGTGGGAGACGTTGGATGACTTTCAACCTCTCCCACTGGGAGACGTGGGAAGTCTCCAACCTCTCCCAATGGGAGACGTGAGACCTATACCTACAATGACCCTGCCTACAACATCTTCCCAATTGGGAGACATTGTAGACTTTCAATGTCTCCCAAATAAAGTCATAAAACCCATATTTTGTTGTAGTGTCGGTTTACTATTCTCACTGTACTTGTACTTTCTACTTTGTTCAATGATCTGCTTTTTAGGACAATCGAATTTCTCCATGATATCTATCAACTCTTTTAATGTGTTATATGTTATATTCTTTCTAAGTTTAAATATGTTGATATTTCAAGTTTTAATTTTTTAATAGATATTGTTAGATGTTTACATGATGTTGGTGATATTAAGATGTCAAGATAATAAAAAAATTGACATCTTATAAAATTAATTTATTTTTGTTGTGTTATTATTTTATCATAAGTAATCATTATTACATTATTTTAATTTTAATTTTTTTATTATTATTCCATTTAACAAAAATAAGAATAAAAAAAAAATTGGGGTTGTTTTACCACATAAATTTATTAGAATACTTTTTTAATATAATTTCTCTGAAGTTGTAGCTTACTTTTTTAAGACTTTCATGTTTTATTTTGTATTTTTTTTCTACATTATTAACTTTAGTTAATGTTAGAAATTTGTGAAACAACTGCGTGGATCTATTACCTAGTAAAATATATTTCTTAGAGCATATCCTGCTTCAGAACGCACTATAGTTAAGCATTATTACAATATGTACTGCTGCACACAAAACAGACAGGGAATTTTAATTCGCACCCAACCATAACACATATCACTTACTTATTGCAATCCCCAAATATAGACAAACTCAGTAGAGACATTTTTCAAGATCATAGGACAACACAGAAAGCGCACACAGTCGAATAATATGAACAATTACAAGTTCATAGCTACACTATAAATAATCTCACCTATGATAACCCTACCTGATAAACGTGGTTGAAATCAAAGTTACATTACAAAGAAAACTCAAACAAATAATTTATATTTTAATATAAGGATATTTGCGGTGAAAGTTACTAGTTTAAAAATTACACATAAGTCATAAAGTAAATTTTTTTTTTACAACAAAAGTTACTTCTGCCACCATTTTAGTGCAACTATAAGTAACCCTCCACTAGGTTGATATAGGGCTTTATATGGCAGTCTATTGGTTCATTTCAATTTTATTTTATTAAACAATTAAATATCTTTAAAAATGTATTTTGCAAATACAAAAATAAATAAATCACATTAATATATATTCAAACATAAATTCAATAAATTTGTTAACAATTTCAAAACTTAAATTAACAAAATTAAATTTTTTACTTTTTGATCTAGGTCTACACACCACTAGGAAGACTAGAATTCACCTATGGAGGAGGTTACTCGCCCAAGAAGCCCAACTCCTTGTTGTCATCAACCCTCGTGAAATTGTTGCACAATACTCACAAATCTGTCACACGAGCCGCTAACGTACCCAGCCAGTTACGCACCTAGCCATCGATGTCGCCCTCAAATGTCCAATGACCAGATCTAAAATGAAAGAAACAAGATGCATTTGAAAGCACGTTGTTCACACCTTGGCGAGGCCTTGCACCTTGGAGAAGCCCTAAGGAGGCTTGAGGTCACGATTTGAACCCTAAGGGAGTGTTTGGTATGGGGGTTTGGTTTGGTGGGAATGGGAATGTCAAATCTAACCCATGTTTGGTAAATCTATTTTTAATGGCTTGGGAGTTTGTGTTTCTAAGTAGGTCCTATTTTTTAGCTTGATTTGAGGGTAATCTTAACCTCATTAACACTTGAGTTTCGCATTCCCTTAATCTAAACCCCTCTAACTCTACTCCCCCAAACCCAAACCTCATACCAAACACCCCCTAAGGAGCTTGAGGTTGCGAGTTGGAGCCCTGAGGAGCTTGAGGTCGTGAGTTGGAGCCTTGAGAGGGCTTGACGTCGGGAGTTAAAGCTACAAGAATTTGAAAAAAAATGCTTCAAGTGGAAATTGAACCCAACACCTCTTAAGAAAATTTGGAAGAGTTTTTCACCAAACTAAATGAACATATGTGTGTGAAAAGATGAAAAAAAGAGTGTGAGGTTTATATAGGGAAAGATAAGCTTTCCTATCCCCTGGACTGAAGATTAGATCAATGATTGCGGAGGAAGGCTAATACTTACCTTTTAGTAATCATGCCACAAGGAAATTGTGAAGGCTTCATTCTTTTTGTTTTGAAGAGAATGATGGAAAGGGAAAAACAATATCAATCCCATATATAGTAAGTATAACACCGTAGGTACTCTACAAGAATATTTAAAATTTGCCTTATAGATTGGGGGAAAGTGTGGTCACAAAAAAATGCTAGAGAAGGTGGTCTCTAGAAAATAGAACTAATATGAATAAAGTGTTCCATTAAGAAAATAAATCCACATGGAAGAAGTTTATGATGAAGCACTTCCAAAAAGGAATCCCCATGAAAGGGTTGTCACTCCATAAAAAGGCCTTTTCCCCACTAGAGGGTCTCCACCTTGTTGGTTAGTACCCGTCACATCGTAAGGTGAAGTTCACGCTGACCTCGTGGGGGTGATACCCCCACTGTAATGCCCAAAAATCCCTAATGTGGTTTAATGGTTGGATTAGTAGGCCAGGAGGACCATAATTAATTTATTATGCCATTAAATTATTGTATGCATGTTTATGTAAATTATACTATAATATGATGTTAAATGCTTGCATGCAGGTCCACATTTCATCATATGGGCATTTTTGTAATTTGGCCCGTTGCGGGCATAATTGTATATTTTATGCATGTTGGTGAATCATTGTTGAGGCCACATTATAATGTGGATTTGTTCGAGCCATTCGGCATGAGACGATCTTTGAGAGCAAGTTAGTGGTTTAGTCATAACGGGATTAAGTTCGGGGCTTGGGGTGAGTCTCGAGGTAATTTGGTGATTAGAGTGTTGCCGGGAATTAAAGGGTAACGGGATATGAATTATTGGTATTTGAGAATATCAAGAATAACGGGAATTGGAGGGTGTTAATTATGGTTAACGAATTAGGCAGAAAAGGACGGTTTTACCCTGGGAGCCTTTAAGAGACTTTATTTTACCTAGGGGCAAAAAGGTCTTTTCACCTTAAGTTGTATAAAAGCCATTGAAGGCTGTAGAAGTTAGCCAAAATAGAGTATCAAGACCATCTCTCCCGTACATCATTTCTCTTCCTTTCTCTTTTGGATTTTTGAGCTTCTTTTGAGGATTCATGCTAGGGAAGTGGATCTTGAGGGCTTAGGATTGTGTTCCACCATTTAAGAGGATCCTAAACTGAGCTTGAGGTAAGGTTCTAGCCATTAAAACTTTAGCTTTTCTCTGTTTTTGTTTTGGAATTTAGCTTGGTTTTCTAGGTTGGTTAAAGGGAATTGATGTGAGTTTTTGGCTAGGGTTACTTGGGTTATGATGCCTAGGACATATGTGGATGGTTTTTGGGTTCATTTGGGACTTAAAATGAGGTTTGGAAGCTTTTGGTTCAGGTTGGAAATGGTGGTGTCGAAGGGGGAAAGATTCAGGGCAAATCTGCCTGGTTGTAGCGCTACAACGCCCATCATTGAGCGCTACAGCGGTACTCAGGGGGCATCCTTCTCTGCTTAGGGTGCTAGGGCGCTAGGGGGGTAGCAGTATAGCGCTACCCTGCTTTTCCATAATCCTATTTTGGACATTTTTAAGGGTTTTTGGCTCGGGGTTTCAATTCCTAAGGCTCGGGATCGAATCTACTCACCCTTTGGGTACAATTCAGGGTCCCAGGAGTGAGGTTTAGGTCAAAACCCTTTTATTGTTGATTTTCATTAATTGGAAGTTATATTTGGTTATGACAAGGTGACCGCTAAGGAATCAAAAGGTCGATCGTTCTCAAGGGTCATTCTTCTTCTATTTCTTGCTCGTACCAGAGGTAAGAAAACTACACCCCATATGTGACATGCATGGTTTTTCATGAGGCATGATGAGTATTTAAATGTGGATATTGATTGCATATCAAATGATTAGAAAATATTTCTTACTTGTGAATGGCACTGACTTATTAGTCAGAATCGGCAATGGTGTCGGTATTAACTATGAAGTTGTGACTTACTAGTCCTGTTCGGCAGTAGTACTAAGCAGTGGTCGTATGTTATTGGCTTAAGAGTCAAGAATGTTTTTAGCGTGTTTAACGCAAGCCGAAAGGATTAGATCTAATCTACATTAGCATTGAATGGCTCATCATGAGCACTAATGTCAGACCGACCACAAGTTCAATGAAAACTAAAAGTGCTTGCCTAGTTCCATGACTAGTCATTCAAAGCCAAGGCCAGAAGGCCCAGGTAACCCCATCGTTACATGGCTAAGGGTACGGAACCCACGCTAGTGATTCCATGGTCAATCACTTGGTTTACATTAGTGACATGCTCATCTGTCATTCATCTAGTTTAAGCTAGTGACTCGGTCACTCATTTGTAAAGGGTATGGAACCCACATTAGTGACTTACACATTTGTCACTCACTTGTTCAGGGCTATAATTCCTGGATGATTATCATGATCATCATTTGATATTACATTCATGCAGGAATAAGTTTTCTTGCTAGGCTTTGGCTCATGGGTGCTATGTGGTGCAGAGGAAAGGGAAAGGAAATCTCACCCAGCCTTGAGTGGAGAGCTTAGGTGGCGATGTGTACATATTCGGCTGCTCGACCACCACGGCCAAGGAGTTCTCGAGGAACTAGGGGGTTGAGCCTATTTTTCCTGCAAAGGCCGATGGGTTGTAAATTTTACACTGTAATGACCATTTTGGATTGTAAATAACTTGTAAACGTTTTTATGGGCCCATGAACAGTTTTACATTTTAAATAAAATATATCATTTCCTTTTGATTGGTTTTTCACCTTAACCTATTAATAACACCTAGATGCATGTTTATAACCAAAGAACTCGATTAGCAAGTTAAGCACGGTTCCAAGCTCACAGTAACGGTCTTGGAGTAACCAGGGCTTTACATCCACCTCATGAGGGAGTCCCCCCACCTCACGAGGGGGTCCTCCCACCTTGCGGGGTGCCTTCCACATATCGAGGTGAGGGCTCGCCTTGTAAGATGAAGCTCATCACACAAGGTGGGGGTACCAATGCCAATTTTCAAGCATGTCGTCAAGGGATAGTGTGGCAATCACCATGGACAAAGGATCATATAGTATGTATGCATAAGAAGGTTGTACGTATGGACAAGGGATAGTATGTATGGACAAAGGATCACCATGGCAATCACCAGATGGCAAAGGTTGTACGTAAAGGCCTACATGAGTAGTACAAACCTAATGTATGCATAAGAAGGATAATGGTTATACAAGGTCAAAGCAAAGTTGTAGCACTCTACCGTGTCCTTTGAAAATGATAGAGCATACAAACATATACTTGACACCACTACCTTCTGCAACATATCAAACTACTATCTTTTCCATCTGGGACCACATTGTACTAGAGACATAAGTTCCCACCTATAAATAGAGTGTCTCCCTCAGTAGTAAGAGGGTTGGAAAGTTGTTGTAAGAGGGTTGGCTCGACTGTGGGAAGACGAATATTATGATTTTTTTAAACTATGGCTCAGTCTGTAATTTTTCAAACTCATACGAAATAAACGTATTTTTTATACGAATTTTTAAAATAGGTGTTTTATTAATAATGACGTGTATTGTAGTTTTACATAACATGTTGTTACAACAGTGGTATCAATGCTAGATTTAAGTTGTTTTGAAGACAAGCCCATATGTATATCATACAATAGCGGACCGACATTCATTACGGTAATTTGAATGTTTTAGTGGTCTTACATAACTAGATTTTTAGGCTATATGGCTATATTGATTATCTAGAGATAAACTAGTTGTAATAGGCTAAGTTATTCCCTTATTGTAACGTCCTACTACCCAGGGACCGTTACGGTGTGCATTTTAAACAGTGCTAAACTCGTTAGTCGAGTCATTTGGCCATAATCGTGTAGCTAAGTATGATTAACGGTTTAGGATTAAATTTTTTGGATAAGATACAACGTTTCACTAAAACGTTTACTGTATACATTATGATCCCAAAAATATAATTTAAAGGTTAATTACTGTTAGGAAAGATTGTTTTGCCTCAATGGAAATGATTATAATTTTACAACTCTAAGCAATAATATTACAAATAAAATAGATTGATTAAATAAGGTTACAACTCTATAACTGAAAATTACAAATAAACAGAGAAAAGGAAGAAGATGATGATGAAGAAGAGAATAGTGAGAATACAACTCTAAGCAAAAGATTACAAGTAAAATAAAGTGTTTAGACCAAAAGAAAGATTACAACTCTTAAACAAAATATACATGTAAATAGAACAAGAGAATAAGAAGAAAAACAATAGAATAAAAAGAAGAACAGAAAACACAAGCAAACTCTCACTTACACAACCTAAGTGAAGAGGGTTAGGGATCACCAACTTGAACAAGGTTTAAAACCTTTGTCCAAAAGCTTATTTCCCCCTAACTCAAGCACTAAGGGATCTCTCTCAGATATTGGAAAGGCTTTATGGAATTATCAAGCCTCACGGTGTTTCTAGCCAAGTGCTCTAATGGATAGAAAAATTGTATCTTACAAGTGAGCTATAGGCTCCTATTTATAGAGTTTAGAGACACCCTTTGAATTTCAAATTCCACCAACTCCCATGGCTGTTACCAATGTTTAATTGGATTAATATGAAATTAAAAAAGAGATTTGGGAGTTATTTGGGTTTTTTGAGCCGTTCAACAAAGATTGAAAAAACTGAAAAATTTGGTCAGTTTTGGCCTGTGGCCGCAGCCAGAGACATTAGTGGTCGCAGCCACTGGTCTCTGACCCACAGGCCGCGGCCACTGACCATATTCAGCACAAAAAATGTGCTGTTTTCAAACAGTTCCAAACCCTCCCAAATGATTTTGTAACTCCCAAAACACATTATTGGGGTTAAAATCATATCTCTAACAGCCATATCACATATGGCTTTATGAAATTCATCTCAATATTGTGTAACAACAATTTACACAATAAAGGGTAATATTTGGAGGTTACAAATTTGTAACACTGAATATGTTACATTATTTGGATATATCTCATATATCTAAATTTTGTAACTCTCTATTATATGTTATAATATGTGACACACTTTGTCACATTTTATTTAATCTAAAACATTATATTATAATATAATATAATTTTATATTATATTATAAAATAATATAATAATTACAATAAAATATTTACAACCAGCTGACCTAAGCGCGACAAATAGGGTTTAACCCTAGTTCCTCTTTAAACCCTTGGTCGTGACGGTCGAGCAGCCACATATGGACACATCGTCATCTAAGCTCTCCAACTCAAGGATGGTCGAGCTTTCTTTTGCCTTTACCAACAGCACATAGCACCCGTGAGCCGAGGCTTGGCAAGAAAACTCAATATGCTCATGAACAAGTAATAATATGTCACTAAATTATAATATGCATGTCTAGCAATAATAGCCCTATTCATGCATGCAAATAAGTCCAAATAATGGTTGTGGATCCTGCTCTCCTGTATGGATGACTATCAAGTCAAACCTATTCAGATGAGTGATTAACACTTTGAGATTTCGATAATCATGATGGGGCGTGTAGCCCTAATCAGATGATTGATTAACACTTGCGATTCTGATAATCATGTTGGGGCGTGTAGCCCTAATCATATGAGTGACTGATGAGTAAGTCACTAATTTAAACCAGATGAGTGACTGTGGAGTCACAAACTTGAATCAGATGAGTGACTAATGAGTGAGTCACTAACTTGAACTAGATTAGTGACTATGGAGTCACAAACTTGAATCAAATGAGTGACTGATGAGTGAGTCACTAACTTAAACTGGATGAGTGACTATGGAGTCACAAACTTGAATCAGATGAGTGACTGATGGGTAAGTCACTAACTAGGGCTCAGCACCCACAGCCATGTGACGATGCAGTCACCTGGCTCTAAGTAACTAGCCATAGGCTAGACAAGCGCTTTTAGTTTTCATCGAACTTGAGGTCGGTCAGGTATTAATGCTCATGATGAGTCATTCAATGCTTATGTCAATTAGATTTAATCTTTTCAGCTTGTGTTAAACATGCTAATACCGTGCTTGACTCTTAAGCCAATACCATATGACCAGTGCTCAATACTACTGCCGAACTTGACTAATGAGTCACAGCTTCACAGTTAATACCAAAACCATTGCCGATTCTGACTAATGAGTCAGTGCCATTCACAAGTAAGCAATGCATCTAGGCGTATATCATATGTCAAATATCCAAATGCAGGGCATTCAGCATGCTTACTTAACAATCACTAGCATAGTTATGATGATGCACAATTATAGAGCTCAAGCTCTGATCAATCTCATATTTAATATTCATGTCATTCCCTAATCACATGTTTCTCATGCATCATATGCATCACATACTGGGTGCAGTTTTCTTACCTTTGGTCCAAGCACAGGTTACCAATAAACAAGCCACAAGCACAATCCTGTTTCCAATCCCCTAGCGATAACATAGTCACAACCATAATATAAAACCTTATCAAAAAGAGTAAATAAATACTTTCAGACCCAACCTAAGCCTCTGAGACGTCAAATTCCACTCAACTGGGTAGTAGAATCGATCCTAGGCCCTTAGAGTTAAGTTCCCATGATTAAAAACCAACTCTGGGAAAAAATTTCCTTAAACGTCGCGGCCCCACCCAGACCCGCGTCGCGGCCCGCTGCCTCTTTACAGAGGTCGAACCCAATCTGCCTGTGCCTAGCGCTGCAGTGCTCCTACCTTGCACTGCGACCCTAACTGCCTAGACAACATGCGTCCTCCTTTATCAAGCCTGGGCCGCGGCGCCCAAGAACAGGGCCGCGACCCGACCACGAATGTAAAGTCCAAAGAGCTTTACTTAGCTAAGTTAGATAGTAGTATAATAGTAATAATAGCATTATCTTTATGACTGTGGATTTTTTGTTCAAACCGGGATTTATTTGGACACTCATAGTAGTACTTGTATATTTTCTAAGTTTAACCTATAGTTTAGGAATATTAATTTTAACCTAAGGTTTGATTAATATGACTGATATTGAGGATAATATTTATTATACTATAAGGTTTAGATAAGAACCAATAAGATAATAACACATGTCATGTATAGGTTTATTAATGATTAAGTATTTTGAGGATTAAATTTATTAAGGTTAAAATTTGAATACTCTAAGGTTAGTCTGTAGCTTTGAAAACGTTAGAAGGCTTAGTCAAGGCTGTTTACTCAATTCAAATTAAGCTAAAAATGTGTAATTTCGTGTTTAAATATTCAGCGTATGCCGATATATCGCAGCTATAGGGGGCGATATATCGCAGTACGAAGATACGGAAAACATGAAACGTTGCACGATTGCCTCGGGCATAATGGCCCAGGCGATATATCGCCTATAGGGGGCAATATATCGCCTCCTTCAGCATATTTTTGAAAGTTTTCAAAAATGTTCTCCATTCAAACCTTCAACCTCTTGATAAGTCCAGCACCTTTCTGAACGAGTCTTCAGCCTCTACTGAACGATAATTCAAATTATTTTCACTTAAAAAGCCATTATTTTTATTCAAGTTAAATGAAGATCTTTTCATTCCTAAACTCTATAAATAGGACCTAGTACCCAGCCATTTATTCATATATTACTCTAAGTTCAGAGGCTGCAAGTTGCTAGGTGAGTGTGACAGTGTAAACACTTGGGTTGGGAATTATAAGCTTGATCATTATAAGCTTATCAAACATTTGGGGAAGTAAGGTTTTTTCACATTTCGGTTCAAGGTTTATATTGGTCATATAAGTCTTCAAGGTATTTCCAAACTGTAGTCCATTTCAGTATTATGTTCTATAAAGTTCTCATAGTCTTCTACTCATTCTAACCTTATTCTTATTCTTGGTTAGGAAATCCAAGTTCTTAAGCACAAGGTTTTTGGTAAGTATATTTTGATAGCATAGTTCCTTCTTCACTTTCATCCATTTTCTTCAATATACTCACCATTTTATAAATGGTTTGTAGGAGTGTTCCAAGGTCCCAAATCAGTTCTCATATCCCGGTTATTTTGGTAAGGAAAATAGGATAGGACTTATGTGTAATGTGATATGATTTATATGATAAATGTTATCTTATGATTTTGTGTTATGAAATATGTTATGATATGTATAATTGTAGACTTGGGCATATGACCTATACAACTAACAAGCCCCAAATAGATTATGGGCATATGACTTGCTTAGCTATCAAGACCCCACTAATCTAATGGGCATATGACTTGTTTAGTTTATGGGACCCCAAGTAATAATGGCCATTATAGTATGTATGTGACATAAGCGTTATAGTATGTTTTTATGTTGCATTATGAATTTTTATGTATATGGCTATATGTTAGATTTTTCCTTGCTGGGCATTGGGCTCATTTCTTTTATGTTTATATGTGCAGGAAAATAGCTATAGTGGAGAGAAAGGTTCATGGATGCTTGGGGAATGTGTATTGAGGCAGAATGGATTCAAGGAGTCGAGAGTTTCGATTTCGAGGATGTAGTCTTTATTTATGGTTTATGTGTATTTTTTTTTCCGCACCTATTTATGTAATCTCTTTTCATTACAATTAAGTTATGTTTTTTTTTAAACAATGGGATCCCATATCCTGCTTTGAGTTTATGTAAGTTTAACATTTGTTTTTACAAGTTTTTAATAAAGTATGATTATTTCACTTGTAAGTATGATTAGGGATTAGTGTCTATGCTTAGTTTTCATTAATGGTCCAAAGTCTAGAGTAGTTGGGTCATTACAACAAACCCAGCCAAAAACCTCATTTCCCTCTTTTAAATCCTTCCAAAAACCTACTCAAACATCTCCAAATCCAAAAATCAAAGTTCCCAAACATCCTAATTATCCAACACCAATAAAACCCATGCTTCAATTTATTTAAAAACTCATCAAAACACAAAACCCAATCCAAGCTTAAAACCTTAAAAACTTAAAACTTGAATTACCTCCGATTGAGTTGTTTCCAAGCTAAATCCTCCAGCTAATAAGCTTCTAATCTTCCGTAGAATCGCTATGCCTCAATCCTCACTTGAATCCGAGTCCTAAAACTCAAGTTTCCTTTGAAAATGTGATTGGGTGTCAAAAATGGAACTTTGAGGGATAGAGAACGTACTGAACGTTCTTTTTATTTCTTAACAGGTTACTTCAAGCTTAAGTAGCCTCAAGAAAATCCTAATGCTCGGGGTTCCAAAATCACCTCCCGTGGTAAAATAGTCAAAACTCCAAGAATTTCCCCTGATCATACTAACTCCCAATTTATCATCAAATATTTATTCCCATTACCCAATATCCCAGTAATATGCTAAATACCCCTTGACTCACTCTGAGCCAAGTATAAATCCCTTTGTGCCTCCTAGGATCGTCTCGTGCTGAGTAACCCTAGCATAACCAAATAATAATGAAGCACCACACACATGCCACATATATGCCAAATATACCCAAAATGGCCAAAATATGAAAATTTCCCAATTAAATAGAAATGGGCCCACATGCATATTTAATACACCTAAACATGCTTATAATCATTTAATTGCATAATAAACTAATTATGGCCCTCCCGTCCTCCTAAACAAGATCCTAAGCCTTATTAGGAAATTTGGGTCATTACACTTACATTCCTAACCACATATGCAATTTTTGCTCTTGTACAATGAGTGGTGTACACTGGACTTCTTATTGTACTTGCATATTCAAGTTGAGGCACTACTCTTCCTTCATTCTTTTTAAGGTTCATGTTTGAATTGAATGGTGTATTTGTTTCTTTGATTTTGAGATGACTAAATTTGTCAAGCACTTTGTCGACATAATGGGCTTGGCTTAACGCATAACCCCCATCATTTCTTCTAACCGTGATACCTAAAATGGTATCGACCTCTCCACAGTCTTTCATCTTGAAGCTAGTGTTATATTATTTTATAATATAATGTAATATTATATTATTTTATAATATAATGTTTTAGATTAAATAAATGTGACATAGAGTGTCACACATTGTAACATATAATAGAGAGTTACATTATTTGGATATATGTGAAATATCCAAACATGTAACATATTTAGTGTTACAAATTCATCACAAATTTGTAACTCCTAAATATCACCCATTATTGTGTAGATTTGTTGTTACACAATATTGAGATGAATTTCTTAAAGCCATATGAGAAATGGCTGATAGAGATGTGATTTTAACTCTCATATTGTGTATGGAAGTTACAAAATCAAGTGGGAATAAATTGGAACGTTTTGGAAAAAACTTAAAAAATTGGTTGCTGAAACTGACCAAGGGCCGCGGCGCTTGTGGCTGACAGATTCACACTAATTCGGTTTTTATCCAATTTTGAATGTTTCCAACAGCCAAGTAACTCCCAAATCTCTATTTTAATTCCATAAAACACCCAATTAATCATTGGTAACATCCATGGGGGTTGGTGGAATTTGAAATTCAAAAGGTGTCTCTAAACTCTATAAATAGGAGCCTAATGCTCACTTGTAAGACACACCATTTCTATCCACTAGAGCACTTGGCTAGAAACACCTTGAGGCTTGATTATTCCAGAAAGCATTTCCAAAATCTGTGAGAGATCCCTTAGTGCTTGAGTTAGGGGGAAATAAGCTTTTGGACAAAGGTTTCAAACCTTGTTCTGGTGATCCCCAATACTCTTTACTTTGGTTGTGTGAGTGAGAGTTCTTTGTTCATTGTTCTTATTCTTGTTCTTTTATTCTATTGCTTTTCTTTTCTTCTATTATTCACTCTTTTACATGTATCTTTTGTTTTAGAGTTGTAATCTCATCTATATCTTTTCATTATACTACTTCTAGTTTATTTGTATATTTTGTCTTAGAGTTGTATTTTCTAATTCTATCATCTTCTACCTCTTTCTTTATATTTACATGTATCTTTTGTTATAAAGTTGTAACACTTTTTAATCAATCTATATTTACTTGTAATATTATTGTATAGAGTTGTAATATTATAATCATTTCCATTGAGGCAAAACAATATTTTCCTAACAGCTAGAAGATAGAAACCCATTTGTTTTTATTATCCCTCTCATGTCATTACTCAAAATCAATATATCATCTATATAAAGACACACTAGTATGACATAGTCACCACAAGTCTTTGAATATAAGCACTTATTTGCATTTTTGTGTCTAAACCCATATGAAACAATGACTTTATAAAATTTCTCATGCCATTGTTTTCGAGCTTGTTTCAAACCATACGATGACCTGAAAAGTCTACATACTTTATGTTCATTTCCTTGAAGAACAAAACTCTCTGATTTTTCGTTTTAGATCTCCTCTTCAAGATCTCTATTTAGGAATGTTGTTTTAACATTAATTTGGTGAACATAAAGGTTATATATAGAAGATAAGGCAAGAGAAAATCTAATAGAAGTTGTCCTTACTACTGGTGCATATGTGTCAAAGTAATTTATTCTCTCATTTTGTTTGAATCCATTGGCTACTAATCTAGTCTTAAATGTTTGTATGGTGCCATCGGTATGGTCCCATTTCTACCAAAATGGTTTGGACCTTTATGGAAGGTCAACCAATTCCCAAGTGCGGTTATACATAATTGAATCTATTTAATCATTTATTGCCTCCTTCCAAAAGTTTGAGTCTCTTGAAGACATTGTTGGTAACTGGTTTACCATGTGCGCAGCAGAAAGCACGAGGTGTTGGGCCTAGAGATTTCAAAAAAAAAAATTATTAGACAAACTTTAAATAATCGGATCCATTAACATGCAATACATTAATCATAGAGAAATAAAAGATGAGGATTTACCAGTTGAAGAACTATCAAGAATCATCGCTATCTTTTTGTATCTCCAACGAACATCCAATCAAAAGCAGTTCTTCAAAATACTTAGACCAAGATCTTACAAGATGTATCTCTACACCTCAAGACGTGTGTGGGCACGTAGAGTAATGGTAGGGAAATATTTTTTATTTACAAGATATTCTCAACACATGAGATCTTGGAATATTAGGTCTCACACAATTTTCAGGGATAGAGAAAATAATACGATCTATTTTCTTTTTGTCAAAAGTCTAATAAAAAACTATTTCCATCTGATAAATTTATAAAAGAATTAATTAAAATTTTGAAATTCAAAATTCAAATTATAATTCAATTATTAAATAATTAAATAAACATAAGAAATATCCAAGAGTCATTCTTGGAACTAGTTAAACGCCAACTACAGTGCATGCATTGTAGTTGGTGTGTAACGCATCCCTCATTTGAGGGATGTGTTGCAACTATTTGCTTTTAATAATTATTTATTGAAAAATATATAAACCTGATAACTTATTTATCAGATTAATTAAAGAATAAATACCATTTCAAATTCAAATCCAATTTGAATTATGAGAAATATCTTTTTCACATTATTTAAATAAATAAATCTAATTAATTATCTTAATTATTTAAATGCTATTTTCAAAAACACCGAAATAATTGTTGAAAAATATAATTAATTAATTTGTCTCAATTACATATTTGACCCTTAAGAACAAATTTCTTCCAAATATGTCATTTCCTTATTTTTCCCAATTTCAACTCTTACCTTGAATAGTGTTGATAAAGCTATCTCGGGGACCTATGGTCCTATAATTTCAAGCTCCAATAAATTTATATTATTAATTAAAACTCTTTAATAGAATAAACTTAATTTATTAATCTCATTTTTATTCTAATAAAAATATGATATTGCACTATTGTAATTATAGACATTTATTTATTGAGTACTTTTTAATATATAAAAAAGTGTCCATCGATTTAATACATACAATTCAATCCTCTATTAATGGTTCATAATTAAAGTAGGAATTAATCACCGTTTAACCTCTTTAATTATATCTTGTTTCTTTAAGTACCATTAACTTTACTAGTGAAGGTTAATAAACTGATTTAGGAATTTGAGCTCAATAACATTTCACTTCCAAAAGTCAACCCTTAATAGAACCATTATTCCTCTCGGAAATGTATAGATTCCATATCTGTATATTATGACTCCAGCCATTTACATCACCGAGTTCTCAAAAAAAAGTTTTCAGCCTGATCATTTTGACAAACAATAACAAGTGAATCAAAGAACTCATATGAAATAAACATGATTTCATAATAACTTCAGGATTAAGATCAATTTGTATATGAACATCTTGTTGATATGCTTAATTAATACTTATAAAGTAAACAATATTAATAATTATTAATAACATATCGAGTCCTGTTCATATATAACCACTTTATACAAAGTACCTCCACTAAGATGTCCTACTACATCAATAATCCAGATCTATTTTACATGTTTCATAATATTAGTGAACCGTACTTACAGTATTTAATCCAAAGATTCCACACAACTTTGTTTTACTGCGAACTGTTTAAATTCGTTCCCTACAATCTTAATCTTCTCGTACCGATACTGTTGGATTTTATGCCCTTATAAAACCATGTCAGACATGTAACACGATTTCATATTGTCAATAAAAGTAGTAGAAATCATTTAATTTGACAACCATATTGCTTGCTTGTTTTATTACATGATTATTGAAATAATACAAACATTTATAAAATCTGGAACATATGGATAGTTACACTTATAGTGACTAGACCACAGTGGATTTTAATTGTAATTATATGTTCAAAAGAACAAGTCCTAAGATTAGATCAGTGCATTGGAATTTCACTGATTAGGCAATCTATGATATGATCTACTTACACATTCAGGTGTCTTGTCCAAGGCATTAACCATGTAGATAAGATCATATGTTTTTTGTTACATCGGACTAGAACCAATATTGATTATTGATTGATAAATAAGTATCATTTTTATCGAATCTAATCAATGTCACAACGTTGACCATAGGTTAAGTCGATCTTAATTCTGAGTGATAATATTCTGCTAGTTATATTATTTAAATCTTTTGACTTTTTTGTTACCAGCTTACCCTACGGTCTAGCCCATACTTACATCTTGGAGATTTAGTAGTGTAATTGAGTGGGAGTATTATTCATAGATATGAAATCTATAACTTCTGTATGAGAAGTGAAAATATGATTTCCTTAATTTCTTTGTTCAAAAGGTTAAATGATTGAGATCTCATATCTGTGATTAAGTTCATAGAAATATCATTTATAAGGAACTTAGTGGGAGTTAAGGATAAAATTGTAATGCCCTAAAATCCCTAATACGGTTTAATGGTCGGATTAGTAGGCTGGGAGCACCATAATTGATTCATTATGCCACTAAATGATTATATGCATGTGTTATGTGAATTATATTATTATATGATGTTAAATGCATGCATGTGGGCCCATATTTGATCATAGGGGTATTTTGGTAATTTGGCCAGTTGAGGGCGTAATTGTGTATTTTCATGATTGTTGGTGAACTATTGATGAGACCACATCATAATGTGGATTTTTTCGAGCCATTCGGCATGAGACGATCTTTGAGTGCAAGTTAGCGGTTTGGTCATAACGTGATTAAGTTCGGGGCTCGGGGTGTACTTTGGTGATTAGAACGTTACCAGGAATTAAAGGGTAATGGGATATGAGTTATTGGTATTTGAGAATATTGGGAATAACAGGAATTGGAGGTTGTTAATTATGATTATCGAAATACGCAGAAAATGACTATTTTTCCCTTGGAGGCTGTTTAGAGTTTTAATTAGGCTTGGGGGCAATAAGGTCTTTTCACCCTAAGATATTTATTATCCATTGAACGTTGTAGAACCTTGCCAAAATAGAGCACCATTCTCTTCTCTCCCATACATCATTTCTCTTCCTTTTCCTTTTGGATTTTTGAGCTTCTTTTGAGGATTCAATCTATTGAAGTGGACCTTGAGGGCTTAGGATTGTGTTCCACCATTGAAGAGGGTTCTAAACTGAGCTTGAGGTAAGCTTCTAGCCATTAAAACTCTGGTTTTCTCTGTTTTTCTATTGGATTTCAACTTGGATTTCTAGGTTGGATATTGAGAATTGATGGGAGTTTTTTGTAATGGTTACTTGGGTTACGATGCCTAGGACATGTGTAGATGGTTTTTCGGTTCATTTGGGAATTTAAATGAGTTTTAGAAGCTTGTTGTTCAGGTTGGAAATGGTGGTGTCGAAGGATGGGAAAGCCAGGGTTGAAAACCCTGGTTGTAGTGCTACAGAGCCCATCACTAGGCGCTACAGCGCTAGCCAGAGGTTTTCTACTTTGCCTATAGCGTTGGGGCGCTAGGGGGGTAGCGCTACCCTGCTTTTCCAGATTATTTTTTTAGGCACTTTTGAGGGTTTTTGGCTCGGGGTTTCAATTCCTAAGGCTCAGGATCGAATCTACTCACCGTTTAGGTACAATTCGGGGTCCCAGGAGTGAGGTTTAGGTCAAGACCCTTTTATTGTTAATTTTCATTAATGGAGGTTATAATTGGTTATGACTAGGTGAACACTAAGGAATCAAAAGGTCGATCATTCTCAAGGGTCATTCTTTTACTATTTCTCGCTCGAACCAGAGGTAAGAAAACTACACCCCATATGTGACATGCAAGGTTATTATTGAGGAATGTTGAGTGTTTAAATGTGGACATTGATTGCATATCAAATGCTTAGAAAATCTTGCTGACATGTGAATGGCACTGACTCATTAGTCAGAATCGACAATAGTGTTAGTAGTAACTGTGAAGCTGTGACTCATTAGTCATGTTCGGCAGTAGTATTGAGCACTGGTCGTATGGTATTGACTCATAAGTCAAGAACGGTCTTATCGTGTTTAACGCAAGCCAATAAAGATTAGATCCAATCGACATCAGTATTGAATGAATCACCATGCGCATTAATGTCAGACCGACCTCAACTTCGATGAAAACTAAAAGCGCTTGTCTAGTCTCACGACTAGTCACTTAAAGCCAGGGCCAGAAGGTCCAGGTGATTGCATCGTCACATGGCTATGGGTGCTGAGTGTAACATGACGGCCTTGATGGCATGTTACAAGCTAGGATGGCGCTCGGTCAGATGCGCACGTGAGGGTGCAGGCTGGTGAGCATGCTGATGCTTATTTTGTACGGCAGTGGCATTTTCGTAAATATCTTCAATATTGCCCAGAAATGGACGGGACTTGGTAGGTTCCATATTGAAAGGTCAATGAACGCAATGGTATGATCGGATTTGGGAGATTTAGAGAATTGGCGAGCTGGAAGCCAAATATGTCTCCCAAGCAAAAATCATATATGTTCTTGGTAGAAGGTGAAAGCTCAGAAGGCTCTTTGTAGGGGGAGCACATGATGTCAGCTCTCCACCACCCCCTGGCACAGGTGCGTCAAGTGAGCTACTACTAGTTTGGAGGACTAGTAGGGCGGGCATATGAGGACCACGAGGGGACTCATAAGTCTCCATGAGTAGGAGTACTCATGGACATTATCGGGCCGCCCCGATAGTGCGTCGAAGTGTGCTGCCAGAGGTTTAAGGGTATGGTTCCCTTGGCTTGCCGGGATACTGCTTGCATGGAACGTGGCCCAAACCTTCGAGAGATGTCGTGGTGTGCCATGGCCATGAATCTCGACACGAGATGGCACGGGAAGTCATTCGTGGGACTTGTTAGCATGCAAGCATTGGAGGGTGCACTATGCTTGAGTAGGACAGAAGTCTAGTGTGTGCTACTAGTCTGGCAGCCAGTCTCGAGAGCCTGCCAACATGCATGATGGTATGGTGCCTTGAGGATTGGACCATGGACGTATGGGAGTCCTTGGTCTGTGACGGGAGCTAATTGGATAGTATCGAATGGGACATGATGGGAGGTGTTGGCACGTCAACCTGGTGTTGGCTCTTAGCCACACATGCTACCTTGACTTGCGAATGTCTGGGTGAGCATCGGTGTTGGGATTTGCCTTTCCATAGTGAGAACCTATGGACAGTGTGAGTGTCTTGGTTAGATAGCCTTGATGCATGATTGCACTCATAGATGCTTGAGAGCATGACTCAACGAGAGTCGTTCGAGAGACGGAAGTGTGCGAGGGCACACGGTCGCGCAAAAGAAAAAATGTGCCCATTGTTATTCGAATGGTTGGAAGGCTGACCTTGGCTCAGAGGAGTCAAGGTGCCGCACGGGCATTTCCGCTGTCAAAATGTTAGCCCGTGACACTGAGCCCACGTTAGTGACTCACTCATCTTATTCACGTTAGTGACTCACTCATCAGTCACTCATCTGGTTTAAGCTAGTGACTTACTCATCAGTCACTCATCTGTTTAAGCTAGTGACTTACTCATCAGTCACTCATCTGGTTTAAGTTAGTGACTTGCTCATCAGTCACTCATTTGATTAGGGCTACAAGCCCCATCAAGGTTACCAAAACCTTGAAGTGATATTGACTCATCTGTTTAGGGCTATAAGCTCTGTATGATTATCATGATCATCATTTGATATTATATACATACAGTAATGACTTTTCTTGATGAGCCTTGGCTCACGGGTGCTATGTGGTGCAGGTAAAGGGAAAGAAAAACTCACCCAGCCTTGAGTGGAGAGCGTAGGTGGCGATGTTTACATATGCGGCCGCTTGACCACCACAGCCAATGAGTTTCTCGGAGGAACTAGGGGTTCACCCTATTTTTTCCGCTTAGGTCAGCGGGTTGTAATTTTATACTTTAATGACCGTTTTGGATTGTAAATAACTTGTAAACTCTTTTATGGGCCCATGAACATTTTTATGTTTTAAATAAAATATATCCTTTCCTTTTGATCGGTTTTCACCTTAGCCTCTTAATAATACCTAGATGCACGTTTATAACCAAAGAACTCGATTAGCGAGTTAAGCATGGTTCAAAGCTCACAATAACAATCTTGGAGTGACCAGGGCGTTACAAAAAAACCGATGAGGGGTAAAACGATAATTTGCACCCATCTCGTTAGTAAGTCATCGATAGAGGATTGATTGACTGTAATGGTTATACCAATGGATAACGTATTTATGGTTTGGAAAATGCATTCTATGAATTCAAGAGTTCAATTCTGAGTCTATAGTGGAGTCACGAGGAATTAATAAAGTTGTAGCGACCCAAATTTGCTAATAAGGCTTGGAGCCTTGATTAGTGTGCCTGGAGGGCAATAATTGTTATATTGTATTAATTTATGTGAATTTAATGAATATGTGGTTAGAATGCATGTTTAGGTGAAATAAATACGCATGTGGGCCCCATTTGGTTGTTAGGGGAAAATTGGTAATTTTAGCCCATTGAGGGCATAAATGTAATATATGTAATATTGTTGATATAATTGTGAATTATTTGTGATGCATGTTCCGAGACGGTCCTAGAGAGCCATTCCGCTTAAAGTCACAACGAGATTAAATACCCGGCTCGGGAGGAGCCTAGGGGTATTTTGGGAATATTATAACTTGAGTTTGGGAATTTGTAAGTAATGGTTAGTGACATTTTGGTAACTTGGGTAACCATAGGTAACCATTGAGGATAGTTACTCTTAATGAGAAAATGGTATATTTGTAAAAGGATAGGAAAGGTCTAAGTTGCCCTTGAGGAATAGTTAGAGTAAGGGTTAAATGGAAGGGTAAATGGGTATTTTGGCTGGGATTTAGATAACTATAGCTGGGTGGAAAGTTATTCACGTTTCTCTACACTTAGGCTTATTCACTTTTTGCTGAAAGTTAGAGGAAAAGGAAACAAGGAACAAGAAGGAAGGGGGAAAAGGACTGAGTTTCTTTGAGGTCAAGGGAGGAATTCAAGGCTGTAGAATCAAGCTAAGGCCAAGGTTAATCACAAAGGTAAGAAATTCATCCATGGGTTCTCTTTAAAGTTTAAGCTTGTTTTAAGGGTTTGAGAATGAGGGTTGAAGCTGAATTTGCAGCTTGTTGTTTGTGAGAATTCAGCTGGGAATTAAGGAGATTAGCTTGGAGTTGAAGTGGGAAGAAGCTCAAGGTCGAATTCCATCTTGAGCTATGGATTCCATGCATATTTGAAAGTTATTTCTGGTTTAGTTTAAGAATTCTGAAGGCTGGTTTAAACTTTGCAAGGGCTGGTTTAAGTTTTGAGAATTTTGAACCACTAAGTGATTCTTGAGTTTGATTGTGTATCTAGGGCTGTTGTTGATGTTTGTAGGTTGTTATATGGCTTATTTGGGGATTTGAATTGAATTTGGGACTTAGGTAAGTCTTGGTAAAGATTTGGGAGTGTTTTGGCTCAGGGAAAATGCAGGGGAAAACCCAGAATTCTGGGTTCGTGAATGGGCGCCGTGGCCCTGTTCTTCAGCGCCTCGGCGTTAGGCCATTTCTGGGCAGGGGGAAATTGTGGTTTTTAGGCTTTCTCCCAGGGGGCTCGGGGGACGCTTCCGCCACTTTGTGCGGGGTTCCAGGAGGTCCCGAGGGCTCAGGTTTGGTTCCGGGAAATGCTTTTGAAATAGTTAGTAATGGGGGTGTTATTTATGTGTTGTGACTAGGTTCTCGGATTAGAGGACCGTGCTCGAGGGTTCAGTGCTCAAGAAGCTCGGGACACAGGTAAGAAAACTGCTGTACCCATAGAGCAGGGCGAGGCCCCATAGTTTTGTTGCAGGGCACAGCCCTATATGATTATGTGTTGGGTGTAGCCCATTGATTATGTTAGTTTATGTTTAAGTTATGTTTAAATTATACTATGTATGCATATATGTGAATGATCGGCTAGGGCCGGGAGCAGCGAAGGCCGGGAACGGTGAAGGCCGGGAACAGCGAAGGCCGAGAATGGCAAGGGGCCGGGAGCAACGTTTAGCACGTGGAGTGCGAGTTTCCAGAGTAAGACCCTAGGGGATACCTGGGATATCCTTACGGTGTAGACCGTAACTCAGGGCCTGGTAAAGCGCCTGAGACGGCATGCCCGTATGTGTTTAGCTTGATGACAAATTGGTTATATGCTAAGTGGTTCATATGTATATGTTATCTGTTTATGTGGAGTTTTCTTGCTGGGCTTCGGCTCATGGGTGCTCTGTGGTGTAGGTAAGGGCAAGGAGAAGGTGAACCGACCATGAGTATGGAGAGCGTGACGTGACGCGTACATGTCTGGTCTTCCTGGCTGCCATGACCAGGGGTATTTTTGGATGTTTTTTGTAAAGAACCGTATTTTGTCATTTAGCCGACCTTGAGTATATTTTGAGTTGTAAATATTTGTAACAGTATTTTGGGATCCCAAATGTTAAATGTTTTACGATTTTCAGTAAATGAGATTATTCTCAAAGTTTATGTCTCTGTTTATGATTTAATAAAACGTTTACCTTATGTTGACGCGGTTCTTCGGCAACAGATAATTAAGAGAAGAAGAGAAAGAGATTAGTACTAAAAGTAGAACCGTCACAGATATGAAATCTTTGGGGAAAGAACTAGGTGACTTGAGACACGTTTTTAAGTGGTTCGAAGGTTGAAATCCTTCTACACCACTAGTCAATATTATTGATATTCTCTGGGTAATTGGTTTACAAAGTATATAGTTCTTAAAAGACTATTTTTCCAACCCCTATCAACTCCCAGGGTCTCCATATTTATAGGAGAAGGCACCTGGAAGTTGGTAGGGAGGTCATCCCGTGACCTTAACATTTGTCATATCAAGTCTGTGATATTCATGATTAATTCCTAAACCTGACACACAAGTGTGGTCTAATCAGTATGGAAGGAGATAATGGGCCGCACGGCCCAACTCGTCCGTGGGTGTCTGAATACGCACGTTCCTGCTGCGTGTCCGAGAAGTCAGGGGGATATCGGACACATGATGGCAGGAATATGCACGTTTATCTTGCGTGTTGACTTCACATAGGGTCAGAGCTTCCTGAGAAGCTCGCTACCGGAGCAATCCATAACCCGAGCTTATCCGTTCGTGGTCGCCGGATGTTATTCCCAGCTCCTGGTGCAACAAGAGCAAGCTGGAAACTGGACCCCCTCGAGCTAGAAAGGGCCCGGCCTGGAAATAGAGCCTCTGGCCTGTGGGAGCCTCGGACTAAATCATGTTTAGTCCGAGGCTCGTCCTGCTAAACAGCCCGCGTGAAAACCAGGGCGTACATCTGCCCCCCAAGCTCCTGCTCGTGGTCCATGACGTCAGATATGGGAGACCATAGTAGGGGCTTTTAGACTTCCCCCACAACCCTTCGTATTCCATGCTTTTCGTAGGCGTCTGATACGTGGAACGCCGTGGGTGGCGACGGTACACTCTACGAGAACCGCATTAAATGGCCTAGCCTACTGTCCAGCCGTCGTTTCACATTTCGCGTGGAGGGTCTCCCAAGAGCCTTTTACACATGATCCTCCCTTGTATAAAAGGGGGGTGGTCATCCCACGCACGGGCCACCTTACCATTCAGAACCTCTCAAATTTCCTTCTTTTCTCTTTGACCTTCCGAAGAACAAAACCCTCATTTCCATTGCTCTCATCTTATCCGTTCACGAAGCTTAAGCGTACGAGTTCCTTCAAAGCCTTGGAGACCACTGTGCCAACGAAGCTCCTACCAGCGTAGCAACCTCGCTCACCATCCAACCATATACTGTAAGTCTTCTGTCCCTGTTTATTTTTGAGAGCATGCCACTGTAGCCTAGGTAAAATTTTTTACTGTAGCCACATGCAGAGGTTTTCTGGGTCGCGCGGATACGGAGGGTGACAGCCCTTCTTAGATTAGGGCACACTTGCCATGGGACATCGCCTTAGAATATGGGTTCCATGATTCTCTCTTAGGAACAATTTCTGGGTAGGATCCTTAGGAATTTTGGGTGCAAAAACCGGGTAGCTTAGGGAATACGCCTTAAAAGCGGTTTTGCCACGCCTTGCCTGTTGAAACTTTCCCCCCAAGGAAATTTTTTACTCTGAGCCCTCTGACACACGAATTCCGAGTAATCTGGGATCTGTTGAGGGCATAGGCGCGTGTTCCTTGGAACGCGTGGCACCACTCTCCACGGGCTGGGCTTACCCCAGCTTGTGTACTTAATACTTGCTTCACTCTCCTGCTTGGGTCGCCTTTTCTAAAGTGTTTTCTTTTGTTCGATAGGCGACCAGATGGCTCCAAAGAGAAATCTGCCACAGAAGAATGTGGGAAGTTCGTCCTCCCAGCAGGATAAAGGAAAGGCGGTGGTGACCAGCTCGCCAATTCCTCACTTTGGGCCGGCGGTGGAGAAGCAAGCCGAGGTGGCCCCTGACGCGTTTTTCGAGGCGGAGAGAATCGTCTCGAAGATAACCGACCAGGCAAAGATCACCAAAATCTTCCTCAACCACAACATTCCCCTGGGGGTGGCCTCCGTGATCGCCCGACCTGCTGCGGACGGGGAGCGGAGCTGCACGCCGCTCGACGAGTCGTTCGCGGCCTGGAGCGGTGAACACTTCAAGGCAGGGGCCTTCCTCCCCCTGGATCAGTATTTTGCTGATTTTCTGAACTATGTGGGGTTGGCCCCATTTCAGCTCCCCCCCAACTCATACCGTCTGCTAGCGGGATTGAGGTATTTGTTCCAAAAGCATGAGTGGGAGGTCCCCACTCCTGCTGATATTCTATATTTCTTTTGCCTCAAAGCCAGCCCGGACCAGCGGGGGCGAGGCGACGGGTTCTATTACTTAACCCGCTTCCCTAACACAGCAGCAGTGATCGAGCTGCCGAGCCATCCAAACGACTTCAAAGACCAGTTTTTCATGTCAACTGGGTTCCGAAACTGCGATCATCACTATTTCAACCGTCCTCGTAAGTGATCCTTGATTTAGCTCGCCTTTTAAAGGTTATCTTATTTTAGCCTTTCCCTAACAGCACTTCTGACTTCAACCAACCTTGCAGCCATCTACGCGAGGACCGAAAAGACTGTGACCCTCGGGGGTCAATACGATACACTGGCGAACTTGCCCCCCAGTGAGAAAGACTACCGCGTGCTCGTAACGGACGAGACGATGGTATTCTGCAAGCTGATTTTCCCAAATCAGACTTTGAATTTGAAAAGGCCCCAGGGGCCTCCCCCAGCTCGTGTCAACAGACCGATCGTCGCGGAGGAGGTCGCAGACGACGAAGGCGAGGAAGAAGGTGAGAAAGTTCCTCTGGTGATGAACAGAAAGAGGACCTTGGAGGTCGCCCAGGGGATGAGCGAGGATAGGGCCCAATCTGGAGCAGCCGCGGGTCCTTCTGGTCAAGGTAACTCTTACTTATTTAAGAACGTAGATAGGGCCACTGCAGACCCCCGGCTGGTTAGGTTCAACCCTAGGCAGCTCGTCCATCGTCACTCAAGGAATCCGGACCTGGACACGCTCTTGCTCCACTGCGTTGACCAGCTCGTGCTGGACAACCAAGAGAGTCGGGCTAAGGGTACCGTAGTAGTAGATAATACCCTAGCCTTTAGGTCGGTCCTCTTTGAGGAGTACGGGACCAACTTACGCACGTGGCCTGCGCTCCAGGGGGGCGTCTATGCTCCGGGGATTAGGCAGTACGTAGAAGAGTCCAGCCCCGAGTCAGAACCGGACCTAGAACCTTCGCCAGTTCGCGAGATAATCGTCCTAGGCTCTTCCAGCTCGGGGGGTAGGGCTCCCCTAGTATTTACTTTCTTATTGCCTTTGAACCTTTTGTCTTTATTTCTGCATGATTGCTACCTTGTAATTACCATGTTTTTGTTCTTAGTAGAAGATATGTCTCAGCCAGGGAATAGTCTGCGGGGCGTTGTGTTCGGTGGGAATCCCCCAGCAGGGCCGAGGTTAAAGAGGCTTCGCGAGTCCAAGAGCTCGGCTGGGGCCTCCACCAAATCCCCGGCTAAGGAGAAGGAGAAAGCCCCGCCATCCCAGGTCGCGGGGGCGAACCTCCCTGTTGCCAGGACAGGGCTCATGCACCCACCACCCCAACGATCTCCACTAGCCGCCCAGGACGGGGTAATAGAGGTCGGGAATCTGGCCGCGGCAGCGCCGGATGTGCGTATCCAGGTAGACCCCCGGGCTCTGGAGAAGATGCCCGAAGCATTCCGGGGTACGGTGTATGAGTCGGCTAGCTACGCCGTCAGCCATTTCTACAATATCAAGGAGAAGGAGCTCCGGGCCATCGAAACAACGAGCCCGGTCCGAGTTATAGAGTCTGCGATGGACATGACCTTAACGGTAAAGTGTCCCCTTCTTTTAAGGCTTTAACACTCACACGCCGCCTTTTTCCTTTTTTTTTTCTTCCAGTTTGTTAATTTATCATTCTTTTCTTGCAGGGCATGGCTGCCGCATACAGAGGCATTGTTAGGACCAAGGCCCAGCTCGAGGGTTTGGAAGCTGATTGCCAGACCGCCCTCCAGGAGTCTCAGGAGGCGAGAGACGCGCTGGCGGCCTCTAAAGCCGAGCTAGAGAAGATCCGCTCCGAGAACCAAGAGCTTAAAAACTCCCTGGCCGCATCGCGGACAGATCTTGAGGCGGCGAAGGCCGAAGCCCAGGCCTCCCAGGCCGCCCTGACAGACGAGCGGGTCGTATCGGAGCAGTCCTTACAAGACCTGTTCTATCACTGCTGGTCCCACAATCCGGACGCGGACTTTTCCTTCATGCCGCCGGACCTCTGGGCATTCTTGTTGCCGCAGCTCCAAGCCCGCCTAAATAAGGAGGTTCCTCCATCGAAGACTGGAGAGGCCTCTGTCGCGGCGGAGCAGGATGAGACCGCGACCTCCAAAGGGCTAACTGATGGAGCTTAGGACACTTCTCGTTTAAGTATTTTGAACTCTTTCTACTGTAATTCTCTTTTTTATGTGAGGCGTTTCCGCCTCGAGACAATTTGCTCAGCCAGTTTGACATATATATTTTTATGCATTTGGTTACAATTCATCTCTTGATTTTTATGAACATAGTTCGAGTTAACTTTATCTGTATCCCGGGCTCTTTAAAGAAGATCCGCGTTCAACAAATTTTAGTTCACTTCTAAGTTTTCTGACCTGGTTAAGACCAGGAACTTATTTTGAAAAACTTAGTTCGCGTCAACTTTTATCCGTATCCCGGGCTCTTTAAGGAAGAACCACGGTCAACAAATTTTAGTTAACTTCTAAGTTTTCTGACCTGGTTAAGACCAGGAACTTATTTTGAAAAACTTAGTTCGCGTCAACTTTTATCCGTATCTCGGGCTCTTTAAAGAAGAACCACGGTCAACAAATTTTAGTTAACTTCTAAGTTTTCTGACCTGGTTAAGACCAGGAACTTATTTTGAAAAACTTAGTTCGCGTCAACTTTTATCCGTATCCCGGGCTCTTTAAAGAAGAACCACGGTCAACAAATTTTAGTTAACTTCTAAGTTTTGTGACCTGGTTAAGACCAGGAACTTATTTTGAAAAACTTAGTTCGCGTCAACTTTTATCCGTATCCCGGGCTCTTTAAAGAAGAACCACGGTCAACAAATTTTAGTTAACTTCTAAGTTTTCTGACCTGGTTAAGACCAGGAACTTATTTTGAAAAACTTAGTTCGAGTCAACTTTTATCCGTATCCCGGGCTCTTTAAAGAAGAACCACGGTCAACAAATTTTAGTTAACTTCTAAGTTTTGTGACCTGGTTAAGACCAGGATAGGACTTAGTTTGTGATAACTCTTATCCGTAGATAAAAATTAACACCTAAGTCGTTAA
Organism: Humulus lupulus; assembly: GCF_963169125.1. Lineage (NCBI taxonomy): Eukaryota > Viridiplantae > Streptophyta > Magnoliopsida > Rosales > Cannabaceae > Humulus > Humulus lupulus. Next base: position 202,995,462 of record NC_084802.1, read on the forward strand.
GGAGACCTGGTTATATCCAGGTACCATATGCCCCCCAAGTAACTGGGAAAGGGTCTTTCGTTGTTACTTTAGAATTACACTTGCAAATAACGAGAAACATTTGATTTTTATTTATACATGGAAGGTGACCTTCTAGGCCTTACAAATGGCTCATTGATAATATTTCTTTAGGTGGATAGCATTCCAAGTCCGCGGGACTGCCCCTCCACCAAGCCGAGCTAACTTATAAGTTCCCTCTTTGATGACTTCGATGACCTGGTATGGTCCTTCCCAGCTTGGTCCCAAAACCCCATCTTTGGGATCTTTCCCGGCCAGGAAAACTCTCCTCAAGACCAAATCACCGACGTTAAAGGCACGTCTTTTGACCTTAGTGTTGAAGTAGCGAGTGATTTTCTGTTGATAATGGGCGAGCTGGAGTTGTGAATCCTCTCGCCTTTCATCCACTAAGTCTAAGGAGTGGCATAAGAGCTCGTGGTTCCCGTCTTGGTCGTAGGACCGGACCCTGTGTGACAGGACCTTCACCTCCACGGGGAGGACTGCTTCACTTCCAAAGGTTAGGGAGAAAGGAGTGTGACCCGTGGGAGTCCGATGTGAGGTTCTATAGGCCCACAGAACTTGGGGGAGCTGTTCTGGCCAGATCCCCTTTGCGTCATCTAGCCTCTTCTTGAGGCTTGCCTTCAGAGTTTTATTGACAGCCTCGACCTGGCCGTTCGCCTGGGGATAGGCCACGGACGACAAGCTTTTCACAATTCCGTGCCTTTCGCAAAATTTGGTGAACAGATCGCTGTCAAATTGAGTGCCATTGTCGGAGACGATCTTTTTGGGTAGGCCAAATCGACATATGATTCTTTTAACCACAAAGTCTAGCACCTTTTTCGATGTTATTGTCGCCAACGGTTCTGCTTCGGCCCACTTGGTGAAGTAGTCAATGGCTACCACGGCGTAACGGACCCCGCTCTTTCCGGTGGGCAGGGCGCCTATTAGATCTATCCCCCAAATAGCGAAGGGCCAGGGAGACGAAATCATTTTTAGCTCGGTTGGAGGAGCTCGTGCAACCGCAGCGAACCGCTAACACTTGTCGCACTTTTTTACATATGAGATCGAGTCTTTGGACAGAGTCGGCCAGTAATAACCCTGCCGAAGGATCTTCAAGGCCAGGCTTTGCCCCCCAGCGTGATCTCCGCAGAATCCGTCATGAACTTCTCGCAGGATGGCCTTCGCTTCACTTGGAAGAACGCACTGGAGGAGAGGTAAGGAATGCCAACGTCGGTACAACACCCCCTCGACTAGCGTATATCTCGGAGCTTGATAAAGGACTCGTCGTGCGTCGTTGCGCCCTTCGGGTAATTTGCCCTCGACGAGGTACTCAACAATGGGAGTCATCCAGGTCGGCCTGATGTCAATCATTTCAATATCTGCTCGATCTCCGTCTATGCCGGGTTTCTCCAAGAACTCAACTGGCACCAACCCCAGGGTTTCTGTCTCTCCTGAGGTGGCGAGCTTGGCGAGAGCATCTGCGTTGGCGTTCTGCTCCCGAGGTATCTGTTCGATCGACCCTTGCCCAAACGCAGACAGTTAGGATTTTACCTTAGCCAAATAGGAGGCCATCTTGGGACCCCGCGCCTGATACTCGCCTAGAACCTGATTCACCACGAGCTGGGAGTCGCTGAAGCATTGGACAGAGCTTGCCTTTAGCTCACTAGCTATCCTAAGTCCAGCTAACAAGGCTTCGTACTCTGCCTCGTGTTAGACGCCTTGAACCCGAACCTCAGCGCCGAGTGGAATCTATGCCCCTCTGGGGATATCAGAATGATTCTGGCCCCGGAGCCGTTCTCGTTGGATGAGCCATCAACGAAGATCTTCCACGATGAACTTGAGGAGGCGACCTGAGGTGAGTCTTCTGATGGGATCTCATGGAATCCCGCGCATTCTGCCACGAAGTCGGCCAAGGCTTGACTTTTTATGGTAGTTCGGGGAGTATAGAAAATCTCGAACTGACTGAGTTCGACTGCCCACTTCTGCAAACGTCCCGAGGCTTCAGGCTTTTGTAAAACCTGCCTTAAAGGCTGATCGGTCATGACGTGTACAGAGTGGGACTGGAAGTATGGTCTGAGTTTTCGCGAGGCCGTGATTAGGCAGAACGCCAGTTTTTCCATCAATGGGTACCTTGACTCAGCTCCGAGGAGTCTCTTGCTGATGTAATGAACCGGTTTCTGAGCCTGGTCCTCTTCTCGCACCAGAACGGCACTAGCTGCGTCCTCAGTGACGGCCATGTAGAGGAAAAGAGGTTCTCCTACCTTGGGCTTTGACAGCACAGGCGGCTCAGCCAGGTGTGTTTTTAGGACGAGGAATGCGCTTTCACACTCTACTGTCCATTCGAACTTCTTGTTTCCCCGAAGCAGGTTGTAGAAGGGCAAACACTTGTCGGTCGATTTGGAAATGAACCAGTTCAGTGCTGCCACTCTTCCTGTGAGGCCTTGGACATCTTTCCGCGACCTGGGGGAAGGAAGCTCGAGCAGTGACCTGATCTTGTCGGGGTTTGCCTCAATTCCTCGGGTATTGACTATGAAACCTAAGAATTTCCCCGATGCGACACCGAAAGTGCACTTCTGAGGATTGAGCCTCATGCCATATTCTCGCAGTATGTTAAAGCATTCTTCCAGATCGGTGACGTGGTTGCTGGCAATCTTTGACTTGACAAGCATATCATCGACGTACACTTCCATGCTTTTCCCGATCTGGTCCACGAACATTCTATTTACCAGCCTTTGGTAGGTAGCCCCGGCATTCTTAAGACCGAACGGCATGACCTTATAGCAATAGACATTAGTCGGGGTCATGAAGCTGGTATGATCCTGGTCTGCTGGATTCATCACGATCTGATTGTAGCCCGAGTACGCGTCCATGAAGGACATGAGCTCGTGCCCCGCCGTGGCATCCACCAGTTGATCGATCCTCGGTAATGGAAAGCAATCCTTGGGGCAGGCTTTATTCAGGTCGGAAAAGTCGATACAGGTCCGCCACTTCCCATTGGGCTTTGGAACTAACACGGGATTGGCAACCTAAATGGGAAATCTGGCTTCGCGGATAAAGCCACATTTTTTGAGTCGGGCTACTTCTTCTTCAAGGGCTTCGGCTTGGGTTGTCCCTAAACGCCTCTGCTTTTGAGACTTGGCAGGGACGCTTTTATCTAGGTGGAGCGTCTGCATGATTATGCTCGGACTGATCCCTATCATGTCCTCGTGCGACCATGCGAATACGTCAAGGTTTTTCCGCAGAAATGCAGTCAGTTCCGCCTTTCTTCTATCGCAGAGGTTCTTTCCGAGCTTAACCGTCCGTGACGGGTTTTGTTCATCGATGCCTACCTCCTCGAGCTCTTCAATAGCTTGGAGCTCGGACCTGTCCTCACCTACTCGGGGGTCAATGTCCTCACTTAGGGCGAGCTTTTCGTCTTCGGAAACCCGAGGTTTTTCAATCTCAGGAGCCGCCTTGGGTCCTTGAGATTCCTCTTCATCCTGAATGGCCATCGCCACCTGCCCGGGTTTAGATTTTCCCTTCATGGAAATGCTGTAGCATTCCCTGGCAGCGAGTTGATCGCCCTTGATAGTGCAGATCCCTGTTGAAGTAGGGAACTTCATAGCGAGGTGTCGGACGGACGTGATAGCTTCGAAAGCAACGAGAGTAGGTCGGCCCAAAATTGCATTATAGGCAGCGGAGCAGTCAATGACTACGAATTCGAGTAGTTTGGACACTGTTCGGGGCTCGTCTCCTAGGGTGATCACCAGCTCAATCGTCCCTATCGCTGCTGATCCTTCCCCTGAAAAACCATATAGCATCATCGAGGTTGCCTTCAGCTCGGAGACGGTCAGACCCATTTTTTCTAAGGTGGACCGGAATAGGAGGTTCACCGAGCTCCCATTGTCCACTAACACTCTCCTTACTCTCCGGTTGGCGAGCTGAACTGCTACGACCAAGGGATCGTTATGAGGGAATTGGACATGGCTCGCGTCTTCCTCCGTGAAAGTGATCGGTTGTTTCTCTAATCTTTGTTGTTTTGATTGACGCTGTTCCGGGACGAACTCCGCTCCATTGTGGGCCTTCAACTCATTCACATACCTCTTCTGGGCGCCTTTGCTCGTGCCAGCCATGTGTGGTCCTCCAGAGATGGTGGAAATCTCTCCCTCGACCACGGGGGGAAGGACGTCCTGATCTACCCGAGGTCCAGGTTGACTGGCTGGGATCTCTGGAGCGGGCCGACTTGTCGGGACCCTGTTCCGCGAGTATTGCGCCAACGGACCTGCTCGGATGAGAGTCTCGATTTCATCTTTGAGGTGCCTGCAGTCGTCGGTATTGTGCCCGACGTCGTTATGAAAACGGCAGAATTTGGAAGCGTCTCTCTTTCCCTTGGGGTGTTTTATTGGCTCCGGCCTTTTCCAGGGGACTCGCGTAACGTTGGCCAGGAAAATATTCTCTCTGGTCTGGGTGAGCTCGGTATACTTTGTGAACACGGGCTTGAATTTATCCGCGGACTTATTCTTCTTTTGACCGTGCTGGCCGTTTTCACCATTTCCTTTTCTTTTGCCGCCACCGGTCTGGTTACTCTGCGCGACGTCGGGAGTCGCCACTACGATCTCTGTTCCCGTCCCAGCGTGCTTCTCGAGGACCTGGCTGGTCCCCGCGGCTGAAGCTTCAGCTTCTTCCAAGTTTATCCACTCTTGGGCTCTGTTAAGGAATTCACTAACCGAGCTGACCCCCCTCCTTTGAATATCCTTCCACAGATCTCCGCCTACTAGGATCCCGGTCCTCATAGCCATGAGTTTGGAGCTGTCGTCGGCGTCTCTGGCTCGAGCAGCGACATTTGCAAATCTGCTCAAGTAGGCTTTTAGCGTCTCTCCAGGTTGCTGTCTCACGTTAGCTAGGGAGTCGGCCTGGACTCGGGCGGCCTGAGAGGCGCGGAATGCCCTCTTGAAGTCAGCCGAAAAGGTCTTCTAGGAGCTGATTGACTGCCTTTTACTTTGTTTGAACCACTGCCTGGCAGGTCCAGTTAGGGTGGAAGGAAAGATCAAGCAACGAAGCTCTGGCCCGACGTTATGAGCCATCATTAGGGTGTTGAACATCCCTAAGTGGTCAGACGGGTCTCCATCCCCGTTGAACTTTGACAAGTGGGGCATACGAAAGCCAGAAGGGTATGCCGTTGCTGCTATATTGGGGGCGAAGAGTTCCATCTCATCCCCTGAATCATATTCGTCTTTTTCTTTTTCCGATAGGAGCTTCTTCATCAGCTCCTCCATCTGAGTTAAGCGCTCTAGGGTCTTGTCCTGAGATCCTGGGTTATTCCGGGGCTGTTCACCAGCTCCGGACCCGTTGTACATATTAGGCGGGTTGTTGCCCCTCCTATCTTGAGATAGGTCATTTGGGGCATTCCCGCCGTTACGTACTTTGGATCGGACCCCAACTGAGCGGGCCTGGCTACCATCCCTAACTCGATCCTCTCTGTGAGAGTTGAGGCGATCTCGAAGGTCGCCTCCCTGGGCAGTATGGTGACTTTGTGCTGAACTCAGTCGCTGGCGCAGGTCTCCTCCCGAAAGATCACTCCGTGCACTGCCGGTCCAGTGACTCCTGCCGGACAGGCTCGAGGTGCGTCTTTGGCGGCTCCGACCTGATCCTTCCCCCGGCACCCTGCTGCGCCGAGAAGGCTCGCCGATGGCGGGTCACTCCTACTATTTCCGTAGGTCGGGATGTCTCGGACGGGCTGAGGAGACGGGTATCTGATGGGAGAAGGAGGATGCCTGACCGGAGAGGCGATCCTAGTGCCGTCCGGACGGACTAAATTTGGTGGGGGCCTCTCGGCCCTGCCAGCTTGCTGGTTTCGCGCTGGGCGAGCTGGACGAGGAACTGGACGTTCTTCGGGGACGGGCTGACGTCTCCGGATCTCCTCGGCCCTCCTTTGGGAACTTCCTCGATCTCTTCTGGGCGTCCTCGAGGAAGGCTGAGAGCTAGGGGTTGACGTCCTAACCGAACGGATGTACTGCTGCTGTTCGGTCCGAGGCATTTCCCTGAAGTTCGCCTCTTGATGGCGTGGTGAAGGGGTGGAGTTGGCTGCAGGGAGTCTACCCGAACGGCTATGCCTGGATCGACTACTCCGGCGAGACTTAGGAGCCTCGCCTTGCCTCTCTCCAACGTTACCGTTGGTTGTGAGAGGGGGTAGTCGACTCAGAATATCTTGGATTTGCTGACCAGCTGCTGCTAGCTGGCTCCTCAGCTGAGCATTCTCCATCTCCACCGCAGTGTAATAACATGGATTCGGATTAGGCGGTCGGGGCGCCGAACTACCAGTGTCGTCTTGGCCGGCCGGCTGCTTTCCTGGCCTCTGCTGGACTTCAGGAACTTGCTCATCAGGGAGGGCAACATGGCGGGACTCCTGCCCATCATGCTGTTCTGTCTCGTTGCCATGTTTGGATCGAGTGGTCACCATAGTTGTATGTTTGTGGTAGTACTAATCGGACTTGCTCTCAATGAAAGCACCAAACTGTTGACGCGGTTCTTCGGCAATAGATAATTAAGAGAAGAAGAGAAAGAGATTAGTACTAAAAGTAGAACCGTCACAGATATGAAATCTTTGGGGAAAGAACTAGGTGACTTGAGACACGTTTTTAAGTGGTTCGAAGGTTGAAATCCTTCTACTCCACTAGTCAATATTATTGATATTCTCTGGGTAATTGGTTTACAAAGTATATAGTTCTTAAAAGACTATTTTTCCAACCCCTATCAACTCCCAAGGTCTCCATATTTATAGGAGAAGGCACCTGGAAGTTGGTAGGGAGGTCATCCCGTGACCTTACCATTTGTCATATCAAGTCTGTGATATTCATGATTAATTCCTAAACCTGACACACAAGTGTGGTCTAATCAGTATGGAAGGAGATAATGGGCCGCACGGCCCAACTCGTCCGTGGGTGTCTGAATACGCACGTTCCTGCTGCGTGTCCGAGAAGTCAGGGGGATATCGGACACGTGATGGCAGGAATATGCACGTTTATCTCGCGTGTTGACTTCCCATAGGGTCAGAGCTTCCTGAGAAGTTCGCTACCGGAGCAATCCATAACCCGAGCTTATCCGTCCGTGGTCGCCGGATGTTATTCCCAGCTCCTGGTGCAACAAGAGCGAGCTGGAAACAGGACCCCCTCGAGCTAGAAAGGGCCCGGCCTGGAAATAGAGCCTCTGGCCTGTGGGAGCCTCGGACTAAATCATGTTTAGTCCGAGGCTCGTCCTGCTAAACAGCCCGCGTGAAAACCAGGGCGTACACCTTAAAACCTAGATTAGCGAGTTAGAAGCACATTTTAAACTCACTTAGTAACGGCTCTAAGGAAGTAGGGTGTTACAAAAGTAGTCAAATTATTCGTAAATAAATTCACGGTAACTTATTGGAGCTTGATTTCATGGATCCATAGTCCTCGCATCACCTTTGAGTAAATCATCTCGAATGCCTCAATTAATTTATTTAATTATCAATTAGGATTTTTAAAGTTGACTATGTCAATTTTGGAAAATTTATTGAGGTATGAGATTTAGAGAATAAAGAGAATCTTTGGGTAAATTTATTAATATTGATAAATTGGTATCAATATAAATAAATAAAATTAAATCAAGTTTCAAATTATAATTAGTTAATTTGAATAAGGATTTAATTAATTAATTAAAAAAATAAAAGGTTTTGAATTTAGGCCTAATTGGGATTTAAATTCAAAATAAAGGTATTGGGCCCAAGTCCATTTGTGGGAGTCCATGGCTTTTATCTTTTTGTTTATTTTTTTAATGAATTCAAATTTAAATAAAGCCTATTAAGTTGTCTATATAAGGAATATGATATCTAAGGTTTTCATAAGTCAACAATTGATTCATTGGGTAAGAGATACTCTAATAATTTCTTAGCCACTATCTCTTATTCTCTTCTAGATCTCTATCTCATGTGTTGAGAACCAGCCCACGCTAGTACTAGGTTGATCAAAGGCTTGGTGAGGAAGACTGTGTTGATGATCTAGTTCAATATCTTGATAATACTCTGCTACAGAAAGGAATCAAGGGTTAGAGAGATTGAAGGAATGACTTGTTCCAATTTCGCTGCGTATTCGTAAGTTTCTGCATTTTTGTGTTTATGTCAATTTACAAATCTGATGTTCATATGTATGTCATGTTATTATATGTTTCTATTATGTGTTTGGAAAAATAATAGGAAGCATGCATCTAGATTTAAATTTCAAGATCCTACAATTGGCCTTGGAGCCTAGGTTGCCTAGATCTAGACGTTAAGAATGCATGATTATATGTGTTTGTTGACATGTTTAATTTTAAAAGTTTAATTGGATGGCACATGAAACTTGATATGAATGTTTATGTGTCATATTGCTAGTTTAAGTTGTCATATTTTTCATGCATTTTGAAATCTTAATTGGTGCTTGGTAAAATGCTCATTGAAAAATTGCACAATTTTTTTTTGCAGTTGGCGGCTTCCATTTTTTAGGAATGATTTATATATATATATAAAAATATATATATAAAATGATTAAGCTTTTTTTTGCAGCCATTCAAAAAAAAAATTAACCTTGATTTTTTTTTGGTTTTATACGGTTAATTTAAAAAAATATATATTTTTTAAAATAAAACAACTGTAACCGTATATTTTTTTTTGGTTTATATATATATATATATAGTAGAAAACTTGGTTAAGATATTGTTTTATTTTTGTTGTGCTAAAGAAATATCTAAGTATCCAATTTTAAAAATTTGAGATATTTTCTTTAATGACAATTTAAATTAATTATGTGGTAAGTTTTCAATTAGAAAAAACTTTATAGTAATTAATTAATAAATTAATTAATTTTGATGACTCAATTAATTGTTTTAGATATTGATTGATTTATTTATTTTTGTGATAAATGTAATGATGCATAAAGTTATGTAACATATCATATAGGTTTTCATATTAGACACATCCAATTAATAAGAAAATTAACATATCTAGTATCATTATTAAGTTATTTTTTGCATTTGGGCATTAAATATAAGTATAATGATGATCCATTTTTTGTTTTAAAAAATGTGGGAAAACTCAAATAAAACTTTCATAAAATGTTAGGTTTTATTTGTGCCAAATTGAACATGTAAAGTTTAAATTCCTCTTTTGTGGGTGATTCCACTTGTGTAGGCCCATTTGCTTTGTATTACTAGATTGGGCATAATCAATTGAATAACAATTAATAAAAAAATTGTTCAAATTCCTGTCTTCTACTTTGTGTGGAAGTTAGGGAGCCTTAGTAGTGGGTCCGACATACTGAACTCAACTATCCTCCATGCAAGCTTGAATTGTTAAGGCTCATCTACCTAAGCTAGACTTAATTGTATTAGGTTATTATTTTTAGTTTGACCTAATAATTGATTAGAAACAAATTAATTCTAATTTTTGAATTAATTTTCAATTGTATTTTTAGAATTAATGGAAAAATTATAAATTATGGTTTATTAATTATTTTATTAATTTGGCAAATATAAGTTGGTTTATTGATTATTTCAATAATTTGGCAAATCTAAGTTGGTTTATTCATTATTTTAATAATTTGTCAAACCTAAGTTGATATTTTTCAAAAAGAATAAATCACTAAAATATTTAATAATGAGTTTTTAAAAAAAAAACTAAATTCGATCTCCATCGTTGATTTAACAAGGTTAGAGTTCAATGGGGTCTCATGGCGCTTTGATTTCGTCTCCCTATGGAAGGTGTTCATTGGACTTCTTAACATGGTTACATTTCTTAGGATAGATGGTTATAGATGGATCTTCTATAGACTAATCCCTACGGTGACTATAGGAATTATGTCTATAATAATCAAAATCGTGGGTCAAACTCATAAAGTATGAAATATTTGTGACTCTCGCCTATCTGGATACATGAGTTTTTGTTACTTTGATTGGATGGAATAGGTAGTTAATAAAAGTCTATGACATTTTTTAATTGAGATGTTTCTCTATTTAACTAAGTGAATATTTGTGACTATCGCCTACCGGGACACATGGGTTCATAGCTAGTTAAAGTACCTAAGAAATAGAAGATAAGTGTTTTAGTATTTTGCTTATCTCAAAACTTTTTGTATGTTATGCTATTTCTAAAATTTTAATGAATAAATATTTGTCAAGCAATGTGTTGATTTCTACTTAGTTGATAATGCTAGCTCTAGGCTTCCCACCTCATACTCTCTCTAATCTCTAAAAGGTTACTCTATGGAGAGAACCTCGCGAAATGTTTGTCCAACGTCAACATGGTGTTGATTATGGACAACATCGAGTTCGTGAGAATCAAAGATATTCTTATTTTTCCTATGCAACGATCACTAAATCCTTCAAAAAGGATTGTTGATGGTGGTTCGAGCAAAGAAAAGAATGCTAATACTACTAAACAAGCTCAAGGAGAAGCTCCTTTAAGCTTCCTCTTCGAAGAGAAGGAGAGAGGAAGAAATTCATACAAAAAGAGCAAGAAGTCCACTAGCAAGGCACCAAATGTTGCAAAGCATCTAGGAGCAGGGCCTGATTATAAGTACACAAAAAAAGGGGAGTGTTTCCAACTGCAAGGAGACTGGGAATTGGAACAAGATTGCCCAGCACTCAAGGCATATGGAACCCAAGAAAATTAAAATTTTCTTGGATGCATGTGATTTTAGAGGATGATACTTCGATTTTGGATGGCTGAATCAAAATCTACTAAACATGCATGTACCTTTTTACACCTTTTTAGCATTGGGAAAGCCATGAAGGATAAAAAGCCACAACTTGGAATCCATCAAGGGTTGTTCGTATCAAACAAGGAAAAAGGATAAGCTTGAATGAATTTTGGAAATAAATATATTGTTTTAAGACAATGTTTATTTTATTATGATTTTCAATGGAAATTTTTAACTTCAGTTTTCCTTATTACATCAACAACAATTTGTAGTTACTTTCACAAGTAATAAAATCCTATTTCTTTAAATGGATGTGAATTGTGGGGTGGATGTATGAAAAACGGGCTATACCTATTACAACTAAACGAACCCCATGTTCTAAATAATGAGTTGTTTAAGATAGCTAAATCTAGGACCGTTAAACGACAAAAGGTCAATAACGTTAGAAATGACGTACCTTTGGCATTTTCGCTTTGGTCATATTTGATATGATAGGATTCAAAGACTAACAAAGGCTGGGCCTTTGAAGGAACTCACCTAGGGTGACCTACCTGTTTGTGAATCTAGTCTCGAGGGCAGAATGACAAAGTGTCCATTCTCTGTGATAGGAGAAAAGGCCGAAGAACTACTAGGGCTAGAATGTTCAAATGTCTAGGGACATATGAATGTTCAAGTGAGGGGTGGTTATGAGTATTTCGTCACCTTCATTGACGATTTCTCTAGAGAATCGTGTAAGTACCTAAAGCATAGGAATTCTGCGAATTTGTTCAGAAGTTCAAAGAATTCATTGATATGGCTTTAAAACCATATTAGGTAAAACGTTAAAGATCTTGCGATATGATTGGAGTGGAGGATATTTGGATAATCAGAACCAAGATCATTTAATTGAACTTGGAGAATTGTCTAAAGAAATTGCCCTAAGGACTCCGCAGCAAAACGGTGTTGCTGAACGACTTGAATCACGCGTTTATGAACATGTGTGTTCTAAGATACGCTATTCAACTCTACCAACTTCTTACCCAGATCTTTTCTGGAGACATACTACCTAGATCACATGTGACATTTTTTAAATGTTGTGCCATCTCAAAAGATGTCTCCAAGACACCACTAGAATTATGAAATGGTCGTGAACATGGTTTACGTCATTATGGAATATGGTAGTGTCATGTTTATGTCCTGAGGAAAAAGGAAGAAAGCTAGAACAACGAACTGAGGGTTTGCTTGTTTGATGGCTATTCTAAAGGTACTCAGGGTGGTCAGTTTTATAATCCAGTAGACAAGAAAATGTTTGGCTCTACAAATGCTACTTTTCTGGATAACGACTACATAATGAATTTCAAGTCTCGTAGCAAAATAGTATTAGATGGAAAAATGATAAACTATTGTTCCATCCTCACCGACGCAAGTCGATGAAAACATGGTAGATTTAGAAACCACTAATCCTAGTTAGAAAGTTACGATGCCATGTCATAGTGGGAAGGTTTCTCAGAACCTGGTGCCTATGAAATGGATAGTGAAACCCACAAGCTGGTTGGGGACAGAAGTAACAATGATCAGTTGGCCTTTAAACAGACAATGGGTAAGTCTGAAAGGGATCTTTGACTCAAAGCCAAGTAACAGGAAATAGAGTCTAAGTACTCTTAATTTGTCTGAGATCTTGTAGATGTCCATTGGACTTTAGGCCCATGGGGGTGCAAGTGGATCTATAAGAAGAAGAGAGGAGCTGATGGAAAGGTTGAGACATTTAAGGCTCGACTCGTGGCAGAGAGAGAAAGTTTACTTAGAGAAAACTTTTTATCCGGTAGCCATGTTAAAAATTCATTTATTATACTCTTATCCATAGCCACAACTCTTGATTAAGAGATAAGGCAAACAGACATCAAAAAATCATTTTTAATGGCTATCTTGATGAGAAGGATTTAATGTAGTTGCATAAGAAAGTTGGCAAGCTTACATGGATCAATCAGAAGGATTTAAAGTAGTTGCACGAGAAAGTTGGCAAGCTGAGTAGGTCAATCTATGGACTTAAACAAGCTTCGAGCTCCTGGAATTAAGGTTAAATGGAAACATTATGACCTGTGGTATTGGAATTATGTTGGCAAGTTGACCCTGGTGTTTAATAACTTAGGGAAAAAGATATTATGGTGTTCTTAATCCTCTATGAAGATGATATCTTACTCATTGGAAACAATTTTAAGAAATTATCAGACATAAAGAACTGGCTGGAATGAAATTCCAGATTTCGTTGTAGCAAGTCGTGTTCATGGTATCCAGATCATTAGGGAAAGAAATAACTGAATTTTGTCTCTAACTCAAGCGACCTACTTTAGTGAGGTGCTTGGTTGTTACTCTGTAACAAATTCCAAGAAATGATGTTTAGCATCTTGACATGGAATTTATTTTTCTAAGCAGCAGTCTCCACAGAATCCTCAAGAGAAAGAAAAGATGTAATGAATTCCTTATGTATTTGCAATTAGAAATCTAATGCATGCTATGTTGTATGTTGTGACCGAAGATCGTCTATGCAGTGGAAGTGGTGAGCAAGTGTCACTAAAACTTTGGAAATGAACAATAGAGGGGGTCGGTATCTTTGATGGACTAGAGAGAGTATATGTTAGTCTTTTCAGGTGGATCTTTGAAGCTATTAGGCTACACAGATTCAGATTTTAGACTGATGTTGATGACAGGAAGTCTACTTCTGAAAAATGTGTTTACTCTTGGGGGTGGAGCTATGATTTGGAGAAGCGAAAGGTTGTCTGCCATCTCAGTAGCTATGATTTGGAGAAGCGTTAGGCTATCTGCCATTTCAGAATCGACCTTGGAGGCTGAGTACATAGCTGCGACTATGGTGGCTAAGGAAATAGTCTGGCTAAGGAAGTCCTATACGAATCTCAGTGGTATTCCAGAAATTGATAAACCACTCATTTTGTCTAGTGACAATAATGAGGCAATAGAAAATTCGAAAGAACCTCGAAGTTACAAAAGAGCAAAGCATATAGAGAGAAAGTACCACATTATCTAGGATGTGTGGCGAATGCGTGATGTGAAGATGATGAAGATATCATTGGAAGGAAATCTTACATATCCCTTTACAAAGATATAAGCAGAGAGCATAATTGTGAAGCATGTAGAATACATGGTTTTGAGAAACATGTCCCATTTGTTTTAAAAGGGCAAGTGGGAGTTTGTTGGATTTTATGTCCTTATACAACCATGTCGGACATGTAACACGATTTCGTATTGTCAATAAAAGTAGTAGAAATCATTTAGTTTGACAACCGTGTTGCTTGCTTGTTTCATTTAGTTAATTTCCCACTTAACTAACCCCAAGGGTAATCTAGTAATCTCACCACTATTGCTAATTACCCCACTAATCTCTAATTTTTCCAGTAATGTACATTGAGTATAAAAATTCCACCAACAAACTTTATTCCAATAATGTCCCTAAACTTGACCAAAGCTGGGTATTTCCGATTGTGACATTTCTGCTATTACCGCTTGAAGGAATCCACTATTGCCACAAATCAACATATTCCCACATAATAATGTGGTCTTAATGCACATAGAATATATAATCACAAATCAACGAGTCAAAATTACAAAAATGCATGTTCTCGCCATGAACGTGTCTTAAACACCTTTAATTCACATAATCAAGTATATTTAATCATATAATAATATAATTTCACAATAAGTTCCACTCATGCCCTTCGACATGCAATTAGGGTACTAAACCTCAGTAGGAGATTTGGACACTACACATGTATTATTCCATGCTCTTCACAAAACAAGTTGAAATCATCTGAAAAATATTCACATCTCCTTTCACTTCTAAGTATTTTATTTTCCTTTCCAATTTCTTTTCAAATCCCACTTTATATGTTTTAAACACATCAAAAGTTTCATCCTTATTCTTAAGCAAATAAACATATGTGAACCTATAACAATCATCTATAAAAGTAATAAAACATCTACTTCCTCCTCTATTTAACATTCCATTAAGTTCACATAAATCTCTTTCTATCAGATCTAAATAGTTAGAATTTCTATCATTACTAATAAAATATTTCTTAGCCATTTTAGATTTTACACATAGCTCACATTTATCATACTCAACATTATCACAATTAATCAATCCATATTTAGTTGTACTAAAACCTATATATGCAATTCTAACTTGCCATAAAGTAATAGAATTTGAGGCAAGTATATAACAAGAAGACCTAAAGGCTTTATTGTTATTTTTCACCTCATCCATAGAAGTACAAAGTTTAAACATGTCATCACAAACATATCCCTTCCCTACAAAAATATTCCTCTTTGACAAGGTAAGCTTGTCGGATTCAATCACCACCTTGATTCCCAGTTTGCCAAGAAAATTACCACTTACAATGTTTTTAATCATGTCCAGTACATACAATACATTTGTGAGAAGAATCTTCTTGTCGGATGTGAAGAAAATATCAATTATTCACTTGCCTTCAACCTTGGACCTCTTCTCATTACCTATTTGGATTCATGCCCATCCTTTAAATTCTCAAATTTTTTGAATAGATATTATCATGTGTAACATGGATGGTGGCATAAGTGTCATACCACCAACCTTTTACGTTTCCATGAATGGCATTAATCTCACTTGGTGTAGCCAATAAGTCTTCTTCGGTTTAATTCATCTTTGGCTCATTATTGTGGCCCATTTTGAACCTACAATCCCTTGCAAAATGGTCACTCTTGCCGCACACAAAGTAAGGACCTTTAGAACCTTGAATTGACCTTTATTCTTCTTAGGTCCCAAGGGTTTGTAACCCTTGCCTTTCGGGCTGTCAATTCCTTTTCCTTTGTTGTTGCTGGGAGGTTTAGCCTCCACACTATCTTTAGAAGTCTCTCCATTAGAGTCTTCCACATTCTTATCTCTAAAACAGAACTCCTCCTCAATTCTCAAATTCTTTAGAATCTCCTCCAAGGAAATCTCATCATTCTTAGGGAAGATTTTCTTTCTATAGCCCCTCCAAGAAGGAGGCAAGTTAGCTATAATGACACCGACATGGAATTGTTCCGGCAATACAATATTTAGGATAAAATTTTATTCACAATAATTTTCAATTCATATATATGGGGAAGAGGGTTTTTCATAAAAAAAAAAAAAAAAAAAACATAAATTCCATGTATTGAGTGATAAGGAATTTCGTTGTACCTTCTTCTTCCACTTTGTGTTTGTTTTCCAATGCCTCCTATATCTTCTTGGCAGACTTGGTGTAGATATATAGATCATACAACCAGTCCGAGGGCATTAAGGATGTGACCCCTACAAATGAGCTCATTTTCTTTTTGCTTCTTCCTTTCCTTGATGACATCTTGAGTGCCATCCTCGTTAGCGGGATTTTGGGCCTTTAAATCTTTGTCTAGAACATAATAAACCTTAATAGTAGCAAGAATAAATCTAATTTTGTCTTGCCTACGCACAAAATTAATTCCATCAAATCTATCCAATCTAACAAAGTCTTGAGTCATTAATTTTAACGCCGAAATTGAAGAAGATTCTTCCATAACGATGTAGAATATCACAAACCAGAGTCTAGAGAATTTGATTGTTGGGGGAAAGTGAAATTACACCACTATAATATAATAAGAATCTACACACAATTCAGCTTGACAGAGTTTAATAAAAAGGTTAGAGTAGATAAATGCATACCTAGTTGTAGATCAAACTCTTTGATATTCTTGAAAGCTTCAAACCCCAGATGAAAAACCATTTGAATCCTTTTGATGATGGAGAATCAAAACCAAGCCTTAGACATGAGAAGTATCATTGTCCAAATCCTCTATTTTCTAGCCCTTCATGGATGCTTGTGAGTTCTTCAAGTAGAAAAGGGAATTAGGATTGAACAAGCCTTGAAATTCACAAAGACAAGCACTTTCTTTATGAATATCTTAGAGAAAACTTGTGATCTTGGAGACTAGATAGAACGAGAGAGGTTAGAGAGGGAGTTTGTTGACGACGTTTCTCGCCAACTAAAAGCAAGAGCAATTAAGCAAATGTATAATTTAGAAAGAAAAGAAGAACAAGGATTTTTACGTGGTTCAGCAGTTAAAATCTACCTACGTCCATGAGTCACTTTTGTAAAAGTCTGTTTTAAAGCTTTGAGAGAAATTTCACAAAGCATTTCTTAGTACAAAATAGTGGTGAGTACAAATAACTAAATCTAGGCTATTTATAGACCCGATTACAAGAATCATTCCTTAATCTTAAGAATATTACAATATATCATATTTGAATTTGAAATAAAAATCTGTTCATTAAAATACAATCAATTGCATTAATTGTAGATAAATATCCCTAAACAATAGGGTTGATTACACGGTTTGAATTAAATCTGCATGATTATAGGGATTTGCTAACAGTGTATCTGTGTATTAGTTTAACGCATCTTCGAGCTTGAACACTGCTTCAACGCGCTTTTGATATCATATGTAGTTTCGAGCTCTTCGTTCCAGTTGTCGCTACCTCCTTATTTGATTGGTTTGTCGAACTCGTCTTTCGGAGGAGACTTCAAGCCTGGAACTCATGCTCGAGTGCAAATGGTATGGCTCTTTGGAAGTTCATGTTTATTTGTACAAGTACAATGTTAATACTTATTAATTCCGAGCTTACACTTTATGAGCCTACATTTCGAGGCTATTTATTTATTCTCGAAATTTGGGTGTAACAGAGTTTAAACTGTGATCAATTTTTTCAAAACTTTGAAAGACCACTCTTATAGTGTAGGCATCTTCATTAAGTTTAACCAATAGAATTTGACCATTTGAACACATCATTTGGAGCTTAAAATACATAACTATACGGACCCATCAAGCGATGTATTGCCTGACTATAGGAGACGCATCGCCTGCAACCTCTCGTAGAGATTTCAAGCTTTGGGCGATGCATCGCCTACAAGGAGGCTATGCAACGCGAGGTAGGTAGATCTAACTTCTCAAAAGTAACTTTAAACACCACCAAATGCTCCCAAACTTTTTGGGCATCCTTAAATACCTCAATAACTCACTTTGGACACAAATTTACAATTTTTACATGCCTACAACAAAAAGTCAAATTTCACATCTTCATTATGTGAGGCCATAAGGATTTTACACCTAGCATGTGTAATACCACATGCACTTTATATTTTTAACCAATCCTAACAACATTAGTATGGATCATAAAACTAGAATAACATAAGGCGAGCTCTTGATATGGAACCTCAGAAGGAAGATGTTGGAAAGATCTAAACCGAGCAACTGTACAACAACTAGGATTAGTAGACAACTTAATTAGTTACAACACATAATGGAAAGACTAGCAGTTCAGATCGAACAAGAGAGGAGAAGTTAGAAGGATACGATAGGTCACCATAACGAGATATTAAAAACTCTAATCCAACAACTTCTGACAATGCGAAGCAACGCCTCGAATAACCCTGGACTTTCTCTGTGGAGGAAAAAAAAATTGCATAAGCGGGTGCAAAACCCAATTAGAAAATGGTAACAATAAAAACCATTTAAGCAAAGTCTATCTCTATGAGATTCTGTAAATAGAATCCCTTGAGTTCAAGAGATCCATGAATTTATTAGTTGTTTGGGAATGGATCAGCGTGTTGGAGGCAATCTTTGATAGTATTAATGTAATATCTGCTTCTACTAGTAAGGGTGTAATGGTAATCTGGCTTGGAGGTCAGGGTATTATGGTAAATTGTATGTTCTTATGTGTTTAATTATATGAACTATGATATGCATGAATTATGGTGTATGTTATTTTATGTATTATGTCAGGCACTCCACACATATTTTTTTCTTCAAGTATTAGAGGGTCAAATAGTAATAATAGTTATGATATGGGGGTTAAAGTAGAAATATAAACTTTTGTGGTAGAAAGTGTAATTGAGGAAAAGTAAAACTATTAGTTTAAGTAAAAGACAAGTAAGGGCTTGGA
Organism: Humulus lupulus; assembly: GCF_963169125.1. Taxonomy (NCBI): domain Eukaryota; kingdom Viridiplantae; phylum Streptophyta; class Magnoliopsida; order Rosales; family Cannabaceae; genus Humulus; species Humulus lupulus. Next base: position 203,014,143 of record NC_084802.1, read on the forward strand.
GGTCACGTTAGAAAATGTAAAGGTTGGGGATAGTGATGTGATTTGGTTTTTATACGATTAAAATCATATTAAATAAATAAATAATAAATAAAATAGGTTTAGATGTCGTACAAATTTTTCAGACTTCTGATTTTGTGATATACGAAAGGATAACAGACCAAGAACAATCCTCTCGTTCTTGATTTGAGTCTTGAAGCTTAAAGTTTTGGAGGAGAACATTAATCTGAGTTTTGAAGGGCTAGAATATCTCATAAAGAGCAAGGATCTAAGCTTTGTGGCTGGATTTTGATTTGTAAGTGTTCAAACCTTACTGTTTAAGTCTTGTCAGATTTAGGTTTGAAGTCAAGTGGGTCATCAATTGTGTTAGATGGGAATTATAGGTTGTTTGCATGTTTAAAGTTGAATCTTTACAAGTTATTAAGGTTAGAAACGCGGTAGGATTGATTTGGCAGTGGTTCAAGGTCAGATTTACGATTTGGGTCGATTTCTAAGTTTAAAAATCACATCTCTAATTTCCAAAATAATGACCTAGCGCGACCGTGCTACCTGGCTGGTTAGCCCTAGCGCTCTGTGAGCGCGACCGCGCCAGTTGGCAAGAAACATGAATTTTGGGGATTTTAATGCACCCTTTAGATATAAGTTTGTACCTTATTGGAGCTTTATGGAGTAGAGTTTTAAGACTTTCTTAAGGATTTTATGGGGATGATTTAGCCTTAAAAAGAATATGAGTGTGTCTTAATATGGTTTGTGTTAGGTGTACAACCAAAATCCCACATTGGCTAGAAATGGGAAGGATCTTGGGTATATAAGGATGGACACTATCTCCATTGGAATGAGGCCTTTTGGGAAGGTGCCCAAAAACAAATCCGTGAGGGCTTAGGCCCAAAGCGGACAATATCATACCAATGGGGAAATAGATGGTGTCCGACAGTGTTTACAAGTGGTATCAGAGCCGGATCCCAAAATTAGCCATGTGAATGTATCCTCGGATTGCCAAACAAAGGAGGTGAAGCTTGCTGCTAGAGCCATCAGAGGTTCAGATCTGATTCGAAGGGATTTTGAATCTAGCTGGTGAAGGGATTCATCTAGCTTACTTAAGGGGATCTTGAGTGTTGGAATCGAGGGATTCAGGTTTAGATCTGTAATCATCTGAGGGGAGGCAAGGTGGTCCTTTGTTTGAGGGGAGGATTGTTGGGTGTACAACCAAAGTCCCACATTGGCTAGAAATAGGAAGGATCTTTGGTATATAAGGATGGACACTATCTCCATTGGAATGAGGCCTTTTGGGAAGGTGCCCAAAAACAGATCCGTGAGGGCTTAGGCCCAATGCGGACAATATCATACCAATGGGGAAATAGATGGTGTCCGACGGTCTTTACAGTTTGGTTTGAGGTTTTAAACTTTGATGTTATGTGTCATGTTTAGGCTCGCTAAGGATACTTGAAGAGACGGGTTAGGGTGTGTAAATAGATGCTGCTTTTGAAGTAAGAAGAGTGGACACGTGTAGACAGGGTGTATGCTTGACATACTTTTATGGTAGAATTTGTCTTATATGATATGCTTATGTTAATGAATGAATACGCTAGAGTATGATTATGTTTAATAGCTTACATGTAATTGTGGTTTATGTGTTTTGTATGTATATGTGATAACTGCATGGCATGCTTACATTTTAAAATGCATGTCTACGTTACGAAATTGCATGCTTATGATATGTGAAAATGCATGATTACATTATAATGTGCTCACTGCACTTGTCCAACGCAAGTTAGGCTACAATATTTCATTTTATGTTATGTATGCTTGTATTTTTATTAATTTAATTCTTGGTTCAGGTTATGGGGTTGTGTCCTACACAACTCTTCTGAGCTTTGGCTCATGGGTACTCTGTGCTGTAGGTAAAGGCAAAGAAGTGGTTACAACGCAATAAGTTGGAGAGCTTTAGCAGAGGGCGTACATGTCAAGGATGTAATGACCATAAGGGATCAGGCCTACTAAGGAAATTGATTAAGTATTTTCGAATGATGTTTTAGTTTTATTGACTGGATTAAAAGTTTGTTTTATTTTACTTTATTTACGATAACTACGAAACTCCAGAGTTTCATTCTTTTAAACATTTGGTTTGTTATTCACAATGGATTTTCTATAAAAAAAAATGGTGTTCTTATTTCAAAACCAATTAATGTTGAAATTATGTTTTTAGTAATTACCATATTAATTAATCCATATGAATTAATTAAACTGCGGAATGATAATTAAATGTTAAAATAGATTTCAATTCTGTCGAGACAGAATCCAAACTTGTCAAGACAGAAACAGAACACAATAAAAAGACAGTGCAAAAACAATAAAGAACACAACAGATTTTTACAAGGTTCAGAAACCCTTTCAGAAAACTTACTCCTTGGGGTCACGCCCAGAGAAAAAAACCAATTAATAAAGATTCACAAGTACAAAATATTGACTTAAACAAAACAAGAGTCCCTCTTGAGATTTGCCGCAACTTTGTTGTACTTCTCTTCACTAATCTGATCTTGATTGAAACACCTAGCCACTTGAACTCCCTTCAATGGCCAGTGAGTGCTTGCATCCTCCCGACGCAAGGCTTGTAAAAAATCCCCTCCCGAAGACTATAAGAGTTGTGTTGAAATTACAACGTGTATTCACTCATGAACGTGGTATAAACTCACCACAAAAAACTAAACACTCATTTTACTACAAGATCATGTGAATACAATGATCTTGAATACAAATAAGGAACTCTCACAAATACTACAATACACTCACAAAATATGCACCAACGAGTTCACTTTTTCTCAATGCCTTAGAAGCCTATTTATAGAGTCCATTTCGTGCTCAAAAAGTCTGAGAAAGAATCTCCTAATAAAAGCAAGAATATTTGATGATATTCTTGATTAATGAAGAATTGCCTTTTTTAGAAGATTCGGACCCGACAGATACGAATTTGGTGGGGACAACTAATACCTGTGTCAGATCAAATTTCTCAAGGTAGAAATAACAATTAATTACTTCAAGAATTAGTTTCATGAAGTTTATTACCTTGAGCAGCACGAAAAATAAAAGAAAAATATTCCAGAAATGATTTTGAGTAAGTACAGAATATTTGCTTCATATAACTAAGATACAACATCCCTTTATAATCATATTGTGATAAAATCAAGCTAAATAAGAAATAATATGAAACTTAATATTCTGAAAATCACAATAATGGGAAAGTAAAATTATCTTTTAAATAAAAAGATATTTCTATAAAATTTGCCAATTTTAGGATTTCAATCTCCCCTTTGGAAATTTTATAGACAAGGCATATCTGTTTTATTAAAAGATCTTGCATAAAACAAGTGAGTGCTTAAATTTACAAGAGTGTCGAAATGACTCCCTCTGCCAAAAATAACCAAAGCACATGACTAAAACAATTAACAAAAATAATGAACAACTGCATGTCAAAATACATAATCAAAGCACCAAAAAAAAAATTGAATACTCTCTCTCCCCCTCATTGTCTAAGAAAAATGCCAAAGAGCAAAGGAAACGAAACCAAAAAAAAGACACATTTAGTGTTCTTTTACATTTATCAAAAGCAAATAAAAATAGATGTTAAGGAACGGTAACCATCATGGAGCTGGAGTGGTAGATGCATTGATGATCGCCAAAGAAGCCAGGATTTGACACTGAGTATCCTCCATGGCAATGAACCACTCGATGAGACTTTCAATTCCTGTCTGGACAAAAGCGAGAGCAGACAAGATAGCAGGGGTGTCAGACTCGACATCGCCAGACCCAAAACCAGCCAAATTAATGCTTTGACCTTTCGAGCTGTGGTAAGAGCATTGTCATCTTTGATCTCTTTGATAGTGTAAGTAGGTCATCCCAAAGGAGAAATCAAGGTCTCATGTGACTTCTTCAAAGGACATTGAGAGTCCAAAAGTTTGTAAATGACTTGTAGAAACATCAAGTGTTGACCCTTGCATTTGGCACCACTTAAGGACATGATCTGATCAAAAATAGCAGCAGCAAGATCGACAGTGACACCAGTCCCAATTTTGAACAAAAGAAAGGACATATCTTGAGTGATGGTTGTGGAGTGAGTGGTAGGCATCCAATTGAACATTGCGAATTTGAAAATTGCACCATAATAGTGGGTCAGGTCCGAGACACGGAGAGAGGCATTTGGTTCCCACACCATAGCTTGGCCAACTAATTCAGACAAAACTTGATCCTTTGCAAACTCAATAGAATCATCAATCTCAACAGGAACTAGATTGAGGGCATTAGCAATTTCAGTGGGACAAAACCTATACAAATGACCTCTAACATAAACCTTATGAAACATAAAAGAAGCATGATCTAACAACTCATCATTCAGATTTGCATAAAATTCCTTAACTAGCCAAGGCACAAACCCATCAAAGCCAGACAAAGAACGTTACCAACCCCTTTCTTCTAAAGTAAGCAAAACCCTAAACACACATTGAGGAGCAAAAAGGAAATTGCGTTCACTAATAAAGTGACGGTGCTCATAAAATTGCATATTTTTCTCATTACTACTAAAACTGGAAAATAAGAGAATGATCTTTGAAAGTGGAACCTGAAGAATGGGCGGGGGTAGCTTTGTGTTTAGTGCATTTCGTAGATAATTCAAGAAATACCAATGGTGTTGTGCCCTTCGGGTCAGATGCAACAGGAGTGGTTTTTGATGGGTCTACTTCAGATTCAGTCTCTTCCTCTGACTCTTCATGAGGTTCCTCAGGAATTGGCTCGGTCAAGGAGGGGTCCAACTGTAACGCCCTGAACTCCAGGGACCGTTACGGTGTGCCCTTTTAAACAGTGCTAAACTCTCTAATCGAGTCATTTGGCCATAATCGTGTAACTAAGTATGATTAGCGGCTTAGGGTTTAAATTTTTGGTTAAGATACAACGTTTCACTAAAATGTTTACCATAAACGTTGGGATCCCAAAAATATAATTTAAAGGTTTATTACAACAAAATATTTACAACCAACCGACCTTAGCGGAAAAATAGGGTTTAACCCTAGTTCCTCTTTAAACCGTCGGCCGTGGCGGTCGAGAAACCGCATATGTACACATCATCACCTAAGCTCTCCAACTCAAGGATGTTCCAACTTTCTTTTGCCTTTACCAGTACCACATAGCACCCGTGAGCCGAAGCCAAGCAAGAAAAATCAATATGCTCATTAAAAAGTAATAACATGTTACTAAGTCATAATAAGTATGCCTAGCAATAATAACGCTACTCGTGCATGCAAGCAGGTACAAATAAATGTTTGTGAAGTCCTGCGCTCTAAGTAGATGACTAATAAGTTTCCCGCTATGAGGTAGATTACTAATAAGTTTCTCTGAGGTAGATGACTAATAAGTCATTCTTTAAATCGTTGACTAATAAGTCACTCTCCAAATAGATGATTGGTAAATCCATCCCGGTCCGATGACTGATAAGTCCATCTAGGTCAGATGACTAATAAATCTATCCTGGTTAGATGACTGATAAGTCTATCTCTGTCAGATGACTAATAAGTCCATCTCGGTCAGATGACTGATAAGTCTATCCTGGTTAGATGACTGATAAGTCTATCTTTGTTAGATGACTTATAAGTCCATCTCGGTCAGATGACTGATAATTCTATCTCTGTTAGATGACTGATAAGTCCATCTCGGTCAGATGACTGATAATTCTATCTCTGTTAGATGACTGATAAGTCCATCTCGGTCAGATGACTGATAAGTCCATCTCGGTCAGATGACTGATAAGTCCATCTCGGTCAGATGACTGATAAGTCCATCTCGGTCAGATGACTGATAAGTCTATCCCGGCCAGATGACTAATAAGTCCATCTCGGTCAGATGACTGATAAGTCTATCCCGGTCAGATGACTGATAAGTCTATCCCAGTCAGATGACTGATATCCATTCCGGTCAGATGACTGATAAGTCCATCCCGATCAGATGACTGATAATTCTATCTCGGAGGTCCCATACCCTCCTAGCCATGTGACGTGTAGGTCACCTTAGCCTTTCCGGCTCTGGCTCTAAGTAACTAGCCTATAGACAAGGCAAGTGCTTTTAGTTTTCATCGAAGTTGAGGTCGGTCCGGCATTAATGCTCATGATGATGCATTCAATGCAGATGTCAATTAGAACTAATCTTTATTGGCTTACGTTAAACACGCTAAAACTGTCGACGACTCATAAGTCAATGCCATAAAACCAGTGCTCGGTACTACTGCCGAACTTGACTAGCTTCACAGTGAATACCGACACCATTGCCGATTTTGACTAATAAGTCAGTGCATTCACAAGTGAGCAAGATTTTCTAAGAATTTTATATGCAATCAATGTCCACATTTAAATACTCAACATGCCTCAATAATCACCATGCATGTCACATATGGGATGCAGTTTTCTTACCTTTGGTTCGAGCGAGAAATAACAATTGAACGACCCTTGAGAACGATCGATTCTTTAATCCCTTAAAGGTTACCTAGTCAAAAACCAAATACAATCTCTGATTAATAAAATCCACATTAATAGGGTCTTGACCTAAACCTCACTCTCGAGACCCCAAATTGTACCCAAACAGTGAGTAGATTCGATCCCGAGCCTTAGGAATTAGAACCCCAAGCCAAAAACCCTTAAAAACACCCAAAACATGCATCTGAGAAAATAGGGTAGCGCTACCCCCCTAGCGCCCCAGTGCTACAACCAGAGGCATTTTTCCCTGGCTAGCGCTGTAGCGCTACCCTTTAGGCACTATGGTGCTAGACCAGGCAGAAATGGCCCTGGTTCTTCCTCCTTTGAATCCTCCATTTCGAACCTGAAAAACATGCTTCCAAACTTAATTTAAACCTCCAAATGAACCCAAATATCATCTACACATTTCCTAGGCATCACAACCCAAGTAACCCTAGCCACAACTTCCATCAAACTCTCAACTTTCCAACTCAAAAACCAAATTGAAACTCCAAATGAAAACAGAGCAAGAACAAGAGATTCTATGGTTAAAAGCTCACCTCATTCTCAGCAACACACCCTCTTCAATGGTAGAACCCAACCCTAGCTTATTACAGCTTGGTTCCATAGCTTGATTCCTCAAAAGAAGCTTCAAAATCCAAAGAGGAATGGGAGAGAAATGATGTATGGGAGAAGGAAGAGAATTACTTTGTTTTTTCTACAACCTTCCAAGGGTGAAAAGACCTAAATGCCCTCATGCCTAATTAAAATACTTAACAGCCACCAAGGGCAAAACTGTCCTTTCGCACCTATCTCATTAATCATAATTAACGCCCTCCAATTCCTGTTATTCTCAAATGCCAATAAATCATATCCCATTACCCTTTAATTCCCGGTAATGATATTATCCTCAAAACACCTCGAGACTCACCCCAAGCCCCGAAATCAAATCTCGTTATGACCAGACCGATAACTTACATTAAAAAATCGTCTCATGCCGAATGGCTCGAAAAAATCCACATTATAATGTGGTCTTATTTATAATTCACCCACATGCATGAAAATATACAATTACCCCCTCAACGGGCCAAATTACCAAAATGCCCTTATAATGAAATGTGGACCCATATGCATGTATTTATCATCATATAATAATATATTTCACATAAACATGCATATAATCATTTAATGGCATAATAAATCAATTATGGCCTTCCTAGCCTCCTAATCAAGGTCATAAACCTTATTAGGAAATTTGGGGCATTACACCAACTCAGGCAATGAGTCTTCCGTTTCAGGAGAGACATCCTTCGAGGAGGTGCAAAGAGGTGGATTGATTTTTGCCTTCAATTTGAATTTGGATAAAGGAGTGGAATCAGAGATGGAGCTAGTACCTTTTGCTGAAGCCACTTTGGTCTTCTTGGTTTTATTTGATCCAGCGACTTTGGATTTATGTTTTCCCTTTTCCTTGGGTGTCAACACATCAGGGGATAATGACAATTTAGAATCATGTTCAAACGGATTGGACACGCCTTCAGTGGAGACAGATTGTGTAGTGCTTGAAGTCAAGGCAGGTTTGGATTTTTCTTGACCTTCGGATGAGGTGAGTGGAACCGTTGAGGCTTATTTTTGTTGCGCATAAATATTGGGAAAGGTCACTCCTTTACTCGTAGCCCCAATCAAAGTAGATCCCTCAGGACTCAGAGGAGTAAGGACCTTCTTCCTTGCTGTGGTTTTGGGTCGACGACCTGTAGGAGGTGAGGCAGCTGATATTGATGCTGGAATAGGAGGAGAGGCAAGGGGAACTGTCTCCTTCTGAGACTTCATAGGTTTGGAAATAGATTCGCGACCTCGGGTCTTCATGTTTGCTAGGAGAGAAACAAACAGAGCCACACAAAGAGCAAAACCCTAAACAATTCGGTTACAAGTGAGCGAGAGAGAAAAATAAGAAAACACTTAGAATTAAACAGCCAGAGTGAATCCGAATGTATAGAGAATTCAGTGCACAAATGAGGCAAGTTCGAAAATGGGTAACCAAAAATGGGTAACTGAATTTTAATGTGATAAATGCCAAAATATCTCCTTTTTAAAAAATTCTTTCACACCTCAAAATTGGAAACTTTTGAATGATTTTGAATATAATGAGATAAAACAAATAAATTGCATCAATTATTTTTCAAACTTGTTTTTTTTAGTACTCGGTCAAAAAAAAAATTTATTTTTTATTATTTTTTAAAAAAAAAATTCCGAAAATAAAAAGATAAATTGTCATACCATATGTGTCCATGTAAATGCCAAGAGAAACAAGATAACCATTTTTTTCACAAATTAGAATAATGAATTATAATTAAAATACTAAGTGATAATGATAACCATAATTCGAAAAAGAATATACCAATCACAAAAAATATTTTAATCAATTCATTATGTGTACGAGTCTTACAACATTCTTACACAATCTAGTCAATTGTAATGACCCAACTACTCTAGACTTTTGGACCATTAACGAAAACTATACATACTAATCCTTAATTAAACTTACAAGAGAAAACACTATAACTTTATTAAGAAAACTTGTAAAAAAACTAAGAGTTAAACTTACATAAAATGTCGAGTAGGATATGGGATCCCATTGTTTTAAAAACAAAACATAATTTAAAATAAAAAGGAGTTACATAGCAAGTGAGGAAAAATACATGTAAAACCATAAAAAGAAGACTACATCCTCGAAAATCGAACTCTCGACTCCTTGAATCCATTCATCACCGATACACATTCCCCAAGCATCCACGAATCTTACCGCCACTATAGCTATTTTCCTGCACATATAAACAAAAAGGAATGAGCCTAATGCCCAGCAAGGAAAATCTACCACATAGTTCATATACATAAATTTCATAAGAAACATAAAAAAAACATAACATAACATACATTACACTTTTATCATACACATACTATAATGGCCATTATTACTTAGGGTCCCATAGACTAAACAAGTCATATGCCCATGAGATTAGTGGGGTTCTACTAGCTAAGCAGGTCATATGCCCATAATCTATTTGGGGTCTTGTTAGTCATATGGGTCATATGCCCAAGCCTACAAACATACATATCATAACATAAGAAACATAAGATAACATATAGAACATATAACATATGAATTTCTATCCTATTTTCCTTACCAAAATACCGGGATAAGAGGACAGAGGTGGGACTTTGGAACACTCCTAAGAACCATTAAAAAGAGTGAGTATAGAGAAGAAGAGAATTGAAAGTAATGGAAGGACTAAACCATTGAGAAAAATACTTACCAAAACCTTTTTGCTCAAGAACTTAGATTTCCTAACCAAATTAAAGATTAAGGTTAGAGGCTGAGTAGAAGACTATGAGAACTTAAAATAAAATAATACCAATGAACTAAGGTGTAGAAATTCCTTGAATACTTGTAGACCACTCTAAACCTCGAACCGAAATACTATGAAACCTTACTTCCCCAAGTGTTTGATAAGTTTATGATGATCAAGCTTAAGATTTCCCCACCCAAGTGTTTACACTCTCACACTCACCTAGCAACTTGCAGCCTCTGAACTTAGAGTAAAAGGTGAATAATGGCTGGGTACTAGGTCCTATTTATAGAGTTTAGGAATGAAAGGATCTTAATTTAACTTGAATAAAAATAATGGCTTTTTAGGTGAAAATAATTTGAATGATCGTTCAGCAGAGGCTAAAGACTCATTCAAAAAGGTGCTGGACTTATCAAATGGTTGAATGGCTGAATGGAAAACAAATTCAAAAACTTTCAAAATAAGCTGAAGGAGGCGATATATCGCCCCCTATAGGCGATATATCGCCTGGACCAATATGCCCGAGGCAAACATGCATCGTTTCGTGTTTTCCGTATCTACGTGCTGCGATATATCACCCCCTATAGCTGCGATATATCAGCATTCGCTGATTATTTAAACACGAAATTACACATTTTTAGCTTAATTCAAATTGAGTAAACAGCCTTGACTAAGCCCTTAAACGTATTCAAAGCTGCTAACTGACCTTAGAGCATTCAAACTTTACCCTTATTAAATTAAATCCTCAAAATACTTAATCCTTTAATCACCCATACATAACATGTGCTTAAAATCCTATTGGTTCTTATTTAAACCATATAGTATAACAAATATTATCCTTAATATCAGCCATATTAATCAAACCTTAGGTTAACATTAATATTCTTAAACTATAGGTTAACCTTAGAAAATCTACAAGTACTACTATGAGTGTCCAAATAATTCCCGGTCAGAACCAAAAATCCACCGTCATAAAGATAATACTATAAATACTATAATACTACTATCTAACTAGCTAAGTAAAGTTCTTGGACTCTACATCAATAGGCATATGTGTGTGCATGTGTAATATATTTGGCATTTCTGTTTGGCCTTTTAAAGCTAGGGTCATTGCCCATGTTTGGCAATTGTAACCATAATGGAGGCTATAACTATTATACTGGTGGTAGCCCTTTACACTGATAGATTATCCTTCAATATAATTGCTAATTACCTGGTACCAACTTACTCAGTGTCGGCTTCACACAATATAGGTAGCTCTTTTCCAGAATGAAGCCTGAAAAAGAAACTGGATTAAGGAATGCTCATACTAAAACAGACATAATGATTTGATCAAATATAAATTGGATGGTCTAATTTTTTTTTTCAAATATGGTTTTTATTCCTCACAAAGTATAAGAATTATAACGTTCATTTTCTAAACATTAAAAAAAATGGTCATCAAATTTCTTCCAAACAGGACAAGAGATTTACACAATCACATATGCAAGGCACGACAATCAATTATTGGCAATTTCAAATAATAAAAAAAACCCCAAGGATTTCCTGAGGGAATCAAATTTGACCGTCTCTAAAGCTTTAGTAAAAATATCTGCAATTTGTTTGTTAGTCTCAACATATTCTAAAATCAGAGTTTTGTTTTCAACAAGTTCCCTAATAAAATGATGATGAATGTCAATATGTTTGGTTCGAGAGTGTTGAACAGGATTTTTGGAGATATTAATAGCACTTGTATTATCACGAAAAAATGGTTAAAGTTTTAATATCAAACCCATAGTCTGCCAACATTTGTTTCATCCACAAAAGTTGAGTACAACAGCTTGCAGCAGCTATGTACTCAGCTTTGGCTGTTGACAAGGAGATGGAGTTTTTTTTTTTACTACACCAGGAGACCAAATTGTTTCCTAAGTAAAAACAACAACCACTTGTACTTTTTCAGTCATCAGTGTTTACTGCCCAGTCTGCATCACTATAACACACATGGTTAGAGTTTGTTTCTTTGGAGTACCAAATGCCTAAATCAAGAGTATTACTAATATAACGAATAATTCTTTTTAAAGCACTCACATGAGACTCCATGGGGTTCCCTTTGAAGTGAGCACACACTCCAACACTGTAACTGATGTCTGGGCGACTAGTAGTTAAGTATAGGAGACTCCCAATCATACTCCTGTAATGAGTTGGATCAACTTTCTTCCAATTCTCATCTTTAGATAGTTTGACAGTGGTACCCATGGGAGTTTTAGCAAGTTTAGATGCATCAATCCCAAATCTTTTCACTAAATTTCTGGCATACTTGCTTTGTGAAAATAAAATTCCCTTATCTAACTGCTTAACTTGGAGTCCTAAGAAAAAATTGAGTTCTCCCACCATGCTCATCTCAAACTCTTCCTGCATTTGTTTCACAAATTCATGTACTAGAGAGTTATTAGTAGAACCAAACACTATATCATCAACATATATTTGAGCTATCATAATATTCGTATCAACATTTTTGATAAAAAAGTGTTTTGTCTACTCCCCCTCTCTTGTACCCCTTTGGGACCAGAAAATGAATTAGTCTCTCATACCAAGCCCATGGGGCATGTTTCAACCCATACAAAGTTTTTTGCAGTTTTAAAACATGATTAGGACAGTGAGGGTCCTCAAACCCTTTGGGTTTCTCCACATAAGCTTCTTCATTCAAGAATCCATTTAAAAAAGTGGATTTCACATCCATTTGGAATAATTTAAAACCAAGAACACAAGAAATAGCTAGCAATAATACTATGGATTCAAGTCTTGCAACAGGGGAAAATGTCTCATCAAAATCAATTCCTTCAACCTGAATGTACCCCTGTGCTGCTAGCCTAGCTTTATTTCTTATTATGGTGCCAAATTCATCAGTTTTGTTTTTAAATATTAACTTTGTACCTATAACATTAGTATGGTTCGGTCTAGGGACAATGATCCATACCTCATTCCTTGTGAATTGATCTAGCTCTTCTTGCATAGCATTTATCCATGATTCATCATTTAAGGCTTCCTTCCTTCACGTTTTTTGGTTCCAATGTAGAAGTAGAACAAACAAATTGAACCAAGTTTACATGTCTCTTTCGAGTGACCATAATCTCTTCAAGATTTCCCAAAATGAGATCAGAAGGGTGATTCTTTTTTACTCTGGTTGAGGGTTCTTTTTGAACGGAGTAAGAAGAATTAACTGGATTTTCCTTCTCTATTCATTTAGGTGTTGTCGCGACAAAATCAGTGTCTGATACATCATAACCTGGTGTTGTCGCCTCTGAATGTTTTTCTATCAGATCTGGTATCCCTTTATGTTATTGAACATCAATGAATCTTTCAATTTCCTCCTCATGGGAGTACTCAGAAAAAAAAAATTAGATCATCAACAACCACATTAGCATATTCCATAACAGTTTGGGTTATCATGTTATAAACACGATAGGCCCTACTATTAGTGGAATAACCAAGAAATACTCTCAAATCGCTTTTGGCATCAAATTTCCCCAGATTCTCACGATCTCTAAGAATATAACAAAGACACCCAAATACATGAAAATAATTGACATTGGGTTTTCAACCATTCTAGATTTCATATGGAGTTTTATTTGTACCTGGACGTAGAAAAACATGATTAATTGTGTAGCAAGCAGTCTTAATTGCTTCAGCCCACATTTTCTTTGTGAGTATTTTGCTATTTAGCATAACTTTGGCCATTTCCTGCAAGGTACGATTTTTCTGTTCCACTACCCCATTTTGTTCTGGGGTTTTGGGAGCAAAAAATTCATGCAAAATTCTAAAAGATTTACAATATTCATCATAAACAGAATTTTCAAACTCCTTACCATGATCACTTCGTATTCTTACAATTTTTCCAATGTTACAATTTTTTTCAAGTCTTACTCTTGTACAGAGAGTTTTAAAAAGCTTCGAATGTATCTGATTTTTCTCTTAAGAAATCTACCCAAGTAAATCTAGAAAAATCATCCACACATACAAAAATGTATCTCTTACCATTAATACTTTCAACCTGTATAGGATCCATGAGATCCATATGCAATAATTTCAACACATTTGAGGTATTAATATCAGGTAGAGCTTTAGGGAAAATTTCAACTGTTTTCCCAATTGACATGATTCACACTTACCAAGTGATTCTTTACCGCGCTTGGGTATACCACGGATCAGACTTGCGTAAGCAATCTTTTTCAAATTATTGAAATTTATATGTCCAAGTTTTTCATATCACAAATCAGTATTATTAAAACTGTATGATGACGCATGACATGTGAATTTTTGTGTAAGTGTGTAACAATTATCCAAAGAACAAGATCCTTTAAGAACAATGTCACCACTTTGATTTACAACGTTACATTCATCATGCAAAAAATTAACAAGAAAACCTTAGTCACAAATTTGGCTTATGCTAATTAAGTTAACTTTTAGCCCATCAACAAGAAGAACATTTTTCAGTTTTAGTAACCCTTCAATGTTTAGAGTACCTTTACCTAAAATATTTTCTATCGTTCCATCCCCGAATGTTACTACTATACACCTCAAATATTTGAAGTAGGTGAGTATGTTGGCATTACCTGTCATATGTCTTGAACACCCGCTATCAAAATACCATGAACTAGATGCACGTATTATATGACAAGTAAAGGTAGTCAAGCAAACAGAGTTATTTTTCTTGACCTACATTGTTTTTTATTTTGAATTTCTTTTGGTCAAGAATTGATTCATGCAACCAAAGTGTTTAACATAATTCATTTTAAACAAATTCAACAGAGAAAAACACTTAGGTCTTATGTGTCCTTTCATACCACAAAAATGACAAAATGGTACAAATTGTCCAATGTTTTTCTTCGGAGAAATTTTCTTTAGTCGTAGATCTGTTGGAATAGATGATAGTTGTGTGGTCTCCGAAGAATCACTTGTTCCTGCAAAATGGTTAGTTGTCACAACAGACAGATAATTCACAGATTTTACAAAAACAGTTTTCTTATAAGATTCAGATCCATTAGATCCTAATCCACTATAATCACCAGCCTTTTTTCCTGCAAAGAGAATATCATCCAAAATTTCAAATCTTGGATTAAGCATTTTGACACCTTTTTGCGTAGGATCAATTTCTTTACTCAAGGAATTAATTTCATCATTTTTTGAAGCAATAATCAGCTCAAGTGCTTTAATTTTTTCAACATATTTTTTATTAATGCTAGCAATTAATTGATTCTCGGAGCAAAATTTCAGTCATTGATCATACATTATTTTGTAAGAATCTTTCAATGACACCTCATCTAAGTCAGAATCATCAAAGTCAGTATCAGATTCTTCATTATTCTGAGCAGAATTATTAAGGCATACCAAAGCCATGGAATCAACTGAAGAAAAATCCATACCATTGTGAATAGAGGTTAAGGCAACACTATTGTCTTCCTCATCACTCTGTTCAGAGTCTTGATCACTCCAAGTAGCTGTCATCACTTTCTTTTTCTTTAAGATATTTGCTCACTCGGATTGAATGTGTCCAAATCATTCACATTCCCTGCACTGAATACCATTTTCATTAGTTTCAAAGGGTTTAGAAAAATTACCTTTTGGGTTTTTGGATATGGCCTTTTTGTTTCCCAATTTCTTTATGTAATTTGGAAAAAAAATTAACAAGGCCATCTCATCATCCTCGTCATCCGAACTTTCCTTCTTTTCTCTGGAAGATTTCTAGGCAATAGATTTCTCCTTGATTTCTTTTATTTTACCTTTTTGTCTGATTTGCTGGTTTAGTTCGAAAGTTCGAACAGAAACCATCAATTCTTCTACTTTTATTTTGTCCAGATCTTTTGCTTCTTCAATTGCAATGAGCTTAGTCTAAAACCTGTCAGGGAGAACTCTAGCAATTTTTCAAACCAAAACATTCTCTTCAAGTTTCTCACCAAGAGAAAAATATTCGTTAGCAATATCTGACAATTTCTCATAAAATTCAGTGAGAGTTTCATTTTCAAATTTTATTGTGAGCATAACAAGCCTAGAACGCTTGACATCAACAGTTCCTTCAAATTGGGTTTGAACGATTTTCCAAGCATCTTTGGCCGAAACACATGAAGAAATCAATTTAATGTAACATTCACCAACACCATTAAAAATAGCATGTAATGCTTTATTATTGTAATTGGACAGTTTATCTTCAGCATCAGCCCAATCAAGTTCAGGTTTTACCTTAGTTACATCATTGTTTTATGTTGGAGGAGTCCATCCACTCAAACTGCTCTCCAAGCCTTTTCATCTTGAAATTTGATGAATGCTCTCATTCTAACTTTCCAATATGGATAGTTAGAATCGTTGAGTAAAGGAGGGTGAGTTATGGAGCCTCCTTTTATGAAAAAAGACATTGCAAGAACAAGGACAACAAACGAAATAAACCAAGAACACTCAAAAATGAGTGACCCGCTCTAATACCAATTGAAATTCTGTTTTTAGTAATTACCAAATTAATTAAACCATGTGAATTAATTAAGCTGCGGAATGGTAATTAAATGTCGAAACAGATTTCAATTCTGTCGGGACAGAATCTGAACTTGTCACGAGAGAAACTAAACACAATAAAAAGATAGTGCAAAAGCAATAAAGAACACAACAGATTTTTACAAGGTTCAAAAACTCTTTCAGATAACCTACTCCTTGGGGCCACGCCCAGAGAATAAAACAAATTAATAAAGAATCACAAATACAAAATATTGACTTAAACAAAACAAGACTCCCTCTTGAGATTTGCGGCAATTTTATTGTACTTCTCTTCACTAATCTGATCTTGATTGAAACGCCACACCACTTGAACTCCCTTCAATGGTCAGCGGGTGCTTGCATCTTCCCGATGCAAGGCTTGTAAAAAATCCTCTCCCGAAACCTATAAAAGTTGTGTTCAAATTATGTGTATTCACTCATGAACGTGGTATAAACTCACCACAAAAAATTAAACACTCATTTTACTACAAGATCATGTGAATACAATGATCTTGAATACAAATAAGGAACTCTTACAAATATTACAATACACTTACAAAATATGCAGCAACAAGTTCATTTTTTTTTCTCAATGCCTTAGAAGCCTATTTATAGAGTCTATTTCGTGCTCGGAAAAGATGAGAAAGAATCTCCTAATAAAAGTAAGAATATTTGAAGATATTCTTGATTAATGAAGAATTGTCTTTTTTAGAAGATTCGGATCCAACAGATACGAATTTGGTATGGACTACTAATACCTGTGTCAGATCAAATTTCTCAAGATAAAAATAACAATTAATTACTCCAAGATTTAGTTTCCTCAAGTTTATTACCTTGAGCAGTACAAAAAATAAAAGACAAATATTCTAGAAATGATTTTGAGTAAGTACATAATATTTGTTTTATATAACTAAGATACAACATCACTTTATAATCATATTGTGATAAAATCAAGCTAAATAAAGAATAATATGAAACGTAATATTCCGAAAATCACAATAATGAGAAAGTAAAATTATCTTTTAAATAAAAAGATATTTCTATAAAATTTGCCAATTTTAAGATTTACAAATTGTAATAGTTAGTTAATGCTTCAAGAAATTTGGCATTAGAATTAAGGTCACTCAGCAGCAAAGAATGCTTGTGTGTGCTAATATTAAGAAAAGACACGAAGCTATGGATAACTAGCTAGGAACGGGATGTTATGCAGATGCTGGCATGGTCTGAAGAAACATTTTATCTCTGTTAGTAAGGCAATGATTGACCACGAAGTGACCAAATCCTCAAATCTAAAGTAAAGAATGATGGGCATCTTGAATAGTTAGAAAATTGGATTAGATATTAAAAGTAATACCTGATATGGTGAATATGAAGACTACTAAGACTTGGAGGCCCACGAAAAATCTATTATGGGTATAAGTAATCAAGATTGGTGTATAGCTATTAGTAGGCTAAAATAATAGTGAACTATTGACCAATCTAAAATAAGTGTAAATGACGTCATTTGGGGAGTGTAGCTAAAATAGTCTCAATAGCAAAAGCTAGGAAATTATGTTAGAGAATGTCTAATTAAGGAAAGAATGGTGCCGAGATAAGGAGAAGCTAATAGAGGGAGGACTTCGAGAGTATGCACTTACTCAAGAAAAAATGGTGCATGACCATCAAAGATGATGTTTGGTTAGATTACAAATGCTTATGTCTTGATAGATGCTGGTGCATCACATTGTTTTCTTGATGCTGCATTTGTTAGAATATGATGGTACTATTTTGGGTTAGAGTCATACTAGTTAGGATCTCTGGTCGAGAATTGATTGCAAATAGTGTTGGATTTAAATGAGTGTGGCATAATACTTGGGGTATGGACTGGTTGACCAAAAAAAATGCGGTCATAAACTGTAAAAAGAGGAAAAAGGTTCTTACTCCTGTAGACGAGGATTTGTTGAATTCAGAGGCACTCCAAGGGGGAGGAAATGACTAGAAGTGACAGCGCTAAAGGATAGACGCATGCTAGCAGATGGATGTACTGACTATATAGTGAATGTGGTAGATAAGGGTAAGGAGACAAAGCTACAACCGAGTGATGTGTAGATCATATGTAATTTTCTAGACATGTTTCCTAATGACCTGTCAGGAATTCCACCGGATCACGAAGTTGTATTCGAGATCATACAAGTGTCTGAGACAACACCAATATCAAAAGCTCCATATCAAATTGTAGCTGAACTAAAGGAATTGCAATTGTAGTTGCAGGGGCTGGCTGATAAGAAGTTTATTAGGCCCAGTCATTCCCCATTGGAGCCCCGGTGTTGTTTTGAAAAAAAAAAGATGATAAAATACGAATGTGCATCAATTATCAAGAGTTGAATAAGGTAACCATCAAGAATAGGTACACCTTACCTAGGATTGATGATCTCTTCGATCAATTGCAAGGAGCTTTGATATTATCGAAGATGGATTTGAAGTTTGGTTACCATTAACTTAAGGTGAAAGAGTCCAACATACCAAAAACGACATTTCAAATGTGTTCTAGACACTACGAGTTTGTGGTGACTTTTTTCAGACTCATCAATGCACCTACTGTTGGAAAAACTCATTGCAGGATCTTTATTTATTTTCATGCAATTTACATATTATCAAACAAACATGCAAATTCCTAGAACATGCTCCTATGAAATTGATACAAATACAGAGTAAAATAAAAACTTACATTACGCAGCAGAACTAGAACAACTCCATCCTTCAATCTCTCTAACCCTTGATTCCTTTCTGTAGCAGAGTATTATCAATAGATTGAACAAGATCATCAACACAGTCTTCCTCACCAAGCCTTTGATCAACCTAGAACTAGTGTAGGCTGGTTCTCAACACATGAGATAGAGATCTAGAAAAGAAGAAGAGATTGTGGCTAAGAAAGGATTAGAGTGTCTAGGTTTTCACTTACCCAAATCAACTGAAACTGACTTGCTTATGAAAACCCTAGATATCATATTCCTTATATAGGCAACTTAATGGGATTTATTTAAATTTAAATTAATTAAAAATAATAAACAAAAATAAAAGCCTTGGGCTGCCATAAATGGACTTGGGACCAATCTCTTTGTTTTGAATTTAAATCCCAACTCGGCCTAAATTCAAAACCTTTTTTTTTAATTAATTAATTAAATCCTTATTCAAATTAACTAATTATAATTTGAAACTTGATTTAATATTATTTATTTATATTGATAAATTTACCCAAAGATTCTCTTTTATTCTCTAAATCTCATACCTCTGTAAATTTTCCAAAATTGACCTAGTCAACTTTAGAAATCATAATTGATAATTAAATCAATTAATTGAGACATTCTAGATGATTTACTCAAAGGTGATGCGGGGACCATGGATCCATGAAATCAAGCTCCAACAAGTTGCCGTTAATTTATTTACGAATAATTTCACTACCTTATTAATTCCTCGTGACTCCACTATAGACTCGGAATTGAACTCTTGAATTCATAGAACGTATTTTCAAAACCATAAATACGTTATCCATTGTTATAACCATTACAATCAGTCAATCCTCTATCGATGACTTACTAACGAGCTGGGTGCAAATTACCGTTTTACCCCTCATCAGTATTTTATCCTTAACTCCCACTAAGTTCCTTATAAATGATATTTCCGTGAACTTAATCACAGAAATGAGATCTCAATCATTTAACCTTTTGAACAAAGTAATTAAGGAAATCATCTTTTCACTTCTCATACAGAAGTTATAGATTTCGTATCTATGAATAATACTCCCACTCAACTACACTAATAAATCTTCAAGATGTAAGTATGGGCTAGACCGTAGGGTAAGCTGGTAACGAACAAGTTAAAAGATTTAAATAATATAATTAGCAGAATATTATCACTCAGATTAAGATCGACTTAATATATGGTCAACATTGTGACATTGATTAGATTTGACAACAACGATACTTATTTATCAATCAATAATCAATATCGGTCCTAGTCCAATGTAACTAAATACATCCGATCTTATCTACTTGGTCGAAGCCTTGGACAAGACATCACACCCTGAATGTGTAAGTAGATCATATCGTAGATTGCCTAATCAGTGAAAATCCAATGCACTGATCTAATCTTAGGACTCGTTCTTTTGAACATATAATTACAACTATAATCCATTGTGACCTAGTCACTATAATTGTAACTATCCATATGTTCGGGATTTTATAAATGTTTGTATAATTTCAATAATCATGTAATAAAACAAGCAAGCAACACAGTTGTCAAACTAAATGATTTCTACTACTTTTATTGATAATATGAAATCGTGCTACATGTCCGACATGGTTTTATAAGGGCATAAAACCCAACACCTACCACATTCATGGATCTCATGAATTGTGTTATGAGAATACCTGGACAAGTTTGTTGTCATTTCTATCAATTATATCTTGGTATAATTAAGGAGTTAAAAGGAGCACAATGAACATTTTAGGCTGGTTCCCTAGCATTTGCGCGAGCATAAACTATATGTCGAACTTTCTAAGTATGAAATTTTACTGGGAAAATGTGAGTTTTCTGAGCCATATGGTATCTAAATATGGAATTTATATTGATTCATTAAAGATTTATGCGGCAAACCAATGGAAACGAACTAAGAACGCACACAAAGTCAGGAGTAACCTAGGATTAGCAAGATACTATATGTGTTTTGTGAAAGGACCTTCCAAGATCGCCACACCTTTGACGATGCTTATCTATAAGGATGTAAATTTTGTATGGACCGACAAATGCGAGGAGAGCTTCCAAAAATTATAGGAAAATCTAACAATTGTTTCAGTGTTGACAATCCCCATCAGAACATATGAATACACGATCTATAATGATACATCCGGTCAAGAATTGGGAGCACTACTGAAGCAACGTGGTAAAGTGGTTGTGTATGCTTCTATACAAATAAGGGAGTACAAGAAGAATTGTCCAATCGGGGTGACCGATTTACATCCACCTTCTGTAAATGATTGTAGATGGGTTTGGGGATGAAAGTTAAAGTTTATTACAATCTTCCATCCCTAAACAAATGGGTAAAGTGAGCGGACAATACAAACCCTAGAAGTTACGCTATGGGTGTGTATATTGGACTTCAATGGATCATGAAATGAAAAATTAGCCCTAGTGGAGTTGCTTACAACAATAGACATCATGAGTCGATTAAGATGCCCTATGAGGCACTATATGGGAGAAAATGCCGATCACCAATTCATTGGCATGAAACTGGTGAGAGAAAGTTTCTAGGGTCATAATAGGTTGATAGAGTAATCGAGGATATTTGTAATATTTTACAGAGACTTCAAACCTTAGTGGATCGATAACATAAATATGTTCACGTGCGAAAAAGACCTTTAACCTTTAATATGATAGAAAAGGTTTTTCTAAGGATAACTCCTATCCGAAGAGTTATATATCTTTTTTAAATATATATAATGCGGTAATTGTATCCTGCTTTGTTTTAAGTTTTGGGGACGAAACTCTTATAAATTGTAGCTACTGTAACATATTACATTTATATATATATAGAAAACTTCTCAGTGGTTACTACCCATAAATGTGTACTAACAATTATGATGATGTCACAACATAGTGACTTGGTATAACAAGTTGCCAACAGGTAAATATTTTTTTCTACATTAATTTTGAATTTGGTTTTTTTTTTTGACATAATTAATGTTGTTTCCAACCAATGAGAAACGCTAGCCATATTTTGAAATTGACATGCATTTGAAAAATGAAAAGTTTACAATATTATATTTTCATAATAAATACACGTTTTTCATCAGTTGACTCTTCCAAAAATTTGAAAAAATTAAAATTTAATTTTAGAAATATTAATTAACAACTATAAATATGGACAGTTGATCTTAATCCAATAGTTAATATTAAAGTAACCAACTATTAAAAGTGCACCCATATATCTATATATATATGTGAGTATATATATGTGTGTGAGTATTTATATATATATATATATAAAAATTTCTCAAGATATATTGAGGTAATGGGAAATTTATAATGGGTATTGATGTCTATTGTAGGAGTGCAAAGTAATCTTAACTGAAAAACATGGAGATATTTTAGGGAAAGAACCGATAATCGGGAATGATTCAGAATTTTGTTGAGATATTTGAATTATGGAAACATCTAATTTTTTGCATTTAAAATATGATTAATGTGGAAATATTAAAATTTTAAGTGAAGTTCTTGAGTTGAGAATTTTTCCTTGGAAAGAAAATACCATTCTGGATATCTAACACTTTGTATGTACACTTTGGATGTTAAGTATATTTTCCTCGCATTTTAAAATATCTCAAGTGATATAAAAAGTTACATACATTACTCAAAAAAAAAAATCACATACATATATAATATATAATATGTGAAGGCTATAGACTACACGGATAGGCAGGTTTATTAACTATAAATGGGGAAGTGACTATAGTTTATCAAGGTGCATGTGTAGTTTGGCAAGGATAACAAGAGTCAACTTAGTGACTCGTGATTTAAAGAGTCGGTCACTTGAGGAATTAGGTGTCAAATGGGTGGTTTATGAAGGTGGTGAGTAAGATAGAGAAGATAAGGAAGAGAGATAGGTAAGGTCATTTGATTTTCTCATTTTGTTGATTTTCAGAAAAGGAAAATGAACCCTCTCAAACTTTCTCCTCTAGTCTTCTTGGCCGACTACCTCCACCCTCCACGCCCAAAGAGATTTTAGCTCATCTCTCACCCAAATAATAACTCCATTTATTTAATCAAGAAAACTCCTCTTGATCCACTCCTATTCTATAGCTATGAAAAAAAAGGGCTGCATGCACAAGTTTTGGTTTGAAGATCAAAGAGGTGAGTATTGTTGAGATTGGTTAAATGTAATGGTTAAGTAGTCTTACATAAAGTGGTGTAAAATACTTAACGATTTTTACTTAAGTTGAAGTGAAAATGTGAGATTTTGTTGTAGGCATCTATAATTCATTTTTTATGGGTCTAAAGTGCTACACTGAGGTATCCAAGCATGCCTAAAAAGTTTGCGAGCGTTTGGAGGTGTTTAAGACACATTTAGAGCATATGTCTAGAGGCAACGTGTTGCCATCTAGGAGGCGACATTGTCGATGCTGAAATAGGGCTACACATTAGGCGGGTTGGTCGAGTTCGGGTTTATGGGTTTCGGGTGAGAGAAGGTAATACCGAACCTGTAGCGTCCCAAATTTGCTAATAAGGCTTATGGCCTTGATTAGCGTGCCTAGAGGGCAATAATTGATTTATTATGTTAATATGCGAATTTGATGAGTATGTGATTAGAAATGCATGTTTAGATGAATTAAATATGCATGAGGGCCCCTTTTGGCTATTAGGAACATGTTTGTAATTTTATCCCGTTGAGGGCATAAATGCTATATTTGTGTATATTGTGATTGATACCACATGTGAGTGGTGATATATTTGTGATGCACGATCTGAGACAGTCATTGGGAGAAGTTTAGCTGGAAAGTCACAACGAGGTCGAATACCCGGATTGGAAGGAGCCTAGGGGTATTTTGGGTATATAATATGAGTTTGAGATTTATTGAGTATCAGGTAGTAATTTAGTAGTGATTTGGATATGTCGGGATTAACAAGGATTTATAGGAATACTCGGGGACTTAACGGGATTTGGCAAATGACTGAAATGCCCTTGGTGGCTTTAAAAGGTTGAGAGTAGACTTAAGGGGGCAATTTAGTCTTTTTGGCAAGTGGATATACACTTAAAGGCTTGGGGAAAACATTGGAACTCAGAAAAGAACAAGTTAAAGCTCTCAACTCTCTCTCCCATTCGGTTAATCTCTTATCCCCTTGGTGCTTGGTTTCGGAAGATTTTAGGCTAAAAATTATGAGGTTCAAGGTTGGAATTTGGGAGGCTAGCAGCTTGGAACTCAGGGGATTAGTTCAGATGCATAATTAAGTTCAAAGGTAAGCTCTTAAACCTGGTCTTCAAGTTGAATTCTGCTAGAACTTAGGCTTGCGTGGGTTTGGTTTCCAAGGTTAGTTTTGGATGTTTGATGGGTGTAAGAATTTGTTTATGAGTTTGTTAGGATGTTTAAGCTATATGAGTATGAATTTTGGGCTTAATTATGAGATTGGCTCAAGTTTGGGGTGTGAATTATGGGTTTAAGCTCGGGGAAAACTTGAGAAATAGGCTGGTTTCTGGGTTTCTGGGACTTGCGCCGCAGCCTTGTTCATCAAGGGTCGCGGCCCGTGTGTGCGTGAAGGCCTGGGGAGGCCTCTGTTCTTGAGGCGCGCTGCGGCCCAAGGAAGGGAATGTCGCGGCCCGTGTCTCCTAGGATGGAGGCATTTTGCCTCTGTTTTGGGGCGCGTCGTGGCCCTTAAGGGGCTGGGTCGCGGCCCTAATTCAATGTTTTGGTTGTTTGGAGGTTTTTGTCTCGAGAACCCAAAAGTTAAGGCTCAGGAAGGATTTTACCACCCGGATTGTTAGAATCTAAGGTCTCAAAGACTAGAATTATATCCCAAAGTTATTTAATGGGTTAGAGCTTGATGGATGGATATTGTTGATGCGTTGTGACTAGGTTTTCAGCGAGGCTCGAGTTAGAGGATTGTGTTCGAGATTTCGGTGCTCAGAAAGCTTGGGACATAGGTAAGAAAACAGTTGTACCTGTAGAGTAGGGCGTGGCCCTATAGTTTGTATTGCAGGGTATGGCCCTATGTGATTGAATTGCAGGGCATAGCCCTATTATTAATGTTTTGTATTTGTTTAAGTATCTGTTGATTGTATGCTATGTATTGCATATTTGTGAATGAACGGAGAAGGCCGGGAACGGTGAAGGCCGAGAACGGTAGGAAGCTGAGTACAGCAAGGGGCCTAGAATGGAGTTAAGCACGTGGAGTGCAAAGCCGAGTACGGCAAGGGCCGGGAGCGGCGCTAGCACGCAGAGTGCAAAGCCGGGTACGGCAAGGGTCCGGGAGCGGCGTTGAGCACGTGGAGTGCGAGTCGTTAGGCTGAGACCCTCCTCGGATGCAGGAGTCATCCCCACGGTGTAGACCCCAAACCCAGGGCCTGGTAAAGCGCCTGGGACGACATGGCCGCTATGTGTTTAGCCAGTTGACTATTTTGTTATATGCTGCTGATAGATATGCATATATTAAATGTTTTGTGTTGAGTTTTCTTGCTGGGCTTCGGTTCACGGGTGCTCTATAGTGCAGGTAAGGGCAAGGGAAAGATCGACCAACCATGAGTACGGAGAGCGTGAAGCGACGTGTACATGTTCGGCCTACCTGGCTGCCATGGCCAGGGGTATTTTTGGGAAATGTTCTGTATTAACTTGAATTTTGTCGCCTAGTCGACCCTAAATGTATTTTGAGTTGTAAATATTTTCTAAACAGTATTTTGGGATCCCAACTGTAAAAATTTCTAAAATTTCAATGAATAACCAAATGTTTTACATTTAATGGCTAGTAACAGGTTTTATCTCAGTTTAGCTACACTTTTAACCTAAAACCTCGATTAGGGAGTGATTAGCACGTTTTTAATTCACTTAGTAACGACTCTAAGGAAGTAGGGGTGTTACAACTTGGTATTAGAGCGAACCAAGGTTTATGGTTCCTGGAGATTGACCAAACATGTATGCTCGCTGCTAGTGACAAGCTCTACTCAGGGTTTGTTGGTAATGATTGAATTATATGCTTGGTTGCATGTTAAATGCTCTATTTTCCTAATTATTTTATATAGAGCATGATGAATGAGTTAACATATGCATGATGTTAGGGCATGGCCCCTTGATTGTTGTATGTTGCATGTGATATGTGAATTTGCTGGTTATGGTTGGTTGATGTGAATTGGGAGGTGGTTTTGGATGTTGTTATCATGCCTGATGAGCGGCGTCATTTATTGCAGGCATATTGTTGAAATGCCTCGGCGATCAATCAGACTCCGTGGCAATAGAGCCGAGGATGACATCCAGGGTTAGGACCCTCCACCTGCTACACAAAATTGGCAACAATCATTTGCTGAGATGGAAGTTATACTTCCCTGAACAGAAGAAGAGCTTCGACAGTTGAGGCAACAAGCCCCTCCTCAGGGTATTGGGTTGTCGGTTACACAGGCTGTGGCGTCAGTGCCAGTCCAGCCTGTTATGGAGAATAGGTGGGAACCTTTGTATGAAAAATTCAGGAAGCAGCATCCTCCCACCTTTAAGGGTGGACCAGACCCAATGTGGGCAGAGCAATGGATGAACATGATTTCTTCCATCCTGGATTTCATGAGGATGGAAGGGAATGAGAGGGTAGCTTGTGCCAGCTACATGTTTAGAGAGGATGCATGCATCTACTGGGATGTGGTGACTCTGAGAAAGAACGTTGCAGCTATGACCTGGGAAGAGTTAAGAAACATTTTCCATGAGAAGTACAACAATGTCGCAGTCTGAGCTGTGAAGGTTGACGAGTTTACCAATCTGACTCAGAATTGGATGACAGCAATTAAGTATGTCTTGAGATTTGACCGGTTGGTGAAATTCGCGCCGAATTTGGTGTCGAATGATATGGCATGGAGAGACCGATTTGTGCGGGGATTGAATGTCATGATCGCCTGTGATGTAAAGCTAACCTTGGATCTGGGGACTACTACGTATGCTCAGGTAGTGGACAAGCCCCATACAGCTGAGAGGGTCGAGGATCAGATATGGAGAGAAGGCGCTGCTAGGCACGATGCTCGGAGGATGGTGCATCCTTTCACCGGATCTAGTCGAGGTAGTGGCCCCAATGAGCAGAAGAGAAAGTCCCCTAACTCTTTCGTAACTCCTAGCTCGGATAGGAGGGCACGGGGGTGACAACTGGAGGAGTTTCCCAATGTGTACTCGATGTAGATGACGACATCAGGGAGAGTGCAGGATCAGGGCCTGCTTTATTTGTGGGAGTGTCAACCATTTGAAGATGGGCTACCCACAAGCCAGGAAAGAAGAGCCAAAGCAGAGTGACAGTCTCACTCCTGCCAGAGTATTCACCTTGACCCAGACTGAGGCTGAGGCTAGCCCCTCGATCGTGACAGGTCAGATTTCTAGTGTTGGTTCTTCTTTTATTGCATTGATTGATTCAGGGGCTACTCATTCATTTGTGTTTGCTAGAGTGATAGATCAGATGTGTAGACCTAGTGATTTGTATGATAGGGGATTTCAGACTTTGTTGCCGACTGGGGAACTGGTATTCTCTAGGAGATGGGTTAGAGCATTGCCTGTAGTGATAGACAGTAGAGAGTTGTCTGTTGATCTGATTAAGTTAAAGATGGATGACTTCGATATGATCCTGGGGATGGATTAGTTATCGAAGTACGGGGTGACAATTGACTGCAAGCGCATGATGGTGACTTTTGAACCGGAAGGGGAGGTACCCTTTGTATTTGTGGGGACAGTTAGTGGACCACGAGTACCTATGATTTCGGCACTAAAGGCTAGAGACCTAATGCAGGAAGGTTGCATAAGATTCCTAATAAACATTATGGATACATCTAGAGATGTGGTGGTTGGGCTGAGCGAGACCAGATTGGTATGTGAGTTTCCAGATTTGTTTCCCGGAGGCTTGTCAGGGTTGCTGCCACAGCGGGAGATTGAGTTTGTTATAGAGTTAGCGCCAGGGGCGGAGCCAGTATCTAGGAAACCTTACAGAATGGCTCCGACATATTTGAAGGAATTAAAGATTCAGTTGCAGAAGTTACTGGATTTGGGGTTCATCAGACCGAGTTTCTCGCCATGGGGTGCTCCAGTGTTGTTCGTCAAGAAGAAGGATGGATCTTTAAGAATGTGTATTGACTACAGGGAGTTGAACAAGTTGACTATTAAGAACAAGTACCCACTACCTAGGATTGATGACTTGTTTGACCAGCTACAGGGGAAGACAGTGTTCTCTAAGATTAACCTTCGGTCAGGCTACCACCAGTTAAGGATTAAAGAGGAGGACATACCAAAGACCTCTTTCCACACGAGATATGGACACTATGAATTCCTGGTTATGTCATTTGGATTAACCAACGCCCCAATAGTCTTTATGGATTTGATGAATAGGGTCTTTAAGGACTACTTGGATAAGTTTGTAATTGTGTTCATTGATGACATACTGGTGTACTCCCAATCAGAGATGGAGCACGAGCAGCATTTACACCTGGTATTACAGCGATTGAGGGAGCATAAGCTATATGCTAAGTTCAGTAAGTGTGAGTTTTGGCTACCGCAGGTAACATTTATGTTGTCAGTAAGGAGGGGATTCTGGTTGACCCAAGTAAGATTGAGGCAGTGAGAGATTGGCCTAGGACGAGCAGTGTACCATAAGTTAGGAGCTTTCTGGGAGTGGCAGGGTACTACCGGCGGTTCGTTGAGGGGTTCTCCAGGATAGCCACACCGTTAACAGAATTGATGCGAAAGAAGACTAAGTATGTGTGGGCAGACAGGTGTGAGAACAGTTTCAAGGAATTGAAGCAGCGACTGATCACCGCTCCAGTATTGAGTCTGTCGTCAGACAATGAGAAGTATGTGGTTTATTGTGATGCTTCCAGACAGGGTTTGGGATGTGTACTGATACAAGCCGAAAAGGTGATAGCCTATGCATCGAGACAGCTGAAGGAGTATGAGCAAAGATATCTGTAATGCCCCAAATTTCCTAAAAAGGTTTAGGACCTTAATTAGGAGGTCGGGAGGCCCATAATTGGTTTATTATAGTATTTAATGATTATATGCATGTTTACATGAATTATATTATTATATGATGGTGAATGCATGCATATGGGCTCATATGTTAATTATGAGGGTAATTTGGTAATTTGGCCACTGTGGTCGTAATTGTATATTTTGGGTGCGTGATTGTGATTAATTAATACAGCCACATTATAAGGTGGATTGGTTCGAGCTATTCGACATGAGACGATTGTGAGATGTAAGAGTTCGGTCTAGTCATAACGGGTTTAAGTTCGGGGCTCGGGGTGAGTCTCGGGGTGAATTTAATGATTAAAGCATTACCGGGAATTAAAGGGTAATGGGATATGATCTATTGGTATTTGGGAATATTGAGAATAGCGGGAATTGGAGAGCGTTAATTATAATTAACGAGATAGGCGGGAAAGGAAAATTTTACCCTTGGAAGCCTTTAAAGGGGTTTATTTGGCCTAGGGGCAATATGGTCTTTTGACCTTAAGCATTTATATCATCTTTTAAGTTTTAGAAAGCTGTGGAAATACAAAATAAAACAGAGCCATCCTCATCCTCTCTTCCTTTCTCTCCCGTACAAGCTTCTCCCTTCACTTTTCTTTGATTTTTGAGAGCTCAAATTGAGGAATTGAGCTAGGAAATCAAAGGTGGGAGCTAGGGAACTTGATTCAGACATTTAAGGGGATTCAAAATCGTTTTTAAGGTGAGTTCTAGCCATTGAATTCAGGTTATGCTCTGTTTTCCTTTTGGTTTTCAGCTTGTGATTTTTGATGTAGAAAGAGGGAATCAAGGGGAGTTTTTGTGTATGTTTGGTTGGGTTTTGATGAGGGGGAGTTATGGGTGATGTTTAGAGGTTTAATTGAGTGATTGGAGAAGGTTTGGAACTAGTTTGAAGGCTTGGTTCTAAGGGAATATGCAGGGGAGGTCGAGCTGGTGCATTGCTGATTTTTGGCTGACCTGGGTAATGAGCCGCGGCCTGGCTTTTGTGTGCCACGGCCTAAGGTGTCTTTTGAGGTAGAAATGCCTCTGTCAGGGGGATGAGCCACGGCATGGCTGTGGTGAGCCGCGGCCCATCAG
This sequence comes from Humulus lupulus, assembly GCF_963169125.1. NCBI lineage: Eukaryota > Viridiplantae > Streptophyta > Magnoliopsida > Rosales > Cannabaceae > Humulus > Humulus lupulus. The sequence goes on from NC_084802.1 coordinate 203,044,278, forward strand.
GGCAGATTTGACCAAAATTGTGTTTTAAGCCTAGGGATGCTTACCATAGGCCTCGGGGTTGATCCTACTACTTGGTTAAGTGGGGATTGATGTCCCGGAGGCTAGATATTGGTTTGGGAACTTGTGTTGATCATTTTTATTGATGGTATCTTATATTTGGTTATGACTACGTGACCGCTAAAGGACTGAAAGTTGATCGTTCTTAAGGGTCGTTCTTTTAATCGTTCTAGCTCGACTTTGAGGTAAGAAAACTGCACCATGTGTATATGTGACATGCATGGCTATTATGATGCATGTTGGTTGATTATTGAGTATGACATGCATGGCTATCCTTGATGCGTGTTGGTTGATTATTAAACGTGACATGCATGGCTGTTATTGGTGCATGTTAGATTGCTGGATTTATTGCATATGATGCATGAGAAACATGTGATTAGGACATGCTTTGTATACTGAGTATGATATCGTCCAGAGCTTGAGCCTCTGCGTTTATGCATGGTCCTAATTGTACCAATAACTGTTAGTAAGCATGTTGAATACCTTGTTTATGGATATGGAACATGTGATATATGACTAGCGGCATGGCTTACTTGTGTATGACACTGACTACTCAGGGACCGACTCTAAAGTCGAGAATCGCGCATTGAATGGCTCTATGGCATTAATGCTAGACCGACCCTAAGGTCGATGAATCATGCATTGAATGGCTCCACGGCATTAATGATGGACCGACTCTAAGGTCGAGAATCACGCATTAAGTGGCTTTATGGCACTAATGTTAGACCGACCCTAAGGTCGATGATCACGCATTGAATAGCTCCATGGCATTAATGCGGGACCGACCCTAAGGTCGAAGAACTTATAAGCGCTTGCCTAGTCTATGACCAGATGTTTATAGCCAAGGTATATGACCCCAGTGACCGTTTGTCACATGGCTAAGGGACGTTGTCCATAGTTTTGACTCTAGAGTCGTGAGGAAGGTTATGTTGGTGACTAATCACCTTGCACCTGTCCTAATCAAACTTAAGAAAGAATCACTTATCAGTTAAGCCCTGGTGACCCTATCGTCACATGGCTAGAGGGAGCGATGCTCATTATTGTGACTTTTGGCTATTGTCACCTATTTTCTTGGACTGATAGTCCTGAATGGTTATTATGATCGTTGTTGATATTATATCATGCTCTATTGTGTTCTCTTGCTGGGATTTGGCTCACGGGTGCTACGTGGTGCAGGTAAAGGCAAGAGGAAGCTGGACCATTCTTGAGTTGAAGAGCTTAGGTGATGATGTGTACATATGCAGCTGCTCGTCCACCACGGCCGAGGTTTAAAGTGGAACTAGGGTTGAACCCTGTTTTGCCGCTTAGAACGGCCGGTTGTAAACATTTTCTGTAATAAACTCTGAAATTATATTTTCGGGATCCCAATGTATATATTAAACGTTCTAGTGAAATGTTACATCTTAACCAAAATGTTTAATCCCTAAACCGCTAATCATACTTAGTTACACGTTTTTGGCCAAATGTCTCGATTAGCGAGTTTAGCACTGTTTACAAGGCACACCGTAATGGTCCCTGGGGTTGGGGCATTACAATATCCCACGCATGATCTAGAATTGGCAGCGGTGGTATTTGCACTTAAGATTTGCAGGCATTATCTATATGGTGAGAAGTGCAAAATATACACCGACCATAAGAGTTTGAAGTACTTCTTTACTCAGAAGGATCTTAATATGCGCCAGAGACATTGGCTGAAATTGGTTAAGGATTATGATTGTGATACTTTATACCATCCTGAGAAGGCCAATGTAGTGGCCGACGTGCTGAGTCGGAAGGGCCTAGGACAGTTGTTCAGTTCGAGGCAGATATCCGATAAGTTAGCTAAGGAGATGACTAGAGCGGGTGTCGGAAGGGCCCAAGACAGTTGTTCAGTTTGAGGCAGATATCCGATAAGTTAGCTGAGGAGATGACTAGAGCAGGTATAGAGTTGGTGGTTGTTCGGTTAGCCAACATCACTCTTCAGTCTATGCTCCTTGAGAGGATCAAGGAGGCGTAGGGGGAGGATCCCCCAATTGAGAGGGCACAAGGAGAGCGTCTTAGCTGGAGCAGCAAGAGACTTTTCTATTTCAGAGATGGGACTACTGAAGTACAAGGGTCGGATTTATGTTCCGATGGATTATGATATCTGGCGAGAGATCTTGGATGAATCGCATACCATACCCTACTCTTTACATCTAGGTACTACGCGGATGTACCAAGATTTGAGAAATCTGTATTGGTGGTCGGGGATGAAGAGGGAAGTGGTGGATTTTGTGGCCAAGTGTTTAACTTGTCAACAGGTAAAGGCTGAATATCAGAGGCCAACAGGGTTATTGTAGCCTCTAGGGATTCCAGAGTGGAAATGGGAGGATATCACCATGGACTTCGTGGTTGGGTTACCGAAGATCGTGGGACAACATGATTTTGTGTGGGTGATTGTGGATAGGTATATCAAATCCGCTCACTTTTTTCCTATGAGGACGACTTATACTGTTGAGCAATATACTGAGTTATATGTGAAAGAAATTGTATGAATTCATGGGGCTCCGAGGTCAATAGTATCTGACAGGGACCCTACCTTTACCTCCAAATTTTGGGAGAGCCTGCAAAAGGCTATGGGCACGCAGTAGCGGTTTAGTACCGCTTATCATCCTTAGACGAATAGACAGTCTGAGAGGATGATTCAGATACTTAAGGATATGTTACGAGCCTGTGTGCTAGATTTTGGGGGATCTTGGAGTAAGTATCTTCCTTTGATTGAGTTTTCATACAACAACAATTATCAGGCGACTATCGGAGTGGCTCCGTATGATATGTTATATGGGAGGAAGTGCAGATCACCTATTCATTGGGATGAGACGGGTGAGAGGAGATACTTGGGTCCTGAGGTTGTTCAGAGGACTAATGAGGCGATAGAAAAGATTAGAGCTCGAATGCTCGCCTCCCAGAGTCGCCAGAAGAGTTACTCAGATTTGAAATGCAGGAACGTAGAGTTTCAAGTTGGTGATCACGTATTTCTCACAGTTTATCCCTTTAGAGGAGTGAAACAATTTGGTGTTCGGGGCAAGCTGAGCCCTAGGTTTGTTGGCCCCTTTGAGATTCTAGAACAGGTTGGAGAGGTAGCTTACATATTGGTGATGCCTCCAGCTCTATCAGGGGTTCATAATGTATTTCACGTGTCCATGCTCTGGAAGTACGTATCAGATTCTACGCATGTACTGAGTTATGAGAACTTGGAGCTGGACCAGGATTTTTCATATGAGGAGAAGTCGGTTCAGATTCTTGACCGAAAGGATAAAGTCTTGCGAAGCAAGACCATCGCCTTGGTGAAAATGCTATGGAGGAACATCAAATTGGAAGAGGTGACTTGGGAACTTGAAACAGATATGCGGGATTTGTATCCCGAGTTATTTAGGGAGGGGATAGTTATAGCGTCCCAAATTTGCTAATAAGGCTTAGGGCCTTGACTAGCGTGCCTGGAGAGACATAATTGATTTATTATGTTAATATGTGAATTTGATGAGTATGTGATTAGAAATGCATGTTTAGGTGAATTAAATATGTATGTGGGCCCCTTTTGGCTATTAGGAGCATGTTTGTAATTTTAGCCCGTTGAGGGCATAAATGCTATATTTTTGTATATTGTGATTGATACCACGTGTGAGTGGTGATATATTTGTGATGCACGATCTGAGACAGTCCTTGGGACCAGTTTAGCTAGAAAGTCACAACGAGGTCGAATACCCGGCTTGGGAGGAGCCAAGGGGTATTTTGGGTATATAATATGAGTTTGGGATTTATTGAGTAATGGGTAGTAATTTAGTAGTGATTTGGATATGTTGGGATTAATGAGGATTTATAGGAATACTCGGGGACTTGACGGGATTTGACAAATGATTGAAATGCCCTTGGTGGCATTAAAGGGTTGAGGGTAGACTTCAGGGGGGCAATTTAGTCTTTTTGGCAAGTGGATATACACTTAGAGGCTTGAGGAAAACACTAGAACTCAGAAAAGAAAAAGTTAAAGCTCTCAAACCTCTCTCCCATTCGGTTCATCTCTTCTCCCTTTAGTGCTTGGTTTTGGAAGATTTTAGGCCAAAAATTCTAAGGTTCAAGGTTGGAATTTAGGAGGATAGTAGCTTGGAACTCAGGGGATTAGTTCAGATGCTTAATTAATTTCAAAGGTAAACTCTTAAACCTGATCTTCAAGTTGAATTATGCTAGTTTTTGTTGTTAGAACTTAGGCTTACATGGATTTGGTTTCCAAGGTTGGTTTTGGATGTTTGATGGGTGTAAGAATTTGTTTATGAGTTTGTTAGGATGTTTAGGCTATATGAGTATGACTTTTGGGCTTAATTTTGTGATTGGCTGAAGTTTGGGGTGTGAATTATGGGTTTAAGCTCAGGGAAAACTTGAGAAATAGGCTGGTTTCTGGATTTCTGGGACTTGCACCGCAGCCTTGTTCTTCAAGGATCGCGGGCCGTGTGTGCGTGAAGGCCTGGGGCGGCCTCTGTTCTTGAGGCGCGCCGCGGCCCGTGTCTCCTAGCATGGAGACATTTTGCCTCTGTTTTGGGGTGCGTCGTGGCCCTTAAGGGGCTGGGGCGCGGCCCTAATTCAATGTTTTGGCTGTTTGGAGGATTTTGGCTCGGGAACCCAAAAGTTAAGGCTCGGGAAAGATTTTACCACCCGGATTGGTAGAATCTAAGGTCCCGGAGACAAGACTTATATCCCAAAGTTATTTAATAGATAAAGCTTGATGGATGGCTATTGTTGATGTGTTGTGACTAGGTTTTCAGCGAGGTTCAGGTTAGAGGATTGTGCTCGGGATTTCGGTGCCCAGAAAGCTTGGGACACAGGTAAGAAAATTTTTGTACCTGTAGAGGAGGGCGTGGCCCTATAGTTTGTATTGTAGGGCATGGCCCTATGTGATTGAATTGCAGGGCGTAGCCCTATTGTTTATGTTTTGTATATGTCTAAGTATTTGTACGATAAGGGCCAGGAGCGGCGCTAGCACACAAAGTGCAAAGTCGAGTACGACAAAGGGCCGGGAGCGACGTTGAGCACGTGGAGTGCGAGCCATTAGGGTGAGACCCTCCTCGGATGCAGGAGTCATCCCCATGGTGTAGACCGCAAACCCAGGGCCTGGTAAAGCGCCTGGGACGGCATGGCTGCTATGTGTTTAGCCTGTTGGCTGTTTTGTTATATGCTGGTGATAGATATGCATATGTTAATTGTTTTGTGTTGAAGTTCTTGCTGGGCTTCGGCTCACGGGTGCTCTATAGTGCAGATAAGGGCAAAGGAAGATTGGCCAACCATGAGTACGGAGAGCATGAAGTGACGTGTACATGTTCGGCCTACCTGGCTACCACAGCCAGGGGTATTTTTGGGAAATGTTATGTATTAACCTTAATTTTGTCGCCTAGTCGACCCTAAATGTATTTTGAGTTGTAAATATTTTCTAAATAGTATGTTGGGATCCCAACTGTAAAACTTTATGAAATTTCAATGAATAACCAAATGTTTTACATTTAATGACTGGTAACGGGTTGTATCTCAGTTTAGCTACACTTTTAACCTAAAACCTCGATTAGCGAGTGATTAGCACGTTTTAAATTCACTTAGTAATTTCTCTAAAGAAGTAGGGCGTTATAGAACCCGCCCGAAATGCAATCGGGTTAAATCTTGTTCAGAACGTGTTGGGTGGGGGAACCTTGGGTTCAGGTGGTATCGGATTCGGGTTGGGAAGAAGTGTAACCAAACATGACCGAAATAGACTCGAATGGGGTCGGGTTCTGGTGGGCCTGAGGCTTTACTTATTTTTATTTTTTCCCTTGCAGAATTAGACTTCTAACCCTTTTTTTTTTTTCCAATTGGGTTAATTTATAAAACTATTGAGTATTGACTTGACTACAATTACAGAGTATTGGCTATTGGTTATTACAATTCACACAATTCAATTCACAAGTATAAAACTAACATGAAACATCCATGTTCAAACTCTAACCAAAAATAAAAATCCACAATTTCCAAAGTCCTTTATCAAAATTTACAAGTCCATACCAACTATACCAATACCATAGTCAACAAGTCCAAATTCAAAGTCCTTAACAGAAGTTACTAAACTACTAAAACTTAAAAAGTCCACAAATTGTCCAAAGTTCAAATAAAGTAAGTTCCAAAATAGAAATAAAAATTCCTCCTTCATCATCCTTCCCTTCCTTTCTGTCATTTCTCCTTCCCAATTTCCAATTCCAAAATAATGTTAACCTTGAAATAGAAAAATAAATAAGTTAAATAAATTAAAACAAAAATGCTAAGTATGAATTTTGAATTATGAGGTTCTTAAATTCTTACAAGTCAAGCCACGTCATATGAGGTTCTCATCATCATTCATTCAGTTCCTTGTGCAACAAATGAGGTTGTAAATGGAGCATTAATAGAACCAGAAGGCAAAGGCAAAGAAGAAACATTTTCACTTGCACTAGCAGGAGAAGTTGTAGTATCACCTGTGATCTCTGCAATATATCAACAAATTCCAATTAAATCTAAAGCATCAAATAAAATTTTGTTTAAAACTTACCAGACTCGAGAATCTATGATGTCTCTAGCACTTCTAATTCATCCATGTAGTTTCAAACAATTATTGGTTGATGTGAACTGCTCCACCAGTTTTTGAGACATACTGAACATTCAACCATTTTAAACCTCAGTGAGCTCCTAAAAGGATCTAAAATCTAACCACCTATCGAAAAGGCAGCCTCAAAAGCAACAGTTGTAACTGGTATTGCTAACACATCACGAGCAATGGTTGACAAGATCTTGTACTTGGATGCATTTTCGGCCCACCACTTCAAAATGTCAAAGTTGTCACCCTCAATCATAGGTTTAGCATCCTCAGTTAGATACCTACCAACCTCATTCTTTGTCTTACCACCATCTTCCTCTTTCTTTTGTTGTACAAACTCATCATGTAACGAAGCATACTTCTTCAAACTAGAAGTAGAAGTGAATGAGGAAGACGAAGATCCCCTAGGCTGAGGCTGAGGCTGAAGTAATGTAAAACCCCATAACCATACAAATCAAACAGTGATCGTAACATTTGTTCTACCTCATTAACCATCTGAGCGCATGTCAGTGGACCATAAAAAGCTTTGAAGTAATGGTTGAGATACTTGAGCTTGTACCTTGGGTCAAGAACCAAGGCAATTATAAGGGCCTCGTTACATTCCTCAATTTTTCTCCAGTATTTGTCATATTTCACTTTCATGCTCTGTACCATACTCTCTAGCAACAGGTCATCCTCTTCAATTGCCATTCGATACAAAGTGTGATGCATATTACAAATTTCAATAAAGTACTTGTTTTCTGTAACATAAGTTGATCCACTAAACCTTAATGTCACCTCATACAAAGTCTCTAAAAGCGTCAAGACTGTTGCATTCTCCAAGTTTGTTTCAGTAGGCGGCCCCTCCTTTTTCTTTCCATCTCTGTCAACCTCATAAAAATACTTCAAGAATTTTCATCTGAGATTAAACTTTCAAATGCCTTTTGGAATTTTAATGCAAAATTAAGCATGAGATATGCAGAGTTCCACCTCATCTAGACATCTAAAGATAGAAGTCCTTTGCATTCAATTTCTTCTTCTATGACAACTTCATTAAAAAATTTGAGCCTAGCGGGAGAAGACCTAACATATCTTACAGCATGTCTAATGCTAGCAATCGAATCATGCTTCTCTTTTAATTCTTCACTGACAATCAAGTTTACAATATGAGCACAACACCTCAAATGTAAAACTTCCCATCTAAAATGAGACAATTTTCCTTTTCTCTAAACCGTCTCTTCAAAAACCAAATACCAACGTCATTTGAAGAAGCATGGTCCACTGTAATGGCAAAAAAATTTGAAATGCTCCAATCATTTAAACAATTCTCAATCTCTTTGCCAATAGTCTCCCCCTTGTGATATGCCACTTGGCAAAAATTTATGATTCTTTTCTGATAATTGAAATCAGAGTCAACCCATTGCGCCGTGATGACCATGTAGTTCAAATTCGCAGTAAAAGTCCATGTATCAGTGGTGATGGAGACCCTCTCATGCTTTAAAATATTTTTCAAATTCATTTTCTCTTCATCATACAATTTCAACACATCCCTAGCAACAGTCATCCTGGAAGGGATATCAAACTAGGCTATATGGTTCTAACAAATTTTTGGAAGCCCTCCCCCTCAACATGTCTAAAAGGTAACTCATCCAACACAATGTACTTTGATAAGGCAAGCCTGCGTGCCTCTTTGTTATAAGCCACCGGAACTAAAGTTTTTTCCCCCTCCTTCCCTCCTTTCATCGGGTCTTTAGTTTTTAGGATTTTGTTTTTTTTAAATAAACTAAAATAAAATTAAAACTAAAAAACTGAAGAAAAAAAAGGTCAGTCAGTTTCGGGTTACACCCACCCGACAGAAGTGCGATTATGATACCCGAACCCCACCCGATCTTTCAGGTTTCATCATTTTTTCGGGTTTTTTGGGTGCAGGTCGAGCGGGTCCATATGTGCACCCCTAGTCTGAAAGCCATTCAGAAACAGTAACAGGCGACATATCTCCTGTCACTAGGCAATGCATTGCCTAGTGCTAGGCAATGTATCACCTAGCATGTCCGTACAATTCCGTCCAGTTACGTATTTTTAGCTCCAAATGATGTGTTCAAAGCTCTAATGTTATTGGTTAGACTTAATGACAACGCCTACAGTATAAATAAGGGTTATTAGAGTTGTAAAGGCTTGATCACACTTTTTCCAAAATTGGTTCTTTCCAAGGGAAACACCTATTTTGAAACTAAAATCTTATCCAATATTTTTAATGATAAACTTCAAATGATTAAGTCAATTCAAGACCCAGATGTGACCAAAATCCTGAAAAGGTTGTATGCCATATTTTCTAAGATTTAAGTTTCTAAGTTAAGTAGCATGTAATTAAAAAGGAACCAAGTTAGGTTTTGGTAACCTAAGATGGGATTATAGTAACCTATAAAGTTATAGGATGATTAAGAAAGCTTAGGGAAATAAAGACATAGATGGCTGAAAGTTTAAAGTGGGATGATTATGAAGGATTAAGTATTGATTAGGTCATTTTCTTATGTGGTAATTTTTAACAAATAAGGGAATTTTGGATTATATATGTTTGGTTCTTTCTCACTAAGATATTGTTGATTATTAATGTTTTATGTGTTTTTAACTTTGTTTTATGAGTCTTTGATTTTTAGGCCACAATACATTTTATGTGAGTTAACTGACGAATTTTGTGCAATTTGTGGCTAGATATTGATTGGAGACAAGAAGACTCAAGAAAATGAAGTTTAGAAAAAGCTTGAAGTATTTTAGAAGTTCCTAAACCCGAGGTTCGAGGGTGGAGCAGAAGAAATTGAAGAAAATGAAGAGAATGAAAAAAAGTGTGTATGGTCGCGGCAATGGATGTTGCTGGTCGCGGCCTATACCAAGGGTTTTGCAAATTTCTAGCTATGGTCGTGGCGGTGAAAAGCTATGATCGCAGCCTGCGATGCTTTATCAGCTTTAAGTTTAATTTTTAATTGTAATTGCAAGGGGACTTTAAAAGGGTTTAGGGCTAATTTTTAGAATAACTTTTAATCACGTTTTGAGAGACTGACCCTCAGAGAGAACTTGAGAGAGGGGGAGAATTGTTCATAATCTACATGTAATGATTGGTTAAATACAAAGGAGAATTGTTATTATACAAGCTAGGTATATAACACTTGGTGAATTTCACATAGTGAAGATGTGAAATTTGAGTTTCAATTGAAGGCACTTAAAAATTATGTTTTTTGGACCAAAGTGATACATGGAGGTATCTAAGGATCCCCAAAAAGTTTGGTACAAAAATATGCCATCTTTATTATTTTCTAAGTGTGTTTCTAATTATCTTATATGACTTAATTCTCAGGCTTGAAACTCATCGTTGTTCCAAAGTTAACCATACTGAGGGAGGGGTGGGATCAGTAAAATCGTTCCCACTACTATGGCCCCCTAACTCTCAATATAGAACCCTGGTTCATTGATTTGTATCCACCCTCATCAAACTTAGTCATTATTTATTAAATTTATTATTTATTATGATTGCAAAATAAAATCAAACTCATACATGTCTTCAAAATAACAATGATATTAATTTGGAAAAACAGTTTTCACTAAGTACAATCATAAAGGAAAAATAATAAATAAAATAAATAAAGAACTAATCTGTTCTAAAAATCGGGTTCTTCTACATCAGATCCTTCATCTAACATATTGTCATCTATTTCTTCATAGTCATCATTTTCGTGAGCCTCAAAAATTCCTCTTGGAAGATTCGTAAAAATTCTATTCTTTTGTTCTTGTGTGAATTGGAATTCCATCTTAGAGGTAAACCTAATTATGGGAAAATAATATCTCATAGCTGGTGGTATTTCATCTTCAACATCTATTGTCTCCCATATTTCTTCCAAAGCAGCAATTACAAAAGGAAAATCTCTAAAAAGCCTAATTACTAAAATATATTGCTGCGTACCTCTCATCATTATTTGCTTAGTTGTTTGGAGATGAACTATTTGATTATGGAATAAAAGAAATCTCTGAGTGATTCTTTCCAATATTCCTACTGTATTTCTTGGTTCTCTAATCATTTTTAAGGCTTTAATGGCTCGGATATCGTTATAGGATAAAGCTCCATCCATATCTTTAACTGAAAACATAAGACTAAACTGTTAGCTAAAACACATAAACATAATAACTAAAACATAAATACTTACATTGGCGGTTAGATTCGGAGCTTGAGCCTGTGTATCAAGGAGAATTTCATGTAAATGGACCGTTCCTCTGATACCAACTATAATGACCCAACTATTTCTAAGACTTAGATCATTAACCCTACTAGACATAACTACTACTTTGAAGAGAACATACATGAGAATAATTCATAACTTTATTGAAAACTTTAAAGTAATATTTTTAATACATAAATGAGCTCATTGTTTTAAAATAAAACATAACTTTAAATGAAATTGTTTACAAAGCTAAATGTGGAAAATACATAAAAACGTAATTTAAAGAGACTAAAGAAAATATTGTTGTCCTCGAATCGACACGCAGCCCATCCACTCCATTCACCTCAACACACACACCAAGCTTCCAAGAATCCTTCCGGCTTTGTATCTATTTTCCTGCATCACACTAAAAGAAAAAGGAATGAGCCTAATGCCCAGCAAGAAAAATCTACCAACATATATATAACATCAAACGTAATCATAAGAACATAACAAAACATACACTATAAAACATATATCTCAACTATAACCCATGTACATGGTAAATATTGGGGTTTGCTAGCTAAGCAACTATAAGCCTCAAAATACAATGAGGTTTGTTAACTAAGCAACTTTAAGCCCCAAGAACATAAAAATATTGGGGTTTGCTATTTAAGCAACTATAAGCCCCAAAACATATATAATATAACATATCATAACATAACATATTATAGCATAATAATAACATACAAGCATTTAAAAACAATCCTATTTTCCTTACCAACACCGGAATAATTGAGAAAAAATGTGGGACTTGGAACACTCCTAAAACCAGCAATAAAAATGGTGAGTATTTCTAAAGAGTAAAGAATAAATGTGGAAACTAAACCTTCAAAACAAAACTTACCAAGGAAGATCTTTAAGTTTCAAGAGCCTAGTCAAAAACCAATATCAAAAGTTAGGATCTAAATAAAAGGACTAACGAAAACTAAATAGTTTTAAAGGATTGAACTTAAAGAATAAGAGTACCTTAGTTGACCTTATGGATTGGTCTAACTCCAATACCGAAATACACTAAACCTCACTTCCCAAGTATTTTATAAAGCTTAAGAATGGCAGAGCTTTTTCCCAACCCGAGAGTTTATCATTCTATGGTAGTACTAGCACCTTGGAGTCTGATCACAGTTGAAGAGTGAGTGGAAGGGCTGGGTACTATGTCCTATTTATAGAGTTCTAGGAATAAATATCTTCTTTTTGGCTTTGAATAAAAATAATGAAGATTAAATGAAAATATTTGAATATTCGTCAGTCAAAGGCTTAGGACTCGGTCAAATCGTTCAGAGGTAGGTCTAAGGAGTCAAAGATTGTTTTAAAAATTAAAAAAATAAATAAAAAAAATTATAACTTAGGACGATATATCGGCTTTGCCCTAATCCCGAGCCTCCGTTCGTACGTTCGTCCAACGTCAACGTGTTTTCCGTATTCTTCGTCAGGCGATATATGGGCTCCCAGCTGCGATATATCGGCATACGTGAATATTTTAAACACGTAATTGCACTTTTTCAGCATAATTAAGGTTGGATAACTGCTTTGACTGAGTCAAACTACGACCCTAACAGTTTCTGGTGAAGACTAAAGCTTATATTTCCTTATTTTATCATTAAAATACTAATTCCTTAATAATCATGCTTATGACAAGTGTCATATTCTTATTAGCTCCATCTAAACCTTAGGTTATAATAAGAAATATATTTAAGACCAGCAATATTAATCAAACCTTATGTTATAATTAATATTCTTAAACTATAGGTTGAACTTATAAAATCCATAATTATTTCTAGGAGTTTCCAACTAAGTCCCGGTTTGAACCAAAATCCACGAAATCTAAAATACTACAACTACTACTAACTAGCTAACTAAGTAAACATTCTGGGACTCTACAAATAGATTGCATGCTTAACGAGTTTATTGCTTGGTAAAAAGAATTAATTAATGAGCGCTTAGCTTTAATTAATTGTGATAGGGAAACTGGGATAATTGACTGCATAAGTGTTATTTGTGAGGTTAATAGTTCAATTGGATTAGGGAACAATAGTATTAGTAATCATTGTTAATCTTGAATGATTGTTGAAGGTGGAGAATTAACTCTTAACTATTTCTTAAAATTGCTTTTATCAGTTCAATTACTTATTTTGCTATTTTATTGTTCTACATTATTTTTCCTTTTTCAACTTTTCAATCATCCTTTCTCATTCTTGTTTCTAATTTTGAATAATAAATTAAATAATAGTCTTTGTGTGTTTGACCTTTATTTGCCATTATACTAAAATAGTTGGTAAGTTAAGAAAAAAATAATAATTAAATTTGGTACGGCTAACGACACGCATCAGTAACTTAATGAGATCAGATTTTCAAATAAAAAGTGAGTAACTTTTAAAAGAAATTCCCAAATATGGGGTCCAAAAAAATATTTTTCAAAACAAATGGTATAAATTAAAAATACAGGGACTAAAATGGTTTTTTTTTTCTTTTTTAAATATTTTAATCTTACAAATATAATTTTAACTTTTTCTAATTATTTTTATTTTAAAATAGAATTTAAAATATTTTTAAAGTATTTAATAAATTAAAATTGAATAATTAGAGGTGGCCACCTAGTTTCTTTTACCAATTTAGTAGAGATTGACTTAAAATGGTGAAGAAAAGTGACATTTTCCAAATTTTCAAGTCCAAAAAAAGGGATATAAAATCTTTGAGATTTAAGTCCAAATTTTCAAACTAGTGACTTTCACCTCAAGTATTTATTAAATATATTTATATATATATATTTGGTGAAAGAAATATGTAATGCATGTTTGTTTAGTTTTATTTTGTAAATATATTCATTTATTTTTATTATTTTTTTAAATTAAACAATATCATATAATATAAAAGAATGACATAAACATATTTAAAAAAATTAAATCAAAACATTGTTTGTAGCTTTTTTTATAAAAAAAAAATAATATGAAAATTTGTTAAATCACAAACTACCATATTTACCTATATTCAATATACAAAACATTCGGGCATGATATTCTTCTAAGCACACTTCACTAATTAGATAATAAGCTTGTTTATTTATGATAGAAAAGAGAAGTTATAAAAAAATGTATAATGTTTGTTATTATTTAATATGAATATAAATATATATTTATATAATTTAAATTAAGTAATAAAAAATAACATATATTTTTTAAATATATATATATAAATGATAAAAAAAATATTATGTATTCAATATTATTATAATAATGATATTTTATAATATTTAAATTTATATTAATATAATTATTAAATATCTAGTATATTGTATTTTTTTAATTGGTTTTAAATATATATCACATTAAATATTTATAACATTTCGTTAAAGTTGACGAGAAAAAAAAACCGGTAAACCAAGAATTTGTTAGATACACATTTTTTATATATAATGATATAAAACTCTCAACAGAAATGTCATAAATTTAATCAAACTTTAGTAATGTCTTGCACAAAATAAATATATAAAATAGATTAAAACTTTACAAAAAATACACAAAAATTAAGAACTCCAAAATCACGAAGAAAAAAAACATAATATTTGGTAATCTAATTAAAAAATATATGGATGAAATCAAAACATTACACTTGATAGAAAATATTTAATTAAAATCATACATAGGTCTGTTTGGATTAGCTTTATTTTAAGCTACTTTTAGCTTCTAACATTAAATATATATATATATATATTTGGGATTGTTTGAGTAAATATTAAAAAGTTATTTTTTAATTTAAAAGACATTTTTTGAGAAGCTAGGATTTGTAGCTTTTTTTTAAAAGATCTTTTTGAGAAGCAATTTTCTAAATTAGAATAATTTTATTATTCATAATTTACTTATAAAAAGATTGTTTTTATTAATATCCAAACATTTAAAAAGAAGTTTTTATATAAAAAAATCTTTATAAAATAGTTATTTAAACATAAAAAATAAGTCAAAACTTTTCCTTATCTTATGATTTTAGCTATAAGGGCAGACAAAAATTTCCAAATTGGGGCCATAGACAAACTCAATAGACCACATGACAAAACAACACCCATGCTTATATGAATGCTTAAATCCTAAGTCACATTTAAATAATCACTAACCAAAACAGAATATAAGAAAAGTGTATTTAAAATATCTACCTTCTAATTTAGGAAATTCATGTCCCCTTTAATCGCCAATGTGCTAAATGCAATCCACAAAAAAAGCTCTGCTAATTGCCAAAAACTCAACCAAAGTGGCTTCAAAGCTACTACATAGTGAACTTCACAACTTTAACTAAAAAAAATCAAATTGAACAAATTTAAGATAATTGTGGATGTGAGATTGATGCAAATTTTTTACCTTCAAATGTTGAGAATCAATGTTGAGAATTTGTTTACGATGAAATGCAAACAATGTGAAATCCTAAACCCTAATCCTATCAGAGGCAGAAAAAAAAACAAAGTCTACTAAGGGGAGAAAAAGAAAGGAATATTTGCGGCAAAGGTACACAATGTTTAAGGTTTGTAACCGGCATAGACTCATTCTTTTTTTAGTGGGTAAAGTACTCAAAGTCGGTAAAATAGTAATTTCATCAGGCTGTGTTTGTTACACTCTGTTACATGCTGACTGGACCAACACGTGTCACTTCGTGATTGGTCCAGCTCATTAATATTTAAAAAAATTAATTTTAATAGATTTTAAAATAAAAAATAAACAAAAAATACACTTTAAAATATTAAAATAATATAAATTAATTTTAAAAATAAATAAATAAAAATTTTAAATTGATTTTAACTTCTTCTTTTTTTTTTAAAAACCCTAAAACTATGTGGGGATATATGGCTTTTGTAACCCCCAAAATTTCCTAATAAGGCTTTAATGCCTTGATTAGTGGGCCGGGATGACATAATTGGA
This sequence comes from Humulus lupulus, assembly GCF_963169125.1. NCBI lineage: Eukaryota > Viridiplantae > Streptophyta > Magnoliopsida > Rosales > Cannabaceae > Humulus > Humulus lupulus. The sequence continues at coordinate 203,060,072 of NC_084802.1, forward strand.
TTTATTTGTGGTTTTATTGAATATTTATGTGATTATGTGAATTACATGAGTTATATTATAATATGATTTATTATGCATGTTTATGTAACACTTTAACTTCTCATGAAATTATCAAGAACACAACATTGGATTATAAACATAAATATTGCTATTTTAATTTGGAAAAATCATATTAAGCAAAGAGATCCCATGTCGTTACAAAAATAAAATAGTAGTCTCTAGAATGTACTGGCATGACCAACGACGAAGTCATAACCCCGGCCCACGAGCTGTGGAAACTATACGTCGATGGCTCGTCCAATGAAAATGGATCGGGGGCAGGAATCATTTTGATTACCCCCACAGGAAACAGATTTCATTCTGTCTTAAGATTCAACTTCAAGGTGTCGAATAATGAAGCCGAATACGAGGCTTTACTGGTGGGGCTTCGTATAGCCAAGGAGCTCAAAGCTAAAGCAATACATTGTCACAGCGACTCCCAGCTCGTGGTCAACCAAATCTTAGGAGAATACCAGGCTCGTGGCACGAGAATGGCAGCTTATTTGGAGAAGGAAAAATTTGAATTGGAGTGTTTCGAATTTTATACAATCGAACAGGTTCCCCGAGAGCGGAACTCAAATGTAGATGCCTTAGCTCGGCTCGCCACCTCCGCCGAAAATGAAGAACTGAACGTTGTGCCCATAGAAAACCTATCGACACCTAGCATTAACGAGCCAGAGGAGGAAGATGTGCGTATGATTGAAACAGAGCCTACCTGGATGACCCCAATAGTTGAATATCTCGAAAACGGAGTCCTTCAAAAAGATCGGAACCAGCCTCGAAAGTTAATGTATCAACTTCCCCGTTACACCATTTTGGACGGAAAGCTATACAAAAGGGGATATTCCATGCCATTACTTCGGTGCGTAACTCCACCCGAAGCTAAGAAGATCATTGAAGAAATTCATGAAGGGTTCTGCGGAGATCACACTGAGGGGCATAGCCTATCCAAGAAGATCATACGCCAAGGATATTTCTGGCCTACTATTAAAACGGATTCTTTCGAGTACGTGAAAAAATGCGACAAATGCCAGAGATTTGCCACGATTCCCCGAGCTCCACCATCCGAGCTGACCATGTTGACTTCCCCATGGCCTTTCGCGGTATGGGGAATCGACCTCATAGGCTCTCTCCCAACTGGCAAGGGCGGAGTAAAATATGTTGTAGTCGTCGTGGATTACTTCACAAAGTGGACGGAGACTGAACCATTGGCAACAACAACTTCTAAAAAGATCCTTGATTTCGTGGTAAAAAACATCGTATGCCGATATGGGGTGCCGAGGAAGATTGTATCCGACAACGGAACCCAGTTCGATTGCGACTTGTTCACCAACTTTTGTGAAAAGAACGGAATAATAAAGAGTTTCTCATCAGTAGCTCATCCTCAGGAGAATGGCCAGGTCGAGGCTGTGAACAAAACTCTCAAGAGTTCTCTAAAGAAAAAGTTGGAGGAGGTGAAGGGACAATGGCCCGAAGAATTGCCCCAAGTCCTATGCGGATATAGGACCACAGCTCGAACATCAATGGGGCATACCCCGTTCTCTCTAGCATACGGTTGCGAGGCAATGTTGCCTATTGAGGTCAAAATCCCAACAATCCGAACTCAGATTTACGACCAAAATTCAAACCACACTCAGCTCGAGGAAACCTTAGACTTGATTGAAGAAAAGAGAGAAGAGGCTCAGCTGAGAAACGCTGCCACCAGCAACGAGCTACCAGGTATTTCAACAAGAGGGTTCGAGATCAAAAGTTCGGAATGGGAGATCTGGTGTTGAGACGCGTATTTTTGGCAACACGAGATTCGGCAGCTGGTCTGCTCGGGCCGAATTGGGAAGGACCATACCAGATAGAGTCAGTCATCCGGCCCGGTGTTTACAAGCTAGCAAGATTGGATGGGAGCCTGGTACCACGAGCATGGAATGTCGAACACCTAAGACCTTACTACCAATAGTATAGGAAAAGTGTTGCCTGTAACCATGATTTTCTATCTGTTTTAATTTGTCTGCTTTGGAATTCCATCAAATAAAGATCTATTTCGTTCAATATGTTATCCCTTTTTATTCTTGCAATCTCTCTTAATTTAATAACCTATGGTCACACTCATAGGATATTAAGGGGGCATCATGGGTATATATACCATTAGCTTAAAAAATAAAATAACATGCACGAAATACATACAAGTGTTTGGATATAACCAGATGCGCGAGCTTAGATAGTTTGGACATAACCGAATTATCAAAAACATACAAGTGTTTGGATATAACCTGATGCGCGAGCTTAGATAGTTTGGACATAACCAAATCATCAAAAGATGTTTGGACATAACCAAATCATCAAAAGATAAAAACGTTTGGATTTAACCAAATGTGCGAACTTAACAGGTTTGGAGCAAACCAGCTAAAATTAATCGACGATAAGTGGGAACCTAAATCTACCTCAAAATAAGTCGAGATCGAGGCTGGAATATCATAAAGAAAAATTGTTTCGAACTCATAACCTGGGGGAAATAACTGAGGACGAGGAAAAGGAACTAAGCAATAAGATATAACTAAACCATTCACATTACATACCATACAAGTACTTTCGGGTTCATGGTAAAAGTAATATCCGACCTTGATGAATAACGAGATCAGAAGCGGATAATTCGAACAAAAAATGCGTGAATGCATCGAGTTTCGAGCATAAATCCAAACTATGTTTGTATGAAGAAATAAACATAAACAATTCATTAATAAAAAATATGCAAAATATTTCGAGCCAAGAAATGTAAAGCATAAATAAGTTAATATAAAAAGAAATTGTATCAGCCCTACGGGCATAAATTAAAATAGTTACAAAGAATAAAGGGACGCAGCCCTGAGGTGAGGATCAGGAAGGAGCAGTTCCCTTGGCTTTTCCAGCGTCAACGACACTAGACCCCCAGGACGAATAGCATGACTATCCTTCTGAGTAGCCTCTCGAGCAGCTTCACTCACCTCAAGACGGGCATTCCACCGCTCTACATACTTGGCCTCGAGAGGACCCAGGAAGCTGGTATCGAGGTCGGCATTGTCAACCCAAATTTTGTAAATGGCCTGGTCGACCGCCTTCTCCTTCTGCTCTTTGAACTCGTCCAGGAGGCGGGCCTTCTCGCTTTCCATGATGTCGAAAGTAGCAGCTTTCTCCTCCTCGAGCTTAGCATTAGCCTTCTCCAGCTCAGCAAGACGAGTCTTCGCCTGTCCAAGCTCGGCTTTTGCCTTCTCCAGCTCCGCGAGACGGGTCTTCACATTCTCGAGTTCGGTCTTCGAGTCCTTGAGTTCATCGGCCATCTTAAGCTGAAGATCCCTCGACTCTTGGGCCAGAGACATACTCGTGTGCACCTCGTTGGTCAGCTTATAATTAAGATGTGCTGAAACGACAAGGGCCTGAAATACAAAGAATGAATTAGATCGCGAGTCGAGACACAAGCAATTAAAGGAGAGTCACGAAGATTACCACGGCAGTGAGTTCAATACTCTTATCATAAAGAGCATTACAGTCTGAGGCCTTGTGCACAAGGTCCCAATGGTTGGCGCCAAAGCCTGAAAAACTCTGACCCACTCGAGAGAGAACGTCCGAGCTAAGCACAGCCCCTTAGGTCCCAGCAGCACCGTCAAGCACGAACTCCTCAACATGAGGTCGGGCCGTCGGCAGTAGGACCTTGGAGACGGAAGGTTTCTTCGGGGGCCGGCCGACTGTTATTTGAGTGTCGGCTGGAGGAAGCAAGGTGGGCGCGGTTGAACTAGATGCATCAACCTGGACATTCGGCTCCTCGGGTGTGCTCGCAGTACCTTGAGTCATTGGGGTATTCTCGGAGCGTCTGGGGACCTTGGATGGTCGGTCGGACCTCCGTGAGGCTCTCAGACGCTTACTCTTCTGAGCTCCAGCTCCCTCATCACTAAAAAGCACAGCGCCAAGGTCGGGATCCATGGCACCTGCACAGTTCCAATCGAAGTTAAACATAATGCAAATAAACTTGGAAGATAAAAAAGAAAAACCAAGTAAAGAAAGACCTAACTGGAACTCTTCCCCGAACTTGAGCTCAGGGACCACGAAATTCCCCCATCTTCAGAAGAGGCGGGGGGAGTACCTTCCATATAGGTGGACGTCAACCTCGAAAGGTCCCTATAGTCATTTGTCCCATATTGGACGGCTATCCCGTCCCACACCTCGTTCAGACTATACATGGTGTCATACTTCCTGAGCCAACTATCAAACCTATGAACTCGGTCGTCTACCCAAGTCCAAATATAGAAGTGGTCCCTATCATCTGACAAGACTAACCTATCGGGTTTGAATTTCAATAAGGTGGGGGACCACATTCTCGAGCTAAGGATGACTTTACCTTGATCATCCGAGTCTGAACTTGAGGCTTCATCGATAGCCTCGTTCCCCGATGGCGGGCTTCTTCGGCGAGCTGGGGGTGGAGGCCTCGCCTCTCTCCTTGAAGGGAGGACGCCTGTGGGCAAAGGCACCTCCTCCCAACAATCATACTTTTTATTGGACCAGTCTGAGGTGGACTGGCCATCTCCCAAAATCCCACAATCTCGGAGCTTACTCTCATGCAAATGGTACGAGAGAGACCTCTTGCCGTAAGGGAGTTGGAGCAGAGTCTCTCTATGCCCCTTCATTGCCTCGTCGGGAGTAGGACGGTGAAAATTGACTGGAAAGCAAGACACATTTCTACTAAGTATGAATTTACAAATAAAATCCCGAGCACGGAGATAAAGAAGATCGGAATACTTACGAATCTGTCTGAATGAGTAGCATCGAGATGGGGACAAGCCATCGGTCCAGAAGAAGGCTTTCTTAAAATCAGGTGGATGATTAGGAAGATCCTCAAACACCTTTTTCTCTTTGGGATAGCTCGAAAGGTAGTAAAATCCGTCTCCTCCCCGAGCTCGGGAGGGATTGCTTTTTCAGACAGAAGCGGTATAAAATCTCCTGCGGCGAAGGTCCCTTCCACTTCAGCTCGTGGTATAACGACCTCAGGGCAGACAGAACCCTGTAAGAATTGGTGTTGAGCTGGAACATAGCCAACCCAACAAAATCCATGAAGTCCTTGAAGAAAGACTTCAAAGGCAGTAGCGCTCCTGCCTTCATGTGTTCCTGACTCCAGGCTGCGTACCTCAGCTTGTTGTCAGGGTTTCCAGCCCCTGGAGCATGGCAGCTGCGTTCGCTAGCGGTCGGAGCTGAACATCTCAAGGAGCTTGACAACCTGAGGCCATGGAAGGCCAGAATATCAGTTATCTGATTTGTCGAGGTAACCGAGCTCCAATAGTGCTCGACCTCAAAGATTTCCCTCCTCGGTTGCGAGGTAGAAGGCTCCCCCATGAGTGAAAATTGGAGCTCTCCTGGACTGTATGCAACGGTCACTTTCAATTTAGGGTCGAGCGGGATCGGCCTGGGCCCTGAATTGAATTCTGGATAAATTTCCTCTCGAAGGGTTCTCCTTTTCTTCTCTATGACCTTGTCAATTTGGCGGCGATAATGAGCTCGAATCTCCTCTTGTCCGCGCGCGAGATCGTACTCGCGAATTCGACGTTGATTTTGAGCAAACAGCGACTCCGGGCTCGGGGTTTTGGGCGAGTAAGGGATTGCCAGCAACGACCCCCACCGTCTTTCCAGATTCTGTGACATCTAGCGAGAAAGAAAAAATGGTGAGGGCCATGCATGCAAGAGTTCAAAGGTTACGAGCTTGACAAGACAAGCTCGGAGCTTAAGAACGAAACGAGCTCGAAACTAAGACCCTTATTAAAGAGTCAGAACGTGTATTCCACGAGAAAAAGGAGGAGAGTGGACAAAAATTTTGAAAATCCTAAAAGTCATGGGAAAAAGAGTGGTGGTTATCCAGAAAAGGTAATCTTGGGTAGCGTGAGTTCTATAAAACCAAGATTTTATACCCGATATCTTGGTGTGCAAGATATGTCCTTTAAAATTTTGAAACCCAGAAAAAAGAAACCTTATTCTACACAAAAACTGGTTTTGAAACCAGAGATTTAAACCTAGTATGGGAACGTAAACGTAGAAGCCTATCGATCAAAAATTTCCTAGCATATCATACTAAGGAAATATATCCGCGCACTCCCATAAATAACAAGAACAATATGGACAGAAACTGGCATAAGGGAAAATAAAAATTGGACACTTACACAATAATGGCGATTGCAGAGAAATCGTTGATTGAAGGAGAGGCTGCAGGTATGAGCTTACGATCTCGAACAAACCGGCGGTCCTTTTCTTCTTCGGCTGAGAGAACATGCACAAGCAGGGAGTTCTCAGGGAGAGTTTCTGGTTTTTTTTTTTGTTCTTTCTTCTGATGAGCAAAAAATAAGAGGACAACGATGAATGGGGTCTTATATATAGACGGTAAAAGGGGACTAATCTGGGACATTGAATAAAACCCTTGCAGGATCCAACGGATAGGGATTACTGATATGATGGTACCAGAAAGGTGGCAGACGAATGATCGTGGGCAGATTTCCAAGGTACTCGAGTACCCTGAATGGGCAATACCCAACTGACACGTGTCCATTCTCAAGTATGTGACGATACGGTTCTCGAAGAAAGTAGTTCAAAAGTTTCCTTCTCATAGGATTCGAACAAATACTTTTGAGGGGGCAAGATGTTATACCCAGATTTCGAGCCATGAGAATTGTGACCTCGAAAGCTGGACTCATAATGAATGAACTCGTAAAGTCTGGAATATGTTCGAAATCTAAACATCGAGCCTGCGAAGCAAAGACGACTTCGAAGATGATAGCCTCGAAATCCTCACAAGCTCGAAAGATAGACCCCGAGATGCATCTGTTCTCGGGGATGACCTCGGATCAGGGGCTCCGAGCCTAACGCACATACGAGCTCGGAGTCATGTGGCCTCGGGAGATGTTATAGCTCGAAAGTAAATAAGAAACCTGGGAGAATAAGGCCTTGGTGATATAGGATAACAACTTTGAATATCCTAATGAGTCATCTATAAGAGACGCGGTCTACATTTATTACTGAAAATCTCTTACAATCAAGGGATATTATTTGATCAGTTATACGCCCCCTGATCTTTAGGGGACGTTTCCTTTTATATCGGATTGTAGGCATTTAATGCCATTTAATTTATTTGCAAATATAGAGTAACTTCCCAAAATATGTGGGAGAATATTCTGAAATCTTCTCTATAAATAGAGAGGTCATGCACCATTGTAAGGGACCGAATTTTTGTGATCTTGGGAGAAAACTCTGGAGAATTCATTCTTAAAAGAATTTCCAGAGATCATCTTAAGTTTTAATAACAAAGACTCGTGGACTAGGCAGATTTAACTGCTGAACCACGTAAAAAATCTCGTTTGTATTTTCGTATTTTTTGGCCAGTACTGATTATTGTTTTCGTGCTCTTCTTTCACTGTTGACGAAAAACGGCGTCAACAACATGAGTTATATTATAATATTGTAACGCCCTACTTCCTTAGAGCCGTTACTAAGTGAGTTTTTAAGACAAAATAGTGTGCAATGGACTCGCTAACCGAGGTTTTGAAACAAAAGTGTGACTAATTAAAAGTTAAGGCTGTAATCTTTGAAAATGCGTCATTTCATTAAAACTCCTATTATTAAACATTTGGGATCCCAAAATAAGGTTTGAAAACTAATTACATCTTGAAATAAGGTTACAGTTGAGAAATCATAAAATCATAGATTATTACAGCCATTTTCGAATAAACCCCCAACCAAAGTAGTCGGGCAGACCAAACATGTACACGTCGCTTCACGCTCTCCGTACTCATGGTTGGTTTACTCAGTCATTGCCCTTACCTGCAACACAGAGCACCCGTGAGCCGAAGCCCAGCAAGAAAACTCATGCAGAACATAACATATGCAATGTATACAGTTTTATCATAACAGATAATCCACAAATAAATAAGTCAACCATTTAGACTAAGCAAACACATGTATCCACCGGGCCCCGCCCTGATTATAGCATAACACATGAATCCACCGGGCCCCGCCCTGATTATAGCATCCCATGTGCTAGGTGTTACTTTCGGCCCATGGCCGCCCCGGCTTACGCCGTACTCGGCCCACGGCCGCCCCGGCTTACGCCGTACTCGGCCCTTGCCGCTCATTTCATCATAATCACACATATAGTACATTCGAAATAATCATTCACACACATCATGGTTCATTTAAGGTTTAAACATTTGCACATAATACAATCTGGGGCCATGCCCTAACCTCGGGTGTTATAGTTTTCTTACCTTTCCAATCAATAGCTTAGATCACCTGACTCCTTGAGCACGATCCCAACCGAGCCTTAGCGCACACCTAGGCACAAACATAGGTTAAAGTCAACACCGAACCCCAAGTCCGAATACCTAGCCTCGGGACCAATCCCAAGCCCCCAGGAAGTCCCAAATCCCCAAGACAAAGTGGCGGAAACAAGCCCCGAACCCTAGGTCAAAATCCATCATCAAAACTCAAAAAATTCCCCTCTGTGAACAGTGCAGCGCTACAGCGCTCTAAAGAGGGCGCTGTAGCGCTACAAGCAGAACACCCCTCCAGAAACAGGGACTAGCGCTACAGCGCCCACTGACTAGCGCTGTAGCGCTAGTTGCAGCCCAGAAATCCCAATATCGCATTTCTGCGATTTCTTTCACCCAATCTCAAACCAAACTTCCCCAAATCTTTACCAAACTCAAAATCAAGCTTATGAACACTCTCCATTCATCCCAAGCATCCCAAATCCTCAAATCCCAAGATTATTTATCCCAAATCTCAAAATCTACCATGAACAACCCTAAACCAGAAATTCAAGCAAACCACAAAGTTAAAGTCTTAGAAATCATACCATTGCTGCAATTTTCGACCTTGATTCAACCCTAGGCCTCCTTAGCTTGCTCTCCCTCAAAGCTTGCCCAGAAATCCCCTGAGATTCCCATCAATCCAGCTCAAAACACAACTCAAACCATCAAAACCCTTAAAACCGAAAAATCTCTAAAACTTACCTCAAACATTGATGTGTTCTTGCCAAATCTTCAAGTCTAACCCAAGATCCTTGATGCTCAGCCTACCCTTACTCTCCACCGAGCTTTTCCCCAAGAAAAACGGAGAGGAACGGTGCAAGAATGCACAAACCGTTCCTTGAGAAAACCCACCTGTTTTTCCCTCTTTTCTTTCTTTCCTTCTTCTTTCTTTTCTTTTTCTTTCAGCATTCCCTCTCTCTATAAAGCCTTATAAAAACCTATCTCCAAAAGCCAAATGACCAAAACGCCCTCCCTATAAATTCTAAATCCTTTTGTTCAAGTAGGGCCATTTTAGTCATTCACCCAATTCCCGCTAATCCTCAAGTGTCTCTAATATTTTCCCGTTGCTTCCCAATACCTGATAAATCACCAAATAATTATCCCCCATCATCAAAATAAATCTCAATCCATTTCTCTGAATTCCTGCTTATACCCCCAGGCTCGCCCCGAGCTAGGTATAAATTCCTGTCAACACTTTCTGCTAGCCTGCTCATTGGGATCGCCTCGAGTCACAAGGCACAGATACATCCACATACCACTGTGGCCTCAACAATCAACACATATCAATACAGTTACGCCCAATCCTGGCCAAAATTACAATTATGCCCTTCTAACACGATCCGGGCCTACATGCACACTAACTTACATAGTAATGCATCTCAGATAAACAAATAGTCATATAACATGCTTTAAATCATAACCATGCATTTAAATAATTAAAATCACACATCAATCCCATCATGCCCTCCTGGCACGCTAATCAAGGCCCTTAAGCCTTATTAGCGAATTTGGGTCGTTACAACTATCCCCTTCTTATAAAAATTTCGTCCTCGAAATTTACCCAAACACATCAGTCGGCAACCCGCATCCTGACCATAATCTCCAAGGTCCATCGCCTTACTTTAGTTCCTACCAATGCTCTTTCAGGAGAACAATCTTGCCCCGCAAGGTCTCGTCTAATAGCCATGTCTTGATAGCTCCTTGTTAACCCTGCAACCCTGCCGAAGCCCAGGGTCTGCCTAGATTACAATGACCCATTCATTGTCTTATTCCTGATTCCATAGATACTCAAACGTCGTCACCTCTACTAGGTGGGATCAGCTTGTAGGCCCCGCTGGCCTAACACTTAGTACAACTTCGAAATTTTATGTTGAATCAAGAGTCCGAACTCTCCCTCCTTTCTCTAAACACCTTACAGATCCTCGTCTGTTATTACGCAGAGATGCAACTCTTTCCTTCCCGGAACTTTATTTCCTCATAACTTAGCACTTTACCAGCTCTTTATTCTTTCAAATAGGCAAACACTCCTGCCTTAAGAAGTTTCAACGACCTTCTTGGCTTCCCCTCTGAACTAAAGCCAAACTGTAGTATTCATTATCTTTCACCTCTACCATGTCCTATGTCGCGTTTCTTTAACCAGACACCAGCAACTACTACCACGACTAACTCATCAGGGATTACGCTTCCCTTAATACCTCAAGTATTCGCCTACTCAGCGTTCAATCCCTTAAGATATCTGATAAACTTTCAGACTGGCATTTCACTTGCACTCAATTGATAATTCCAGGTTCCCACTCTGTTCCTTTCGTTCTCTAAATCCATTCCAAAATTTAAAACACTATAGGGTCTCAATTCTGTATCACCAACGTTTTACCCTGCTACTAGTTCACCTGAACCAACTACATTAACTCAAACCACCGAATTAAAACTTTTCATGTCCCAACACCTTACTTAAGGTCTATAGTGGTCTATTCCTATGATACAATACCACATTACTTAACCCCTCAGGGTCCAAAGGAAAACACTAGATTCTGTCACCCGCTCGACCCTCCTGGTACGACGTACCCAAGGAGGTGGAATGATGTCCATTCAGAACCCTCATTCAAAACCAAATCCTAACTGGATCCCTCACTCGATCCTGGTATCCTACTTGTACCACCATGACAGGGTCCTTCCCTGTTTCAACTCAAGCCAACACCTTGAATTCCATAGCTCAGTGACACCCACCAGCTAACCATTACCTACTAACATCATGCCGATCTCAGTCGTTGCCTTGTCCACTCCATTACACCCTATAACGTTATTCCTTGACTGATACATGCCTCCCAGCTAGGAGTTCCGCCTCCAATTATATCTCCCTTCTTTCAATCAAGGATTCAAACACTGATCATCTGTCTGTTACTTTTCACCTTACTGGGTCTCAACGATAACCTTTCTTACTAATACCCAAGACTTAAGTGCCTTATGCCATACACCACAGTCGACTTAACGTTCTAAGAGTATCAACCATGATCCATTCAGTCGCCTCCCGCAAGGTTCAATCCAACCTCGCGCCAGATGCACCTGGGCGTGCATAATCCATAATGCACCCCCACAAATCCATGTCCTCAACATAGATCAGGTCATTTGTGCCATCCCTCTTTACTTAATCAAACACACGCAAATCCCATCATCGTCCGTAACCAATCAAACCTTACCTTGCCTTCTGAATTTCTTTCCGATTTGACACCACTCAGTCTGTCAAACTTCGAGTTTTACTGTTCTCCTCGTCTCTGATGTAGTTGTCCCTGGAGATGCTTGTGCACTAGATGACGCGCTTACCAGTCTTGTTATGCCTTCAGTTCTTCAGATACTCAATAGCTTCTTTGCGGCTTCAGATCAATTCTTCTCTTACCTGTCCTTTCACTTCGTAGCTCTAATCTGAGTATTCCTGACGACGCTCAAACTAACAATCCGTAGAACCTTACCTGAGACTCCGCCTTCTGGGTACAAACGTCTTTCGCATAGTCACTTGCTCACCATTTCTGTCTGGGAGTAATCCATATGTACTGCTCGTGAACTTGAAGGGAACTTGCCCACACCGTTCATGCATTCTCTGTCTAAAGAACTTACCTGTGCTGCTGCAGCTTGAACCGTTCCGGAATCCTTGTTACCAATTCCTCACACCCTGCCCGGTGCAACCTAATCAATTCACGAAAATTCTTTATCCTTGGTTTCCAACTGGTAATAACCAGGTCGTAGATCAACTCTTGGGGACATCGTCCCATCTTGTATCCATCATTGTACTTTTCGTCCTAACCCGACGATACTAGCAATCCTCGCAGTATAACACACTAGCTACACCAGGCTCAGATTCCTTCGATTGCTCCAATAGACTTTCTGTCGGCCAAAACCGTCTTCTACAACATCCCTTATACCAATCCTATCTGTAGTCTGACCTTGAAGTATTCCCTACATCTTTCTTTGCATACCCACATAACTTTCCCACTGGTCAGCTCTGTCTCCTTTACGTACTCCAGATGATATCCTCAACAATCCATCCGCCAGAGTTTCTAATTCATTCTCAATAAGTATTACTGTCCTCGGCCTCTCAAATGGCACCTTTGAGGTAACCTTTCTATGTCCATCTCCCTCTCGGGACATTCTCAACACCGAGCCCTTCCAGTTCGTTACTTGCCCAAAGCATAAGCTCGTCAGTCAAATACTCCTCCTTGAGGACTCAGCCTCGAACTTTGAATGTAGCGATGCATTCCAGTTCTCTGTTTCCCTCACCATGGGAAATCCATTCTAACATCTCGAGTCATTCTATATAGAAGCCCTCACCTAACCTCCTCTCAGGTGGAATCCTCTCACTCATGTGCATACCAACTAATCTCCCTGTTTCCTGTCGCCAACTCGACAACCACCTTAGCAATCAAGCTTCTTTCAAATCTCAAATTAGGTGCCTAAGCACTGTCTGGGGTCCTTCGACCTCAACAATTGAGAGTCCAACCTTACTGCGTACCTGAAATGTTAGGGTCATACACATCACAAAACTAGCTTATAACTAAACTACCTAATTTTCCTTACCTTGAGTGTGGAAATGGGAGGAAAAAGAGAGATTTCTTTTGTAACGACCCCAAATTCACTAATATGGCTTAAGGGCCTTGATTAGTGTGCCGGGAGAGCATATTTGGTCCATGTGTGGATTAGTTGATTAAATACATGATTATATGTTAAGAATGCCTGTTTGATTATATGAATGTTAAATTGTGATTAAATGTTATAATTGTGAGAACCACATTATTATGTGGGCAAATCTGCAGCGTGCGACCTGAGGCGATCCTAGGGAGCTAGATAGCGGGAAAAGTCACAACGGGGCTTAATAGTTGACTTTGGATAAGTCAGGGGTATTTTATGTATTGGGTAGTTATCTAGACTATCGGGTTATGAAAATAAATATATGGAGATATATTTAAGGTTAGGAAGTCTATGCGGGAATATTGGGGAATTTTACCGTTTTGGCCTCGAGGACGGTTCCGGCACCCCGAGCCTCTAGTTTGACCTAAATGATAAGGTTAGACTTACAAAAAAAATAGAAAACAGTAGAAAGAAATAAACCGACCCTTTTTCCTTCTCAGCTCTTTTCCTTCTCTCAAGGAAACTAAGAAGAAAACACAAGGAACACTCAGAATTCTGGAGAAATTGCTAGAGTTTGAGCTGGGATTTCAGAAGAATTCAGAGGCGAAATTAGAGGCTAGCTCAAGGATTATCCAAGGAACATTTAATCAAGGCTAAGGTAAGAATTAAACTGTGTTTTGAAGTTAGAAACTTTGAGCTTTTGGCTGAGTAATGAGATGATTGTGATATTGATGTTTAAGGTTGAATTAGAGCTAGAAAACTTGGGAATTAACAGGGATTCTGTTTAGAAAAGGAGTTCAGCTAAAGAGGTAAGTTATAATTCATGATTTAGAGGCTTAAATTCGAGTTTTGCATGGCTGGTTTTAGTGTTTGAAGTTCTTGAGTTTCAGAAATTGAGGATGGGATTTCCTTGAGTTTTAGGTTGAGTTTTCAGTTGAATTATGTTGTTTAAGTCACTCTAAGAGTGTTGGGATTAATTGGTTTTGAATTAGGAAGCTTTGGGGTGATTTTGGGTAAGTTTTAGGTGTTGAAAATGGTGGAATTTATGGGCACGAAGGGTAGGGCCGCGGCTCTATTCTAGAGCGCTACGGCCCTAGGATATGAAGGAGCCAAGGAGGCTCGGCCAGGGGTGAGCGTTGCGGCGCCCAAAGCAAGGGTCGTGGCGCGTGTCTTCTTCCCGAGAGGCCCTAGGTTCTGTTTTAGGGCAGGGTCACTGCCCTTAGGTGTGTACTTGAGCATTCAGGGTTTTAGAGCACGGGAATCGAGCCTAGTGTGCTCGGGATCAATTTCACCACCGTGCTTGGTGGGATTTGATTTCCCGGAAGTTAGTTTTGTACCCAAAAACCTATATTTGGATATTAATGGAACCCAATACCTTGGTTCTGATTAGGTGCTAAAGCTAGGGCTCGGGAAAGGATCGTGCTCGAGGGATGTCGCTTGTGACTAATAATCGAAGAAGTTAAAGGTAAGAAAACTACACCCGGTTGTATATTTGGAACGAGACTAAGGGCTCCCTAATATGTATATTTGAAAGAGTGGTATTATGCCATGTAAATAGTAAACCAACGGCCTAAGCGTGCCAAGTTAAACTAGTTCACAGGGCGCAGCTTAGCCACTGGTAGCCGAGGACAGCTTATTATGCACTGAGCTCGGTTTAAGCGGGCCGGAGTCAGTGGGTTAAACAGAGGGTGCAACCTAAGTCGTCGACCATGATTATTGTGATTATTGTGTATTTTGGCTATTAAGGATGATTAATGTGATTAGTGAGTAATCTGATTGTTAATGGTGTTTACTTGTATCTTGAATTATGATTACATGCTATAGAGTTGATATGAACACCGAGTGATTGAACATGCCTAAAAGGTTACTTGTTTGCTAATTTTGTATATGATGTGTATTGTGTTTTCTTGCTGGGCCTTGGTTCACGAGTGCTGCGTGGTGCATGTAAAGGCAAGGGAAAACTTGATCAGCTTTGATTTGGAGAGCTCTGCGAGCTGAATGTACATGACCGGCTGCTCAGCCGCCACGGTTGAGGGGAAAGTAGGGATGAGAGGACCGGGAATGTATATTTTGCCTTAGTATGGCCAATGATTATCTATAACTTTTAAGATTTTGTAAATCAACTTTCAAACACTATTTCCTTTTTGGGATCCCTTATGTAAAACTGTTTAATCTTATAAAATGTATCTTTTGAGACCAAAACTTCTTTTAACCCTAGCACACTTATGATTAGAACACAACTTAGTTAAATGACTTGGTTCACAAGTCCTGCACCTTTACAAACACACATTATAGCGGTCTTAGCTATCCAGGACGTTACAGCTTTGATATGGAAAATCGCGTAAAACCTTACATATAACATAAAATATTTAAGATTAGAGACTTATAATAAAACTAAACTTCCAAAATTTCTAAACCTTATAAATTTCATACCTTTAACCTAGAACCAAAAGATCGAAATCCCAAGCCTTCTATAATGCCTATCTCACACACAACATCAAGAGCTTCACTTCTTGGACTATTTTGACTATAAAGTGGTTACAAAATGGCTTAGTGTTGCAGTTATGTAGGGTTGATATTGGCTCAAGTGTTTGAGGCTAATCAAGAAAATAGAAGAAGAAAGAAATTATGAGCACTATAACGACTATAGTGATTTCTGCTATGGTGTGTTTATGGGGCAAAACTATGAGAGCTTTTGGGACTACATAATTTTCGAAAAATGAAGAGGCTTGAAAGCTTGGATTTGTGTGAAAATAAATGGTGAAATGTTGTATTTATAGGCTTTAAACCCCAACCTCCTTCCTTAAACTTCTCCACCACCATTCAACTAGTTTTTAAAATTCAAACTTATTCCTTAATAATAGGTTCGGCCAGCCCATTATTTACCTATTCAAAATGCTAAAATTACCCCTTGATGCCACACACACTCACTTGTAATAAAATTAGTCAAAGTCTCCACTATCTAAAACATAAATAATTATTTTCTAAATCATAAAATCATACCCTTAAAATAAATAATTCAAACTTAAAGCAATCTTTTAAATTACCACCACTCAAACTAAACTATAAACTATAATAACTAACATATAGTCATAATTAAGGAGAAAACTAATAAACTTGGTTATTATAGTTTAAGTGTATTAAATGTGCTTAAAGGCCCGCTTTTGTTAAAAAGGAACTTTTTCGTAATTTTGACCCGTTAAGGGTATAATTGTAAATATATGTGTTATATGTTTGAGACCACATTATTATGTGGATATATTTGAGATATTCTGCACGAGTCGGTCCTTTTGAGCAATTAGTGGAAAAGTCACAACAGGGATTAATACCCGGCTTGGGGTGAGCCTAGAGGTATTTTGGTAATTTGGTGAATTACCGGGAATCATTGGAGTATGAGTTATATTTGGGGAAAATATTGGTATTTTGATAATTGGTTGAATTAATTGAGGATTGTAAGTGAAATTTGAGTTTTAGTGGGAAATTGGTGTCCAATGACCTTTTTGCCCTTGAGGGGCTTTGATGGGGGAGTTGTAAAGCAACGACATTTTGGTATTTTTGGGACCCTTAAGTAGGAGACAAGCTAAGTGTCAACACTTAGCTATGTCTTGTATGCTCTATCTCTTTCTCTCTCCCTCTCATTTGCTCACTTTGAGATTTTGAGGAATTCTTCCTAGAATATCAAGCGTAGAGGCAACCTTTGGTTAAATTTGAAGCTTGTTCTTAAGGCTTAGGTGCTTCCAAGCTAGGGAATTCAGCTAGGGAATCAAGTTTCTAAGATGTAAAATTCTGGTCTTGAAACTCTTTGAGTTTTCTTATGGTGCTTTTGGGCAAATCTTTGAGTATTTTGTTTTGGTAGTTATAGGGTGTGTTTTGGGGATTATTGATGTTGTAAGACTGGTTTGTGGTCGCTTGATGGTCGAAATTCTATTGGGTAGTGGTTAAATTGGGTTTGCGATTTCTGAAATCGCAAGTTTCAGGGTTTCTGCAGTAGCGTTGTGGCCAGTTTGAAGTTGGGTTCCCCTCGAAGCGCCTTAGCGTGGCGGCTCTTAGTGGGCAACGCCTCAGCACAAAATGAGGAAAAATTTATGGGTTAGCTAGCTCTCAGTCAAGTAGGGCACCACAATCCTTAGTGGTGGCCGCTATGGCGCAAACTTCTTGGAATTTCAGGTGGGCCTCTCGGCCTAGTGTGGGGTCGCAGCGCTAAATGGAGATTTTTTAAATATGTTGAGTTTGGGTTTCGGGAAACCCAATCAAAGGGCTCGGGAACGATTCCGCTACCTGGTTTAGCAGAATATGAGGTCCCAAGGGCTAGGGCTTGGATGTGAAGCTCTCCGTCAGTTCAATTCTTGATGGATGTTCCTTAATGTGTTGTGACTAGGGGTTTCTGCTATGTTCGAGAGGAAAGGATCGTGCTCGGGGTCGCCTTGCCTTATTACTCAGGACTCGAGGTAAGAAAACTGCATATGTGTGGAGATTAGGGATAGAGCCACGGTTATTGAACATGGTTATAACCACGCTTGGAATGTTTGTTTAAACATGAATGAATGTATTATGTATAGTTGTGTTATAAGTGAAATACATATTTTTTTGTATCTGGCTAGAAAGCTTGGCTTATAATTCATGGTCAGCATTGGCATGCGGAATGCAGACAGTTGTGACTGGGGCAATCTGGAAGTGCAATATGTGCTTGTACGACTCTATAGCAGCTTGAAAGAAAAGAGGGCGGTATGCACTCATGTAGCTCTATGGCCGCACTGCTTAATGGTTGGTTATAACTCCTAAGCATGCTATTAATAATGTATAACATGTTGATTATCTAATGCTATTAATGATTTATAACCTATTGATTATTTATTTTGTTGATTTTGAGTTTTCTTGTTAAGCCTTGGCTCAAGGGTGCTACGTGGTGTAGGTAAGGGCAAGGAGAAGCTGGACCAGCCATGAGTTGGAGAGCTTCAAGGGGATGTGTACATATGCGGCGTGCTCAATCACCACGGTCGAGACTTCTTTTAAGGATCTAGGACCATAGTTCATTTTTCCACTTAGGACGACTATTTTGTGTTCTGTTTACCTCGTACCTGTTTATAAACTCTTTTCTGGGATCTCATGTATATACTGAACTCTTTTAATGGAAAGTAATATTCTTTTGGCCAAAAATTTTAATACCTAACCCTTTAATTAACTTTAATTACACGTTTAAGTCCAAAAGACCTGACTATCGAGTTAAGCACTATTTTAAACACACAATGTAATGGTCCTTAATTAGTAGGGCGTTATAACTTGGAATCAGAGCTACCAAGGTTTAATGGTTCCTAAAAATATGTTGAGCATGTACACTCACCGCTAAAGATAAGCTCAACTCAGGGTTCGGTAACTAATGATGTGATTATGTGCTTAATTGTTTAATTGACGTATATATGCCTAATCTACATGCTTGAATAGGAAGCATGAGTTATACTGATAGGGTCTGGTCCTTGAATGCAATGCGAATATGAAAATATATGCTTATCAGCACTACTGTTGCTTGTGAATACTAAGAATGTTCTTATTAGCATGATTGCTATATGTGAAGGCTATTGAAATGCTTATTAGCATTGTTATTGCATTTGTATGCTTTTTTGTTCGGTTTTGGGATTGTAGGGTGGTGTTGGGTACTGTTATCATTGCCTAATGAGCCAAGTCATTGATTGCAGATATACTTGGAGAGTCATGCCTCCAAGGATATTAGATCGACAAGTTGGCACCGAGATCCAGGCTAGAGAAGATGACTAGGGTCAGAACCCTTTGCCAGCCCCTAAGAACTGCCATCATATGTTTGCTGAAATGCAAGCCAAACTATAGAGACAAGAGGATGAGATCCATTTGTTGAGACAACAGGTTTTGCCAGGGAACGCTGCACCAGTTGTGCCACCTCCCATGGTACCAATTTCACAGCAGCAACCAGGGGCTGAGAACAGATGGGAGCCTTTATATGAATGGTTCATAAAGCAACACCCTCCTACTTTTGAGGGAGGGCCAGACCCACTACGAGCAGAGCAGTTGATGAGTATTGTAATGCCCCTAGGAAATGTGTCCCCTCCTAGGAGGTGACACATCACTGATGCCTCTAATTTTTCACTCCAAGACTTGTCTCAAAATACCTCCAAATGCTCCCAAACTTTTTGGGAATGTTTGGATACCTCGTTGTATCACTTTAGACCCATAAAAGTCAATTTTATATGCCTTCTACACAATCTCATGCTTTCACTTCTCCTTAAGTGAAAATCGTTAAGTATTTTGCACCTCAACGTATAAACATCTTAACCATTATAGTTAACCAATCTCAACAAACTATCTCACCTCTCTCTCTCTTTCTCTCCATGATCTCTATCTATCCCTCTTCTCAGTGTCTTCTTTCTCACCTCCAGAGGCACGTCATCGCAGCCACCACTGATCTTAGCCTCTTCTTCCTCCCCATGATCTCTTCTTCCTCTTCTTCTTCTTCCTTGCATCATCTTACTTCCCTACCTCATCTTCTTCATGCAGGTCTCGTGGCTTCCTCGACAGGCATGGTGATGTAGTGACCAGAATATTCAATTAATTATTTATGTGATAGAAATGTGTATTATTTGTGATTATTTAAATAGTGGATTTATTGTATGATTTTATTTAATTAAGATGTGAGTGTGAAAAAAATTAAGTTACTTTCTTTTCATGGATTTTATTTTACTTTTCGAATGATCTTTTATTTGCTTAATTTGATTTTTTTCTAAAATAAATAATAGTTTGTTTCCTTTTCTTCTTTTTTCATTGTTTGGTTGAGTGTGTGTGTGTGCATGCATGAATCTAGTCTCCATAAGTACCAAGAACATGGCCAATAATAGTTTCATTTATATAATTACTTTGTGTTTAATTGTTTTTTTTAGAAAATCAAATTTTAGTTGCCATTTTTGGAATTCACGTAACTTTGTACCTAGCCTCAGTAAAACGACCATAACGTGAGTTATAGGTGCCCGATTTAGACAAAATTTGTACCCTTGGAAAGTTGATTCGATAATCTACAACTTTCTAGAAGATACTAAATACTATGAAGGGCCATTCTACCAAAGAAAAGATCCTGAAATGCCACGGTTTTAATATTTTCAGTATTTAGTTGTATTTAATAAAATATTTGTAATTTATTTCTTTTAGTTTATTTTATTATCTAAAGTTATATTTCGCTTTGAAAATTGGGATCCTACCAAACTTTATTTAAGAACTTGTATTTTAAAGGAATTTTCATGATCAACTTTCTTAAGAAATGTATTTTACTAAGGAAGAGAAACTTGGGGCATTACAATATGGTATCAGAGATGGGTTTTATGGCCATCAGAAGACCTCGTAGTACACACATAGAAGTATGGAATGGTCTCTGCGCGTCATTCTTATTAGTGTATCGTTGATTGCAGAAGTTAAGCATGGATCCTAGACTAAGAGCAGCTAATAGAGATGTTTATCGACACATTCGTAACATCAGACACACCCATGTGGACATGGATGAATCAAATCCACTCTTGAGATTGTTCGCCTTGATTGAAAGGGTGAACGACAAACTAGATGTGATATCTGTTTAACATAATGCACTAGTTCTACACCAAGAGAAATACTGGGCACTTAGAGCAGCTCTCAAGTTTCCAAGGGTTCGAGCTGTTCTAGGAAAAATATGGAAAGAAATCCAAAGGGAGGACATTGAGGAAGACGGTCAGTATGAGAAACTGATTGTCAGATTCAATCAGATGTACACTAGAAAGAGAACTATCACCAAAAGGGATGATGGAACAGAGTTCGAAGAGGTGGAGACAACGTGCATACTACTCACTGAGCAGGAGTGAGCCGAAGCGATTAAGGTCGTGCCCTTGACCACTAGTTCAGATTTGTTATAAATAGGGAATGATGAATACCCTACCATTGACAAAAGTCTATTCCTCAAAGAGTCAAGTGACGAGGAGGAGGAAAACATGATCCTAGAAGACTAAGGATCTAGTAAACAAAGTTCTAGATTTTTAGCATGAATAAAAGTTAGAAATTTCCTATTAAGGTTCTTAATCACTAGTAAAGAACACAATTTCAATTTCAGTTGAATTTTTATTTCAGTAAGTAATTAACGGAAAAAAAAACCTTGTGGATGATGTTAATTAAATGAATTTAGTATTTATGAATGGAAGGTGTGGTAATCTTATTTGTCTTAAAAGTATGAATGATGAATGTTTTCTTTCAGGGGTCATGTTAGGTCCCGATTAGAGTATGTTTCATAGTATTTGACAATGTGTCAACAAGCATGGAAAACAGAGAAAGATTATGAAATGAACTCCTATACCAAGAAGATAGGAAACAACACTTGTAGGAACGGTACATGGACTTATCAAGAAAATCAAAGGCTTTGGTGAAACTTACTAAGTATACTAGGAGGAAAAGGTGTAACTGGCTAAAGGGATGAGGTATACACAAATTGGATACCATTCACTTAACAAAGTTGCGCTGCATCTGGACAATATAACGAGGAATAAGGCAGAACAGTCACATAAGTATCAAGTAAGAGGGAGCGAAATAGATAACAAGAATCAAGCATACTGAAATATGAGGTATTGGCTTGTTTTGGTATTAATGATTAAGTGGATCTTTTCACTATGAGAATAGGGGGAACCCTATGTGTTTCGGCCATACATGTATAACTAGGGTTTTTGTAACGTCCCAAAATTCTTAATAAGGCTTAGGGCCTTGATTAGGGTCCTGGGAGGGCATAAGTCGAATTATATGTGAATTAATTGAATATTTATGTAATTATGTGCATTGCATGGGATATTATTATATGACTGACATTTCATGTTTAAGTGTATTAAATGTGCTTATATGTTTGTTTCTGTTAAAAATGACAATTTCGTAATTTTGACCTGATGAAGGTACAATTGCAATTAAATTGTATTATGTGATTGAGACAAAATTATTATGTGGATATATTTGAGTTATTCGGCATGAGACATTCCTAGTGAGAAAATTAGCAGAAAGTCACAACGGGGTTAAATATCCGGCTCGGGGTGAGCCTAGGGGTATTTTGGTAATTTAGTACATTACTGGGATTTATTGGGTAATGGGAAGTTATTTGGTGATTATTTGGGGATATTGTAATTAATTGGGGAATATCGTGTTAATTAAGGATTAGTGGGAAATGGTGGCAAACGACCATTTTGCCCTTGAGGGCATTAAAGAGCTAATGTTTAGCCAAGGGGCGTTTTGATCAATTAATGCCCATGGAATGACTTAGTAAATTGGATTTCTTAATAAGGAAATGAGATAACACACTAAAAAGTTCCATTTCTCTCTCTCTCTCTCTCTCTCTCTCTCTCTCTCTCTCTCTCTCATGTTACCTCTCTCTCTCTCTCTTAGTTTGGTTTGGGAGTTCTGTGTTTTTTGAGGAGAAGTGCTTGAATTTGGAGGGTTAGAGCTGGAAACTGGATTAAGGTGCAATTTTGGGTCGTAATTACTCAGATGAGGTAAGAGTTTTACTCTGTCTTTGGTAAATGTCTGGCTTAGTTTTTAGTGTTCTTGAGTTTTAAACTCAAGGTTGGGGTTTTAAGTTATGATGAGGTTTTGGCTTGGTTTTGGGGGTTTATATGCTGCTTATGATGTGTTATTATAAGTTTAGAACTCAATTATGGGTTTGGTTGAAGTTTGGGGGCTGATTTTAGGGGCTTTTGTTAGAGAAAATCGTTGGAAAAAGCAGGAAATTTGGGTTCGCGGGGTTGCGCCGCGGCACTGTTCTTGGAGCATCATGACCCACGTGTCTTGTGCCTTTGTGGTTCGGGGCTCTCTACCTAGAGGCGCGCTGCGGCCCTTCAGGGGCGAGTCACGACTCTAATTGAGGAAAGTAGCCAAATGAGGTTATGAGTTGCAATGACTCAAACTTAAGGGATCGGGAATGATTCTACTACACGACTTAGTAGAATTCAAGGTCCCGGATGCTAGGACTCGGTCTGGAAGCCTCTATTCGTTCGTTATTAATGGTTATTATGGTTGTCACTAGGGTTCATTGATTGGCTCATGAGGAAAGGGGTCGTGCTCAGGGTCGTGATACGTGTCTCGTTAAGGACCTAAGGTAAGAAAACTACATCTGGACTGTGGTTAGGGCTTGAGCCCCAATTATTGAGCATGATTATAATTGTGTTTAGAATTCTTTATTTCACACGTTTGACTGCGTTGTGCATATCTGTGTTAAGTGATGTATGCTTACTAGTTATATCTTAATATAGAAGCTCGACTTATATGCCAAGGGCGACAATAGCGTGCAGAACGCAGGCCATAAGGGCAGGGCCAATATAGTAGCTCATATTATAAGTTGAGGGCGACAATAGCGTGTGGAACACAGGTCGTTATGGCAAGACCAATATAGTAGCTCTGCATATAAGCTGAGGGTAGAAAAGTGTATGGAACACAAGTCGTGAAGGCGAGTCCAGGGTGAGGGTACAATTCCTACTCACCCGACATGAATCGCGAGTTGATTGCCTGAGTACGCATCTCACTCGGTTGGGCTGCTTGGCATGACTGTTTCTTGGGTCGTGTAATTGAAGGCAAGTACAGTTTAGGGTGCGGTCCCCACTTGCCAAGCATAAACTGTAAGCTGAGGGCCTGAGTACGCATCTCCCTCGGTTGGGTCGTTCGGCAGGACTGTTTTCCCTGGGCTATGTAATTGACTATAGGATTAAAATGAATATCTTTGTAAACTGTGGAATGCGTTTACAAGCTATATTATTGAGATAAATATATCTGAATGATTGTGAAACATGTGTTTATTGCTTTTGATTATATGAATTATTGTTATACTTGTGAGGTTTTCTTGCTGGGCCTTGGCTCATGGGTGCTATATGGTGCAGATAAGGGCAAAGAATAGCTAGACCAACCATGAGTTGGAGGGCTTCGAGGGCATTGTGTACATATGCGGCCTTCTTGACCACCACGGCCGAGATCACTTGCTGGAACTAGGGTTGAACCCTAATTTTTCCGCCTAGGCTGGCCCTTTGTACTTTTTTTTTTTATGTATCAGTTTATAAACTCCATTTGGGATCCCGTGTACAAGGTTAAACCATTTTAATGAAATGATTCCTGTTTGACCAAAAAGTTTAATACTTAATCCTCGAGTTAGTTTTGATTACTCATTTTAAGTCCAAACGACTCGTTTAGCGAGTTAAGCACTATTTTAAAACACATAGTGTAATGGTCCTGGATTAGTAGGGTGTTATAGTTTTAGTTTTTTTTTTAAAAAAAAGAATGTTAATGCCATGATAAATTATATGTGATTGGTGTTTTGTGTAGCAACATGCTAAGTATATATTTGTGATGCCTAATATTGTGATTTTGGTAAGAATGCATGAAAGAAATGTAGGCAACTCTTGTGTTTGTTTTACTTGAGATTTCGACCATGATTAAAAATAGACCTAGGGTTCTATTTTAAATTTATTCAAGGTATGATGAATATTTATGTACTATATCTAATAGAAAAGCATGTTAGGTTTTGTGTATTACTATTTTTTTTATGAGCATGTTGTATTATGGTTCTTAACTTGATGATTTAGACAGGAACATGATTAGGATTTTGTAATTTGTTAAAAATATTGACAAGTTTATGCTATGTTATGAAAAGATATGATTTTATGATAAGATTTAAACTGGGATTTAAGTGTCTCATTTATTATAGAGCTTCGGCCATAGGGTGTATCTATGCATGAATTCTTGTTCAAGATTTTATGTAAGATTATTTTATGGTTGTAAGGTGTTGAATTGGCTATAGGAACCTTTTAGATTTACCCTATGATTTTATAGGGTTTTCAACCCATATGTATTAAAAAGAATTTTGATTTTTCTTCGAGTTATTTGCAAAATAATTATCATGATTTGTTACTATGTGTTCTTGGCATAGTTTGAAAATGATTTGTGTTGGAAATCTTTTGATTTTGGTCATAGTGGGTTCGGCTATATCGTGTGAATATGCATGTGATATTGTTTTCATGACCTTATGTATTATGCAGACATATTTAAATGTTGTGTGTGCCTATGATTGTTTCGGCCTAGGCTTTAGTTTGCTTTGAAGGATTATTTCCAAATAATTGAATCAATTATATGTTCTAAGTTTTGATAGTAAATACATACTTAGTATTGTGTAATTTGTCTTAAGGTGATTGTCATGTTTACATGGCCCATGCAAGCGTGGGATATATTTTTGAATACTTAGGTGTGATTTTATGTGATATTAAGACACGTATTTTGTTATAATTCTAGGCTCTTTGTGAAGTGTTCCTGCTATTTAAATATTGCTTGGACTTAGGTAAGGAAGTTAGCTAGATTTATGTTTGGTTTTTTAATGGACTCTGCTATGAGATATGTGTGGATTTGTTTGTGTTTGCTTAACCTAGTGTTGCAGCATTATTAAAGGCAGATGTGCCTAAAGTCTGGACAATAGGGGTGCCAGGTAAAACATGGAAAATAGGGGTGCCATGTAAGTGACCAAAAGAGAGTCCCATGTGACATGGACAATAAGGGCGCCATGATTTTATGTTGTATGATTATGCTTATGTTTCATATAATCTTATGTTTATAATTATGACATGTTAATAAATGATTGTTACAAGAAATTTATGTTACGAATCCATGAGATATGTCGTTTATGCTTCTATGTTGTGTTTTTTCCATCATTGTTTGTACTTTCTTACTGGGCTTTTAGCTCACCCCCTTACTTTCTCCTTGCAGGTTTATCCTTAGAACGTTTGATTGTTGATGTGGAGCATAATGTGTCAGGGCCACTCCATTGTGAAAGTGTGTACTACTATGAGGGGTCATTCTACCAAAGAAAAGATCATCGAATGCCATGGTTTTAATGTTTTCAGTATTCTGTTGTATTTAATAAAAGAGTTGTAATTTATTTCTTTTAGTTTATTTTATTATCTAAAGTTGTATTTTTCTTTTAAAATCAGGATCCCGTCCAATTTTATTTTAGAATTTGTATTTTAAAGAAATTTTCAAGATCAGTTTTCTTAAGTAAGGTATTTTACTAAGAAAGATAAACTTAGGGTGTTACAGGTGACGCCGGAGCTGAGTACAGCCTCCTTTCCTTCCTCGACAGCTTACTTTTTTTTATTCAATCATTTGTTTGTTGTGATGTTGTATTTCCATCTGAGTTGATTTGTATATTTTCTTGTTTGTGTATGTTATTTGGTTAGAGTGAGGAAAAAAACACAAGGAAAATGGGCAATTTTTTTTTCTTTAGATTAATGAATCTTGTTGAGTTGTTTGGTTGGTAAGAAAGTGATTGAAATTAGGAGAAAGTATGGGAAAATAAGTAAAAAAAAAAATCTTCAAATTAATGAATTTTGTTGGGTTGTTTGCTTGGTGAGAAAATAATGGAAAGTGGGAGAAAGTGAGAAAATATAAGGAAAATGAGTAACCTTTTTAGATTAATGAATTTTGTTCTGTTGTTTGGTTGATAAGAAAATTAGGGAAAGTAGAAAAAGGGAAAAGTATTTTTATTGTTATTAATTTATTTTTTAATTATTCAATTTCAATATTAAAAATTGTATTTTTTTAATTATTTTTTCTAATTTAAAATTAATTTTTAAAAATGTTTATGACTGCACCAATCACGAAGTGACACGTGTTGGTCCAGTCATCACCAAACGGAGCTCAACGGACGGGGACTAACGAAATTACTGTCTTTCTAACTTTGGGTACTTTCCTCGCCAAAAAAAAGATTGGGTCTATGCCGGTTACAAACCTCAAACATTGGGTACTTATGCCACAAATATCCCAAAAAGAAACAAGAGGAAATAGTTATCATTATAAGAATGACTAGTTCTAGTGACAACATTAGTCGTCGCTAGATCTTCGTAACTAAAAGCTCATTTCTAGCGATGAAATCAATAATGTTGTCATTAATTCTTTCAGCGATGACAAATATAGTCGCTAAAAGTTCTCTAAATTTCGTGATTTACGAGTTTTATAAAAAAACATTTTGAAGCTCTAGCGATGACATATTCCAAAGTAATACTGTAATGCCCCAAATTTGCTAATAAGGTTTAGGACCTTGATTAGGAGGCTGGGAGGGCCATAATTGATTTATTATGCCATTAAATGATTATATGCATGTGTTATGTAAATTATATTATTATATGATGATAAATACATGCATATGGGTCCACATTTCATTATAAGGGCATTTTGGTAATTTGGCCCGTTGAGGGCGTAATTGTATATTTTCATGCATGTGGGTGAATTATAAATAAGACCACATTATAATGTGGATTTGTTCGAGCCATTCGGCATGAGACGATCTTTGAATGTAAGTTATCAGTCTGGTCATAACGGGATTTGATTTCGGGGCTCGGGGTGTTTTGAGGATTAGATCATTACCGGGAATTAAAAGGGAAGGGATATGATTTATTGGCATTTGAGAATATTGAGGATAACGGGAATTGGAGAAAGTTAATTATGATTAACGAGATAGGTGAGAAAAGACGATTTTGCCCTTGGTGGCTGTTAAGGCTTTTACTTAGGCATGAGGACATTTAGGTCTTTTAACCCTAAAGGATATGTTTGAGCCATTAAAGCTTAGAAGGATGTAGAAAAAACAGAGCAATCCTCTTCCTTCTCCCGTACATCATTTCTCTCCCATTTCCCTTTGGATTTTGAAGCTTCTTTGAGGAATCAAGCTAGGGAACCAAGCTGTGATAAGCTAGGGTTGGGTTCTACCATTGAAGAGGGTGTGTTGCTGAGATTGAGCTGAGTTTTTAACCATAGAATCTCTTGTTCTTGCTCTGTTTTCATTTGGAGTATCAATTTGGTTTTTGAGTTGGAAAGTTGAGAGTTTGATGGAAGTTTTGGCTAGGGTTACTTGGGTTGTGATGCCTAGGATATGTGTAGATGGTATTTGGGTTCATTTAGGGATTTAAATGGAGTTTGGAAGCCTGTTTTTCAGGTTGGAAATGGAGAATTCGAAGGAGAAAGAACCAGGGCCATTTCTGCCTGGTCCTAGCGCCATAGCGCCCAAAGGGTAGCGCTACAGCGCTAGCCAGGGAAAAATGCCCCTGGATGTAGCGCTGGAGCGCTAGGGGGGTAGCACTTCATATGCATATTTTGGGTGTTTTTAAGGGTTTTTGGCTCGGGGTTTCAATTCCTAAGGCTCGGGATTGAATCTACTCACCATTTGGGTACAATTCGGGGTCCCGGGAGTGAGGTTTAGGTCAAGACCCTATTATTGTGGATTTCATTAATCCGAGATTGTATTTGGTTATGATTAGGTGATCGTTAAGGGATTAAACAATCAATCGTTCTCAAGCGTCGTTCAATTGTTATTTCTCACTCGAACCAAAGGTAAGAAAACTGCACCCCATATGTGACATGCATGGTTATTAATGAGGCGTGTTGAGTATTTAAATGTGGACATTGATTTCATATCAAATGCTTAGCAAATATTTCTCCCTTGTGAATGGCACTGACTTATTAGTTAGAATCGGCAATGGTGTCGATATTAACTGTGAAGCTGTGACTTACTAGTCAAGTTCGGCAGTAGTACCGAGCACTGGTCGTATGGCATTGACTTATGAGTCAAGGACAGTTTTAGCATATTTAACGCAAGCCAATATAGATTAGATCTAATCGAAATCTACATTGAATGACTCATCATGAGCATTAATCCCGGACCAACCTCAAGTTCGATGAAAACTAAAAGCGCTTGTCTAGTTTAAAGGCTAGTTATTTAGAGCCAAAGCCAGAAAGGCTAAGGTGACCTACACGTCACATGGCTAGGAGGGTATGGGACCTCAGAGATAGACTTATCAGTCATCTGACCGAGATAAACTTATTAGTCATCTGACCGGGATAGGCTTATCGGTCATCTCACCGAGATGGACTCATCAGTCATCTGACCGGGATAGACTTATTAGTCATCTGACCGAGATCGACTTATCAGTAATTTGACCGAGATCGACTTATCAATCATTTGACAGAGATAGACTTATCAGTCATCTGACCGAGATGGACTTATCAGTCATCTGACATAGATAGACTTATCAGTCATCTGACCGAGATGGACTTATCAGTTATCTGACCGAGATAGACTTACCAGTCATCTATTTGGAGAGTGACTTATTAGTCAACGGTTTAAAGAATGACTTATTAGTCATCTACCTTAGAGTGGGAGACTTATTAGTCATCTACTCAGAGCGCAGGATTTCACAAACATTTATTTGTACCTGCTTGCATGCATGAGTAAAGTTATTACTGCTAGGCATGCTTATTTTGACTTAGTAACATGTTATTACTTGTTAGTGGGCATGTTGAGTTTTCTTGCTGGACTTCGGCTCACGGGTGCTATGTGGTGCATGTAAAGGCAAAAGAAAGCTGGACCATCCTTGAGTTGGAGAGCTTAGGTGACGATGTGTACATATGCGGCTGCTCGACCGCCACGACCGAGGGTTTAAAAAGGAAGTAGGGTTAAACCATTTTTGCCGCTTAGGTCGGCTGCTTGTAAATATTTTGTTGTAATAAACCTTTAAATTATATTTTTGGGATCCCAATGTATGCAGTAAACGGTTTAGTAAAACGTTATATCTTTACTAAAAATGTTAACCCTAAATTGGTAATCATACTTAGTTACACGATTATGGCCAAATGACTCGATTAGCGAGTTTGACACTGTTTAAAAGGCACATCGTAACGATCCCTGGAAATTAGGGCGTTACAAATACTTTAATTAATTATTTAGATAATAACTTGTATTGAAATTAGATAATAAAAATTGATGAAAATATATATATTAATATCTTAAGTTTGCAAAGTTCGTTAATTAAAATAAAAAGGTGTCCTAACAATAAAATGAATTACATAAACTAAATCTAATCCTAATAACTCGGTGTCGAAGAATCCTGTTTGGGTAGAGGTGGTATCCGAAGATTAGAGCTAGCATATCATACTACTCCTTTAGGAATCAGAAGCACTCTATCACGAGTTACATCCCCTCAGCAGTAGGCAAGGTTAAAGGAAGTACAACTGCCACTGTGTATTGCACCCTTGAGCTAAGATGACAACACAATCCCTTGTGATGGCTAGGGTACGTACTTTCCAAACATCATTTCAATAAGGGCAATATCATCTTCTTCGGGTGTGGACGTACTCGTAACTGACGAATTTTAGGAAGATTGTAATTCTTGCGTCGTGTCCCTAGAAGTAAGAATGTTGTCACTAGTCCTATTAAAAAATAGGCGCTTGCGAAAACAACTCTCGCCTCTTACCAAAAACTTCTAACAATAACTTTTTTATTATCGTCGTTAGATATGTCGTCGATAGACTTGTCGTCGTTGTAGCCTACAAGCTTAGGTGCCAAAAAAGAAAAGAAAAAAAACTAATCCGATCATATTTGGCCGGGGGACTATATTGATACCCAATAATACCTATATATTTGCAAGTAGCTCACTCATTACATATAGGAAATTGACACGTCTAACCTATATGAATAAAGAATAGGTATTTTAAACCAATGGAAATCAGACACAACCGTACTGTAGTTGATTGATTACCTAGCATCTTACTGTGTTTTGATTGGACTCCATATAGCAACTAGTTTGTTAAAAAAAAAAATTATTTAAAAAATCAAAAGCTTTTTGTGAAACCATCAAATGCCTTTTCGAATCATCAAAATGAAGATGTGAATAAACAATGTGAAAAAAACGTCTTTGAATATATGTAGCTCTAGCTGAATATTGAAATTGCAATAATATATCTTGGCATTGTATGTGGATGGGCCTGACATTGTGGAGACATGATAAGTTAAGATATAAAGGACTACACCTCAGTCCTACCCCACCACTGACCAGTGTGGCCATACCATATAATAGGTTTAAACCTAGTACACTGAATAATAAAGTATCTTAAACCAATGGAAATTGGACACGACTCTACGATATACAGTTGATTGATCTCTCTTTGTTCGACACCACGAAGTGTGCAACAGTTGATTTTGAAGTCTGAAGACATCTTTATGTTATTTTAGTTGTTTCTCCTTTTCAGTTTCTCTGAGCATTGTAGCTTTTTTTATTCCAAAGATTATTGCTCTGTGGACTTCTTTTACTTACGTAACAGGACTTGCTGATGTCTTTAACTATTGCGTTCCTTGTGATTCCCTTTCCAACTCTTTTAATGTGTCCATGTTTATCCAAAATAAATAAATACTTTGTTGGATTCGACAATCCTAAGATTTTTTTTTTCTTCTTTACCTTAGTATCACATAAATTATTTAACCTTTCTTTTTTTTTTTAAATAAAAAAATCCCGACTTTCTTTTTCAAATCTCCTAAATATTTGCTTCTTAATAATTATAGATATCAACTTATATGGTACAAATTCATGCTTCTATGCATCTCCTCTAACAAGCAAGAGAACGTCGATATCTATGTCTCCTGTTAAATAATGATGATGTTTTGTCCTCCAACAAGCAGGAGAAAATTGGCATCTACATCTTTTCTTTTGGTGAGTGAAAATTTTCTCTATAAAGTGTTACCAAGCAAAAAATTAATTTGTTTTAACTAATTATGAGTGCGGAATAAAAACATTAAGAATACGTTGCAACGAATTACAGTTTATGTTATTGTAATGAATTACATTTGGGCATAAGTAATAATGAAAAAGACACTACAACAAAATAGATATTTAATGGTTATATAGGCAAGACATTGTAGACATTTAATGTCTCCCCTTCGCGAAGATGTTGTTGAAGGAGTCATCTAAAGATACCCTACGATGACTCTCAGGGGAGACTTGGTAGACATTCAACGTTTTTTTTTTGGATTCATCATAAGGTACCTACAACGTCTCCCCATAAAAGACTTTGTATATATTCAATGTCTCTTATCCCGAGTCATCATTAATTTTTGTATTTTAAAAAATTAATAATTAATAATTAATTAAATATATATATACTTTTTGAAATTAAATTAAATATATTAATTAAAATTTCTAAATTATATGCAAATTTAAATTGTGGATTTTCATTAATAAAACTTAAATGTGTATATAATATGTTTTAGCTAGCTAAATATACAAAAATGTAATATTTTTTATTACACATATACAAAATCAACAAATATTACACTAGCTAGCTAGACATATAGTAAGATAGAAAAAGTAAACAACCAAAACCCATTTTTTAGGACGATGGCATTGAACTATTGGTAGTATATCGTTCGTCCATTATTGTCACATTTCATTAATCTATACTGGTGTATATGGCGTAATGTTTAGCTACAAAAAATACAAAGTAAAATATATTATTTAATTATATATACTTACTAATAAATAAATTGTAAACTTTATATATATATATACATACATGTTTCTTCAAGTAACGTCTAGGTCGTGGATGTTCAATGTAATCCTTCAACATCATCATCACATAATATCCAAATGGCACATTGTCTGGTTGGTGTGGACACTAATATTTAAATAAAAATATTTAATAAAAAGAATATTAGTAAAATTCAACTATCGATTTTCAAAATAATTGAAGTTGTAGTTACTTACTTTTGGTTGCACAATTTCTATATTATTTGGAATCTCGAGAGGTTTTGGTAGACTGGTCAGAAAAAGGTTGACCCCATTTTTATATTCCACAGATAACTTATTCTCTGGCATTCATTTTCTATCTATATTATCTCCTATGTCTATGAAAAATTTAACAAAAAAAAACTAAATAAGCATATGAAAAATTGGGCAACATTTCCCCTATATTAGTAACATAACAATCTGTCAATCTAATCAAATCCAATCAAATAAGCACAACACAATACAAATATAATAATAGAATACATAATTCTAGAAAAAAATGAGCAGCATTTCTCATATAATAGTGATCTAACCATCTGTGAACAATAATTCAAACAATACACCATATGTTTCTTTCTTATAGCTCCGCGGCACACAAACAACTTTTCTAGAACCTACTTCACTAAAACACACAGTTCTCAACATTTTGTTATCACTGAAAGACACAATTTTAATCTAAGAACATACTTCACTATGGATGAATATTTAAGATATTCAAACCCCTCTAACAAAAGTCTAATAATACTAAAACAAGAAATTATATAATGTATGTACCACTTGCATTGCAATTAATAGTCCTTGCTAGCAAATTTACTTCACTTTGCAATGCGCTCACTTTGCTATAAAATTCACAACCTACAAAACTAAATTAATTAATGAATAAAAGATTACTAAACAAACGTCACTAAATAATTAGATTAACAATAACTTATTATTGGAATTTTAAAAACTTAAAAACCTCAAATATGTGCTTGAAATCGAAAATTTGAGGCAAAAATCTCATAAAAAACTCTGTTAAAACCCCAACTTAAAATTTTTAAATAATTAATTAATAAAATATTACTAAATCAATAAAAATAACACAACTATATATAAATAACCTACTTAAATATTAATAAAAATTACAAATATATATAGTTTTCTAATTAAATAATAATATAAATTTAAAAAAATTATAAACATATAAACTTGAATTACTATTGTGTATGTAAAATTAAAGTTAAATTATTTTTCTTATTTTAGATAAAATTATTAAATACATTTTAGTAAAACATATTTACATATATATACTTAACAAATATTAAAAATTAATTGAAAATGTATAATTTTCTGATTAAATAGTAATAAAAATTTAAAAATAGTAAATAATCTGGTATCATCTTAAAATTAAACAATATAGTATCTCAAATATACATAAAAATTATTTTTCATACTTTAAACTAATATTTCTAATAAAACCCACAAATCATATAAAAAAATGCACAAAAATAATTTTTTCTACCATTCTAACTATAATACATTGTTTAATCTTGAAATCCTACCTCAAATATGCTTTAAATCCACTTTGTTGAGCCAAAAATCACCCAAAACCACAACTCATAAACCCTAAAATCTCAATATCAATGTAGAGTCTCAGAACTTTACTTAGCTAGTTAGATAGTAGTAGTAGCAGTAGTAGTAGTAGTAGTTATAGTATGATAGTTACTGTGGATTTTGGTTCAAGCCGGGACTTAGTTGAACACTCGTAGCAACACTTATAGATTTTATAAGTTTAACCTATAGTTTAAGAATATTAATTATAACATAAGGTTTGATTAATATAGCTGATTATAAATATGTTATTTATTATACTATAAGGTTTAGATAGATTTAATAAGATCATGACACTTGTCGTGTGCATGTTTATTTAAGGATTTAATTATGTTGTATGTGCTAGTAGATTTTCCTTGCTGGGCATTAGGCTCATTCCTTTATTTTTTTATGTATGCAGGAAAATAGTTATGGCGGCGGAAGGATTCTTGGCAACTTGGTTTGTGTATTAAGGATGAAGGGATTTGATGGACTGCGTGAACGATTCGAGGACGACGCTATTTTTAGTCTTTTTATTATGTTTTTATGTATTTTCCGCATTTAGTTTTGTAAACAATTTCATTTAAGTTTAAAGTTATGTTCTTTTTAAACAATGAGATCCCATACCCCGTATTTATGTATTTCAACTTTTACTTTAGAGTTTTTAATAAAGTTGTGAATATTTCTTATTTATGTTTTCTTGAAAATAGTGTCTATGTATAGTAGTTTTAATGGTCCAAAGTCTTAGAATTAGTTGGGGCGTTACAATCAATCCCTTAATAACTAGAGAAAATAATCATGAAAATTATCCTAACTATTATACAACACTTATAAATAATAAAAACTTACCTCAAATGAGATTTTATAGCCTAAAATCGGCCAAAATCGTTAAGAAAATAGCCTTGAAATCGCCCAGAAAATCGCCCTTCTCTGTCTCTGGTTCGTGCGCTCGGGGAAGAAGAAGGAAAGGCTGAGTATATATTAGGTTAGACATCTAACGTCTCCCCTGGGAAGACGTGCCACATGGGACGTCTCCCCAGGGGAGACGTTAGATGTCTGGCACGTCTTCCTAAGGGAGACGTTAGACGTCTGGCACGTCTTCCTAAGGGAGACGTTAGATGTCTGGCACGTCTTCCAAGGGAGATGTTAGATGCTCTTACATGTATGATATTTTATAAATAAATAATTTTATATCAATATTTTTTAAATTAGCGTTTCCCGCCACTTTTAATGACTTACCTAGGTAGTCATCAACAAGAACATTTAATGACTTATACCATTAGACTTTAAATATCCCTGAATACTTTTAATGACTTACACAATTGGTGTAAGTCATTATACAGAGTCATTAAAAGTGAAAATTGTTGTAGTGAAAATGAGGCATGATAATTTTACATGGTTCAAGTAACCTACTTCACATGGCCACACCTAGAGAAACAAACTTGATTAATGACAATTAACAATATTACAACATAACTGACTTTAATAATAAAAGACTCTGTTTTCAATTGCCGCAAGGTGTAGATTCAAACTTCACTTCCAAGTTTGGTGAGATCTCCTCGTCTTAAATCTTGGACACTTGGACTCCCTTCAATCACTTTGTAGATCTTGTAAACAGAGAAAGTGTTTGAATGAAATGCTTTAGATCAGATTAAAATGATCTGAGATAGTCTTGTCTTATTTATAGAGAATGGGTTACACAAATTCAGTTACAATCCAGCAGAACAACCCAAGTGAGCTAAAACAGAATACTGTTGCAAACAGTTAAAGAAAGTAACTGATAAAACAGAACAAGACTAACTACATCATCTAATAGTCCCCTCAAATTGATCGGCCTGGGAAGCAAGATCAATTTGTTACAAAGTGTAGAGAAATGAGTAACAAGGAGATGCTTGGTGAGTATGTAGGAAATTTGATGTTCGGAGGGGATGAATTGCACTAAAACTTCCTTGCAATTGACCATGTCCTGTATGAAGTGAAAATCTATTTCGATGAGCTTGGTGCGCGCATGAAAAATAGGATTGGAGGCCAAGTGCATAGCAGAGACACTGTCACACCAAAGTATTGGAATGGAGCTAATATGAAGTTTAAGGTCCCATAATAGGTGCTTATACCAAGTGAGTTCAGCTACAACATTGGCTAATGCTTGATATACTCAGATTCAGTGCTACTCCAAGATACTACTTTCTATTTCGTCGAAGACCAAGAGAAAAGGCTATTACCAAGAAACACACAGTAGTCACTTGTACCTCTACGATCATCGGGGCTAAAGGCCAAATCTGCATCTGTGAAGGCAGCAAGATGAAGCTTGGAAGTTGTAGCAAGAGAAATACCATATGACTGAGTACCTCAAAGATACCTTAGTATCATTTTGACCACAAGCCAATGAGTAGAGGTTGGAGCATGCATGAATTGACAGGCGTGGTTGACAGCAAACACAATGTCTGGCCTGGTCATTGTTACATATTGTAAGGAACCAACTACTGAACGATATCGACAATGGGGTCTCCATCACATTGAGAAAGTAGCTTGCCTACTGTGCTAGGAGTGGGAGCTGACTTGGAATCTAGCATATCAGTCATAGAAAGTATATCATGAATATACTTTTGCTGACAAAGATGAAGTTGCCAGATGTGTGAGTGACCTCAATACCAAGAAAGTAGTGTAGGTGACCAAGGTCTCTAATAGCAAATCTTTGGTGGAGCTTTTGAATAATGCCATTAAGTTCATGATTGGAACTTCCTATAAGAAGTATATCATCTACATACACAATAATATAGAGAACATAATCTAAGCAGTGAAGAACAAATGAGTTATCATCTTTGGAACAAACAAACCCCCATTATTGTAAGGCAGCACTCAACATTGAAAACCAAGCTCGGGGTTCTTGCTTTAGCCCATAAAGCACCTTGGCAAGTTTACATACATATATTGTGGTCGTGTCAAGTCAGGGAAACTAGGAGGTTGATACATGAATACACTTTCATGGAGATCCACATTAAGGAAAGCATTGTGAACATCTATTTGGCAAAGAAGCCATCCTTTGGACAAAGCTAGAGTTAAAACAATCCTTATAGTCCTTGGTTTCACTACAGGGGAAAAAGTATCAAAATAATCCACTCCAACAGTTGTGTGAAACTTCTTGCAACTAGCTGAGCCTAATTTCTCTCAATGGATCCATCAAGATGGTATTTGAGCTTGAAGAGCCATTTGCAATCAATAACATTGGCATCTTGAGGACAATGAACAAGTGTCCATGTTTGATTTCATGAGAGTGCAACAAGTTCTTGTTCCATAGCATCTTTCTAATGAGGAATGGTAATGGCATGCTTGTATGATTTGGGAGGAACATTCAAATCATTTTAAGCTTTGGCTACCCATGCTTTCGGCTTGTGAATCCCACATTTGGCTCATGTCATCATGGGGTGCCTATTTTGACTTATAGAAACCTGCACAATACAAGTTTCAGTATTGGCAGGCTGCTCAATAGGTATTAAAGGCAATGTTGATAGGGTGGGGGTTTTTGTAGATGGCGGGATGGTGGAGGAGGATGCAGATGGTGATAGTATGGGAGGTGTTGTGACACTAGGAGAGGGAAGAGGAGAGTAAGTGGGAGATGGTGGTAAAGGTGGCAGAGTGACTCTAGAAATGGACGGAAATGGTATTAGAGATGGTGTACATGAGTGGGAAACAAAAGTACTATACAAGGCACTATTAGTGGAATAGGAGGGGAATGAGTGTTCATCAAACTCTGTATGACGAGTTGTGTAAAATCATCTAGAAGATGGGTCCAAGCAAATGTACCCTATTATGACTTGTCCTATATCCTAGAACTATACACGAAGAGGACTTGTATTGTAACTTGTTTTTGTTATCGGGTCTCAAACATAGAAAACAAAGACATCCAAAAGAACGAAGTAAGGAATAATCCTGAGTTTTGTGATATAGCACCTGAAACAGAGATGTGGACTCAAGCATTTTAGTGGGTAGGCATTTGATGGTGAAAACAATTGCACGAAAATCATATAACCAATATTGTAATGGTAAAGATGCATGAGCCAAGAGTGCTAATTCTGTTTCAACCACATGTCTATGTTTCCTCTCAACTCTACCATTTTGAGGAGAGGTATAAGAACAAGTAATTTTTTTGTTGAATACCACAAGAGTGGAGAAATGGAATGAAAGCTTTGTACTTTCCTCCATTATTAGATTGAAGTGGTTTGATGGTGGTGCCAAATTGATTCTCAGTTAACAATTTGAATTGTTTAAATAGTGAGAGTGCGTGGTCTTTGGTCTGAAGAGCATAAATCCAAGTGAACCTAGAGTAGTCATCAACAAATAAGATGACATATCGAGAGCCATTCGTTGTTCTTATGGGAGAAGGACCCCATAAGTCCATGTGAATCAAAGCCAGAGGTTGTGTGACTCAAGAGGTAGACAAAGAAAATGGAAGCCTGTGACTTTTTGATAATTGACATGAAGAGCAAATGTGATTCTTATTATAGGAAAATGATTTATTACATTGTTGCAATATAGAATTTACTACATCAGCATTGACATGGCCAAGCCGAGCATGCCAAATAGCAGTTGGGGTCAAATTTACAATTTAAAATCGAAGAGTAGAATGAAAAGTTGGAATCAAGTAGACAATGTTAGATAGAAAAGCACCTGGAGCTTTGGTTGAGTTGTTGTACAAGCCTTTGACAGCTTGAATGGTATACAAACCATTGTCAAGGGAACCTTGATGAAGGACCCTCTTCATTTTGAGATCCTTTATGTTTTAGAAAGTGGAGTATAATTCAATGAAGACATGATTATCATTACAAAATTGGGAAACAGAAAGAATGTTAGTAGCTAATCTTGGAACATGGTAATATTGTTTAAAGCAAAGGAATTATTTGAAGTTGAAAGTAAAGAATGACTAGTAGAGTGTATTGAAACAACATGTAGTGTCTCAGAATTTTACTTAGCTAGATAGTGGTAGTAGTAGCTAGTAGTTGCTTGTAGTATGTTAGTTTCCGTGGATTTTGGTTCAAGCTGGGACTTAGTTGGAAACTCATAGCAACAGATATGGATTTTATAGGTTTAACCTATAGTTTAGAAATATAAATTATAACATAAGGTTTGCTTAATATTGCTGGTCCTAGAAATATTGTTCATTATAACCTAAGGTTTAGATAGAATTAATAAGAACGTGACACTTATCACAAGCATGTTTATTAAGGATTTAAGTATTTTTGATGAATAGTTTAATTAAAAGAAAGATCTAGACGCTTTAGAACCTTCCAGCAGCTGTTAGGATCACATTTTTACTCAGTCAAAGTTGTTTAATCAATTCCAAATATGCTGAAAGAGTGCAAATACGAGTTTGATATATCAACGTATGCCGATATATCACAGCTATAGGGGCCGATATATCGCCTATGGGAGATACGAAAAAACACGTCGGCTTCGCACGAACGAAAGCACGAAGGCTCGGGGTAAAGGTCCATGCGATATATTTCCCATGATATGCGATATAGCGCCTCTGGGAGGCATTTTTGAAACTTGAGGATTCAAAATTTAAAAACAGCCTTAACCACTTGGACTTGCTCTTGAACGATTTTGACCGAGTTCTGGGCATCCGTTGAACAAAAATTCAAATCTTTTTCATTTTATATTCATTTGTTTATTCATTTTAAAAGGGGTTAGTTTTACTCCTTGAACTCTATAAATATGACCTAGTACTCAACCATTTCACTCATCATTCAAGCATTGTTCAGAGCCTCCAAACTGCTAAGATTACTATAGTAAGAAACACTTGGGTTTTGGGTTAAAATCTTTTCCAATCTAAGCTTTTCTAAACACTAGGGAAGTAAGATAGAGTGTTATTTCGGTATCAAGGTGTAGATCAAAGTCATAGTTCATCCAAGGTATTCTTATCTTTAAGTTTAGTTCTTCATGGTTCTTTAGTTTTCTTTTGTTTTCATTCAGATCCTAACTATTTGTTATGATTCTTGGTTAGGTGTCTAAGTTCTTTGAAACTTAAGGTTTTCGGTAAGTTTCCACTTTGATGGTTTAGTTCTCTTTTTCATCTCCTTTTTCTTTAGCAACTCATGGTTTACTGTTGATTTTAGGAGTATTCCAAATCCCCGTTCTTGTCTCCATATCCCAGTTTTTGGTAAGGAAAATAGGTTAGATTATATGTGTTTATATGTTTATGTTATGATATGTTTTATGCTATGATATGATATGTGATATGATATATGTTTTGTAGTCGCTTGGGCATATGTCTTGCTTAGATAGCAAGCCCCAAGAATTTTATCATTTTCGTGGTTTAGAGTTATGATTTACCCTACCTCGATTAGTAGACAGAAGACCTAGATGGGTTATCATATACTATAGTTGTGATCTAGCCTACCTCGATTAGTAGACTGAGGACCTAGATGGTTTTATCACATACCACGTTAATGAGTTAATGGCCATTAATATTGTAGTCCTATATGATATACATTTTTATAGTCATATGTTTTATAGTATATGCTTTATGATGTAGTCTTATGTTTTATGATTTATGACATATATGTTTTTAGTAGATTTTCCTTGCTGGGCATGGAATGACCCAACTATTTCTAAAACCTTGGACCATTAAAACTACTAGACATAGCTACTATTTTGGGAAACATACATAAGAAATAACATAACTTTATTTAAAACCCCAAAATAAATATTGTGCAAAATACAAAGTAAAATATGAAATATAAAATATGGTATGGGTACCCATTGTTTAATACATAAAAACATAAATCATAAACTTTAATTGTTTAAAAACTAAGTGCGGAATTACAAAAGAAACATAATTCAAAAGACTTAAAAATAACTTCATCCTCGATCGTCACGCAGTCCATTCAATCCATTCATCCTTAACACACAAGCCAAGCTGCCATGAATCTTTCCGCCTTTCATAATCATTTTCCTACATCAAACTAAAAATAAAGGAATGAGCCTAATGCCCAGCAAGGAAAATCTACTAACACATAAATCATAAATCATAAACATAAGACTTTATCATAAACATATACTATAAAAACGTATATCATATAGGACTACAATATTAATGGCCATTAACTCATTGACATGGCATGTGATAAACCATTTAGGTCCTCCGTCTACTAATCGAGGTAGGTTAGATCACATGGTAGTATATGATAACCCATCCAGGTCCTCTGTCTACTAATCGAGGTAGGGTAAATCATAACTCTAAACCATGAAAATGATAAAAATTCTTGGGGTTTGTTATCTAAGCAACTATAAGCCCCAAGTGACATAAAAATATTTTGGAGTTTGCTATCTAAGCAACTATAAGCCCCAAATGACTACAAGACATATTTAAATATATAACATAACATAAATCATATCATAACATAAACATATAAACACATAAAATCTATCATATTTTCCTTACCAAAAACCAGGATATTTGAGCACAAGAATGGGATTAGAACACTCCTAAAAACCAACAGTAAAAATGGTGAGTTTCTAAAGAAAAGAGATGAAAAGAAAACTAAACCATCAAAGAAGAAACTTACCGAGAAGAAGCTTAAGTTTTCAAGAAACTTAAACACTTAACCAAGAATCATAAACAAGAGTTAGGATCTGAAAAGAAAGAAAATAAAAAAAACTAAAGAACCATAAAGAACTGAACTTAATGATAAGAATACCTTGAATGATCTTATGAATTGATCTAAACCTCAATACCAAAATCTCACTATATCTCACTTCCCAAGTTTTTAGAAAAGCTTAGAATGATAAAGCTTTTAACCCAAAAACCCAAGTGTTTCTCTCTATGATAACCTTAGCAACTTGGAGACTCTGAAGACTGCTTGAAGAATGAAGAAAATGGCTGAGTACTAGGTCCTATTTATAGAGTTCAAGGAGTGAAACTAACCCCTTTTAATTTGAATAAATAAATTAATATAAAATGAAAAATATTTGAATTTTCATTCAACAGTTGCCCAGAACTCGGTCAAAATTGTTCAAAGACAGGTCCAAGTGGTTAAGGCTGTTTTTAAATTTATAAATCCTCAAGATTCAAAAATGCAACACCAGGGGCGATATATCGCCTTGACCATTTTCCCGAGCCCCACTCAAATGTTTATGCAAAGTCGACATGTTTTCCGTATCTCCCGTAGGCGATATATCGGCCCTTATAGCTGCGATATATCTGCATATGTTGATATATCAAACACGTATTTGCACTTTTTCATCATATTTTGAATTGAGTAAATAGCTTTGACTGAGTCATAATACGATCCTAACAGCTGCTGGAAGGTTCTAGAGCTTCTAGATCTTTCTTTTATTTAATCTATTCATCAAAAAAATATTTAAATCCTTAATAAACATGATAATGACAAGTGTCACCATATTATTAGTTCTATCTCAACTTTAGGTTATTATAAATAACATCTCTATAATCAACTATATTAATCAAACCTTATGTTATAATTAATACTCTTAAACTACAGGTTAAACTTGTAAAATCCATAACTGTTGCTATGAGTGTCCAACTATGTCCCGGCTTGAACCAAAATCCACAGAATCTAACATACTAAAAACTAATACTAACTACTACTATCTAGCTAGCTAAGTAAATATTCTGGAACACTACAGGGCATTAGGCTCATTTCTTTCTTTTTAGATGATGCAGGAAAATGAGCATGGAAGGCGCGAAGGATTCGTGGAAACTTGGCATGTGTGTTGAGGATGAATGGATTGCTGGAAGATCGAGGATGACGTTGTTTTTAAGTCTTTCGATTTATGTTTTATGTATCTCCGCACTTAGTATTTAAACAATTGATTAAAGTTATGTTTTTATGTTTTATGTACTAAACAATGGGTACCCATACTTTACTTTGTATTTGGCACAATATTATGGGTTTTAAATAAAGTTATGTTATTTCTTATATATGTATTCAAATTAGTAGTTATGTTTAGTAGTTTTTAATGGTCCAAGGTCTAGAATTAGTCGGGGCATTACACAACATTACCATTACCTATAGTCAAGGTTTCAAAACTAGAATATGGGGTAAGATTGTCAAGATTGTTGATGTTTGGGGTTAAATGGTGAGAAGCCCTTGAGTCGAGCAGCCATATGTCATCAGCAAGAGTATTGGGCGTGGCAACCATTGTTGAGACAGGTGTCATGGAAAGAGGACCCAAATTGTTTGGGGCAGGTAGATTAGGGTCAAAACGTTGTAGCATTGGAAAGCAGTGTGGCCTAGGCGAAGGTAGAGCTGGCAGGTCACACGAGAACCCATATTGGTGGCGGTGCGATTGGAAGAAACTCCTTGACCTGGATACTAAGTATTATTGAAGTTGTCACGAATATGTGAGGCATGATTCCAAGATTGGGAACATGAGGCTTGATGTTGGTGATAAGCAACATGTGCTGCAATTGGAATTGCCTCATCAATAGAGATTTGTTGTTCTAGACGAGTCTCATAGGCAAGAAGCAGACTAGTAACATGATCGAAAGTGGCTCATTTTGATTTGGAGGTGACAAACACCACAACGAAGTTGTAATTGGCACTAAGCCTAGCATGGAGATAGAGAACTTGATCTTGTTCTTGGATCTGTTCAGAAATGGAAGAAAGTTTATCAATGAGGCTCTTTACTTTGAGAATATAATCAAACATGGGAAGGGATCCTTTCTTGATTGTTTGGAGTTGGAGTCAAAGTTGCATAAGTCGAGCATTGGAGGAAGGTGAGTAGATCTGGTGCAAGGCTTTCCAAGCAGTTGCACTGGTTGTGTGACCCACGATTTGGGCCATGATTCCTTGAGTGAGAGAGGGGAAGAGCCAACTCAAAATCAATCTATCTTTCTGCCCCCATGCGAGGTAGTCTAGGTTGAGACTAGTGATGCCATCAATGTTTTGAGGAGGGGGAATGGAAGTTCCATCTAGAAACTCTTCAATTCCATCGGCAAAGATAACATTCTCCATTTGAGCATGCCATATCAAGAAGTTGGTTCGGTCCAATTTGACAGCAAGAGCATGATTGAGAGCTTATGAGAGACCACAAATTGTTATTGTTGTGCTGTGAGAGCTGAAAATATCGAAGAAGCAGAGACTTTGGTAGTGTTTGTAGGACCATTGGGAACAATGGTGGATTCTTGGGTGTTGTTGTTTCCATGGAAGAGGGCAAGAATGAAGATCAACAAAATGAAATTAGATCGGTTGGCTTGATACCATGCAAACAAAGAAAGTGTTTGAATGAAATGCGTCAGATCAGATTAAAATGATCTGAGCTAGTCTTGTCTTATTTATAGAGAGTGAGTTACACAAAGTTAGTTACAATCAAGCATAACAACTCAAGTGAGCTAAAACATAATACTATTACAAATAGTTAAAGAAAGTAACTAATGAAACAAAACAAGACTAACTACATCATCTAA
The DNA here is from genome assembly GCF_963169125.1 of Humulus lupulus. NCBI lineage: Eukaryota > Viridiplantae > Streptophyta > Magnoliopsida > Rosales > Cannabaceae > Humulus > Humulus lupulus. The sequence continues at coordinate 203,104,417 of NC_084802.1, forward strand.
CAAATCTTATCTTGTCTTTGTAATCCTGAACACATAGACCCCCTCCAAGCCTTTTTGCAAACCTTCCTTCATGTAGTAGACATTTCAGTCTTCTTTATGAAGAGAGCTCACATCCAACTTGATGATCAAACCCTAAAAGGCTTAAATCTACGTTTTTAAGAACAAACCATTAGATTAGAACATCACTCTAATAATCTCACATATAGAAAATTCTCTCATTAAGAAAATACTATATTAGAACAGCATTCTAAGCTTGCACAAAGAAAATTCTTTCAATACAAAAATTCTCTCAAAGAAGTATTTTTCTCACTAAGAATTATTAGAGGAGATGAAATAGTGAAGAGGGAAGAGTTAAAGTGATGAGAAACCACTCATTTATATAGGGAATAATGGTTTCCCTTCATCAAATAGAAATTGGAAAACTATATAATCTACTCAAAATATAAATAGGAAAACTATAATCAAATCAAAATGTGTAGGGAAAGTAAGCTTACCGTATTAGAGAGAGATTATTAAGTAAACAAGTGACCTAAACTTCTCAAAATTTGAAATAAGGAATCTAGATATTACCATTTGAAATATTGAGTAGACTTATAGGTTTCCTAAATTGAACAAAAGCAAAATGAAGATTAATGAAAGAATATTACAAGAATTTCATTGAGAAAACAAGGGCAACACTTTACTCCCATGGAAGATAATGTTGGGAGAGTGATATTACATGTAACGTCCCAAATTCCCTAATGTGGCTTAGTGCCTTGATTAGGGGGCCAGGAGGGTAATAATTGGTTTATTATGTTATTATGTGATTATATGCATGATTATGTGAGATGTATTATGATATGGCTGTATTTGCATGCATGTGAGTCCATTTCTTATTAGAAGGGCATCTTCGTAATTTTGGCCTGTTGAGGGCATATTTGTATATTTGTGTGCATATATGTGTGAGACCACATTATTATGTGGATATATTTGAGATACTCAACACAAGGCGATCCTAGGAAGCAAGTTGGTGGTTTAGACATAACGGGGTCAAATATCAGGCTCGAGGTGAGCTTAGGGGTAATTTGGTAATTTAGTACATTACCAGGATTGAGCGAGTAATGGGAAATTATTTGAGGGCATTAAAAGTAACGAGAATTGTAAGGCGTTAATTATGATTAACTGGGTAGGAGGCGGATGAAAAAACTACCCTTGAGGGGCTTTGAGAGAGAAAGTTGGCCTAGGGACATTTAGGTCTTTTAGCCAAAATCTGGTGACTTAGTCACCTATGCCCTTAACTGAAGTAATAAAAAAAAGATGATAGTTTTAGAAGCAGCCTTTCCCTCTCACTCCCTCATTCTCTCTCTTTCTTTCTATCTTTGATTTGAATTTTGAGGAACTAAGTGAATCCAAAGTTGGGATTGAAGGCTTGAATTGGGTGTGGTTGGTGTTCTTGAGGCTAGGAAGGTTAAATTCAATATTGAGTTAAACTTTAAACTCTGTTTTTGGTTTAGTTCTGTTTTAGTTTTGGTGTTCTTGAGCTTTTAGGCTCAAGGTCTTGAGTTTGAGTTTGTGATAGTGTTTTGAGTGTGTTAAAGCTTGGGTTTTGATGCTGGTAGTATGTTGATAATGTTTGGAGGATTTAGTTCTAGCTTTGGGAAGGATTTGATATGATTTTTGGCTGAGGAAAAACAAAGAATTCGTGGGGTCGCACCGCGACCCATGTGAACCCAGGGCCATATGGGTTTCTACCTCATGGGCGCACCGTGAATCTAAGGGGCAAGTCGCGGCTCGAATCCTGAAGCCCAGGCAGAAGGCTTACTGATTTGGGAGGCGCGCCATGACTTGTAGGGTCAAGTCGCAGCCCACCTGAGCATTTTGGCCAGGTTCGGTTTTAGTAACGGGAACTCAAACCTAAGGCTTCGGGATCGATTCTACTACATAGTTTAGTAGAATTCGACGTCCTGAAGGCTAGGACTCAATCCGAAAGCCTTTATTTACTCTCGTTCTTAATTTATTTTACACTCGGACCTAAGGTAAGAAAACTGCACCTATTATGTGACATACATGATTAGGGCTTGGACCGAATGCTGAATATAGTTTTGATTGGACATTCGCCCCTGTAAAATGCGCATGATTATGATTATGTCTGTGAATGATTAATTAAAGCATGTTGAATGCATTTTATATGGATATTTTTGATATGATGAATGCATGTTAGCATTATATACCTGAGTAAAGCATTGAATTATCAGTCAAGGACGGCAATAGCACTGGTCGCAAAGCATTCACTTATGATTCAAGGGCGGAAATAGCGCACTGAGTGCTTGTCGATATGATTAAACCTAATCAGGAGCGCATTACCCGCTTATTCGACCCAATGATTGTAGAAAACTAAAGTGTCAGGTACACTGGGCCAGCTCCAAGGCCGGTTACACAAAGGATAGGGAAATGGGCCCAGGGTGATTTATTAGTCCCAGATCCTAGGGCGCTGAGCCTAGTGTGACTTATCAGTCATGTACTTGGGCAACGGATCCGATATGATTCTGTTAACCAATCAATTAGGGAATTTTGTCCCATATGACATTGTAGTCATTTATATGAATGGCATGCATGCAGTAGGGTTAGGACTTTTGGGCATGTTTATTATGTTTTGGAAATGTGTTATTCACTCTTATGGGCATGCTTAAGTTTTCTTGTTGGGCTTTGGCTCACGGGTGCTACGTGGTGTAGGTAAAGTGAAAGAAAAGTTGGACCAGCCATGAGTTGGAGAGCTTAGGTGGAAATATGTACATATGCGGCTGCTTGATCACCACGGCCAAGTTATCTCAGAGGAACGAGGTTTAACCCTATTTTTGCGGCTTAGGTCGGCAGATTGTAACTTTTGAGTTATAATGACCATTTTGGAACTGTAAACAACTTTGTAAATGTTTATTATGAGATCTCATGTATAGTTTAATATTTTAAATGAAATATCCATTTCTTTTAACCGAGATTTTTAACCCCGGACCATTAATCACATTTAGATGCACATTTATGGCCCAAAGACTTGTCTAGTGAGTTAAGCACTATTAAAATACACAGTGTAACGGTCTTGGCTAACCAGGGCGTTACAACTTTTTATTAGAGTGTGCCAAGGTTAAGGGTTCCTGAAGATAGGCTGGGCATGTACACTCACCACTAAAGACAAGCTCGACTCAGGGTTCGGTAACTATTTATGTGGTTATGCGCTTAACTGCTTAAATATGATATAAATGATTTATCTGCATGTCTTATTAGGTTGCATGAGATATATTGATAGGGCATGGCCCTTGACTGCTGCATGATTTAAACTGAGCATGCTTATTAGCCCTTATTTTTCTTGTGAATGCAAAGGAACCGCTTATTAACGTTGTTATATGGACATGTAGGTCAGGACACGCTCATTAGCGCTGTCATAGATACATGTATGCCAAAAGATGCTTATTAGCATTGTTAATTGTTATAAATATCAAAACGTGCTTATTAGCACCATACTTGGATATGAACAAGAATCGACATGCTTATTAGCATGACTATTGAATGTGAATGGTTATATGCTTGATCTTGGACAGTGAGGCGGCAAGAGGTTTAGTTATTTCTACCTAACCAGACGAATTGATTATTGCAGCAAGGTATAAGCTTGTAAGTATGCTTCCAAGACAGATTGAAGCATCAGCTGGCCAGGGAGATCAGGGCCATAATGATAGACAAGGTCAGGATAATGACCAGGGTCAGACCCCACCACCAGCTCCTGAGAACTGGCAGCAGGTACTTGCTGATTTGCAAGCCAGGGTATTGAGGCAGGAAGAAGAAATCCTCCTTCTGAGACAACAAAAAGTTCCTGCAGGGAACATCTTGCCAAAGACACCACCTGTGATGGTGCTAACAGTTGAGTAGCTGCCAGAGGCTGGGAATAAATGAGAACCTCTTTATGAAAGGTAAAGGAAATAGCACCATCTAGTATTTGAGGGTAGTGCAGATCCGGCTAAGGCTGAACAGTGGATGAGTATGGTTACCACCATCCTAGACTTTATGAGGGTGGTTGGCAATGAGAGAGTGGCCTGTGCCACATATATGTTTCGAGAGGATGCCCGAATTCGGTGGGAAATGATATCCCAGACCAGAAATGTTAATGCCCTGGATTGGGAAGAGTTTCATACTCTGTTTAATGATAAGTACTATAATAATGCCATCACAGCATCAAAGGTTGAAAAGTTTAGCAGATTACTTCAGGGAAACTCATCAGTGATTGAATACGTCCTGAAATTTGATAAACTGGCAAAGTTTGCCGGGGAACTGGTGCCCACTGATGGGACCAGAAAGGAGAAGTTTCTCCAGGGGATACAGCCTATGATAGCCCGAGATATTCGTATTACCACTGTGCCAAGAATGATTACTTATGCACAGGTGGTTAAGAAGGCGGTCACAGCTGAGAGCGCAAAAAACAAAATATGGCGCGAGAATACGGGCAGGAGAGATACTAGGAGGGTGGGACCTCCATTTGCGAGTTCAGGTAGGGGAAAAGGCCCTAGTGATCATAAAAGGAAGGCCCGTGATGCCTTTCCAATTCCAGGACCTGACAGGAGACCATGTGGTATTGCAATAGGCCTCTAGGGCGGCAATAAGGGCTGGAGGACTTTTCCAGAGTGCGCCAGATGCAAGAGGCACCATATAGGGGAGTTTCAGGCAAAGGCCTGCTTTTTATGCGGGAAAGCGAGACACTTAAATAAAGATTGCCCAGAGGCAAGAAAGGAAGAACCAAGAAAGGCGAACAGTTTGACCCCAGCTCGAGAGTTCGCATTAACACAGGTAAAATCTGAGGCTTGTCCCTCAGTAGTTACAGGTCAGCTTTTTAGTGTTAGAACCTCTTATACTGTTTTGATTGATTCTGGTGCTACACATCCTTTTGTTACTAGTAGAATTATTGATAGATTGTGTAGTCCACGTGATTATTATGCTGTGGGGTTCGAGACCTTATTGCCCACTGGGGAGTTAGTAGTATCAAGGAGATGGGTCAGATCATTGCCAGTGATAGTGCAGGGCAGAGAGTTTTCAGTTAATTTGATAGAGATGGTTATGCTCGACTTTGATATGATCCTGGGTATGGACTGGTTAGTGAAGTATAGGGCAACCATTGATTGCAGAAGGAAGATGGTAACCTTTGATCCTGAAGGTGAGGATCCTTTTGTGTTTGTTGGCGCTGTGCATGGACCCCGTGTACCTATGATATATGTATTGAGGGCTAGAGATCTATTGCAAGGTCATTGCATAGGATTCTTAGCCATTGTGGTAGATACCACTCAGGTCGTGCCAGTGGGACCAGAGAAGACCAGATTAGTTTGTGAATTTCTGGATGTGTTTCCAAAGGATTTACCAGGATTTCTGCCACACAGAAAAATTGAATTTGTGATTGAACTGCCACCAAGGACAGAGCCAATGTCTAGGGTACCTTACAGGATGGCCCCAACAGAATTAAAAGAACTAAAGGTACAACTACAGGTGCTGTTAGACGAGTTTTATTAGACCTAATTCCTCACCATAGGGTGCATCAGTCCTATTTGTAAAGAAGAATGATGGTTCTCTGAGAATGTGTATTGACTACAAGGAACTGAATAAGTTAACAATCAAGAACAAGTATCCTCTGCCAATGATAGATGATCTGTTTGATCAATTACAGGGAAAGATGGTATTCTCAAAGATAGATCTTTGATCTGGTTATCACCAGCCGAGGATCAAGGAGGGAGATATACCGAAGACTACTTTTCACACTAGATATGGGCATTATGAGTTTTTAGTCATTCCTTTGGATTGACTAATGCCCCAGCTGCTTTTATGGATCTGATGAACCGAGTGTTCAAAGATTATTTGGAACGGTTTGTAATCGTCTTTATCGATGATATTCTGGTTTATTCTCAGCCAGAGCTAGAACATGAGCAACATCTGAGGTTGGTTCTATAGAGGCTGAGGGAGCATAGGTTATTTGCTAAGTTCAAGAAATGTGAGTTTTGGTTACCTCAAGTAACTTTCCTTGGTCATATTGTCAGTAAGGAGGGGATCAAGGTGGACCCAGCCAAGATTGAGGCAGTTAGAGATTGGCCAAGGCCAAGGAATGACTCAAAAATCAGGAGCTTCCTTGATTATGCAGATTATTACCGGCGTTTTGTGGAAGGGTTCTCAAGGATTGCTACTTCATTGACTGAACTGACACGCAAGAATCAGAAGTTTGTGTGGTCAGACAAGTGTGAGAACAACTTCCAAAAATTGAAGCAGAGATTGATTACAGCTCCAGTTCTGAGTTTTCCAATAGATCAAGAGAAGTTTGTGATTTACTGTGATGCCTCACATTAGGGTTTAGGTGGTGTTCTTATGCAGTTGGGGAAGGTGATTTCCTATGCATCACGCCACTTGAAAGAGTATGAATAGAGATACCCCACTCATGATTTAGAGTTGGCAGCAGTGGTCTTTGCATTAAAGGTATGAAGGCATTACCTTTATGGGGAGAAGTGTAAGATATACACTGACCACAACAGTCTGAAGTACTTTTTCAGACAAAAAGATCTGAACATGAGACAGAGGCGTTGGCTGGAGTTGGTGAAGGATTATGATTGTGAAATCATGTATTACCCAGGGAGGCCAATGTGGTGGTGGATTCCTTAAGCCAGAAGGGTCCGAGACAAATTTACAGTGTGAGACAAATATCCAGAGAGTTGGCAGAGGATATGACCAGGGCTGGTATAAAGTTGATGGTGGGCCAGTTGGCCAGTGTTACGCTACAGTCTACGTTGTTAGAAAGGATAAAGTATAAACTCTAAAATCCTCATTAGGCTTAAACAATAGGATAAGACTTCTTGAACACATCATTTTGGAGCCAAAATTGTAACTTTTTGTACAATGGTTGGTATATTTTCATTCATATTGTTTTAGCCTGCGTGTTGTTTTGGCATGTATGTTGTTTTTGCATGCCTGCTTCAAGCGACTTGTCGTCGTAGGGATGGTGACATGTTGCCATTTCGACTGGTCAACCTTCTCATTTTCATGTCGAAACAACTCCAAATATTTCCAAACTTCTTGGAGATGCTTAGATACATTAATGTATTACCTTAGACCTAAAAAAATTCAATTATAAATGCATACAACAAAAACTCAAATTTCACCATATTGTGAAAATTTTAAGTGCTTTACATCATATTGTGTAGAACACTTATACATTGTATTTAACCACATATTAGTCATTTGAGTTCATTAAGTGTAAAATGTGATTTTGGTTTAGGTTAGGTACTGATGTGTGAATGTTGTACTATTTGAAAGCTTAATTTGGATACTTTTTGTTGTTGTTTGACTTGTGGTCGTTTTTGTGATGTAACAATGTAGTTACTTTATTATATATTATGTTTAGAGTTCTATTTTGGTAACTATTTTTTTTTTTATGTTATGGTTGTTTAATATTATTTTATTTTTGAAAGAAAATGATATCATTACTTATGCATTAGCCTTATGAGTGAATACATAAGGGTAGCCTGGCCACATTGACAGTGCTAGTTTTGCCAAAGAATGGGCAACTCCATTAGTAATTCTAGGACATTGATAGAATAAGATATCATAAAAATTATTACAAACAAGAATAATATCACTAACAATGCAGCCTAAGTAGGAAAGCATCTTAGATTTCTCTTAATAGCATTAATAATGACTCCAAGACAATCGGATGCCACGAGTATATATGTGAAGATAACCAAAACTTCTAGCTACAAAGTTTCAAGCTATTCAAAATTTCCTGGCCTTTGCCACCTCAGGCCAAAATTTAGCCACTGCATTGTGATGACTGTCCATTACTATCATACAAAGACCCACATTATTCACCTCATTAATTATTTAGTGCTGCATCCGAATTTACCTTTAGGACACTTGCAGCACCTTCCAACCAATGGTTTCTATCAATTGTGCCTCTTGGAGAATCATCGTGAGACTCATCTCTGTGGCTCTCATTAGCCTGATGGAAACACTCCAAAGCCCAAGATGCGATCATCTCTTCTTGAAGCAAAAATTTTTAAAGTCATTGCATTCAACGTTATCAGGGACAGGGATTGTTACCACAATTGGACGACCGTATAGCGCATGATACACATCTTCAGGCCCTTTCAAGCAGCATGGACATAAAGGAGAAGATTCAACATACATGGAAGCTAGTTATGAGATACTTTCCACAAAAACATTTTTTACTTTTTGTGGGAGAGATAATGACCACATTTCCTTCCACCATCCCACAGGGCCTCTAGAAGGAGACGCTAGACCCAAACCAAGATCATGAACCGCTAGCCAATAACCACTACGAACCGTATAGAGACCCGAATCTTCATGGTGCCAGACAATAGTATCTTTAATTAGGATGCCCTGCTAGATACTCTTGTACCAATTACAATAGGACAAACAACATTATAGCCCCCAGAGTTGTCATTTATCCCATATGTTTTGTATTTGTATCCACTTGCCTAATTATTTACAAAATGAGTTATCATTTGTCCTATTTTAATGTTTGACTAGGGCCAAAAAAAAAAAAAAAAGATAATTTTCTCACTTTTGTTATTTTTAATAACTACAAATATATATATATGTATGTTAATTTTTAATTGCGTCATAAAACCACCAATACATTTTTATATTTTTTTTTTTTTTTTTAGCTATATATGATCATATATTTTATAAATTAATATATATATGTATATATATATATATATTAGGGAGTTTATATATAGAGAGCATTTCCATGTATGAGCATCAAAGAGAGGCGCACTTGTAGACTTTTTTGGTGTTTTTGGTTCGTAAACAGTTTTTTGTGTAATTTTTTATGATCATGTACATTGTAGTTATTTAGAGCATCCTACAAATTTTTGAAATTTTTTTAATAATTTACAATGCTGAAAACAAAGTTTAAACATGTTATTTTCCACAAGAATAAAAAAATTAGTCACGCGTGTAACAACTTGTTTGAACCTTGTTTTCGGTACTTTAAATTATTTAGAATTTTCTGAAAATTCGCAGGATGCTCTACCAAAAATTATTCACGGACGGAAACATGTAGGGTGCATCAGTGAGCCTATTTTTAATGCTCCTACCACATAATTTATATATATTAGTTGCCCATTTTTCCTTTTTCTTTTGCCCATTTTTTCTTTTTTTTTATCATATTTTTGTTTAGCAATATATATAAGCATAATTTATATTTTTCTTCTTATTTAATATATTCATATATTAGTGAGTTATTTTTTTAACTAATATATAAACTCATTGATATATATAAATATATATGTGCTTATATATTAATTTAGAAAAAAAATATAATATATGATTATAATATATTAGTTTATAAAATACATGCTCATACATATATAGCTAAGAAAAAATAAGAAAAATAAAAAGTTGGATGGATAATTTTTTAAGGGATATATAAATTAAAATATATATAGTTATTTTTTAATTATTAAAAAAAATCAAAAGTGAGAAAATTATCTTTTTTGGTGGTGGGCTAAAATGAAAATGGAGGAAATAATAACCTATTCTGTAAAGGGATATTTGCGGCGAAAATACCTAAGTTCATCACTTTATAACACTTAAATACCCAAGTCCTTTTTTTGTGGCTAAAATACCTAACGTCGCACTTTCTTGGCATCTGTAGGTACTTCGTCGTTAAGTGTCAGGTAAGCGCCTATGTGACAACTTCTAATTGAGCCACATTATTTATTATTTAATTTTTAATTAAGAAATTCATTTAAATATTTAAAATATAATAAAAAAAATTAAATACTAATTTTAATTAAATTAAAAAACCAAACATATATTAAACTACAATAACCAAATCATTAAAACTAATAAAAACAAATTAAATTTAAAATAGATCAAAATTTTTTAAAAAAATCTCTTCTTCTTCTCCTTGCGGCTGACTGGGAAGGTTGTCACGCGGCTCAGATGGGGAGGCGGCGATGGAATGGCCAGGACTGATGGGTCTTCGTGCGCCTCTTCGACATGGGGCTGAGATTGAGACTGACTAGTGGCCGTGGTTGGGCTCCAACGATTGAGGGAGGCTGGGCATCTCCCGATGCTTCATCTTCTGTTCAAGAGGGTGGATCTTCAAGGGTGGCTTCTAGGGCTGAGCATAAAATCCGAAAAACTGAAAAAACCGTGTACACCGACCTACCGAACACCGAAAAAACCAAAACCGTTTAAACTGAAAACCGAAAAAACCGCCGACGGTGCAAACCGCCATTGTTCGGTCGGTTTGGAAATTTTGGGTGAACCGACCAAAAAAACCAAAACCGACCGAACACAATAAAATAATAATATAATATTATATAATTATTAATTATTAAAATTTTTAATAAAAAAAAAAAACTTAAGGCACTTGTAAATGTAATTATGTTCTATATATTTATGTTTTTAAAACATACAAAAATGGATTCTAACAATCCAAAATTTTTAATTTTTTAACTAAAACTTTCAAAAAAAAAATAAAAAAAAATAATCAATTCGGTTTGGTCGGTTTAACCGACCAAACCGCGGTCCAAAACGGTCGGTTTTTTTTTAAACTGGTTTGGTTCGGTCGGTTTTCGGATTGCACCAATCCGAACCGAAAACCGAATTCTGGATTTTTTTGGGTGAAAAAACCGCCCAAACCGACCAATGCTCACCCCTAGTGGCTTCAGTGCGAAGCTTCGCGACAGAGGCATGGGTGCGAACTTGGCTTCTTCGAGATCTGGGGCTTCATCTTCGTGGACATCTAGGGCTTCGTCAAGACAGAGGCATGGATGGCTTCGCGACTAGGTTGCTTCGAAATTGTGGATTTCTTAATATTTGGGTAATGTTTGATTGATTTTGTAATGTTGTTTGTACAGATTTTGAGATTAGTTTTGATTGAATGTTTGAATATTTATATGGAATTGAATTGTTTGAGATCTGAGATCTGAATTGTTTGAATATTTGTATGGATTTTGAAATTTGTTTTGATTATGAGATTGGATTGAAATGTTAATTTTTTTATGATTTGGGAATACATGCATGCTTTGTAATTGTTCTTAAGTATGGGTTAGCTTGGATCTTGTAAATCTAGGTTTGTAAATCTGGGTTTTAGATCTTATCAGCTTGGGTTTGCAAATCTTGGATACAATGTCTTCTTTAGTTCTTGACTGTTTTAAATTTATTTTAATTTTGATAATGTTTTAATTTTAATTAGTTATTAATCAGATTCTTGTTTTTTTAATTAGATTTTTATTTTTAGGGATTTTAATTAATAATATTTAATTTTAATTTAATTAAAATATGAATTTTTAATCATTTTTAATTTTTTATTATATTTTTATTTAATTTAAAAATATATAAATGAATTTTTTAATTAAAAAATAAAAAAATATCTACTTAGACTAATCAGAAACCACCACGTAGGCGCTTACCTGGCACTTAACGACCAGGTACCTACGGATGCCAAGAAAGTGTGACGTTAGGTATTTTAGCCCAAAAAAAAAAAAAAACACTTGGGTATTTAAGTGTTATAAAGTGAAGAATTTAGGTATTTTCACCGCAAATATCCATTTTGTAAATAATGGGGCAAGTAGACACAAGTGCAAAACATAGGAGGTAAATGACAACTCTTAGCAAATGATGGGGCTAAAGAGTTATTTGTCCATTACTGTATTAGGATCGAATTTTGTAGCTAAGGATTTTTGTTAGGAACTATTTAATTATTATTTTTATCATTGTACAAGTCTACTAGGCATCCTTTTTGTTTTGTTTATATATATATATATATATATATATATATACTAAGTAGAAGCAATATGCTTTGCACGCTTATTTAGTTTTAAAGTTGTAAACAATGTCTATAATTTTAATAAAAATTGGTTCACTGTTTTAAATATATATATACATATATAATAGAATGAATTATAGTTCTATAGTATATATAAACATTTGTATCAATAATCTTTAGATGTAAAACGTTGACATATATATTTACATGCTTAAATGACATATATATAAAATATAATAATATTTTAAAAAAAATTAATAATAGAATAAGTCATAGTGTAGACAGTACTATACATGCATCAACTATTTTTAGTTTCTATATAATGTATCTCACAATGTCCTTTGGTGAATTTGATGAAGAAAAAAAACTCCAATCACTTGATAAAAAATAAATTATTACACAAATTTATAAGATAAAAAAATAATATGTATGTCTTTATTATTTTTAAATAAATATGATTTAATTATTTAATTTATCATAAAATATCTTAAAAATATCATATTTTAATTCTTTTTTTTTGTTTAAGTTTATGTTTGTTCTATTTTTTGAATTTAGCAGTGACAACAAAATATTATATATTATATGTTTAATATAATATTAAGTTTAACTAAATTTTATTTAAGTTATAAAATATATGGTTTTATTATTTTTAAATAATTATCATTGTAAAACATCTCAAAAATATCATATTTTAATTTGTTTAATTATTCATTTATTTAAGTTTAAGTCATGTTTATAATCTATCATTAAATATAAGAATATTCTGTTAAATATAAGAATATTCCATTAAATTTAATAAAAAAAATATAAAAAAACTATTAAAACCATGAATTTTTGTTATCTACACACTTATTATATAGAAGAGATATACTATTTAGTTTTCTAGGATTTTAGTTTGTAATTTCTTTAAAAACAAAAAACAAAAAAAGAAATCCAAGATTTTAATTCGGAGTTTTTGTTATTTTTTTATTAACATAGTTGTTTATTGTTTCTTTTAAAAGGCTTATTGTTTTAATTCAAGTTGGTTACTATTTAATTAGCATTAAGGAGTTTAATTGGAAATTTGGGGGAATTTTTAGTATTTTATTATTTTAGATTGATGAACTTATTATTTTGCATCGATAGTAACTTTATAGTAGTTTTATATTTTTGTTTTAATAGTGATTTTATACATTATGGTTTTATGGTGTTATGTTTATATTTGATACGATTTAGTAACCGATTTATCATATTGCTTATTGTATATTCCACTACTAGTCTACTGGTCAACATTTTCGTATTTTTATTGTGTTTATATATTTGTTTAGACTATCTTATTGGTATTCTAAAATTTTAATTTTAGATTTTTGTTGTGCATTATATATATAGTTGTATGGCATGATAATTTGGTAACTATTTTTATTATTTCTTTTGTGGCTATAATTTTATTTTATATATTTTTCAAAAATCGATAGAAGAATTTGTTATGGGCTATATTGATGCAAGATTTCGTTAATCATAGAATTTTCTTGAATAGTAATATATTGCATTTGGAAGTATCCAAAATGATGAACAGCAAAAGAATATGTAGTGGTTCAACCTTAAAAAGATGACCTATGACTTTGCATTTTTTATTAACAGGGCTTTTAGAATAGATTATTGTTGCAGCATTTTGCATGCAAAAAAGTGTCATCTTCCTGCGTACCCCTTTTATAGAAGAGTTTACAACTATCATCCTTCCATTTTGAGTAGTTACTCATTTTTTACCAAAATGAAACTAAAATACATATTTAATTGGTGTCCTAATTTAGTGGAGTTCGCCTAAACTTGCATTTCGTGTACTAACAAAAATTAAATAGCTAATAGTTGACTGTCAAATTCGCCTTCAAATTATTTATACAATTATTTCTCTTGATATGTGATCTCTTGAGGATTCTGCTCGAGCACTGCTGGCGACCATCATGCATTGAGCATACTCCTTATACACGTTTTGGCTGCAAGCACTTTGTTTGAATTTTGACTCTTGCGATCGATTGCATATGCACTTGAGCAAGATTTTTTTTTTTTGATATTGGGAGACGATGGATTCAAACTTGGAACCTTCTCTTTCTGAATAGAAGTATATTACCACTAGATTATGTTTATTAGTGGTGTCCATCCTTTGGTTGAATCATGCTTGTTTCCCTCTTGCACGTAATCTTGGATAAACTACTTGTCATTGCCAAAACTTTTGTTATTAATTAAATTTGTATCCTATTAATTAAAAAAATCTCTCGATTATTGGGATCTATTACTTTTATTTCTGGGTATATAATGTGATGTATATATATATGTAATTTTTTATTATTATTAGGGAATTTGCACGTTTAATACCCCGTGTTTTGATAAAGTATTATTTGGTACTCTCCACTAGTAATATTATTCACTTGGTTCCCTCAGTTTTGAAAATCGGTTAAAAATGATACTTTCCACTCAAATTCGGTCAACATATTTTTCATACACTACACCAAATACCCATTTCCATAACACATGAATATAATACTAATAAAAAAGTATTATGCTAGAGTGGGCACTTTATGAAAAAAGGGCGGTAATAATAAAACCATCCCGCCACTTAGCTTTTTTTTTCATTTCATTTGGGGCCAATTCATTTCCTTCAATTCCTTCTCCTTTTTCCTCATCATTCTCTCTCCTCTCTCTCAGATCTCTTTCTCCCACCAGACCTCTCTCCTTCACTCTTTCTCTCTCACCTTTGTCTTTGTGGAGATCGACCACTACCTTTCCCTACACGTGCCGGCTAGGGATCTTCAGAGCCCGTCGAAGCTTCGACCACGCGGGCCCAAGCCCTCACACGACACCAGAGGCGAACGACGTCACCGGAGGCCAGCTCTTCTCCTCTTCCCTGTGTGCGGCCAAGCTTTCTTCTTCCTTGCGTGAGACACTTGATTTTTCTCAAGTTAGGTCAAAACAGGATGCTGCGCTTCTAGAAGATGCTAGACAAGCTACCAAGTCAGGAGAAAAGATGAACAGAGAATAGGTATAACACACATAATGATATCATCATATATGGTTTTAGTTTCCAACTTTCTTTGATTCTGTGTTTGGTCCTTTTGACATTTTTTTTTTTCTTGACAAAGTTGGTTTGTCTTGTTTTGTTTTGTTTTAGTATGGAGCTCTCAGAAGGAAAATTGGATTCCAGTGTGGCGGACCTCGAGAGAGAAGCTTACCCTATTTTGGACGAACTGGGTAGAAATAGAGGATGCTAACATCTATTCTCTTGACAGATTAGTGGGCAGTTAAAATCCTTGCAAATTGTTGCAAGCTTGACGGCAGAAAGAAATGGTGAAATTAGAAAAGCTGCTTTGAATACTCTTGCCACTGGATATAAGATTCTTGGTATGTCATGATTTCAAGATTTTAAAGTATTTTCTAACTTGTTTAAGATTTTGAATTTTTATTTATTGTTCCTTTGAGACATCCCATTTTCTTTCCGCCTGTTTTGTGGGGCTAAGTTTTCTTAGTTTGTAATTTATTTTGTAAGTTGTGTTGTATTAGTTGTTGTTTACAGTGAATGCAATTATATTTTATCTGTTTAATTTTAATATTTTATTGTTAACTGTTAATGACCTTTTTTTCCCCATTAGGTGAGGATATATGGAGGTATGTTGGGAAGCTAACAGATGCTCGGAAAAGCATGCTGGATGATAGGTTTAAATGGAAGGTTAGTATATATTTGAGCTTAGAATTTAAAGTAAGGTAAACTTTTAAATTTTTTTTGGGATTAAATGATCTGTTTCTATTATCCATTCCATCCTTCTAATGATATTGCATCTTTTAGGTTCGAGAGATGGAAAAATGGAAGGAAGGGAAGCCTGGCGAAGCCAGAGCTACTTTGAGACGTTCTGTGAGGGAAATTGGGTATGTTTTTTAGCTTGTATTTTTTATCTTTAGTAGTGTCTCTATTACTTTTATTATTTCTAATGATGATTATCAACATTTTAATAAAGTATAATATTTTCTTTTCTGTCAATTTTTTGTGTAGTTTTCTGTTTCTTTCTCAACTGTCTTTTCTTTGAATTGTTTGTCTCATTGTAAAGCTTTCTCAATCTTGTTTCTTTTGGTACTTGTGCATATCAAATAAAAAAACATGCTAATTGCTGACGCGTTTAAAAGGTCTCTTTATAGTTAGTTGTGACATAAACAGAGGTCACGTTGGTGCTTCTTCATTCCTGCTGTTGGGCTGCACTTATTTGGTTTTCAAATTGTTGCATTGCATTGCATTGCGTCCAATATTTTTGAACTTGTTTGAGGACATTTCCTTTATTTTTATAGCTAAAAAAATTCGTCACCAGGATCTAGAGAGTCCTTTTGATACAAGCCTATTAGACTACTAACTTTGAACTTTTATTTATTTTGATTTATTGTAGATTGGATGTAGCAGAGCAAGGTGGAGAGGTTACACGATCTGTCTCTGGCCCAGTACTTCCAAGGTATTAGAGGCTCCGCATAGTGATCATTTAATTGTTTGTTTTTAATTTTTTAACAAGTGATACAAATTTTACTCGAACATTTCCATCACATTTGTTGGCTTCATTGCTAATTTTCTTTTATTCTATGATGTTGGTATCAGGAAAAACTATGGGAATGCTGACATACATGTGGAGAGACAACTTATGCCCCGTGTTCTTGCTGGTACCAATGGCCCCACTGATTGGAATGAAGCTTTGGATATTATTTCTTTTGGTTCTCCTGAGCAGGTGCTTGTGGTTTATATGTACTTTTATATTAGAAGAAATATTAGTTATGAGAAAACTCTAGCTTGTCTCTTACAGTTAATAAGCCTTGTGTTTTGTAAGGGTAAGCTTTAGGTTTTTATTTTTGATTTATCGTAAAGCCAATGGGAGAATTTTCAGTTATTACGTGGAAAAACTAAGTGATAAGTAAATATAATATATGTATGTATAAAAAAAAAAGAGTATGGTTAGCGGGTCTTGTGGCTAATTGCTAAGGCTATTAGAAATTATTCTGGTTAAAAAAGAGTAATTCTTACATTTTGGTCTGATTTAATAATTCAAATGTCTGGCCTCATTGCTATACATTTTATTTGTTATGAAAGCTTTCGTTTGTGTTTGTAGGGTAGAGCAACTTTGTTTATTGTTTATTGTTCCTTTTTCTCTTTTTCTCTTTTTCTCTTCTTCTTTGTTATTTTTATTTTTCCAAAATTAAAAAAGTTTTAATATTTGTGTGCCTTTTTGCAGTCTGTTGAAGGAATGAAAGTCGTGTGTCATGAGCTGACACAAGCCACTAATGATCCAGAAGGCAGTGCAATGGATGAACTTATTAAAGATGCAGACAGACTTGTTTCATGCCTTGCAAACAAGGTAGTGCTTTACTCTGTCCTTCCCTGTACTTTAGTTTTTGTTTCTGGGTTTTTTTTTTTTTTTGGCATTATTTAGGCTTTGATTATGAACTTTTTCCCATAAAATAGGTTTCCAAGACCTTTGATTTCAGCTTGACAGGAGCATCATCTAGATCTTGTAAATATGTTCTCAACACCCTCATGCAGGTAAGTTTGGTTTATGTTGTTGTTGAATGTCTTAATGCTAACACTGTACTCTATTTTTCCATTTTTTTATATACCTTACTATAAACCTAACTAGTTGATGTAAAATTCTAATTGATTTTTAGACATTTCAAAACAAGAGACTGGCTTATGCTGTCAAGGAAAGCACTCTTGATAGTCTAATTACTGTGCTCCTTCTATGGTTGTTGGATGAGAGAGTTCCACATATGGATGATGGCAGCCAGCTTTTAAAAGCTTTGAATGTTCTGATGCTAAAGATTCTGGTTA
The DNA here is from genome assembly GCF_963169125.1 of Humulus lupulus. Classification (NCBI taxonomy): domain Eukaryota; kingdom Viridiplantae; phylum Streptophyta; class Magnoliopsida; order Rosales; family Cannabaceae; genus Humulus; species Humulus lupulus. Next base: position 203,122,044 of record NC_084802.1, read on the forward strand.
AGACTTGCCATTTCATTTCTTCCCTCTTCTTTTTTTCATTTATTCTTATCCTGACTCGCATGTCTTATTTTAGTCTAATTTGTTATTCAACTTTACAGGATAATGCAGATCAAACTTCATCCTTTGTTGTTCTCATCAATCTCTTACGTCCATTAGATCCTTCAAGGTGGCCCTCACCTGCATCAAATGAGACATTTGCTGTCAGAAATCAGAAGTTCTCTGATCTGGTTGTTAAATGTTTGATAAAACTTACAAAGGTAACTTCTTGTTTTAGCTATTTTGTTTACCTTTTTTCTAAAGTTTTTTTTTTTGTTATCTTCTGTTTCAATGGGTAATCTGACATATTTTACAACTTGGCTTGCCTGCTTCTCATAGGTTCTTCAAAGCACTATTTATGAAGTCGACCTTGACCGCATCCTTCAAAGCATCCATTTGTATCTGCAAGACTTGGGGATGGAAGAAATTAGAAGACGGTATGCTTTTTTCTTTTATTTTATTTGGAATAACATGCAATATACTACTATGACTGATAGTTACAATTGTGATTGCATAATAATTGGTTTCTTCTCTCTTGCAATGTATAAAAACTATTCAGTGCTGGTGCTGATGACAAGCCATTGCGCATGGTGAAACTGTTCTACATGAACTAGTGAAGCTTCGAGGAGCTGCTATTAAAGGTCACCTTTCAATGGTTCCTATTGATATGAAGCCTCAACCAATAATTCTTGCTTACATTGATCTTAATCTAGAGGTAGAAGTCAACCTAAACTATTCACTTTCTGCTTTTTGATCATTTTGTTTTAGTTCTTTTTTCCTGACCTCGAAGTAATCTGTGTGGATGCCAGTGTGTTTTTCTTTCTATCACTATCTAAATGTTCATACTTGCATTTTTTTCATTTATATGAACACACATAGAGTTATACACCTTTCATCTTCAGACGAGCTTTCAGTCAACGATGATTTTTCTGCCCACCCTCTTTCTACCCCAAGCAATTTGATACATTTTGTGATGGCCATGACCATTGGTTAAAATATTCTAAGAACTAGCTTGAAGTGTTTCACATTTGATCTCACATTTTCTTTTTCACTCAGCTTGGTTGTATTTGTACTTTGTTTGTTTGTTTCTTTATTGCTTACTCTTTCTTTGGTAAAAACTCTAGGCACTGTTGCTTTCAAAATTTGTTCCTCTGACTTCAGTCCTATAAAATTATACAGAATTCATTTGTGTGCTTCTTCATTTTCATATTCACTACCAAAAGAAGGCTTTATTTGCATCCAATAGCCATGCACCATTTATTTGAAACTATTTTACTAAATTTTATTATCTCTACGAATCAGTTGGGCGTTGTAAGCACCCAAAGCATACTAGAGGACAAAATTTGTAATTAACTTCCTTTTGTAGGCACAATTTGCTCTTTTATTTATTATTATTATACAAATGTCATAGTGATGAAATACTTCATATTTTGTTAATATATTTAAAAGCAATCATAGCCAATTAAAACAGGTTACCATTTAGTGTCTAATTTTTTTTAGCATGAATAATTTAATTTTGTGTGGTATTTTGCAGAAAGCTATAAAAACTGTCCAACCTGCTACTAGAAGAGAAGGGTTTTATGCCATTCCTAATGTAAAATTGGAAGATGTAGGTGGACTTGATCTTATAAGGAAGGAACTTGATCGATTCATAATTAGGCATTTCAAATACCACGAGAAATTTAAGGTAATTTTGTTATGAAATTTATTTATGATAGCCATTCTACTGTAAATAAGAGTTAGAGTTGAGGTAACATTGTAAAAGTTAGCTTAGCTTTGTTTGAGTTCTTTTCTAAGTTTCTTGTAGTAAATTCTTATGCATAAACCTCATGTTAGTGCTGTTTATACTTTCATCTTGATTCTTGAATTTTTGACATTTGTACTCGTTGCTTGTTTCATTTAGTTTGCAACATGAATTGCCTAACATTAAGTTTTCTTCATTGTTCCTGAGTGTTATCCTAGTTTCTTCTTTGAAAAATTGTTGTCTGGAAATGAATTTAGATGGTGAACCATAAATGATTGCATTGATCTAGTTTGTTAGTCCTGTACTCCTATCATTTAAGGGCTAAGGTTATGGTTGGAATAGTAGCCTGTTGCTGACTCTTGAGCCAGTATTTCTTAATGGAAATTAACAAACAAGTGCGAAAATGATTGCAAATTTTTTTAAATAATTTTTTTCTCTTTCTTGCTTGGTTTATTTTCAATATTATCGAAAAGTTCATGTAGTCTTTTGACTTTAAAAGTCTAATTGTGATGGTGTCTTTTAATACTACAGTGCCCAAATTTGAATTTCAGGTCCTTCTTGTTAATAAATTTACCCTGTATCTTTTAGTAATAGGGTGTTTCTTTGTGTAATAGGGTGTAAGGAAATGAAGCATTGTTTGATTATTTCTTATTTAGATCTGAACAATTTTTTGGTGGAGTTTTGATGGCTTATTGTGAATTCTGGTATGATTTTTTTTTAATAGAGGTTTGGAACGAATTTAGATACAAGAATTTTGTTGTTGGTTTATCTAATCTGATATTTGCATTTGTGCTACTCTCCAGTGTGTTTGTGACTGGGATGATCATGAAAATAAGTTTATTGAAGTTGAAGGAATTCTGAGAAGACAGATAAAGGTAAAGTGTTGTTTAATTTGATGCTAATTACCACTTTACCAATCAGGTTCCACTCTAAATCACTCAATCTTTGCTATTAGATGTCCCTTATTCCTAGTGTGCAACCTTTCCATGCAATAGCCTATCCAATTGATCCAATGCTTGCATTGGAGATAAGGTAAGTATTCTATTGCCTATATATTGCATTAGTCTGTTCTCTTTATTTACTGTCTTTTTGGTCTTGTAGTCGTAAATATGCTGCACACTGCTCTGTCATTGCATCTCGTTTTTCTCTTCCTTTCTTCAATTATCCAGCAGCCTTGCCCATAAAGAGCGAAGGTGGCAGTAAAAGGCTAAGGGTCGGGTAAGTTTGAGATATATATTCTCTCTTCCTTTGTATGTACATACTGCCTATGCCTGTTTTCATTCGTTGTTAGGCAATTCATGTTGCAAACTAAATGAAACAAGCAACGAATATTTCTACTCTCTGTTGTGTTGGCTTAAAAATACTTGTCTGAGTGTTCAAAGCAAATTATATATTACCTTTATCTTTATTTTTTCCATAGTATAATTCATGTCTTACATGTGTATATATATAGATAAGTATTAAAACAGATTGTCATGAAATGATCAAATAAAACACAAAAGAAACAATTTAAATCATATTTTTTAATATGAAAACATAATTGATAGAGACTCTTGTAAGTAATCTTTGTAGAGTATCTTGTAACCACTTTAACATCATTTATGATTTTAGCAACTATAGAATGAAATCTTGTGATAGTGACTACTTTGAGGTTATGCTGGTTTGTTGTGGACTCTGAGGTATTAAATAGTTTGTTTCTTTTCAAATTCTCTCCATCTCCACCTTTCTTTTGTGAGCTCATACGTTTCTATATTTTTGCATCTAAAGGAGTTTGCAAGAACTCTCTTTTGTGTTACTGCTACCAGATTCAGAGGATGCAATTTCATCTAGTTCTTCCTCTTTAAATGAGGTGCACATTTGGATTTTTATCCTGATAGATTTTGTTGTTACAAATCTTAAGATTGACTGCTTTATATTAACTTCATTGTTATATTAACTGGTTTGTTTACATGCAGGAGTCTTCCATTTTAAATGAGCACATGGTTGTGCTGTTGCCTGGAGTTGTTTATGCTCTTTCTGTTGGTTATAAGGTATTTAGTGATCTATCTTAGTACTAGCAGGCTATAAATTTATACATCATAATGACATAATATGCATACACACTTTAAAATCTTGCAAGCCTACTGGTACACATTATGCATAATTCAAAATCTCAGATATGTATAACTTCCTTGTTGTTGTATAGTATGCAAGTAATGATCAAGAGGACAAGTATTCCTTTGTTATGTTTGTAAGTTTGTATCATGTATCATGTATTAGGGTCTTAGTTTTGAAGGTCAGTATAGGCTGGTTATTTATTTAGAATATTTGAAAATGTCTAATTTTAAAATCCCTAACCACTTTTTGTGATTTAAATATTCCTTTCAGACTCTGTTTAGGGACTTGTCTTGAGGTATCATTGATTTTCAATTTTTGTTTTCACTTTTCACCCATGTTTGGATCTAATAAAACCTTGTACTTTTTCTTATTCACGTGTTATTTGATTGAACTGAAACTTGGTTGTGCATTTTGTTTTTATTGATGGGTTAGCTGACCTATGTTTAAAGCTTTGGCCATCAACATAACATGGTGGTATTACTTGTTCTGGTTCATCAACTTGGCTAATGGCATATCCACTAATTAAATATCTATGAGCTGAGTACTCAAGTCTCAGAGCATCTTATTAATTTAAGTATTACTAGTAAATAGTTGTTTAAATATGATTTCAATTTGGCTGGTGCCTTGTTACTTAATGAAATTCTTTGATGATATTTCTTATGAAGAGTCTAAACATGTGCTCTAACTATCTTTGATAGACAATGCTCTGTTGAGGTTAGTTTTCTTCATTCAAGTTTTGTCTAGTGCAACTTAAGCAGTTTATTCATTTTAGGCTTGTTGTTCAGAAACTTTAACCCAAGGATCCTGCACTAGCAATTAAAATCATTGAAGAGAAACCATTCGTTTGAGCAGCTTTTATTTACACTTTAATTGTAAACATGTTTAATTTATTAAGTATGTTTGACAGTGGTTATTGTAATCCTAGTGATGACTAAGTGATTATAATGCATTTATATAGTAAATACAAGAGGTGCACAAGAAATCAAGGTAATCCTAGTGATGACTAAGCTTCGACTCTGCTGTATGAACTTACTTATGTCAATATGATCTTCTGCTTTAGTGGCAGCTGTGATTATGGCAGTGAAAACATTTGATAACTATTGAATTTAAATTGGATTTTTTTTGTTGATAATAGATACTTGTGACAGACTTTGAATTCTTTAGTTTGGACTATTAGGAACTGGTGTAGTGCTATGAATGTATGGCATGCCCTTATTGTTGAGACAAGCAATGCTTCTGATCTCCATGGATATACTGTTAGGGCTTTATACAGGGCATTCTAACATCATCTGAACAGGTGGGCTTTTTATTTCCCTTGTGCACACTATAAATGATTAATGGAAAGATTGTAGTACTTTTATTAATACAAATTTTATCTATTAAGTGTTAGCTGCTAGATCTGTTATGGTTTTCTATGAATCTGTTAGTCTTACTCTAATTTTTAGCTCATTATAAGTGATGTATTCTCTTTTTCTATTTAATACTTCTATATATTTCAATAAAGTTCAGTTCATTCATTCTCTATCCTCTCTGATATTCTCATTCACTTTCATTTCTGAATTTAACTGTTTGTTTTGTGGAAAATTCATATGCTTAGATTTTTCTTTCTTAATAGGCTGATATGACCATGTTAGAAGACGAACTACCAACAAAAAGATGACTTTCATCAGCCCTTGTCAAGGTATAAAGAAGAAAGTCTTCTCTTGTGCTTTAGAATTATGCTGCTGAATGTTTCTTTCATTTTCATTAAGTTTTAGGTATTGATAGAGTACTCTGTTTGGCAGTGGAATTTTCTTTTCGTTCATCTCTTAGCTTATTGTTTTAAGTTGCATGTTTTGTTGCTTCAGTCATTGTTTTGCATGGTAGTACATCTTGCTATACCCTGCTGTTTCATCAAGTTTTGGAGTTATTACAAATTTAATTTAAACTTTATATGCTTACAGGTGGAAACTAGCTTAAGTCTTATGTTCTTAATAATAAAAGGACTTTTTTTTTACAATGTGCAGGTGTATTGAGATGATTTCTTTGGAGCAATTCTTGACAATATTTGTAGTTGAGGCCTTTAGAATGGAAGAATGTATTTCACTAATTTTTGTATACATTTCTTGTTTTGTATTTAGTGATAAAGGAATCTGAATTGGGCATAAATTATGTTGTAATATGATTTCTTAAGCCTAGACTAGTAGACTAAATATTGTAATTACATTTGAGTAATTAATAAAAATCTATTTATGTTACCTTATTTGGCTTCAACTTTCATATTTGTTTTCCTAGTTTTGTGTAAGTAAAAAAAGATTATGTTTCTCTAAGCTAATATAACACATGTATTATACTAAAGTGTAGTATAACACAAAAAATGTGTTATACTAAAGTGTAGTATAACACAAAAAAAGTGTTATACTAAAGTGTAGTATAACACAAATTTATAAGTATTGAAATGTGTTATATAATCGACTATAAATAACATAATTAAACACTTATCTATTTATTAAAATAACACAGAAATTCTGTTATCATTGACAGTATAATAACACATCTGTATAACAATGATAAAGTGTTATGTAAAAGTACCTTGACCTACGATAACATAGTCGGTCTTAACACATCAAAAAGTGTTATGGTATATTTTGATAACACATTTTCGGTGTTATTAAAAGCATTTTTTCTTGTAGTGATAATGACCAAATTACCCTCAATTTTAATGAATTTGTTGATTTTAATTATTTTTTTCTTATTTATAAATATATTTAATTAATAAAAAATACAAAAAACATAATTAGATTTAACAAAAAAAAATTTAAAAATATATATTACACCAAATTTAACAACATAACTTCATCTTCTTTCTCTTTCTTCAAATTGAAAATCAAAATACTCTATCTCAAATCTCTCGCTCTCGTCAACCTTCAACCCAACAAAAAATCCAAAATCAAACGATACTGATTCAAAACATAAATAAAATATAAAATCTAATTAAAATTTATTCATTAGAGATATTAACATAAATCCATTAAAAAAATTCTTTAATGATATAAACACAAATTTGAACATATAAATACATATTTGAATAAAAAAAACACCATCTACCATGAATTTTTCAACAAAGTTTGTGCAAAACAAATTCATATTTCAAAACACACAAATTTAAGAATAAGAAAAAATCAAATCAACTCAGGTTTTTGTTTGAGAACTTGCTTTCATTCAAGTTGTCCCAAATCCATAAATAACTCATTTCAAGCAAACCCATAAAGATCTCATTGAAGTTGTCATAAACCCAGAAAAACATCAAGCAGTGAGTCCAAGTCGTCCCAATCTCCATCTACCATCATCTGCATCTTCCATAGTCGTCCACCATCAGAGCAAGAGCATTTGGATTTGTCACTCGTGTCAGTCCGATCCTCTATTTCAAGAATTTGAAAGAAAAAAAATGGTAAAACCAGAAACTTCATTAGAAAGCGAAATCAAGATCCTCACACTCAATATCACCTCATACCGTTAGAGAGCTCAGACCCTCTACCTCGACAACCACCATTATCGCCTTCATTCTCGCTCATCTACCAATGTTGAAGCCTTCGTCATCCAGATCTGAAGGTGTTGTCCTTGAAGCCTCCATCCTCCATATCTGAATCATCGCCATTGAAGCCTCTGTCTTCGTCCTAGATCTAAAGCCACCAATCTTGAGTTGTTGAGTTTGGGGAAGAAGAACACAGATGAAGGAGGGAAAGAGAAAGTCGGGCTGGGGGAAGAAACGAGGAGTGAAAGGATTTATTTTTGGGTAACTCCATAAATTGACCCTTATAACCTTACTATGTCTAAGACTATGCCAACATTTTTGTTTCTCCACAATATAACATTATGTGTAACGCCCTACTACCTTAGAGCCGTTACTAAGTGAATTTAAAATGTGCAATTAACTTGCTAAACGAGGTTTTTAGAACAAAAAGTGTGATTAAACAAAAAGTCAAGGCTGTAATCTTTAAAAGTACTCTATTTCATTAAAAGTTCAAGAGTTTAACATATGGGATCCCAAAACGAGGTTTGTAAAATATTTACAATTCAAAATAGATTTATAGATGACTAATTATCAAAAACATAGTTTAATACATCCATTTCACAAAATGCCCCCAACCAAAGCAGTCGGGCAGGCCAAACATGTACGCGCCACCCCCACGCTCTCCGTACTCATGGCTGGTTGACTTTCTCTTTGCCCTTACCTGCAACACAGAGCACCCGTGAGCCGAAGCCCAGCAAGAAAACTCATACAGCACATAACATATGCATATCACACAATCACTATAGCAGATAACTCACAATTAATCAGACAATCCATAAGATTTAAACACATACATGGCCATGCCGTCCCAGAAGCGTTACCAAAGCCTGGGTTCTCGATCCACGCCGTAAGGATATCCCATGTATCCTTTGGGGTCTCACCCTAATCACAAGCACTCCATGTGCTAAGTGATATTCCCGGCCCCACTGCCATTCTCGGCCTTCGCCGTTCTTGGCTCCTTTGCCGTTCATTTTGCTATAACCACTTATAGCATTCTCAAACAACAATCAAACATATAATAATTCATTTAAAGCTACATCCTAGCAATAATAAAATCTAGGGCCATGCCCTACAACAACACTATGGGCCCATGCCCTGCTCTACGGGTGTTACAGTTTTCTTACCTGTATCCCAAGCTTTCCGATGCACCAAGGTCACAAGCACAGTCCTCTATCACGAGCCTCTCCAAAATCCTAGTCATAACACATATAAAACACTTTTAATACTAACCAATCCCAAAACCACTTCCCGGGACCAATCCCGTACTCTTGGGACCTCTAATTCCCTAAAACAATGTATTGGAACCATCCCCCGAGCCCCCGGGAAAAAGCCCTAAAAATGCAATATTTGGCTGTCAAAAATAGCCTAGGGCCGCGGCACTCCCATCAAGGGTCACGGCGCCCAAAACCCCCCTCCTGATCCTGATGCATGCCTGCGCCGCGGCACCCCTACACGAACCCAGATTTCTGGGTTTTCCCCTACATTTTTCTCGAGCCAAAACAACTCCAATTCAACCTAAACAAGTACCTAAGCCCCAAAATCAATTTAAAACCCCAAATGAACCCTTTAACAACCTATAAAAATCATAAGCAAGCTTAATTACACAATCACACCCAAAATCCTCACTTGAGTTTCAGATTTCAGAAATTCAAACCATGACTTCTAAGACCTAAACCAGAGCTTGAAAAGTATAAACCATGCCTCTAACATTTCAAACCAAACCAGATACGAAATTCAAACATGATAAAACTCTTACCTCAGTCAAGAACCCAGCTTGAATTCTCCTCAATCCTAGCTTCAAGTCACCTTCCTTTTGATTATCCCAACTCTGAATTCCATACAAAACCAGCCATAACTCTCTTTCAATTTCATGCTTATTCTCTAAAAACCAGACTTGAAACTTAAACAAAACAGAGACAAATCCTTACCTCTGAATAATCTTGGCTTATGTTCAACTTAGTTGCCTTAAACTACCTTGATTCTCCTCCTAGGTCTCCCAACTTCAGCCTTCTCTTCTTCCCTTTTCTTCTGGCTTTTTCCTCAAATTTCAGCATAAACCCAATTGCCCAAGTGAAATAACGTGAATGATCTTTCCCTTAGCTGAAGTAATCTAAATCCCTGCCAAAAGAACACTTTTCCCTTCCATAAGAATTCTTTCCTAACTAAACCTCAAGGGCACCTTTGTCCTTTCACCTATATTACAATTCTACCATTTTCCCATCTAAACTTGTTACTCTCAACAGCTACTAGTGGTTACTCAAGTTACTCCATCATCAATAACCATTATCCACTAATTCTCAAATTTACAAAATTCCCAAAGTACCCCTAGGCTCCTCCCGAGCCGGGTATAAAATCCCGTTGTGACTTTTAAACTAATTAGCTCCCTAGGACCGTCTCAGCACGTGCATCACATTAATATCACCACACTCACGTGGTACAAATCACATAATACAATTATCACATTTATGCCCTCAACGGGCTAAAATTACCAATTTACCCCTAACATACAAACGAGGCCCACATGCATATTTATACCACCTAAACATGCATTCTAATCACATATTCATTCAAATTCATATATTATCATGTTAATTCATTTATTGCCCTCCGGGCACGTTAATCAAGGTCTTAAACCTTATTAGCAACTTGGGGTGTTACATTATGTGACTAAAACACTCTTATTACTCATTAATAACCTAACCCATCTTATTCTTCTTCACCAGCCGCCACACACTCTCCCCTTCTTCTTCCTTCTTACTCATTACTCTTCACCTTCTTCTTCATTGAAATGAAGTTGTCACATATTTCTCCTTCTTCTTCTTCTTCATTAGAATGGAGCTGCTGCCCACCCATACTCATCCCATTCTTCTTCATTGAAATGGAGCTACCACTCCTTTACTATTCACATTCTTTTTCATTGAAATGGAGGTGCCACACCCTTATCTTTTCAGTGATCACACCAATCGCGACATGCCCTGTCGTCTTGCCATGCCGGAGTCACGCATCTCCATCTCGCCTACCCCCAAGTCGTGGCCTATTCTCCGCCTCGCCCCGCCCCAATTGCGATCTCTTCTCCGTTTTGCACCAACGTCAAAAAATGCCTCACCATCCTTGCTGAACCACAAAGTCCATTTCAGTTGCACCATCAACACCAACCAGCTAGATACCAACTTCTCACCAAGGATCAAATTAGATTATTTTTCTTCTATTTTTCTTGTACATAGTTAGGTTATATTAGAGAAAATAGATTCATAATATTTTGTGAAAATGTGCTTGAGATTTGATGTTACATGGTGAACTTAATTGATTGTGAATATTGAAATTTAATGGTTACCTTCTAAATTTTTTCCAACCTTTTTAGAAGGTCCAAATTTTTGGTAGAACATGTATAAATCATCAGTGAATCACGAGTGAACCATGTGTAAAAAATATGTGTGAATCATGTGTGAACCATGAGTGCACTATGTGTGAAATACATGTAAACCATGATGGAACTATGTGTGAAACATGTGTGAAACATGTGTGAAATACGTGTGAACATGTGTAAAAAAATATGTGTGAATCATGTGTGACCCATGAGTGAATCGTGTGTGAATCATGAGTGAACCATGTGGGAAAAATATGTACGAATCATGTGTGAGTGAACCATCTGTGAACTATGAGATGTATGAAACACGTGTGAACTATGTGTGAATCATGAATGAGTCATGTGTGAAAGACGTGTGAATCATGTTAGAAAGTTGATGTTCACACATGTTCTAAATTTACCTGATCTTACTTGGAGAAAATATTAATGTTTTTAAGGGTATTTCAGTCTTTTACTATGTGTATAAGGTTATTTATGTGAAAAACAATAATAGAGGGTTAGGGTTAGCATTAGTAAAGTTAGCGAGGATAATTAGTGGAGTTTCCCTTTATTTTTAACTTTTTTATATTTATGTTTATTATTGTATTTTATTAAAATATGTCTTAAATATTTTAAAATTAATTTAAAATACAAATAATTAGAAGCTGGCATGTGGCATGATGTTTTAAAATTTAGAGGGCATTTTGATCTTATTGAAAAATTTGTTGACCAAATTTGAGCTCAAGGTAATATTTTATATCAATGTTGTACATTGGGTACTAGATGAGTATTATTCGTGATAGAAGATACCAAAACTCAAATTTGCAAAAACACAGTGTACCAAATGAGTACCTACCCTTACTATTATTAGGCTTAATAGGATTCCCCCCAAAACTATTACCAATCCAAAGCATCTCCCTGAATTTTTCAGCCTGTTAAAAATTCTCCTTGAACATTTTACGTTACTGAAACGTATGACTTCTGTCCAATTTCGCTAGCAGAATGGTGAAGTTGCAATTTGAGCATCGATGCCTGTTAAAAATTCTCCTTGAACATTTCACGTTACTGAAACGTATGACTTCTGTCCAATTTCGCTAGCAGAATGGTGAAGTGGCAATTTGAGCATCGATGTGGCATTGCCCCTGAACTATTACCATTACCAAAACGTACCCCCCAAATTTTAAAATTTTAAAATTAAACAAATTTTGAATATTAAAAAAAATTGCGACATTATTACCTATGCATTTTGGTTTGTTGCACTTAAATGCTTATGTATAATTTTTTGATACAAAAATACCTATTGTTACTGTTGTGGTGCGAACGTTGGTCTCTGAGTTGTTAAGTGTGTAAATGGTGACATGTGGCAGCAACTGATTGGGTTAATCTACCCGATTGGGTTAAAGATTAATAAATATTAAATAAATTTAAAAATTATTTTTATATCTCCAAAAATTAATAAAATTTCATAATATGTAATTAAAGTTATTTTAAAAATTGAAAAAAATAATAATTTTTTAATATGTTAATAAAAAAAAACAATTAAAAGTTAAAATAAAGAAATTAAGAATACACGATCTCCACCCTTCTTACTCTTGTAGTGCAGACGTTGGTCCTGAGTTGTTAAGTGTGCAAATGGTGACATGTGGCAGCAACCAATTGGGTTAATCTACCCGACTGGGTTAAAGATTAATAAATATTAAATAAATTTAAAAATTATTTTTATATCTCCAAAAATTAATAAAATTTCATAATATGTAATTAAAGTTATTTAAAAATTTGAATTTTTTTTTTTGAATATGTTAGTAAAAAAAATTAAAAGTTAAAACAAAGAAATTAAGAATACACAATCTCCACCCCTCTAAACCCAGAAAACACGATATCCCCTGAAGAGCATCAAGTGACAATATCCCATCCAAACCAAGATATTCCATTTAAACCCATAGGAGACAATACCAACAGAACCTGTAATGTCTTCGAATGGAAGGTTAGGGCATCTTTTGCATCATTGTTTATACACAATCAATCACCTAGATGCAACAAAAGAAAAAAGTTGTAGAAATCTCTGGTCATCTTGTCCACCCCCAAACCCAACCCTAGATCCCAACCTTAGCCAAACCCAACCCCAGATCTGACCTCTACCATACTTGCTAACCCAAGAAAACCAAAAAAGAAAAAGAGTATAAAGAAGAAGATATGAACCAAATATTTAGTCTTCATGTTCATTTGTCTCCCTCGTCTTGGTCAAACCTGCAACTCAGCAACCCATCACAGATCTGAAGCTCGTGCAGCTCCGTCTTCAACGCACTAGAACTCCACCTTGACAACGCACGACTACCTCGCCTCTAAAACTCCAGCGATGCTCCAAAACCCCAGTGGACCTAAGAAAAAGAAGAAGGATATCAAAAAATATATTTAAACATACTTTAAATAACGGGTCCATTAATATACATACATTAATCAAAACAAATACAAAAAAGAACAACATACCAGTTGAAGTCTATCAAGAGTCATTGCAATCTTTTAGTATTTAATTAACAAACATCCAATCCAAGCAATCAGCAGGTACTCAGATCGCGATCTTCCAAAGTGTTCTCTACACATCAAGACGTGCAGTGGGAATATTTAGTGATTCGCAAGATGTACTCAACACATGAGATATTGGACTTGGGGCTGAGATTGGTTTTTAGGCATAGAGAAAAGATACGATATATTGCTCTCCCTGTGAAAAAACTCGAGTTTCTCAAAAGTCTCTCAAAAACTCTAAAAAAAACTCTTTTTTATTTAATTATTTAAATAGTTGAATTAAATTCAAAATTAAAAATAAAACAATTTTAATTATTAAATTAATTAAATAAATAAAATATCTCAGACTGAGTTTTGGGACTCTATTACACGCAGTGTGACTTGCGTGTGACACATGTCCTTTTCAATACATGTGTCTTAACCATTTTATTTACTTATTTGATAATATATTTATTCAAAAAATGATAAAATATCTTAAAAACTGATAACCAACTTTATCAGATAAATATTTTAATTATCTTAATAAATTTATAAATGAATTCAAACCAATTTGAATTATCATATTTATTTTTTAAATAAATAAAAACTAATTAATTCAAAACTAATTATTTTTATTATTTATTAATTTAGAAAATTACAATTACTATTTAATAATAATTTTGAAAATTATAATAAATTATTTAATTAATTAATTTTGAAATTTAATAATTAATTAATCTCAATTACATATTTGTCGTGAAGAACAAATTTCTTCCAAATATGTCATTTCACTGATTAATCTCAATTTCAACTCTTACCTTGAATGGTGTTGATAGAGCCACCTTGGGGACCTATGAACCTATAATTTCAAGCTCCAATAAATTTAGATTATTAACTAAATCTCTATAATATAGTAACCTTAATTTATTAATCTCAATATTATTCTACTAAAAATATGAGATTGCACTCTTACAATTATAGACATTTAGTTACATAGTACTTTTTCAAGATAAAAAGCGTCCATAGATTTAATCATTAGGTACAATTCAATCCTATATTAGTAGGGATAAGATCATCATTTTACCTCTTTAATTATTTATTGTTTCCTTAAGTACCATTAACTTTACTAGTGAAGGTTAATTCATAAACTGATTTATGAATTTGAGCTCAATAACCTTTCAGTTCCAAAAGTTAACCTTTAAAGAAACCATATATTAGTCAATTCCTCTCAAAAAGGTATAGATTTCATATATGTATACTATGTCACCAGCCACTTACATCAATGAGTCCCCAAAACAAAAGTTTTCAGCTTGATCATTCTGAGAAACCATAACGAGTGAATCAAAAGACTCATATAACATAAATAGGAGTTCATAATAACTTCAGGACTGTGATCAACTTGTATATGATCGTCTTATTGATATGTTTAATTAATACTTATAAAACAAAACGGTATTTAACTAAGTATTAATAACATATCGGGTTCAGTTCTGTATAACCACATTATACAAAGTACATCCACTAGATGTCCTACTACATCAGTATTCCGGATCTAGATTACATGTATTCATAATACTAGTGAACCGTACTAACAGTATTTAATCCAAAGATTCCATATAACTTTGTTTTACTGTGAACTATTTAAATATGTTCCCTAAAATCTTAATCCTCTCGTATCAATACAAGATTGTAGTCACATTAACGAATTTGGGAATTTTATGATATTCATATTATAGTATTCAAATAATAACAATAAACAATCAATATATGCAAAAAATCATCTCAATTATTTATTTTATAAAAATATTGTCTAATACATACGCTTTCAAGGGCACCACTCCTAACAAAAGAAAGGGAGAAAAGGAAATGGGTGAGGCTGGCATTGTTGGATGGGGTTGACGGTGCTGGGAGGGGCTGAGAGGTTCTGGGTTGGGGATTTTGTGGGTGGAAGAAGATGAATAGTTTTCTTCTACAAATTTTGCTTTTTGTGTGTGTGTGTGTGTATTTTTTAAACAAATACTCAAATGATAGCTTAGAATATTTGTTTAAAATATTTTATTTAGTTTATGAATCGTTAAATTCTTAGTTTTTATTTTTTATTTTAGATGAAGTTTTAATTGTTTTAATTTTAATTAACATTTTAAAATAATATTATGAAATTTTATTGATTTTTGGAGATACAAAAACAATTATTTAATATTTATTAATCTTTAACCCAATCGGGTGTTGCCACATGTCACCCTTTACACACTTAATGGTCGAGGGACTAACGTCTGCACCAAAACGGTAACGGTATGTATTTTTGCGACCAAAAATTTTACATAGGCATTTAAGTGCAACAAACCAAACTACATAAGTATTTATGCTGCAAATTTTCCTATTTAAAAAAAATCATTAAACTAAAAATCTGTTGACCTGTGAAATTGGTCAGTAGTCGTATGTACAGTATACAACACATTTTGAACAAAATAAATAAAATAAATGACAAAGTACAATTATCTTAAATAAACACACACGAATTTTATAGTGGTTCAGTCTTGTTCTGATGAACAGTAATAACCTAATCCACTTAGTCTTTAGTATTGAATTACTCGACAACAGTACAAACTGATAAATTCACTTGTCAGAAATATTTTTCTCCCAAAATTCCAGAAAAATAAATCCCTTGAAATGAAGCCCTGGGTCCTTTATTTATAGTACCTAGGGGCTGTTACATGACCAGTAATATTAGGATCGTGGTTTGGTACACGATTGTCAGGTAGTGGAGATACGTGTCCACCTCCCCATGATTAAGAGATCATGGGTCTTCTCGTTGTTTCTCTAGATCATGGTGGATAATGCACAATAGAAACCTCTGGGAAGATGTTAAGTCTCTGTTGGTATATGAGACTTGGGTGCTAAGCCCGACGACATGAGCTTGGGTGTTAGGCTTGTGACCTTCTGGATGCTGGACCTGCTGATCCTCTGGGTGTCAGGACTGTTGATCTCAGTTTGAACGAGAGTGGGTATTTCTCAGTGAAATGCCACTCTATGAAGAATAAGGTGGGCCGACCACCCAGGTGGTTCTTGAGCATGTCAGGCCGACCTCCCTAAGGGTTGGGGTGTGGGCGACCACCCCTAGGGATCCTTGGGCATACTGAGGCCGACCACCCCTGGGGTAGAGGTCAGGCCGACCACTCTCTTGGACACACTGGGGCCGACCACCCCTAGGGCTCTTGGGCTTGCTTAGGCCGACCACCCCTAGGGGGTTTAGGCTTGGTCCTAGACCTATCTTTTTTGCCTGTCGTTCTTTTCTCAATACTTTGTCATTTTTTCCCTGATTTGAGATGTCACATGTCGCATTCTCATTTTGCCACGTCATCCTCATATTTTTTAGGGATAACATTTTCCCCCTAAGTTTATTGTAATGTTTTCAACATTACGGTAAACTTGATCCTAGCTTGAGAAACATACCGTAGCAATACTTAAATAGTCAAGTCCCTCGGGACATTACATAGTACTTTTTTAGCTGTTGATAATTTGCTCAGCACGAATTTTTCTGGGATAATTAGAAATTCCTAAAAATAATTAAGTTTTTCAAGGAAAATTAATTTCTTAAAAATATAATATATTATTTAAGGAAATTTGAAATCCTAAAAATATAACATATTTTTCAAGGAGTTTTAAAGTCCTAAAAATATAATATATTTTTCAAGGATATCAATTCCTAAAAATAAAAAATATTTTTCAAGGAATTTTAATTCCTAAAAATATAAGATAGTTTTTTAAGGAATTTGATTTCCTAAAAATATAAATATTTTTCAAGGAATTTAAATTTTAACCATACCAGATATTTTTCAAGGAAATTTGAATTCCTAAAAATATCTTGTATGTCTGAGAGGTTATAAGTAGGTCTTCTCTTCTCATTTCTGCTCTATGTGCCACTTCCAAACAATATCCAAGTCTGAATACTCCAGTTCCTCATCAAACTCAGATCTTTGGTAAGTACTTTCTTCTAATCCTCACATCATTTAATTTAAATGTGCTTAGATTTATAAGAAACACTTTGAATTTTTCAGACCTAGAATTAGGGTTAGGCCGACCACCCCTAGAGCTTCATGGGCCGAGTACTCCCTTTCCCTTCCCTTAGGCAATTTCCAGGCCTAGAATTAGGGTTAGGCCGACCACCCCTAGGGCTTCATGGGCCGAGTACCTCCTTTCTCTTGCCTTAGGCGATTTTCAGGGATCCAGGGTGGTCGGCCCAAGCATAAGCTGACCACCTGGGACCCTAAAAATAATTTTTTTTCACCTCAATTGATCTCCTTGGGGGCCTTCCTTGTACTGTAAAAATTACTTTTTCTGGAGATTTGAACGGTCCTTTGGCACTTTCTGAAGCTTGCATCCCTGGGGTGGTCGACCTAAGGTGGTATCCCGACCACCTATGCCCCATTTTTCATGCTTCATAATTTGATGGATTCATGGTGGTCGACCCAAGCTTAGGCTCATTGGGCCAACCCCCTATATAGAATTTTACTCCTGATTTCTTCATTTTTACTCCTTAGTTCATGGATATGCCCCCAGTTATTGGCTTCATTATGCTCATTTACCAACTTTAATCTTCATTTTTCTTTTGTTGCAGATGTCCAGTTCCTCTTCATCAGACAAGTCGGTAAGTGAGCGTACTCCCCAGGTGTTCTTGGAAAGGGTGAAAAGGATTCTCCCTCGCTCTGGTCTATATTTGTTTAGTGAAGAGGATTTCTTAAAGAGGTACTGTCCAATGGCGAGAGTAAAACAGAAGACTCGGCAACCCTCTGAAGATGATCCTCAAATTTCCAGGTATATCACTCAAGGCTCTTTGCCTGGCTCTTCTCAGATTTCTTCTCAGCACAATACGCCCTACGGCTCCCAAGGCACATCTCAACGAAGTCATTCTTCTCAGCGGGATAGGTCAAGTCAGCGAGACCCGTTGCAACGCCCTTTGCACCGAGATACTAGTCGGGTTCCCCATCAATATTTTTATTAGCAAGAACATACCGAGGGTTCTCATCGATATGCCACTCATTCTCAGGAGTGTTCTATTCGCAGGTTCCGGCCTAAGGTGGTTCGCCCTCCTTCCAAGAGCAAGATGATCTTGCCAGCTGCGCAGCAGAAGAAGAGACGACAAAAGGAGTTCAATTCATTAGATTATGGGGCCACCTTCGCCAATGAAATAATATGGAAACTGATTGAGAAGCCTCGCTTTGCTGATTATGAGGTTGTTTGGTTCAAGGGGGCGACCTCTGACATGACTAAAGAAAAGGTAAAGAACTTAAGGAAGACCTTTGACCTCTCCGGCATGTCTATTTCTATCCCTGGCCCAGATGATATAGTTGAGGACCCCCCTCTGGGTATGTGAGCTTGGACACGTTATGCCATTAAGTATGGGGCCCTACTTCCTCTTCATCCATAATTCCGTAGTGTTGCAGACTATTTCGGTATTAGTCCTTCTCAACTGGCTCCTAATGCAATCTTGGCCTTATCTGCATTATACATTATCTATCACTGCAGAAAATGGGATGCTTCAGTGCCTCATGAGATCCACTACCTGTTTGACCTGAAGACAAACCCCTCTCAGCGCAACTTGGGGTATTTCCACTTCCACCATTATATGAGTGAGGGTACCAACTCCTCCTTGGAAGAGATCTCTAGAAATAGCAAGGCATTTAGATACACCGACAACTATTTCTTTACTAAGGACGCAGAGGCCAACTACTCCAAGTTTAAGCACGTTGGGCCTTTTTATAGACTACTCCCGACCCAGGCTATGATAGTTAGGGCCAAGGCACTGATTGCCATGACCTCTGAGGAGAAGGATGTCAAGACCCTCGTTACTCCAGAGAACCTTAGGAAGGTGGGGCTGTTTCCTCCTACCATAGCCGATGTTTCGGATGACGATGGTCCCGAGCCCGTGACCGCCATAGACTCCCCGGGACCCGTTCATGTCGAGGAGGTACCCTTTTTTCCTAAGCTAGCTGGACATGAGGGTAATGAGGTGGGTGCATCTGTCGTGTACTCATCGCTTGCTTTAGATGACTTTGATGAGACTACATTCGAACTTGAATCTCATTCAGAAGGTTCAACACTTTATCACCTTTATTTTATGATTCATCTGTGCTTAATATCCTTCTAACATTTGATCTTCTTTTGCAGGCTCAGACGTGTTTAGTTTTGTTCATACCCAACAGAGGTCGACTCCCACCGAGGCCAGTCCATCTATTCGAATGGCCAAAAGGGCCACGGTTGAGGCTAATTCAGTCAAGGAGGTTTCTCTTGAGGTGTCTTCTCCAACTCATTTGGCGTCTAATCCAATTCTTTTGGCGTCTAGCCCTGTCGCTGAGGTAGAGCCATCTTTGTCTACACCAGTTCCACCCATTTTCACTGATGTGGGTGCTTCCTATTCTGGGCTTGCTCCTTTATCTGAGCTACATCAGTCTGCTATACGAAACTTAAGCACCCTCATGGACCGAGCATCGCATCTGAAGTAAACAACAAAAAGTTTTAATGGGATCAAGAATAAGGACTTAAGCACCATTCTAACGAAGTCACTCCTAGACATTCAGAGTGTGAGTCTTTTACAATTCTCTTCTTGTCTATTTATCTTGTGTTCTGACATTTATCTAACACTTGTATGTTTTTTGCAGGCACTGATGCTGGTTTCTCATGTCCGTGATAGGTCTGTGGAGTGTATTTTTATGCTCTCCAACCTTTGTTCTGAGCTTGAAGCTGTCCGCCAAGAGGTGCTGGACCTTAGGCGCATTCTTGGCTCTAGGGATGCTAATATAGCCTCAAAGGATGAAGAGATCAACACCCTTTGTAGTACCGTGGAGCTCAAACAAAAGAAAGTGACCGAGTTGACTCTCAGGATAACCCAGATGGAGGGGAAACTTGCCGATCAGCTCCAACAGTCTGAAGTTGAGAAAGAGAAGCTGATTGCTGACATAGACCAGTTGCATAAAGATTCTCTTGTCGAGAAGAAGCAAGAGGTCAAAGCTGCTCGAGACAAGGTTCGAGAGGAGTATTCAGAGACAACTTTCTAATGCTTCTACTTGATCTGGTAGTCTAACAAAGATCTGAACTTGGATTTCCTTCCCGAGAAGACACGAGCGAAGGAGCTTAGGAAGTGTCTGGCTCGTGAGGCTACCGAGACTCAGGGTAGTCCTTCAGATGATACTCCTCGCCCTAGTTAGTCTTCTTGGTCTTTTATTCTGTCTTTCCTTTCATGCCATTGGTGGGGGACCTTATACTAGACAATTTTTACATATGACATTTTATACCTTTATGCTTTTTTGTTATGAGTACTCAATGTATTAATTGAAATTTTTTATTTCCAATGCTTACTAAGTATATCAACTCACAACCCTCATTGGTTTAGGTATCAGTATGCTCTGAACACATATTTCACGTGGCATACTAACCTTAATCCTTTACGTTTTTCATGCTAACAACCATGGTAATGTGAGTAGCACTACAACAAATTCCATTATTAGCGGCGGGGGACTCCGCCGCTAATAATTGCCACATCTGCCGCTAATACACTTTAGCGGCGGGCCTCCGCCGCTAATACCCCGCGCCTAAAAAAGTGTCGCTAATAATGATTATTAGCGGCGGACTAACACACCCGCCGCTAATAACTATGTTCGAGGCATTAATATTAGCCGCGGGGTCCGCCGCTAATATTGTATTTATAATTTTTTTAAATTAAATTTTAAATAAATTAATAAATTTAATTTAATTATTTTCAAAAATAATTTATAATATAATTTAATAAAAATAAACATTTAATTAATTTAATGCCGATATCCATGTAATTGATGGTTGTAGTCAACGACCATCAATCACAAACATACTGAGACTAAGAAAATAAATTAACTACTAATTAATTTTTTTGTTCTATTTTTACAAATTATAATAATAATAATAACATATGTTCAAGCAAAAAAGAGAAAAAAGAACAAAATAACATGATAATATGCACTTACTGTTGTTTGTTTTTTTTCTATACTCACTTTTTTTATCAAATAAACTATCTTAAATTTGTTTCAAAAAATTTCACAATCTAAACAAAATTAGTTTCCCTATTAAAAATATCAAGTTGCGATGAAAGTTAGTTAGTAGTATAAAAGCTTTCACTTATTTGACTAAATACTTTTTTTTTTTACAAAAATTAATAAGTAGTTCAAAAAATTTGGTGTGGCCGCTAATAATGGCAATGGAGAAACACAGACGTGATATAATTAGTTTGTTTCAATTTTAATTTAAAAAATAATTACAAATTTTTTTAAAATAAAAAATAATTCAAAATTTATTACTAAAATTTAAAAATGATTCAAACATTAAAAAAAATATTTTAAAATTTAAATTAATTTTAATTGAATTTGTATATTTTTCTAGCACTTAGTTTAATTAATATTATATAATTAAGAAAATGGTGATAAAGAAAATATGAGTGCTAATAATCTGATTGATCAAGTTTAAATCCTCTTTATTCAATATTAACAAAAACACTATATTTTACTTAATACTAAATCATCTATTATTATATTTTATAAATTAATTTAAATTATCACTTAAATTTTGTTTTTAACCAAAATAGTCCTATAATTATTTACATACCAAGATTAAAAAATAAAGTAAGAACAAACATATATCTTAACAATAGATGTCAAGATTTACATACCAAAGATACTAACTAAAGGACTCAAAACTCAAATATTATACACTAAACAAATACAAAATAAATTATTCAAAAAATACAAAAGATATTAATTACAAAAAATATATCCACACCTGTTGAGGGTGTGCCAAGGTCGTGTGTGTGTCGGGGTCGTGGGTGTGTCGGTGTCCTGATAAAAAAAAAATTACGACCAAAAGATACACGAAAAAAATTCAAACCAAAATAATATAAAAATAAGTATAAAAAAATGCAATATGTTGGTTAGGCATTACATTGCAAATAAGTATAAAATACACCATTATTCACCATTGAAGATGATTAAAGCAGAGAGCACAAATATATGAAATAAAAACTCGACATGAATAGAAATTGATAACAAAGGAGATTTGTTATCATTTTTGAAATCTTATGCAATATTATAATATCTTATGCTATTTTATGATGTTTTATTAGATAATATTATTCAATAAACAAATTAAATTAAATTATTTATTTAGATAATGTTATATCAAACTTTTATTATTTAATTCATTAAATTATTAAAAATTAATCAAAAAATAAGTTATTATTTATATAATTATTTATTCATAATTTTTTATACTTTTATTAAATATAATTATCAATTTCTATATTCATGTAATTTATAACTATTTAATATTGGATAATGTTATTCAATAAACAAATTAAATTATATAATTTAATTAGATATTATTTAATTAATTAAATTAATAAAAAATAATTATAAATAAATTATTATTTATTCATAATTTTTTAAAATTTTATTAAATATAATTATCAATTTTTATATTCATGTAATTTATATTAAACAATATTATACAATAAAAAAATTAAATTAAATTATTTAATTAAATAATAATATATCAAACTTTTTTAATTTAATAAATTAAATTATTAAAAATTAATCAAAAATTAAATTATTATTTATATAATTATTTATTCTTAATTTTTTGTACTTTTATTAAATATTATTATCAATTTCTATATTCATGTAATTTATATTAAACAATATTATTCAATAAACAAATTAAATTAAATTATTTATTTAGATAATATTATATCAAACTTTTATTATTTAATTCATTAAATTATTAAAAATTAATCAAAAAATAATTTATTATTTATTCTTAATTTTTTATACTTTTATGAAATATAATTATCAATTTCTATATTTATTCTTAATTTTTTATACTTTTATGAAATATAATTAATATTTCCACAATACAATATTTAAAACCTTATACACAAAATTTACAGATAATAATCTAATACACATAAAGTCTAAAATAGAAGAAACAAATAACTTTCATCTATATTCTTCATTTTTCTCTTTTTCAATTTCTTGGTCTTCAATGAAACCTTCCATGTCATGTATGGATGCAAAATAAAAAAAATCACAAACTTAAATAAATTAAGCATAAAATCAAGTCACAAACTTAAACAACTAATTGCTAAATTTTTAAATAATTTGACATAGTTACATAGTTAAAAAAATTATCTACAATCACAAAATAAAATTAATGTCATAAAAAATCATTACATTATATTTTCTGTATAAAACAAGTTCAATACAGAGACTCAGAAAATTGCTACAAAAAATACCCCAACCCCGAACCCGCTGGACCACACAACCCCAACCGCGAACCCTACCAACCTCATCACTCAGCCACAACCCCAACCTCGAAACCTCCTGACATCACAACCCCAAACCCATGCCCCCAGTCCACCCACAATCTCAATCCCCCCGACCTTAAACAACACACACACAGATACCCTTTTGTTATTTTTTATTATTTAATTAATTAAATTAGTAAAAAATAATTAAAAATAAATTATTATTATCTGAAAACACTATTAATAAAAGTGCAAAAAAAATATACCAGTTTCAAAATTTAAGTGTCCAAAGTGAACATTCTACAACTAACATTTTGCATATCAATAATAGAGAAAAACCATTGTATTTAAAACTAAAGGACTTGCTTACCTCAGGAAGAGCCACCAGAATGCTCACGGAAGATGCCTCACGGAATGCTCACCGACTGCTAAACCCAAAAAAGAAAAGAACAAACAATAGAGTTGTTTATCAAAAAAGAAAACAAGAAATGGAGTTTGTTTATCAAAACCAAACGAAAAAAGAAAAGAAATAAAGAGAATTAATATATATATATATATAATAAAACCAAAACAAACATGTGCAAAATTTCTCGTCGGAGAAGAGAAGTTTTCCTTCGGAGAAGAGAAGAGACGCGGAGAAGAAAGGGGCTGTGCAAATGCCTATTATTGTTGAGCATTAGCGGCGGGACCCGCCGCTATTAGAGTCTCCCGCCGCCATTAATATTATTAGCGGCGGGGCCCGCCTCTAATAAAAGGTGATTACCCGCCGCTGATACTATTAGCGGCGGATAGTCCGCCTCTAATATAGGTGATTATCCGCCGCTAATAATTTTTCAAAAACTGTTCCCGGGCATTTATTTTGGAATATTAGCGGCGGAGGGTCCGCCACTACTAGTGGTGCAGTCCGCCGCTAATAAATTTTTTAATATTTTTTTAAATACTCCCTTATTATTAACGGCGGACCCCCAAGTCCGCTGCTAATATACTGAACATTACAGGCGGACTTAGTCCGCCGCTAATAGGCTTTATTCTTGTAGTGTAGTACGATACTTCACTAAGTACCATGAACAAAACGATCAAGTCGACCACCCCATGGGTGATAGGTTGACCACCCTATAGGGTTGATGGACCGGCCGACCACCCCATAAGGGACATGGCTAGGAATCTCCCTACCAATGCCTTTTCTGTTTTTGTTTTTTGCACTTTCAGAACATATGTTGAACAAATGTCCTAGAAAACTTGAGCTTGCTTAGTCACACCCTCATTGCTCGTGTATACCCCGATCGGTATGTACTATATGCCCCCCAAGTGATCATGGGTTTTAAAGCCTTGGTCACTTGCTACTTGACCATGCCTTGCTTCGAGCATTTAGACACATAATACTATCCTTTTCACCCAATGATGCAAGCAGCAAATGCTTGTCCCTCATTGGTAGTTGGGTGATGGTTTCATTGTTAAGTAAATATGTATTGCCTCAATGGAAATAGGTAAGAATATTACAACTCCAGGCAATATATTACAAATAAATATAGATTGATTAAATAAGGTTACAAATCTATAATTGAAAGTACAAATAAACAAAAAGAAGAAGAAGAAGAAGAAGAAGAGAAGAAAAATAGAATAGTGAAAAATACAACTCTAAGCAAAAGATTACAAGTAAAGTAAAGGTGTTTGAAACAAAAGAGAAGATTACAACTCTAAACAAAAGTTACAAGTAAATAGAACAAGAGAATAAGAAGAAAAGCAATAGAATAAAATGTAAGAACAAAAACACAAGTAAACTCTCACTTACACAACCTAAGTGAAGAGGTTGGGGATCACCAACTTGAACAAGGTTTAAAACCTTTGTCCAAAAGCTTATTTCCCCCTAACTCAAGCACTAAGGGATCTCTCTCAGATTAAAGGAAATGCTTTCTGGAATTATCAAGTCTCAAGGTGTTTCTAACCAAGTGCTCTAATGGATAGAAATGTTGTGTCTTTCAAGTGAGCTATAAGCTCCTATTTATAGAGTTTAAAGACACCATTTGAATTTCAAATTCCACCAACCCCCATGGCTGTTACCAATGATTAATTTGATTATTATGGAATTAAAAGTGAGATTTGGGAGTTATTTGGGTTTTGGGAATCGTTCAACACTTTTGGAAAAAACTGAAGAAAAAAAATGGCCTGAAATACACCTGTGGCTGCGGCCAGGGACATCAGTGGCCGCAGCCACTGCCCAGTTTCAGCACTTGAAAATGTGATGTTTTTCCAAACGGTTCCAAACCCTCCCAAATGATTTTGTAACCCCCAAAACACATTATTGGGGTTAAAATCATATCTCTAACAACCATTTCACATGTGGCTTTTATGAAATTCATCTCAATATTGTGTAACACCAAATTTACACAATAAAGGGTAATATTTGGAAGTTACAAATTTGTAACACCAAATATGTTGTAACACCAAATATGTCATATGTGGATATATCTCATATATCTAAATATTGTAACTCTCTATTATATGTTACAATATGTGACACTATTTGTCACATTTATTTAATCTTAAACATCATATTATAATATAATATAATATAATATTACATTATATTATATTATATTATAAAATAATATAACATTCCCCCACTAGATTAAATAATTATCTATTTTAACACTTATTTAATCAATCATTATATTTTAAAATATAACATATCCCCCACTTGATTAAATAAGAACTCTCTCTTATAGGAGTCATTGCATTAGTGCATAAAGTAAAGTGTTTTTCAACTTAAACTTTACTATAGTGTAATTATCACAAAATTTGTCGAAAATTTGGTTGCATTGGGCATTAAACCATCTTTTCATGATAACAAATCGGTGACAACACACACACCTTTGCGATGTTCACTTGAGACCTCTATGTCTCGCTTTGCACCATTAATGGCCATGTGCACTTTCCATTCATGGACATTCTTGAGAATACTCCCAATTCTCATGAGAGGCGGCACCACCCCTAGGTCCATATAGGTAGAATTCTTACAGTATTTTGTTACCAAAAATACTTGTCTTCACAAGACTGAATTCTATTAAAAAACCTTTCGGTTTTAACCCTCAACTTGGTAACTCACATGTACTCAATATCTCAAATGGGACTTGTTTTGAGTACAACTAATATTCACTTGATTGACTTGTTGTTACCTATTGAACCTAACACTAGTTAAATAACTAGTGTTAAGATAGGTTACCATCAATTGTGAATCTCTTTAGAGAGTTGAAGTCCCATCCCTCGAGATGATGCAGCCACTAAATCCCTCGTTAGTGGCTTAGTGAAAGGATCCGGCATATTTTCACTTGTTCTCACATAGGATATTGAGTTGACTCCTCGTTGAATCAATTCTCTTACATATCCATGTCTTAGACTAATATGTCTAGACTTCCCATTATACACTCCGCTATATGCTCTAGCCAATGTCGCTTGGCTATCACAATGTATCGATATAGTAGATACATTCTCTTTGATTAGGGGAATCTCTATCAACAGATCCCTTAACCATTCGGCCTCTTTGCCGGTAGCAGCTAGAGCTATGAACTCTGCTTCCATAGTGAAATGAGATATACAGGTTTGTTTCTTGGAACCCCAAGAAATTGCACCTCCACCAAGTGTAAATACCCAACCAGTTGTGGACAAGTTGTCCCCAAGATTGGATATCCAACTTGCATCTGTATATCCTTCTAAGATTGAAGGAAATTTGGAGTAGTGAAGGCTTAGTCATTTGGTTTTCTTGAGATAACCTAGGACTCTTCCAATAGCCTTCCAGTGATCCACACTTGGATTACTTGTAAACCTACTAAGTTTACTTACAGCAAATGCTATATCAGGTCTAGTACACTGGGCAGCGTACATTAGACTCCTTATAGCACTAGCGTACTCTAATTGAGCCACCGCTCTTCCTTCATTCTTCTCTAGTTTTACACTATGATCGAATGGAGTATTGGCATCTTTAACCTTGAGATAGTTAAATTTGTTCAATACTTTCTCAACATAGTGGGCTTGCCCTAACGCAAAACCCCCACTATGTTTCTTTACTTTGATACCGAGTATGGTATCAACTTTTCCAAGAGCTTTCATCTTGAAGGTTGATGATAGAAACCTCTTCGTTTCTTCTATCCCTTTCATGCTATTACTTAGAATAAGCATGTCATCCACATATAAGCAAACAATGATCACATATCCCTTACAAGTTTTGGAATACAAACACTTGTCTCCATTGTTATGTCTAAACCCATTAGACATGATGGCTTGATCAAATTTCTCATGCCATTGCTTAGGAGCTTGTTTCAATACATATAAGGATTTTACAAGTCTACATACTTTATGTTCATATTTTGGTAGGACAAACCCTTCGGGTTGTTCCATATAGAGTTCCTCATTGAGGTCACCATTAAGAAATGTCATTTTGACATCCATTTGATGAACATACAAGTTGTGTATAGAAGCTAAAGCGAACAAAATTCTTATAGAAGTTGTTCTTGCAACAGGCGTATAGGTATCAAAATAATTGATACCCTCTTTTTGCCTAAACCCTTTAGCTACTAATCTAGATTTAAAGGTTTGGATTGTGCCGACAGTGTGGTATTTTCTCCTAAATACCCACTTACACCCAATTGGCTTAGACCCCGGTGGGAGATCTACCAATTCCCAATTGTTGTTGGAAAGAATGGAATTCATCTCATCATTGATGGCTTCTTTCCAAAATCCACTATCTCTCGATTGTGTAGCTTCTCTATAAGTCTTAGGATCATCCTCAATGAGAAGTACAATAGGAATTTTCCTAATGACTTCCTCTCTATTTCCTTCTACCATGTAGAATGAAATTCGTTGAGAATCTATCTCATCCACTACTAGACTTTTATGATTTTTAAGCCTTTGACTTCTTCTAGGTTCAAAGGGTTGCTTTACATCCTTTTGAGAATTTTCCTCTTGAGAATCAACTTTGAATGTAGAAGCTTGAGAATTGTTCTTATATAACAAATTCTCCTTTAGAGATGTTGAAGCTTGAGAATTGTTGGCACATAACATATTCTCAAAAAATTCAACTTCTCTAGATTCAATCACAATATTAGACTCTAAGTAAAATAGCCTATAAGCTTTACTATTGTTGGCATAACCAACAAAAGCACACTTTATGGCTCTTGAACCTAACTTTGTTCTATTAGGTTCGTTTTTCTTGCAATATGCAAGACACCCCCACACTTTGAAGTACCCTATGTTGGATTTTCTTCCTTTCCATAACTCATATGGAGACATCTCATTTTTCTTCATCGGTATTCGATTAAGAATGTGACAAGCGGTTAAAAGCGCTTCACCCCATAAGTTGAAGTTCAACTTAGAAAACACCAACATAGAATTTATCATCTCTAGATAAGTCCTATTTTTCCTTTCGGCAACAATATTGTGTTGTGGTGTATAAGGTGAAGTGCACTCATGAATTATACCATTTTCTTCACAAAATGTATTGAATTCATTAGAGAAGTACTCTCCTCCTCTATCACTTCTTAGCACCTTAATCTTTTTATTTAGTTGATTTTCAACTTCTAATTTATACAATTTAAAAGCATCAAAAGTTTCATCTTTATGCTTTAAAAGAAACACATAGGTATATCTACTAAAATCATCTATAAAAGTAAGAAAATACATTTTACCACCTCTAGTTAAAACACCATTTAATTCACAAAGATCACTATGGATTAAATCTAGTAAATTAGATGATCTTTCTACACTAGGAAATGGTTTCTTAATCATTTTTGCCTTAACACATGTTTCACATTTAGCATAGTTTTTAATATTGCATGCAATCATACCACATTTTACTACTCTTTTCATGGTTGAAAAACCTATGTGCGATAGTCTAAGATGCCACAAAAATAGAGAATCATACTCAACAAAATAGGCGGAATTAGCATTTTTATTGATAACATTGAAAGTTACATTATTGGTGCACAATTTAACCACACCCTCACAAGAGTACCAATTTCCCAAAAATACATTTGATTTGGTAAGTATAAGTTTACCAGACTCAAAAATGACTTTAATGTCGGGCTTGCCAAGCAAATCACCACTTACCAAGTTTCTACTCATTTAGGGAACATAAAGTACATTTACTAATGTAACTTTCTTGCCGGAGGTGAAAAAGACTTCAATGGTACCTTTGCCAAGTACCTTGGATTTGCCATCATTGCCCATTTGAATCTCATGGTTGTCCTTTGACTCTTCAAAGGTCTTGAACAATGATTTGTCATAGGTGACATGGGCGGTGGCACATGTATGATTTTATTTTTTTTAAATAATTATCATTGTAAAATATCTCAAAAATATCATATTTTAATTTTTTTTTAATTATTATTTATTTAATTTTATTTAAATGTAAGTCATGTTTACAATCTACTTTTAAATATAAGAATATTCTATTAAATATAAGAATAATTCGTTAAAGTTAACGGAAAAAAATAAAAAAACCATTAAAACCAAGAATTTTTGTTATCTACACACTTTTTATATAGAAGATATATATATATTAATGATTCAAAATCCAATTTAAAACTTAAACCCACAAAAATCTTCACTTAAGATACTGAATTTAAAAAAAAATATATGTTTGGGGCCATATTATGAAGCTTGAGACCGAAATAATCAAAATTTGAGGTTCTACACACTCCAAATTTGAGATTCTACACACTCCCGTGTAGATCTTGACAAAAAAATTCCAAAAAAAAAGAATCATCTCAAATGGGCAACTGAGTGAAAAGTTAAACCATCGATTTTGCATCAATGTGCATCGATTTTGACTCCCAAAATCAATTTTGATATAACCATTGATTTTACATCAATTTTGACACTCAAAATCAAGTTTATATAGAACCATCAATTTCGTTCGAAATTCTACCGATTTCAAATTTTTAGATCTAAAAGAAGACAAGAAAAAAAACGCGAAAAAAATAAAGGGTTAATTGCGGCTAAACTACCCAAACTTTATGGTTTGTTACACTTAAATACCCAAACTATTTGCTTTACGGCAAAACTACCCAAACTTCATAGTTAGTTACACTTAAATAGCCAAACAATTAAAATTTAATCTAAGTTGATTTTAAATTATGAAAAATAACTAAAATTGTATAAAAAAATATAAAAAAATAACCTAAATTAATTCTAAAATTAAAAAATAGTTTTATTTAATAAAAAAATATTTTGATAACAGTTAAAAAACTTTAACTAGAAAAAATAATTAAAAAATACTTTTAATTTTTAAAGACTTAAATTAATTGAAAAAAATATATAAATTTTTAAATATATATAAATAACCTAAATTAATTTTTTTTAATTAAAAAATAGTTTTATTTAAGTCTATTAATTTTTCAATTAATTTAAGTCTTTTAAAAATAAAAAAGTATTATTTTAATCATTTTTCTATTTAAAAGTCTTTTAGCTATTATTTTTACTTTAAATATTTTGATTAAAAACAATTTTTATTGAATAAAACATTTTTTTAATTTTATACTCAATTTATGTTATTTTTATTTTTATTTTTATTTTTATACAAGTTTAGTTATTTTTCATAATTTAAATCAACTTAAATTAATTTTTTTTAACTATTTGGGCATTTAAGTGTAACAAACTATGAAGTTTGGGTAATTTTACCGTAAAACCGATGGTGTGTGTATTTAATTGTAACAAATATACAGTTAGGGTAGTTTTGCGGCCAAAAAAAAGTTTTGGTATTTAAGTGTAATAAAGTATAAAATTTTAGTATTTTAGCTGCAACTATAAATAAATATAAAAAAATCATGCACAAAAGTGTTCAAAACATATAAATTAGTATATACAGTGAATATTTTTGGGAGTTAAAATTTTAGATTGAATTTTGAGTCATTAAAAGAAAAAGAAAAAAAAAAAGTAATGATATGGTGAATTGGTGCTTCAGTGATGGGAAGTGGCCTCATTGAGGTGATGTCTGCCGCCTTGGGTAGTTAGAAAGAAAGATTGAGGAAAACCAAGAGAGAAAAGAGAAGTATTATGGGAGGGGTATTTTAGTTTAAATTGAACTTTAGACCATATTTTTTCCAACAATTATTACACCTATCATATTTTTTAAATATTGGCTATTTGAAAGTATATATCTTCAATTTTCTCAATTCATACTCCAAACGTGGCCTAAAAGAATTAAATAAAGTTTTCCCCATTGAAATATATATTTAAATTTAAAGGTTGGCCTTGTCAAAAAAAAAATTAAAGGTTGGCCAACAAACAAGAATTGCAACAAAGGAGGCAACTTCCTAGCAAAGATTAATGAGTACTACTCCTTAAATCTAATTAGTATATATAGTAATACTGCTCTGTAATTAGTTTCTTCAGTAAAATAATAAGTTTGCAAAAGAGTAATAAGAACATAATTGAAAATTCTTTCTTGAAATTGATAGTGGACCAAGATGCAAATTAATCAAGTCTTTCCTTATTAAGATGAGAAATAAACAAACCCAACATGTCAGGACAAAGGGAAGCCCATGCAAATGATTTGGGCACATGAACATGCCCAACAACTTTTCCATATTCTGAATATGCTCTTGAGAGTAGTATCCCTCAATTAATTAATTAATTAATTTTTTTTTTTAAAAATACAAAATAAAACCTCTCACTCACTCACTCCTTCCTTCCCACATTTTTGTTTTTTTAATTTATATCCCCAAAAAACAAACGACACTTCTCCATGATCACATTACACTTCCCGGAGGTTTTGATTCAGAGAATACAATGCAAAAACATAATCACATGAGAGAAAAAGGCTTTGTTATACGAGTAGAGAACAACACTACTTCTTCAACTACTAGCAGCCTTGAAACCCTTCAATATAAGAACTACTTATCTCCTCAAACCAACATTAATTTGAACTTCTGAACTTCTCTGCCATGAAAATCTTCAATCGTCTCCGTAAGCTTCTCATGAGGCTTATTCTTTCTCTCCCGTCAAGAGCTCATCGGTCCTCGTCGACGTCTTCGGCTACGCCACGATACGGCGACGTTCGGTTCGATCCTCCCAAGACTTCATGCAGCTCTTACTACTCTTCTCACTCTCACTATAACGAGGCCATAGCCGACTGTATCGAGTTCTTCAACAAGTCCTCGCAAGATGGTATTTTGGATGATCATGAACGAAAGTCATTAGATGTTCTGGTTTGATATAAATATATTTATATATTATTTACTCTTTTGTTATATATATGGTTTGCCGTATTACTATTAATTGTTTTGCCTCTTTAATTTTCTAAGCTCATATATACGAATCTGATTTTCAAAACTCGATCGGTGAGAGATGCTAACTAATGAGATTCCTTCTTCATTTGTTCCTGTAATTTGCAGTAATTCTGGGATTTGTACTTGTACAATTATTTAAGAAAGGTTCCAATATTTTTCTGTAAAAAACAGTACAATATTGAATTTTAGTGTGATTTTTTTTTTCTTTTATCATTTATAATATAATATGAGATATATATATATATATATATGTATGAATATAAAGACTTCCAGCTGGAAAGGAGATTAACTTTTGATATTACTGTAATTTTGATTCTGCTGCTGCTTTTTAGTATAACTACTTAACTAGGAACGATTTTGGGTCAAACTAAAGCGGGTATGATTTTGAAAACGGTGGTTGGGTTGGTAACTTCTGATTGCGGTGGGGTCTATCTATATGAATTAATTAAGGCATGTGTACTTACTTGTCATTGATTATGTTACCACATAAATATTAAATATATGATCGTATATATAATTAATATAGCCATATGTAGATGATGTCGGCGAGGTTATAAAGCATTGGGTTGTAACATGTAAATGATTTACTGATTTATTATCATCCAAAGATAAAAAAAGACCATAAACAAAAATGTTCGAGCACTACTTCTTATATTCCACGTATATAACAACAGAAAAGCAATGAATTAATGTTCATAACATGTAGTTCGTAATAATAATAAATTTGAAACAAAAACACTTGCAAAGACGGCATGTTTTATGATTTATATTCATAAGTCGTTTTTTTAAAGAACGTACAAGAAACAAGAAAATGAAAAAGGACATAATATGCTAGCTGCTGGGGCTGATGATTTCTTTTAAGATTTATCAAGTAAAGTTCGCCAGTTAATTAAAATCTCAATGATATTTTTTGGGAGGTTTTATTAATTAGGAAAATAAGAAATTATGATATTGTGCTATAGTCTATGCTAATGCTATGGTATTCTTTCAAATTCAGCCTCGCCCATATTGTGTCCAGACAATAACGAAATATCTACTTTAATAATATATATATATATATATAATTATAGAGAGTTTGTATAGTGATTATTCTTCTCTATATAGTTCATGGAGGTTCGATGTACAGTGTATAGGCTCGATCATTAATTATTGTTCATTTATTGTAGTGTATTAATCTGACTCTTTATTGTATAGTTCAAAGGCTTTTCTTTGCTTTTGTATATTTGTCCAATGATCAGTAAAAAAGAAATAAATAAAAGATTGCTGCAGGAAATGACGTATACATTTATTTGATCAGAAATTAAATTCCTTATTAGATATATGTTCACAACATTTTTTGTCTCATCCCTAAGCCAATCTTCTTGGCTAATAACATACAAAAACAAAACATAAATAACATAAAAACAAATTAAGGGACTTGGAAATTATTCTTGGATCCAAAACAGTAGAGATTAAAACAAAAACAAAAGTGCACTAATATATATTTATATATATATATATATAGTACTTAGTATAATAAGGTCTCATAATGTTTATATAATAATATTACGGTCTCATCATGCAACTTCAGTGCTTGGTTTCTTCTTGGAAAAGATCCCTCCTATCAAAGGAATCAAAGGCTTCTTCTTCTTCTTATTCTTATCCTTATTCTTGAGAGAAGGATGTCTCTCCAAAATCTCAACTCCTCGTGGGATCATAACTTGTTCCAGTGAAGGTGGATTTGCAAAAGTCACATACCTTTTCTTTTGGAATTCAACTGATGATTCACCAACCTCTTGATCATGATATTGATGATGATGATGAAGATGACGATGACGATGACGATAATGATCATCATCATCACCACACAACAATGTGTGTGTTCTGATCTCATCAAACCTTCTCGAGCCCTCGACAAACTTAACATCTTCAATCTCAGTTTCCCGGTCTTTCAATAGTCGAAGCTCTTGCTTTGTTCGTTCCAGCTCTTGTTTAAGAGAAGATAAGCTATTTGCCATTAGCTCACTTTCTTCTTTAGCTTTTTGGAGGCTTTGTTTGGTTTCCTCGAGCTCAGCTGTCACGTTTCCTGCTAGCTTTGATGATGGGCCATGCCCTTTCTCATTTTCTCTTCCATTATTCATCTAAATTAATTAACCCATCACAAATTTTTATTATATATATGTACCATAGTCATGATTAGTGAATTAGACCTTTTACTTTAATAAAACTTTAAAAATATCTATCTATAATTTTGTTATAATAATGAATGCTTGTAAATATATATATATATATATATATGTATTTCAAAAAAAAAACTAGAGAATTAATGTAATAATTGTTGTTTTTTTTTAAAAAAAAAATCTAGGCTGGAATGACACTGTGCTCAATGCTTGCTTGTGACCTTTCCAGCCTTTTGGAAAAATAAAATAAAAAATGAAGTGTAATTAATTAAGGGAATATTTATGGGAGAAACATCCGACATTTCTTCATTTGAAAGTCAAGAAGATTTGATTCCCTAATTAAAGATTATTTTATAGTAAACTTATTATGTTAATTAATTACTCAATCTCTCACAGCACAGAAAAATATATAATTAGTTTCATTATTACGTGTGTATATAACTTTATTCCATTTGCACATGATTATAATAATTAAATCAATGAAGAAGGTAACTACATTCTTCTCTTCAGAGCATATATATAATCATTGGAAAACAACATCAACAAGCAAACCGTACATATCTATGTCTAAAGCCTTTAGAGTGTGGACGCGTGTATTATTATACATAATAAAATCTTCTACTTCATTTCATTATTGTAAATGCAAAAGCTTCTTATTAATATAATATATATTTTTATAAATATATTGGCGGAGCCATGGGGAAAAATGCATATAATGTTTTCAATTATAATAATTGATATGAGGAAATATTTATTCAAATTTTTGTATGTAAATATTTATAGGGAAATTCTAGGAATGCCACTTTTACAATTGTCCTAAATATCCTAAGGGGCGCACATGATTAAATGTCCTAAGTACATGCATGCTACTATAAAAATAATGTTACAAATATTGCTATTCATTTCTGCAAATTGTATATTGTTAATATTTGATCACACTGAGATAATTCTATATACGTATTTATAAATAAAATGAAAAAGCAAAAAAAAAAAAAATGTGTACAATGTTTTCAGACTATAAGACAAGTGAAAAAGTGGAAGAACAAATAGTAAAATATGAAATCCTCTAAAAGAAAATGGTAGTTCTAATCATGTGAAAACAAAATCAGTTATAATAAAACATAAAAAGAGATAGTGAGTAGTGATACGATTACGTACCTCTTTGAGCTTGGTGGTACTATAGAGCTCCCCTGCTAAGACCTTTTCTCCGAACAGCGTGACGGCCTCTTTGACAGACCGAAACGGTGCCGTTGTATCAATCTCTGCCCTATTCCTCATTGCTCGTCTTCTCTCATTCTCCATGGAGATTAGGTAGGTCTCTGATGAGAACACAGAACTATAAATACGTGTGTGCGTGTGTTTGGGTTTTGAAATGAGAGGTCAGGTGGGATTAGGAAGTAACAGGCAAACAAAGACGTAGCCCTTGTTATTATTTGTAGCTAGCTACTTGGTGACAGAAACCAGTGGTACTAACAGTGAAGAGAGAGAACATAAAATAAGGTTATATTGTGTTTGGGAGCTTCGTTTCTTCGCGTCCACTTCACTAGAATTCTGTTCTTATTTGTGAAAACGAAGCTGGTGGCTGGTGGTTGATATTTTGGATCTTGGGCGTGGTGTGGGTGTGGCCCAAACACTCGCAGTTATTTGGCGAGAGAGAGGGACTGTTTGCCTACACACCAACTGAATCCAGTACCTAATAATAATACCTAATTGGGCTTTTTCCTATGTAAAAGCCCATATATTATGCTATGCTAGTAAGAGTAGTGAGTTTTTTTTTACCAATTTTGGCTAAATCCCACCTTACACTTTGTGGTTACCTTACTTTACACCAAGTCAAAATAACTGAACAAATCTTAATCTTAACGAACACAATTATTAACTCTCTACTTTTTCTTTTTCAAAACTACTTTGCATCGTTTATCACTAACTTTAACTTTATGTAAGTAGTAGCAATGACATCAAACTATGTGACTATATATATTATAATTAAATAACGATTTTTAGGGAAAGAAAAGCCTAGATAAGCAACTTAGTCCACTTCATTGATGTGTCTTAAATAATTCTGATATAATAACGATTCATAAAAAAAAAACAAAAAAAAAAATCTACGAGAAAAATCAAGTTGAAGAAAGTGTATATTTTGTCAATTTGCGTAGTAAGGTATCCTTGCCATTGTTCTATGTTGTTTGGTTGAAGTGTGGTACAGAGTGGTCAGTTTTTTTTGTTTTGTATTTCTTCCTTCAAGTAGAGTTCTTAAATATCATATAAAGTCTAACAGTGACAGGGTCATATACGTGTGTATATACCTTTATACCATTTTTATCTATACGAAATACTAGGTTTGCTCTTATATTAAAAAATATATATTTCAAAAAACTGACATTTATTTTGTTGTAAATGAGCTAACAAATAATATCTTAAATCTGGTTTTGCTCCAAAAAAAAAATTTAATTCAGATAAAAATAAGAACTCACTCCTCTCTCATCTTTCCTCCCCACTCTCTATTTATTTCTATGTTTTTCATGCCTGACCCCTTATCTCTTATCTCTGAAACCCAACTTTTTTACTCAATGTTTTTGAAGAAGCTTTTTGAATTTATGAAAAACGATCATTATTTATTTATTTCTTTTTAATAATGGTATTGCTTACAGTAGGATGTTATTTGTGAATTTCTGAATTAGGAAAAAGTGATGAAAGAAAGTATAAATTGTCGTCTAATCCTATTAATAAAATTTTCTCTATTTGTTTACTAAGAAACTGACACATGAAAATGAATTAATTGTTACTGTCATATTATTTGTTTTGGGAATTATAAATGTGAGTTCTTTAATTAGGCTTTTTTTTTAATTTAGGTTTTTATATTAATTTTGTAAAATGAACGAAAACTGTATCATAATATTTTACTTAAGTAAAGTACTAGAAATTGAGAACATTTGGGAATTCGTTTGTGGAGTATCACTAGGCCGACTCAAATGATGCTTCTCTTGTCCATCTAAAAGTTTAAAACAAAGTACTGTTTTTGTGTTGAGAAAGGAAATATGTTATCGTATATATAACAATTGGTAGTTAACCAAAAATGCTTTTGTACATAATAATTAGCAACCTTGACTTCCATGGGATATAGTTATTATAATTGGCAGTGTTGGTCAATATAATTGGCAGTTATATGGTTAAATTTTGTTGGTAGAATTGGAATGGAACCTATTGTAGTAGGTAGCTTCTATAAATAAATGAATATATACATAATTTATAGAAATAATTCCAACACAAAATATTTTAGCTTAATTTGCAGTATAGAAGACAAAATAAGGCAGCTAAAGTTTTCGGCATTGGGTCCCAGAGCAATGAATACACGAAAGAATCCGACCGTGGTGGCCAAACTCACAAACATGTGATATGGAAATCTATTAATCAAGATGGGAATCATTTATTAAAGGAATATAAATACATATCACCTCACTTTCACTCCAATACTCTTTCAACTTTACTTACTTTAAACCGTAATTTTTGTTGATTAATTTAGTTTCTTAATAAAATCGGCCAAGTTTTAGGAATTCGCTAGTCCTAAGTTGTAAGCCATCAATATAATTAAGTTACAGTAAAACCAAAATACTTTTTTTTTTTTAAAAAACAAAAACAATTACAACAACAACAACAAAGCGCATAATACACAAAATTAGAATATCCGAAGGAAGAGCCAAAGAAAACATCCGAATCAAATAGACCGAATAATACCAAACCAGATGATATATATCTTTTTCAAAATATATTATATTTTACCAAATATAATTTTTTTTATATTTATATATATATATATTTAAAACTTTATCAATGTTGAGTATTATCAAAATGATATTTTATAAAATAATTACTCGCACCAAAATTTAGCGAAATTTTTTCATATTTGTTTTATCGGACTCGTTGTTTTCGAACTTGAAAATAATAATTATTAGATATTAGTTTGAAATTTAAAATATTAGATAAAATTATATAATTGGTTAGTTGTTTTTATACGGATAAAATCAAATAATAATAATAATAAAAGAGTAATGTTAGACATACCATTAAAATCATTATTCATAATAAAATGTTGTTTTCAAATTTTATAAGAGATTTAGTATGTGATTTTGAATTGAAGATATCTCATCTATTTTTTTTTTTTTAAAAAACAAATTAAGATTCAAGTTGTATCCTAATCCTCAACCAATTAAGTTTCGATGTGGCATGTATAAAGCCTTGCAACAAGTACAATTTGACATGTACAAAACAAATTACAATCAAACTTCCTCTGCATCAAGTATACATATGTATGTATGATCTACTTATTCATTATTATTTTCCCAGCATATTAATTCAGAAATTAGTAATTCTATATTTCATTAATTCGAAGCAACAATACTTATTATGCTGCCTCGTTCACTGTTGGCATCATTATTGTAGTCTTCGCCCATAGCTCACTCGTTCTCGTTTGTCATCCTCTGCCTTTGTTTCTCCACAAATAAAAAAAAATTCCCACCAACTCTAAGGTATCGTACCTGAAATTTAATCTGAATTTATTCATTTTGTTGTTTTGTTTACATTTTTTTTAAGATCAAGAAATAAAAAAAAGACTGAAACAAGAATAGTTAGTAACACTATGCTCAACTCGCTGTCTTCACCTCACTTATTATTTCTTCTTCGATCTCTATAATTATTATATTTTTGTTTCTCTGGTTTTAGTTTTGTTTCATTTTTTTTTTTTGGTTTTAGATCGAATCATCGAACCGTCCACCGAAAATGTCGGTTCCAGCGATATCGACATCCGTTGGATCGTTCTGCCTTTCACGATCCAACTGTCACAGCAGCACTAGCAGCAGGGGTATGCCTCGATCCGTTATGGCACTCCGATCCGGCGCCGTTTCGGTGGCTCCGATCTTGACCAACTTACAAAAAGACTGCGCCACTCCTTTGCCCCTGCTCCGCCACGTGGCAGACGCGATGGCAACTGATATGCGAAACGGACTCGCCGTCGACGGTGGCAGTGACCTCAAGATGATCCTCAGCTATGTTGATGCTCTCCCAACTGGGTATGTCAACTGCTATTTACGGCGCCGTTTTTGCTCTCCTTGTTGACTTTTCCACTTACGAACGAAATTTTAGTTTAATGAATTAATGTGTGTTACTGTTTTGTTAGTACTTACTTCAGATGTTCATTCAGAGTAAAGGGTTCCTTTTTACATAAAGTTATTCAACTCAAAGTTCATTTTTTTTTATTTAATAGATCTATTCAACTTTTTTTTATATATATATATGTATAATAATAATAATAATAATTGTTGGAAGGATCAACATAGAAAACAGATGATTTTTTTTAATTATATAATATTTATTTTGATCCAATTTATACTATTTGAAAAAGGAACGAGAAGGGTCTGTTTTATGCATTGGATCTTGGAGGTACAAACTTTCGGGTGCTTAGAGTTCAATTAGGTGGTAAGGAAGAGCGAGTGATAGCCACTGAGTTTGAACAAGTCTCTATTCCTCAGGAACTTATGTTTGGTACCTCTGAGGTCTGTATATTAATATTATTATTTACTAATTTGGTTCAGCAACAATGTTAGTTACAACTTTCTTATTGTTTATTGGCTTATGATTTTATTGTTCTGCGGATTTTGTTATGGAAAATCTTCAAACTGCAGCAACTTTTT
Organism: Humulus lupulus; assembly: GCF_963169125.1. NCBI lineage: Eukaryota > Viridiplantae > Streptophyta > Magnoliopsida > Rosales > Cannabaceae > Humulus > Humulus lupulus. The sequence continues at coordinate 203,162,776 of NC_084802.1, forward strand.
GATTTTATGGCATCTGGGTTAGCTAAATTTTCACAAAAGGAAGGTGGGAAATTTCACCTGCCAAGTGGTAGGACGAGGGAGATTGGTTTCACATTCTCATTCCCAGTGAGGCAGTTGTCTATTGACTCTGGTATACTCATGAAGTGGACAAAAGGGTTTGCTGTCTCTGGAACGGTTAGTCGTTTGCTGCATTTTTCTTTACTCGCTTTATATTAATAGAGATATTAAACAGTGGAAACTATTAATCTCTTTCAACAGCCTGGCAAAGATATAGTTGCTTGTTTGAATGAAGCCATGGGAAGGCTTGGATTAGAGATGCGTGTGTCTGCCCTGGTATGCCTCTCTTCTTATGTTAGCATTCAACTTGAACTATCCGTGGTGTGTTTAGCTTCATGAAATGTCGTTCAGAAATAAATGATCAACTTGTTATGTTCTTTGATGTCTTCAGGTTAATGATGCTGTAGGAACACTAGCTGGTGCAAGGTACTGGGATGATGATGTAATGGTTGCAGTCATTTTAGGTACTGGAACTAATGCTTGCTATGTGGAGCGAACTGATGCTATTCCTAAACAAAAAGGGCAGGTCTCTTCATCTGGCAGAACGGTGTGTGGAAAAGCTCTGCATCTTTTTGCTCTTTCTTGTCATATGTTCAAATTCAATGATCATAACTAAGATGTTTGCCTTTGTTTTTTGACCAAATTTTGCTGCTTGTAGATTATTAATACCGAGTGGGGAGCATTCTCAACTGGTCTTCCTTTGACCGTGTATGACAGTGAAATGGATGCTGCCAGTATCAATCCTGGAGAGCAGGTAGATGTTTGATTTCTTCCATCACTCATTTTTAAGTTTATGCTGTTCATTTTATGCAGAATGTGCACCTATATGAATTGTTATTAAAATTTGATGTGCAGATATTTGAGAAAACAATATCTGGTATGTATCTTGGCGAAATTGTACGAAGGGTGCTGCTGAAAATGGCACAAGCAGGTGACTTGTTTGGTAAATCTGTGCCGGAGAAACTGTTCTCTCCTTTCATCCTTAGGTAATTAGACCTACTAATTATGATGGTGATTCATGGTCAGGCAGGCAGTGCATGGATTTTGGAAAACAAGTTGCAATTTAGCTCTGCTTTGTTGATTACTATAATCGTTTCATTTAGCTCTTTATAAATTTTACAATGTCAGAACGATTGCAAAAAATTATTTATCACATTTTGTTCCGTATAATCTCTCTACTGACATTCATTCATGATCTTTTAAATTTTACAGGACTCCGGATCTTTGTGCTATGCAGCAGGATAACACTGATGATCTTCAATCTGTTGGATCAATTTTATACAATGTAGCTGGGGTAAGTTTCCTATATTTTACCCTTGAAATAACATCTGAACCTTTGAACTGAGGTAATGGTAACTTAATCACTACTGGGGTCAACATGGAACAAAACAAAACAAACTAGTTTTGGAACATATAATTCAGAACGAAATACTCTATTTTTGCAATATTTTTGAGAAACAAAGTTAAGAAAGCAACTTTGATGATTATTTTTGTGTGTTTTCACATGATCTACTCCTTTGTTGCTTATGATATTCACCAGCTTGAAACCAATTTAAGTGTGAGAAAGATTGTTGTGGAGGTTTGTGATACAATAGTGAAGCGAGGAGGCCGATTAGCTGGGGCCGGAATTGTAGGTATTCTGCAGAAAATGGAGGAGGACTCGAGGGGCCTTATCTTTGGAAAGAGGACAGTGGTGGCTATGGATGGAGGGCTATATGAAAACTACCCACAATACAGAAGATACTTACAAGAAGCAGTCACAGAGCTTCTAGGGACAGAAATTTCTAGGAATGTGGTGATAGAGCATTCGAAAGATGGATCTGGTATAGGGGCTGCTCTCTTGGCTGCTGCAAACTCTAAGTATCCGCATGACGTTTAAGTTATAATCAAGGCAGGTTGACGTTTTCTCAACCATGTAATTAGTCTAGTAGTCTCTGGTCAAGAGTAAAATATATAGTTAATTGAGGCATTGATAAGTTGGACTCGTTCTTGGACTGAAGAATAATTTAGATAAAATTTATTCTTAGGAAACGCACTTCGAAATGGTCATTTTTATTTTTCGGCAGTGAACTGTCGAAGAACATTTGTTCCTAATGCGCCATAACTGTGTGGTGCAATTTTGTTATTTATTTCATGTGTAGTCTATAAGCTTGTGGTGGCCTTATCTGAACAGCTTTTCAAAAACAATAGTATGTAACATTATTTGTTATCTTTAATTAGTTTGGACAATTTTTTCTTCTCAATCCCACCAATTTCTTCGACGCTACTAAATAGTTGAATTTATTTATTCTTACTAGTTTCCTTATAAAAGGTTTCTTTTTCACTCTATTTCTCTCTCACAATGTTTAATTGTCATGATTAATTATTTTGTTTGCTTGGTCGGATGTAAGTATGAAACAAACGACGTCTAGTTTGAAGCTGAGAGATAAGAAACAAAAGCTACATTTAATGAACACAATAAGCATGTCGCTTTTTCACTCACAAATGGGATACAATTTTTTTTTAATTCATGTGTCTCTTTGTGAATAATGACAATTTTTTTTTTAAAAAAAAAAAAGAGTAGTCTTAATATATTTATTTATAATTACAATGATTTGTTCGCAGGCGTAATTTTTTTTTTGTCTCAATTTGAACAACTTTGCAATTGAAAAAAAAAACAGAGACAAACATATTGTCGAGTAGTATAATAAAACATTTAAGTTTCACAGCATTAATGTGAGATGAAAATTTCTTTTAAGAAAATAATGATTTGAAATTCAGGAGTAAAAAATGGATTTTAATTTATTTTTAGGGTGAAAATTTAAAATCGAGATGAACACAGACAACAAACTACACTACAATAATATTACCAACTAAAATGATCCTTGAGTTATAGTTATTATATCATTTTGATCTCTCAATTTTAACTCAAACAATACATCAAATAAGAACTTTGAAACTGTTGCTTTGTCTCCAGCCAGCTTTAAACTTGTGATTATGCATTGGTGAGAAGGAGAGTGATGTTTATGGACTGAAATCACCTAAATATTGCAAGGATGTAAGCACTATGTTTGTTAATAACATATTTTTAGTACGTAGTATTTAATACTTACACAAATGAAAAAAAAATTACAAAGTGCAACATTGTTTATTGAGTAAAATTTACTCTCATTTTCTTCTATATAATGATTCAAACGAATGTTATTTCTTACACCAAATTTGATTAGTTTCTTGTAAAAAGTTTAGGGTCTTCAAATTAAAATTAAACTTATTTATAACTGAAGCAAATGGGTCATTTGGTTTAATATTTTCTTTTTCACGGTATGATTTGGTTTTTTATTTTGAAAAAACTACATCAACGGTTTGGTCTAAAAAAATCATTTAAATTGCACCAAATTGATTAAAGAAACAAGGACAAAGCACGGAGAAGAAGAAAGGATAAAATGAGTAGAGAGAGAAAACAAAAGTTTGTAATTGCTTAAAAAACTGATGTGTCATTAGTTTGTTGTTGGTATAAGATGTTTATGGAATAATATCTTGATTTTTAATGGATCTTATAATATGATTATTGGTCCTAGTGTTAAGAATGATGTTATAATATGCAGGTGGTGATTCTTGTTATTTCATTTCATGTTTTGCAAATAGATTGACGAAAATTTAGACTTTATGCCTATTTTCTCGGATGTTGAAGAATAATCCTTGTTCAAAAATATTACAACATAGCTATTTTTTAGTTTAACATTCCTAGTATACCTTTCATTTGATTTATAGTTTTAATTTATTTTTTAAGTTTCTCGGTAAAATTTATTTATTTATTTTATTAATCTTCAAATTTTATTTGTTTTACTTGTTTTTATGATAACATGATGAATTATAAAGAATGAAAGAATAATTATTGCAAATAAGAGAATGGAGAACAAAATCCCAAAAAATTAATGGAGAATGAAGAAGAATACAAAGAAGAGAAGAGTCTTTTTAGTCTTACAACAAAGAAGGGAAGGGGAGGGATGGGTCGTTGCTGAAGAAGACAAGAAGGAGAAGATAAAAGTATTGAGTGCTAGCTAGTTGATCTTTTTGGTCTTACAACATGAAGAAGGGGATGTTGGCTGGTCTTTTTAGTCTTAGCAGAGGAAGAAAGCAAATGGAGTGGCGGGTCTTTTTGGTCTTATCAGAGGAAGAAAGCAAAGAAAGAGGAGAAGAGAAAATGAGGAGATATCGTGACTTTTACGGGACTTTTAGGGTTTGTGTTTAAAATTCATGTGATTTTTCAAAATTAATTGAGTGCCACTTCATTAATTTTTAATAAATTAAAAATAAAAATAAAAGAAAAGGTTATTTTGCAAATTTCAATTTGTTAGATGGTCATTTTGACAAACTCCTTGTTCAAACCCATATTCAATCAACCTTCAAACCCGAACCTAGATTCATCCATGTAAAACTCAAACATCACCCAAAAGAATAAAATAAAAATAAATGCAGAATTAAACGCAAATCTCCCGTGTGTTGCCTTTGTCGTCAGATTCCTCTACAATCCCATCGTCGGATCAAACCCGAATTGCATCTCGAGTTGGCTGTCGTCAAAGCCAAGATGAGTGGGAGTGAAGGGTCGAGATGAGTGGACGAGCTTCGAAGTTGGGTTATACATCGACAAATGGAGCTTAAGATTTGTGTGGGGTTGAACATTATCCTCGTCAGAGCTGAGATCCGGGTTTCAGGTGAGGGTGAGATCTGGATTTCAGAGTTTGGGAACTGAGAGGGTGAGGGGACGGTTGAGGGAATATTGAATTGGAAAAGATGGTAAGGGTGGGAGGTTGAGGAAGATAAAGAGATGAGTTTTTAGGTTTTAGGGAGATGATCAAATAAAGATGAATTACAAGAGAGAGGTAATTGAGGAAGATGAAGATTTGGGGATTTTTTTCCTTAATTTTTTTTTTATGTTTAATTTTCTAATAAATCACGTTTTAAAAATTAAGATATACTTTTTTATTTATTTTTAAATGTTTTAAATTTATTTTTCTATTTTTTTGTTTTTAATTAATTAAATATTTTTAAAAATAAATTATTAAATGTTTAACATGTGACCTAATATAGTATTGTCACGTGTGTTTTTGTTGGCATTTAACAAATCGCACTTAAGAGCTAAAAGTGTATGGTTGCAAGAAAAATATAAGGTTCGAGGGTTTTGCTATCAAAATTTTTTATTAGGGGTATATGTGCATCAACCGAAAAAGATTGGGGTTTTGTGGCAAATAAATATCCTTTTATTAAGTTTTCTTGATTTGAGATAGTAACGAGCTCCTTTCTTTTTCCTCTTTTTTTTTTAAAGAAAATAAATAAATAATAATAAAGGCATTGATGTCTATGAACCCCTCCATTAGAACAAATGTAAGACAATCACTACTATAAAATTGATGTGGTACCATAGTTTTAAATTGTGGTAAGAACGTTCATACAATAGTTCTGATATTATTGTATCATGCAGTGTAGTGACATGTATTAGCAAGAGACAACCGTCACAGATAGAAGATCAACTCAATTGCCCAAGAAAAATGAAAAAAAAAACAGTGAGGAAAAATATATTTACATAATTTAGTTTATTTTTTAAATTATATTTCGTTAGCTATATTTTTATAAATATATTTTTAGGTTTTTATATTTATAAAAAATATATTGAAATATAATAAATAATTTATTAATAGCTAATATTAAATATTATTAAAAAGTTAGACAAATTATTTAAATGATTTATTTTTAACTAAAAGAAATTTAGTATTACAAATGATTAATTACTACTTTGACAAGTTTTATTTCAATATTAATTATTTTTTTTCGTAAAGAATTGTTATTAGTTTTAAAAGAAAATAAATTAAAATTTATACTATAACATCATAATAAGTATGAATTTTTATTTAATTTTTTATTAAATATATAATAACTAATTAAATTAATAATTAATATTAAAAATTAGACAATTATTTGAATAATTTATTTGAAAAAAGAACTCATTTTTTAATTAATAGCTATTCTATGTTGAAAATTATTAATTTGTAAATTTCTTATGAATATATTTATATAAAAAATTAAATTATATTAAAAAAATATAAATTTTTCCATACTTGATTAAAAAAAATTGTATTAGAAGAGACAACAGTTTTCACATAAATGTCATCTCGTGTTAAAAGTAGACATGCTACGACAGTATCACCAAAACTCTCATCTCATGTAAGTTTTAATTTGCATGACATGATAGTTCAAGAGCTATAGTTATCACATGTCTATTCTTAACATGAGACAACAATTTTCGTAGAACTATTGTCTCTCGTGTGTTACCTAAATACAACTTTGTAGTAGTAAATGGTCAATTTATGGATCAAAATAGTACAAAACAACATGAAGTTAATCCAATATTTGTATATGTCTATCTGAAAAATTAATTACTCAAATAATTAATATCATAATGATAATGTTTCATAAATATATATTAATAAACTTAAGGGTGTGTTTGAAAGTCATCTTGCAATTGAAATTGCGTATAATTTGAGGTAATTATTAGATTTTACATGTTTGTTTAATCAAGTAACCATACAGTTATTATATTCTAAAATAAAGTGTAATTACTAGGTTGTGTAATTGGAGTAGTAAATCATCAAAGTAAATTATAAAAGTGATTGAACAAATAATTAGTGAAACTAATACAAAAATTAAACATGTCCGGTTAAATGAGAGCAACATGTTTCCAAATAAAATAATAATAATTTAAATGGGAATTTGAGTTTATATGCTTACTTGGTAACTTAATCAAACAAAATATGCTTCCTATATGTAAACTTTTAAAAAATATACTTCGAACTTATTTTTGCACTAAAATATCCTTAATTAAATTTTTTCCTTGCCCTTTCAAATATACCTAATTTATTTAAATTAAATTAACATTACAAAAAAGTACCTAAATATGAAAATTAAACCTAAATCTATTAACATAAACTAAACCTAAACCCATACAATAACTAATCTCGTATTTATCAAACCATCACCGACGTCAAAGCCTAGTTCGTTCAATCTCAGCGTTGTTGTCTTCCTCGACCTAGACCTCGTCACCTAGCTTGTCGCATGTCCCACATCGTGCGACGTCTAACTATAGCAACCCAACCCAGTTCATCCCTCTCATGGCCATTGTCTTCCTTGACCCACCCTTCATCAATGTCAAACCACCTCGTCAAAGCCAATCAAACCCAAGCCTCGTCACCTAACTTGCTGCACGTCCATCATCGTCGAATTTCCTCTGTCGTTGCATGTCCACCCAAACTACAATTCTAAATCTAGGGTGTTTTAGTAACAGGTTTAGTTTTTTTTTTTGGTAAAATGTTAATACATGGGTTTAGTTTTAGTTTGTGCTAATGAATTTAGGTATGGATTTTAGATTTTAGGTATTTTTTTTAAATGTTAATTTAATTTAAATAAATTAGGTATTTTTAAAAGGGAAGGGAAAATTTTAAGTTAAGGGTATTTAAGTTCACGAAAAAAAAACGTTTGACTCATATTTTCCAAAGTTAATGGTAGTACTAGACTGAGCTTAATGCTAGGTCTTCATTTGACTTTTATTAAGTTAAATTATTTAGCAGTTGTGACTGCTTTTTTCAAACATCATTTTATTGTAATGACGTAGGTTCTTTATTAGAGGATATTGCAACTTTGTTGTCTAATTTTCTAAGAGTGTCCATGATCCATGTACGTCGTACAACCAATAAGGTTGCGCATAGATTTGCAGTAAATGCTCATAGGGTGAACGACAAATTTATATGGCTAGAACATTTTCCAACTTTTCTTCAACTTGTTTAGTCTTCTAAACTATACGACATTATAAATTTTTTCAATGAATATAATTGGTTGAAAAAAAAAAAAAAATACATGTAAACTCAAATTTCCCATTTAAATTAAATACGAAAAACGGCATGTCGTTTATTGACTATAAACGATAGCATACTTTTTTCTTTCACGAGGTTAATCAACGAATACGGCTGGACAGAACAGAAGACGAAGGTGTGTTGATCGGCTTATTACCATAATCAAACCAATCTTCTCTTTCCTTTCTCGTTCGCTTCTTCTGTTCTTCAATTGTAGAACAATGGTACCATTCTCATATTTTATATTTTTAACTTTTATTTATTTTGAAATTAGATAATATGCAATGTTGTGCTAATGTATTTGTGTGATTGAATCATTTGTGTTTGACTTATATTCGATCTTGCAGATCCGATTCATACTCTTACAGAATCGGCAAGGCAAGACCCGTCTGGCAAAGTACTACGTTCCCCTTGAGGATTCTGAGAAACACAAGGTTGAATATGAGGTATGTATGCTTGTTCGCACATGATTCTTGTTTCGAATGAAACTACATGTCTCAAGGATTTTGAGTTCGATTTTTGTTTTTTCTTGCCTAGGTTCATCGTTTGGTGGTAAACAGAGATCCCAAATTCACAAATTTCGTTGAGGTGATCTTTTTTCTCTTTATTTCCCCTAATCCTGTACATTTGATTTTTCAGTTCGATCTATAATTAGGTTTGTCGCTTTTGAGTTCTGGTAAGGGTTTGTGGTTTCAAACCCCCAAAATAAATAAATGAAAAAAAGGGTTCTAGGAAGATATGTGAAAAAATATAACTTGGAGTTGTTTCATTGCTTTGCTACATTGTATGAGGAATAATCAACGGGTTTTGGCATTTCATTTCTACACAATACCTTTACCTTGATTGGGCAAGAATGATAATATTGGTTTAAGGGCTGTAAATGGTGTTTGTTAGGATATTACTATGTCTGACCACCTTATCTCATGAGACTTCTTGCAGTTTCGTACACACAAGGTGATCTACAGGCGTTATGCTGGATTGTTTTTCTCGTTGTGTGTCGATATTACAGATAATGAGTTAGCATATCTGGAGTGCATTCATTTATTTGTGGAGATTTTGGATCATTTCTTTAGCAACGTTTGCGAGCTAGATTTGGTTTTTAACTTTCACAAGGTTAGTTGCTTTCATGAACTTAATCTCCATATATAAGTTACACTTTTGTGTTTTTGACTTCTTCCCTTGTTTCCATGGTTGTTTTAGCAAATTTGTTTTTCTGTAAACAAATTACCCTGTGATTGATTGTTATTTTGATGGTCTATATGTTCGTTATGGAGAATATTGCATCAAGAACTTTGTTTTTTTATCAATATGTTTACTATTTTAGTGTTAGGACTTCAATGTATAGATGAATATATCTATTGCTAACAAAACTTTCCTGAATATCTAAACTCATACTTTGTTGTCCTGTGAAGGTCTATCTCATACTTGATGAGTTCATTCTTGCTGGAGAGCTCCAGGAAACTAGCAAGAAGGTGTGTATATATTGATCTTTAGTCTCTACTCATTTAGTTTTTGTGGAAGCAATATTTGCATGCTTTTGGGATCTTTTCTCTCCACCTTTCGTTTGTGTGTGTGAACATTGCTTTAGTGGGGTAGTGACAAGTAATATTTTCTCTGTTCTGTTCTTTTCTCGTTGGCTGTATTTTATTCCTGGAGAATTAGTTAGCTGTTTTGCTTGGAAGCCTATTTTTAACTCCATAGTGCACTCTTGTGATAATTTACTGTCTTTCTGTGTGGAACCAAATTTTTTGTGCATTTACGATTCTTAGATATGATATGGTTACATCACTGACTGTTGTTTCTCTGTTTCTCTTCATTGCCCCCTTTCTTCGTCTTGTCATTTATTGGCTGAATACTCTCTTTTTTCATTTTATTTTCTCTGTCTTCAATAAGGGTATGAGAATAGGTTTTGGGTTTTTTCAAAGTTTGAGTGCACATACATATTTTATTTATTTGTGCAGAGTTTTTGAATTTGCAGATATGTAAACACTGTAAAAATGTGACATTAAAAATGTTTACTGTGAATGTTGTTTCTTGCAGGCAATTATAGAGAGAATGGGGGAGCTGGAAAAACTAGAGTAACATTTCTGTGGTGAAGAGTGTGTAGAAGCGCGGACTCTGTTTTTCTGGGGCGTTAAGACTTGTTTACCTTAGACGATGTGATGCTCTAGTGTAACATTAGAAATGGAACTAAAATTGTTTCTTCTTCTTCTTTGCATCACCAATGTACTTTCCATTTTCTTTTTCTATTTTTTTGACAATTCATGTGATATACTATTATCACCATAGGCGAGAGAGAGTGCTTCTGTTCAGTGGGTTGTGCTTATATCTGCAATTTTTTTCAATGTGTTTTTCCAACTTTTTCTATTATATCCAACGGTACCCGGTTGTGTTTATAGTTAGTCTTAAGATAACACTAAAAATAAAACCTTCAATATATGTAAAAGATAACAACAAAATAGATGCACCATTGAATAATAAAGTGACTTCAGAACAAGTCGAATAAGACATACATAGGATCACCAAATAATTATTTGTTTCAGTCTCACTGACTATCTTGTTGGATAAACATTGCGTTATTATTAACTCCATCTCCATTGGTTCCCTTCTCATACTCCAATCAACATTTATAACATTCTTTAATTAGAGAAGAAAAAGCTGTTCTGAACTGGGAGCTGCCAAATAAAAATATTTATAATTTTCTTATCGTCTTTACAAATTGTTTATCCTAGGCATCAGGGGGGAAATTTGTCGGGTCTCAAGGCTCTTTTTTCCTTCTAGTCCTTTTCAAGCATCCGATTGGTGTCAATACAGGACGACCAACTAATAATTTATTTACTGCTACTCATTTCAGAGCTAGAGCTTGAGCTTGCAACCGAAGTCCCAAGTATGGACAGAATGAAAAAAGAATTAAGTAATTTGCTACCCTTATTCTAATGGCCAATCAAAGGCTCTCATGGCAGAGTAACTGCAATGGTAGAGCACTAGTACGGAACCCTCCTCCATGTTCTTCATAGACAGAAGGCATATGGTGGTCTTGTTTAGTCACTTTGCCAGGAGGAGGAAATGGTGAAGAAGCCATGGATATCAACGGCTGCTGCTGCTGCTGATGTCGTTCAGTAGTTGCTCCATTTTGCCAGTTTGCGATTTGACTTGTCGATTTGGGAGTGTCATCAGGCCTATAGTGAGCACTCCAAAGTTGTTCTTGCTGTTGTGGTTTTGTTAAGGATCCTGAGCTTGCTTGAGTATCGTAGAAAAGGGTACCATATGGATGGACCTAAAAAAATTCAAGTATGTTTGTGATGGCATTCGTGTTAATAAAGACAAAAAAGAACAATGAGTGCCGAGTCATAAACCTGCCCCGCTGATGAAATATGGTCAGGGTAAGCTGAGGAGTTATAAGAAGACAGTGGCGAAGAGTAATATGGACGAAACTGATTTTCCACGAGTGAATGAGGGTAAGGAACTTGGAGTGGAGACAATGGCTCAAATACGTTTCTAGTTCTACTAGATACATCACTGATCGCCAAGCCGCTACCTCCAGCTGACAACGACAGGAAATCAAAATTCTGCTGGAAAAAGAGAGTAACAATGAGAACAAGACAAATAAGATAATGATAAACAGTTATAGTGTATTAAACGCACCTGCGTCTGCATGGTAAACTGGTCTGATGGCAGTGCAGACAGTGGCTGATCTTGATCGACTCTTTGTTGAAGAACACCACTATTGGCTCCATTTGAATTTTTGTTAACAGCGTCATTAGCTATGGTGTCAGCAGAAACAAGTCCAATTAAATCATTCTTTTCTCCATACATATTGTTGTTAATGGTGACTGAAACCCCATGTTTTAATCCTTCTTCGTGAGATCTCTTGTGATTTTTTGGCAGGGTCAACATGTCTTCGCACTCCGACTTTTTTAAAGCTTGAATTAAACGACTTATGTAGACATGAGTTGCACATCTCTTAGATAGTTTTCTTTTAATTGTGGTAACTTTAGAAACCTGTATGTCCAATAAATAATCAATACACTCTCATATAGCTTATGCAGACATTCTAAAGAAATGAAAAGACTCCTTCCCACCTTTCTACTTGAGTTATTTTGGACTGAGCTAGTTTTGGGGGAACAAGATGGAACATCAAGCCAAGTCGGAATTTTAGCAGCTGTTAACCTGCAATAATTCAAGGATTGATCAAATTAAGGAAAAAGGAATAGTAAAAACTAATTTAAAATGGTCCAACATATCACATGAGTAAAAAAAACTTACGGGGAACTTGTATCAGCAACTCCAGAACCTTGCGAAACGGTTGATGGTAATCCAGGCAATAATGTCATACCTTAACATCAAAGAACAACTCATTCTAATTTCCTAATAAAGATGATAAAGTGTGTTTATGAGAAAGACTCACACACTTACCAGCTTTCTCGGACTCCCCTGCTGCATGTCGTGGTTCTGACTGACTCTTAATAGGTGTGGCCTGAAATGGTACCAAAAATTAAGCTCAGATCTTTAGTCAAAACTCAAGAGAGAAATTGATTTAGAGTCACTAGGCGAAAATTACTAACCTTCCCCAATCCAATTTCTTTTTTCTTCTCCAGAAGTAAGGCATCCTTTTGCTGGGGTTGTTTCAATCTGATTGAGCACCCGAGAAACATTTAAGAAAAAGGAATATTTTAAAAAGTAGAGCATCTTCAGAAGAGAAGCTGAAGTGTGTTTCAAATGTATCAAAAAACACTCACCCAGTATCTAAGTGTTTCTCAGAGGGAATGCTGAACTTAACAGAAGAACTTCTCGATGGCTTGACATTCAACTGTTGTTCACTCTTAGCTACGGAGGAAAGTTTCATTCGAGGAACATAATCATCAAGTATGATTGGGTTCGCTTGACTACTTGGTTCATTCAAAGAGTCAACTTTGACCATTTCATTTACTTTGTCTGCACTAGATGACGGAACAATAGCCTCATCAGTCGTTAGTGGAAGAGCCGAGCTTACATTTTCCTCTGCTGCAAAATCAAAAGGCTAAAGGAGTTAACATACAGCACAAGTCTGCATCTTAAACATAAAGAAACAGCCAAATACTTAAACTACACAAATCAACGTTTTTATAACCTTCAACTGCTGACTTTGACTCAGGAAAATCTGAAGGATTTGGTTCCAAAGATTCAGTGACTTGTTTGGATTTATCATTTGAGTTGTTGTTGATGAACATGCCAGCCAAGGCATACAACGTTTCCGCCACTTCTTCCTCATCTTTCGTGATTGGCCCAGAAATTGTTCGTTTTGGACACTTGTCTGATGCTCTTTGTTTCTTCAAAACCAAAACCACAACACATGTAAAGTACCATGTTTAGAACTGTATAAGATACAAAAGAGTTGAAAGCAGAACCAGTTTAAGTACCATATTTGACTTGAGTTTCTTAATAGCAGACATTTTTTGTGAATGGGTTCCACTAATGGTGTGGTTTAGCTTCTTCGAATCAGATAGAGGAGATACAGAATCACGACCACGCTTCTTAATAGCTGCATACAACGAATCGAGAATCGATTTTTTATTTTATGAAAACACCGGTCATATTCAATAGCCTTCACTGAAGAATAAGTATCTCTTTTGGAAAAAAGTAAGAGAAAAGAGGAGGAGGAACCTAAAACATACATATTTAGTATTACACAAACTTCGAATCATTGCACCATCAAGGTTTTGTTTGGACCGTTTGGACCTTGGATTTGAAATTTTTTATGAGAGAGAATAGTAAGGAAAAAAATGTTTTTTTTAATCTTTTTTTGGTATGTATTTATAATTGTTGTAAATTTTAAAAAATTAATCTACATTAAATTTTAATTTTTTTTTTTAAATTCTTAATTTATCGACTCAATCCAAATTAGAGAAAATGAAATCATTAAATTAAAGTCATAGAATCAACAGTATGTTATCATATTTTTAAAAAATAAATAAATAAACAAAAAAGAAATTCACCAAGAATCTTTCCGTCCAGAAAAATAAATAAAAAAGCAAAAGTTCATTATTGCTTCAGTCCTAATCCAGAATGAATAGTAAGCATATTAAATATATAAATAAATATACTAAATAAACAGCTAAAACGATATTCTTCGAAAATCAAAATTTTAAAGCTTCACTTCAGATAAAATATACAGAGAAAAAAGTAAACTAAATAAAATGATTTTTTTTTTCTTTTTCATATACTGATTTCAATCCCCACACACACCTGACCGTAGCCTTCGCGGAACAGAAGCATGACCAACGCCATTGCAGTCGTCAGAAAACTGGAAAATTTTGAAAGTTGAAAATGAAAAATAAATAAAGGAATATGTATATTTTATTTTTAAAATAAGAAAAACCTGTTACTGTTTTGCTTTCATGAAAATGATTTACCCATTTATTTATGTTGCTAACCTTTTCTGAAAGTTTAATTCTGTTGCTAGTACTTGGACTGCGTAGCTCATCTTCCTTGTCAGATACATCAATACCCATTTCGCAATCTTCTTGGCTCGAACTCGATCTACCCACAACAGCACTCAATTTCCTTAGCTTTTCTTTCTTCGATTTTTCGGAGGACAAGACGTCCTCACCACCACCATCCACACCTTTAAATCAGAAAAAACAAACCCAATCAAAGTTATATATAATAAGAGACACCCATTGTCTGCAAAACTCTTATCAGCAACTGAACGAAGAGAATATGCAGATAAGACAAGTATTATGTAGATTTTTTTTGTTGTTTTCTAAGAAGACAAAAGTAAATGTTTTCTGGGAAGAAAAAAAAAATGGATTGGTCGAGAAAAGAGGAAGCGTCAAGTAGAAATTTACAGAGTTTATGTCCGGAATGTTTGAGCCGAGTGGCTCCACGCCTCACGTCCCGAGCTTTGTCCATATTTGGGATGACAACGTATGGCTTGGATGACTTTGAAGAATCGTCTAAACAAACCCAGGAAAGCGAGTCCGAAAGCTAAACCCAGATCTTCTTCTTTTTGTATGGTTCTCCAATTTGAGCTTCTTCAGTCAAAGAAGAGTGAAAGAAAAGGTTAGGGAAGATGAAGAAGAAGAAGAAAAACAGAGATGAGGAAAATGTTTCATTGTGTAATGAGATACCATAAAATTGCGTTGGAGAGGAAAGTGTACAAATACACCGAATGAGGGGGAGAGAGAGAGAGAGAGAGAGATACCAAAAAAAAAAAAATATTGGTTCAAGAAAACTGAAAAAGTGGGTTTGGGTTTTACAAAGAATATAAAAAAATCAGTCTCACAAATATCTATCTCCTTCTTCTTCTCTCTGGGAAATTTCAACGAAAATTTTAATGGTGAAACATCAAGCCCACAAAAAAGAAAAAGAAAGAAGATCGTAAAAAAACAGAAGAAAAAAGTAAAGATGGGTGTGTTGATTAGAACACAGAATCAGGTTCTTCATCAATAAAGCACACAGAGCGAAGCCAAAAAGAAGAAGAAGAGTACTCTCAAATTCACTACAACACCCTCATAAAGGGCAAAAAAGAATGAAAAGGAAAGAAAAGGCTCAAAATTCCCGTGAATAAATGTTGTGATTTCTTACAACACAGACTCAATTTTTGCTACAGCAATATCACAGCAATTCACACAATCAATATGATTAAACCAGAAATGAAATCAATTATAAAACAGAGAAAAAATTTAAAGAGACAAGACAAAGAAATTTATCCTGGTTCGGAACTCAATGTGAGTCCTACTCCAGCTCTCCCCCAAGGAGTTTCTCCACTATGTAAGGTTGTTAACAAACACCAATTGAGAGTATTACAAACTGAGAATCACACAGAGAAATATTGACTCTCAAACCACCAAGGTTGAGCTGATCGAGACACCATGAATACCATGGTTCTTCATCTTCAAAAGTCTTCTTCTTTTACTCTCTTTCTCTCTCAACAATCTCTCTACGTTTTCTCTCTTACTCTCTTTTCTTTTTCATACATAAAATGATATTACAAGGCTATATATAAACTGGTTAGTGAAACTCACACCCCGAGCCAACTAACACTTGAAACATACTTAACTAACTAACAACCTTAACTAACTCTTCCAAGAAAGGAAAAAGAATTTCAAAACTAATTTTCTGTGGATTATAAACCACAAATTCCACCTTAATCCATGAAAAATTAGAAGTATCTTCGTCCTTGAGGGAGTGAACCTGATTGCTCAAACAGGTCCAAGGTTGAGCAAGTCCAAACAGTGATTGAACTTGCTCACAGGCAGCACTTTGGTTCCTGCATCAGCAGGGTTCTCTTCAGTAGGCACCTTTTCCAAATTGATTTCACCAGTTTCTATCTTGTCTCTAATCCAAAACATCCTTATGTCAATGTGTTTGGATCTTTCATGGTAGACAGGATTTTTACTCAAATGAATTGCTGACTGACTATCTGAGAAAACACAAACACTTCCTTTCAGCATGCATATTTCTTGTAAGACTCCCTTGATCCATGTTGCTTCTTTGAAAGCTTCAGTAATAGCCATGAATTCTGCTTCAGTAGTGGATAAAGCAACAACATGTTGCTGCTGGGATTTCCAGTTTATGCAACATGAATTTAACATAAAACAGTAACTGGTCATTGACTTTCTGGTGTCTCTGTTGGAGGCATAGTCAGCATCTACATATCCTTCTAAGTTTAGATCATTTCCTCCCTTTTCGAATTTCAAACCATAATCTGAAGTTGTCTTCAGATATCTCAATAGCCATTTTAAACCTGTCCAGTGGTCTTCACCAGGGTTTGACATAAACCTGCTCAGAATGCTTACTGAATATGCAATGTCTGGCCTGGTGCTTATCATAGCATACATAACACTGCCAATTGCTTTGGCATAAGGGATTTCTTCCATTTTCTTCTTTGACTGATCATCCTTTGGTGATTGTTCTGTAGACAGAATAAAATGGCCAGCTAAGGGAATCTGAGTTTCCTTTCCACCTTGCATGTTGAATTTCTTTATTACCTTTTCAATGTATGATCTCTGAGTTAGCATCAGGCTTCTTTCTTTTCTGTTTCTTAAAATTTCGATGCCAAGTATTTTCCTTGCTGCCCCCATGTCTTTCATTTCAAATTCACTGTTCAGAACATGCTTGAGCTTGTTTATCTGATTTTGATCCCTTCCCATGATTAACAAATCATCGACATAGATTAGTAAGAAAGTAGCAGCTTGTGACTTCAAATTTGTGAAGTATAGACAAGTGTCAAAGTTGGATCTGACATAACCAAACTTAGTGATTACTGAATCGATTTTCTTATACCATTGCCTTGGGGACTGTTTAAGTCCATATAGAGATCTCTTCAATAGGCATACAAGCTCTCCTTCCTTTGATTTCACCTTGAATCCATCAGGCTGATCCATGTAGACTGTTTCTTCAAGTTTACCATTCAAAAATGCTGTTTTCACATCCATTTGCTGTATGTCCCAATCCAATTGAACAGCTATTGCAATCATCATTCTGATGGTCTTCATTTTAACAACTGGTGAGAATATTTCTTGGTAGTCCACCCCTTCAACTTGGTTGAATCCCTTTGCAACTAGTCTGGCCTTGTAAATTTTTGGTTCAGCTTCTGTTATACCATCTTTAACTCTGAAAAGCCATCTGCATCCAATAATCTTTTGCCTTTCTGGTTTCAAGACTAATGACCATGTTTCATTCTTCTTTAATGAGGCAATTTCTTCATTCATAGCTGATTTCCACTTCATTGAGTGTCTGCATTTTAAAGCTTCCTGATAGTTGTTTGGCACAACTTCTTTTGATTCCTTTGCTATAGCAAAAGCATAAGCAATAATGTCAGCTTCACCATATCTGGCAGGAGGTCTTATTTCCCTTCTTGTTCTGTCTCTTGCTAACTGGTAGCCTTCTAAGTCCTCAGATTGACCTTCTTCTTCAATTTCTTGATCTACATCAGTGTGATCATTTGAATCTAAATTTGCATGCTGCAGTGGTTCCACCTCAATTTGAACTCCACTTTGAGAATTTGTACCTGAAACATCAGACAAGATACCTTTCTCATTTCTTTTAAAAGGGAAATCATTTTCATTAAACACAACATCTCTACTGACTATTACTTTGTAATTTTCAGTTGATAACAGTCTATATCCCTTGACACCAATTTGGTATCCTAGTAAGACACACTTAACAGATCTTTTGTCTAATTTATCTCCTACAACATGAGCATATGCAGCACAACCAAATGTCCTTAGATGCATTAATGAAGGAGGTTTATTATTCCATAATTCTTCTGGTGTTTTAAGATCAATTACTCTACTTGGGCTTCTGTTTATTAGATAACAGGAAGTATACAAAGCTTCACCCCAATATCTTTTTGGCAAACCAGAATTTAGTAAAATGCATCTAACCTTGTTAAGCAGTGTTCGATTCATTCTTTCTGCAACTCCATTCTGTTGTGGATTCTTTGCAACAGTTCTATGTCTCCTGATACCTGTTTCTATACACAGCTTATCGAATTCTTCATTAACAAACTCAAGCCCATTATCAGTTCTTAAAGTTTTAACTTTTCTGTCAGTTTGGTTTTCAACAAATATTTTCCAGTTTCTAAACTTTTCAAGGCATTCATTTTTGTGTCTCAATAAGAAAACCCATACCTTTCTGCTATAGTCATCTATAACAGATAAAAAATATTGATTTCCACCTGGAGTTTTGACCCTGCTAGCTCCCCAAAGGTCAGCATGTAGGTATTCCAGAATTTGCTTAGCTCTATAGTTGCTCCTGGAAAATTTAATCTTGTGTTGCTTGCCCTGCACACAGATCTCACAGAAAGGTAAGTTAGCATGTGTATAGTTTAGAAGCAAACCTTGTTTTGATAGCTCTACCAGTCCTTGCTCACTTATGTGGCCTAATCTTGCATGCCACATTTTCGAGTCTGTTTTGCATTTAGTAACAGCTGCAGCTTGTGCTGGAGTTATGGTTTTTCCATCTAGAAAATATAACCCATTTCTTTTGATGCCCCTCATTACCAGTAGTGATCCCTTAGTGATTCTCATTGTGCCTTTTCCTGTTCTGTATTCTAAGCCTTCATCATCTAATGTACCAAGTGATATTAAGTTTCTTTTCAACTCTGGAATGTGTCTAACATTGCTAAGAGTTTTAATGGTGCCATCATAGCTTCTGATGGATATCGAACCAATACCAATGACCTGACATTTATGGTCATTTCCCATCATGACCTTTCCACCATTAATCTTGGTATAATCACTAAACCAGTCTTTGTTTGGACTCATATGGTAAGTACAACCACTATCCAAAATCCATTCCTCATTGTCTTTGTAATCTGAACTGGTACAAGCCTCTCCAAAATCTGAAGATTCTTTCTGATCTTTTATGGCTACAAAGACATCACCATCTGAGCTGTAGTTGTCATCAACTGCAGCATTAGAATCACTTCCTTTTTCTTCCTCATCTTTATTCTGCTTTCTTTTGTCTCTAAGTTCCCAGCAGTATCGAATTAGGTGACCTGTTTTGCCACAGTGGTGGCATTTTCGAGTTTCTCTTGGTCTAGACTTTGATCTGCTATTCCCTCTTGTTCTTGAATTGTATCTTGGTTTAGAGTTGTCTCTGAATCTTGAATTTCCTCTTCTTGGTTGTCTTCCTCGAATTGTTAGTGCCTCCTCAGTTCTGGCTTCTTGTCTTGCTGCCTTTTGCCAATTCAATTCTGCATCCCTTGATCTCAGTGTGCTCATGATATCTTCGAGGGTGAGGGTGTCTCTGCTGTACATTATCACAGTTCTCATTTCTTTGAACTGATCTGGTAGAGCATTCAGTATGATCACAGCTTGGTCTTCTTCTTTGATTGTTTCTCCCATGTTGGTTAGAGATAAAACAATCTTGTTGAGGTCATCCAAATTCTGCTCTAATGAGATGGTGGCATTCATCTTGAAGCCATAGAATTTTCCTTTTAAGAATATTTTGGTGGCTGTCGACTTAGCCATGTACAATTGCTGCAACTTGTTCCATATCCCCAAAGCTGTTTTCTCTCCAATGACTTGCCTCAATACATTATCTGCAAGATTCATTATTATGGCTGATCTTGCTTGCTTCATGATTGTTTCTGTTTCACTTTTCTTTGTTGCATCAAGTTCCTTTTCTGTCTTTTCAATCTTTTCCTCTAATGCACAATCTAACTTTTGGTAGATTAGGATTGCCATCATCTTTTCTCTCCAAAGACTGAAATCCCCCGATCCATCAAACCTCTCTAAATCGAATCTGGTTGATGATGAGGCCATTGATCAACTCTTTCTTGATTCTTGGTTGTGTTGCAACTTGAGTCTCGGATTCTTCAAACCTGGCTCTGGTACCACTGTTGTGATTTCTTACAACACAGACTCAATTTTTGCTACAGCAATATCACAGCAATTCACACAATCAATATGATTAAACCAGAAATGAAATCAATTATAAAACAGAGAAAAAATTTAAAGAGACAAGACAAAGAAATTTATCCTGGTTCGGAACTCAATGTGAGTCCTACTCCAGCTCTCCCCCAAGGAGTTTCTCCACTATGTAAGGTTGTTAACAAACACCAATTGAGAGTATTACAAACTGAGAATCACACAGAGAAATATTGACTCTCAAACCACCAAGGTTGAGCTGATCGAGACACCATGAATACCATGGTTCTTCATCTTCAAAAGTCTTCTTCTTTTACTCTCTTTCTCTCTCAACAATCTCTCTACGTTTTCTCTCTTACTCTCTTTTCTTTTTCATACATAAAATGATATTACAAGGCTATATATAAACTGGTTAGTGAAACTCACACCCCGAGCCAACTAACACTTGAAACATACTTAACTAACTAACAACCTTAACTAACTCTTCCAAGAAAGGAAAAAGAATTTCAAAACTAATTTTCTGTGGATTATAAACCACAATAAATATAGCAGATCCACTCCTTTCTCAAAATCTAATAAAAAATACATAAAAAAGAAGGCTATTAATGGAAGCAGTTAATGGTCGAATCTCTTAAGCAGATCACATTCATAAGAATGGAATTTTCTTCTTAGTGATAATTAAAGAGAAGAAAAACGAGAAAAGGAAATCCCAGTTGATTATACTTCTGGCTGAATAATTGTACCTAATAATTAAGATAACTTGAATGTTCTAATAAAATAAATAAGTGTTCTCCTCATCCTCCATTGTTAAAGCTTGAAGGTTTTCTCGAAACCACCTTTTTAATATATTCCAAAAACGAAACCAGAGCCCCGAAGCTTAACTTGGTTTAGCTGAGATGAAACCAAAACAAAGCCCAAAGCTTTCGCAACATACATCGTGAATTAATGTCAAAACGGCCTTTTACACGGAGCCACCAATCCTCACGTCATTCCACCATCAACGGTATATAATCAGTGGCCCACACCGCAGCAGCCGTTAGATCACATTCCTCCCTAAGCAGCGCCCATGTCATAATCAATTGAGATGAGACAGTCACACGTGTCATCCACGTCGGACAAAGCTTACCTGCCTGCCACCGTGTAACCACACTCGACTCGACGCTTCAGATTCGCCGTACTCACTCTGCCTCTGGGCCGTCCGATGGTTTCTTTAAAGTGAGACCAAGCTTTTTCTCTTTTCGTGGCCTTGTATGAACTATGTATGGAGAAGAGACGGTTAGTCTTTCATTTCCTCTTGGGGTCAGGTCAGGAGGCTATTCGACAAGACAAGTACGTAACTGAAACCTGATTCTTTAATCCGACGGCTGCAGATTCAACCGCTCGTCGATGATTGCCACGTGTATTCTATACTTTCTCCGTACGGAAAGATCGTCCTCTCAACTCTCCCTACTTTACCCTGCTTCTTTTTTTTCCGGAATTAAAAATTATTTTTCTCTGGGAATTTTTAGAACAAAACGATTTTCTATTATTTTCTGCTTTTCAGTCACGGGAAATAAAAGGTTGGAGCATTCGGCGATTAATTGTTTGCGATTATTTGGTGGGATTTTTTTGGGTAATGATTTGATTCTCTGAGCTCCGGCGTGGAAGTGAGAGAATCACGTTTGATGCGTGACTTGTTCTTCCTTTACGGGATTTTGAAATTACGAAATTATCCCTGAAACATTTCAATAAAGGTGATTATGGACTTTGGGTTTTCATGCGGGCAACGAAATCCTGGCCCATTTTAAGATTATTATTAGAGGTTGGTTTGGTTTGGTGTAAAATTATATTCAGAATAAATGTCATATTTTAAATTTTGTAGTAAAATAATTTAACTACATTTTTAATATTACATATTATCAATGTCCATGGACAAATACCTTAAGTAAATGTCCCTATACAGCTTAAGTACCTTTTTAATATTGCATATTATCAAATATGATTTTAGCAAATTATTATTTTATTTTAAATATTTTAATATTATGATATATGTATATTAGTTTTGTTTAATTAATATTTATTTTAAAGTTATTTTGATTTTTTATTTTGATTTTTTATGAGTTTTTGAATGATATATCATACCATAAAATATATATACTGAGTTGAAAAATAATATACCAACAAAACTTACAAAATTATTACTAAAAAATGCATAATTTATGTTAATAAAACTATATGCTACCATTAAAATGTATATACTATGATACAAATTATATACTACTATTATATATAATAAGATAGAAACTAAATATCATAAAAAAAAATGATATACTATACTACAAAAATTATATACACTATTTGAAAAATAATATACCAACAACTCATAAAAAACTTAAAAAATCAATAAAACTTTAAAATAAAAACTAATTAAACAAAACTAATATACATATATCACTATATTAAACTCATACGCTCTTAAATAAATAAATAAATGATAAAAAAGAAAAATTTAGTTAATCAACACTGTAAAATGATTATTTTTCTCAAAAATTTAAAATAAGGAGATTAGCTTCTTGATACTATTGTTTTAGGTCATTTATTATAATTTTTTTATGAGTGTAGAAAATAGTTTGTTTGAACCTTATTTCTAACATTGTAA
Organism: Humulus lupulus; assembly: GCF_963169125.1. Taxonomy (NCBI): domain Eukaryota; kingdom Viridiplantae; phylum Streptophyta; class Magnoliopsida; order Rosales; family Cannabaceae; genus Humulus; species Humulus lupulus. Next base: position 203,185,713 of record NC_084802.1, read on the forward strand.
ATTATTAAGAATTTTCTAAAAATTTGCAGTATACTTTAAATAATTACAATGCACACAAACATATAAAAAATGAGCTGAAAACACGAAAGAGTACACAAAAAATTCCCCAAAAATTATATATTTAAAAAGCTAAAAATGTAAAATAACAAATTACACAAAAAAAAAAAAAAAGAAGGCAAGAGTGTGATCCATTATACATTTGACCTCAAATGTATAATAATGTATCATACCATTGCCTTCTGATTTGTTTTTTGTTTTTTCTGACTGTTTTTTTCCAACCAACCCTCTCCTTGCTATTTTTCCATGTATCTGGCATTACTACCAATGGATTATGCATGTATAAACCAATTTCAAGCAAAATGTCCCATCAGTGGGTCTGATTTAAAGAAAAAAAAAAAGTTGGTTACGCGAAGTTTTTTCGTAATTGGGCCAAATGAATATGATGTTTGCTCCGTACAATGGGCCTGTTAAATTTTGGGCTCAGATTCGGTATCATATTCAACTAAGATTTGTACCATAAAGCTTTTTAGAATATATTTTTGGAGAAAATTCTATATTTTTTTGAAAGAGAGGGAAATTTCATTAAAGGCAAAAGCAGAAAAGACAATATAGAAAGTTAAGGCCAGATACAAGATAGGATTCCAGAGCACTAAATTTTGTCAATATTCATAGTCAAACTAACTTTGCAAGGTAGTGGGCTAAGACATTAACACTTCTAGGACAATGCATAAAAGAAAGGAATTTTTACATCCTGTACCGTTTTTATTAAAATATTTACAATAATAATGTGAAAATTGTATTTATAATTATACCATTTTTTAATACTGTATTTGCCCATACAACGTGGACAATCTTTAATTGCAAGTGTGTATAAGGTTTTTACCTTTTTAAAAAAAAAATATTATTTATTTCTCTCCTCTTTAATCTCAACAAAAATTTCTCACCATACTGCCAGACAGTTTGACTCAAGAGTAGTACCATCACGACCTATTCTTTAATATAGTAATTTTGATATGTGAAAAACATATATTTTTTTTTCCGTCACCAGAGAAAATGACTAAAATAAAAAGTAATATTTTAATATCTTTTTCATATATTTATTAACAAAAAAGTAATTAAACTATAAACTTAAATAAAATTTAATACACCAACATATTTTACATTTAAAATATATCATATGGTATTCTAAACAACTTTAAAGCTATTTTAGAAACAATAGCTTTTTTAAAATATATTACTTAGGATATTGTTTTGTAACTTTTAAATATTACATAAGAAGACATTTTTTGGTAACTCACTAAATTTGTTAGTTGCTTTAAATTTGGAGAAATTTACATGTAGTAACGTTTTCCCTAAACTAATTACAAATATGTCGATGTTTATTTAAAATACATTTTTACCGTATTTATATACCATTTATAATAAATAATATAACATTTTTCACGGTTTGTCTTTTGTCAGATATCTCTCTCTCTCTCTCTCTCTCTCTCTCTCTCTCTCTACTGTTTTTCACGATTTCTTTCTTCTTCTTTTTTTAACGTTTCTTTCATTCTCTCTTCTTCTTAATTTCAAAAATCTTTACCAACCATAGCGCTAGTCGGTTGGACTCACAAATGGTACTATTGTGACCTACTTTTCAAGGTGATTATTTTAATATGTGGGAAGCATATGTTTTTCTACCGTCGCCGGAGAAGATGACCAAAATAAAAAAGCAACATTTTAGTTTTTTTATTTTTTTATTTTGTTAACAAAAAAGTAACTAAATTTTAAACTTAAACAAAATTTAATATACCAAAATTTGTGTTCTTATTTTACATTTAAAAGATACTATATAGTATTCTAAACAACTTTAAAGCTATTTTAGAAACATTTCAAGTAACTTTTTTAGAATAGATACCTTAAAATATTGTTTGGTAACTTTTAAATAGAACATAAGAAGATTTTTTTTGGTAACTCACTAAGTTGGTTGCTTTAAATTTGTGGCATACCCAAAAATTTAGTCATATATCAATAGGTAACCAATTGGTATCTTAAATGATTTTAAAAGAACCGAAAATGTAGCTTTTAAAAGTAACTATGCAGTATACTAAATAGTAACTTTGAATTATAGGAGTAACTTTTTATGCTATATGATAACTAATTAGTTTCTAAAATAGACTTGAAGGTAACGTAACAATATCTTAAATAGTAAGACATGTAAATTACATGAGTGACATTTTTAAGGACACGATGGCTGACTTCCCAGAAATTGGAGGTTCGTTGAAAGGGGATCTGAACTTGGATAGGTCGGGCGTTACTCAGTCCGGTTTGAAATGGAGTGAGCAAGAAGAAGTCCACAACGAGTTCATCAATCAAGCTAAGGATAAGTGGGCATCATTTAAGGAAGTATTGCCAAACCAAGGGGGTGCTCATCTACAATTTGAGGAGCCATTAATCCAAGATGGCCATCGGATTGCTCAGGTGGATTTAGAAGAAATTGCTGTCGAAGCATCTATCTGGAACTCAGCTGTAGTGTGTATGGTCTTAGGGGCAAATCCCCCTTTTGCAGTTTTTGAAGGTTTCATAAAGAGAATGTGGGGAAAACCGGGTATCGAGAGAATAGCGAGATTACATGCAGGCCATACTCTGGTTAAATTCAGGGATGAAGTGACTAGAGACTTGGTGTTAGAAAATGGGGTTTTGCATTTTGATAGAAAACCTGTTATAGTTAGGCCATGGACCACTGATTTCGATCACTTGAGGATGGTGAAATCGGTACTGGTTTGGGTGAGGCTGCCTGGTTTGGGGTTACAATATTGGGGATCTAAGTGTTTGAGTGCTTTAGTTAGCACTCTTGGAAAACCAATTCTTGTTGATAAGGTTACAAATGATAGATCTATGATGCAATTTGCAAGAGTTTTAGTGGAGATTGACATAGCTGATGAGATCCCGAAATCTATTTAGTTTTTGAATGAAAGAGGGAAATTAATGGAGCAATTTATTGAGTTTGAATGGCTGCCCACATAGTGCAAGATCTGCAAGGTGTTAGGCCATACTGAATCTTCTTGTAATAAGAAAAAAGAGGTTGTTTGGAGGCCAAAAGATCAGATAGCTGATGGAACTAACTTGGACAAATTGGTGGAAGAGGCGGATCTGGGAAAGTCTGAGATGCAAAAGGGTACCAGTTCTTCAGTGCAGAGGAATGTAGCTGGTTTCAAGTCTACACTACCTGACAGTACTTTGGAGAGTTCACGTGTTCAGCCGAATACAGATGGTATTGGGGTAGCTATTAATTCCACGGTTGATCAGGGGACTAATGATAGAGTCTTAGATAGCAATGTAGAGAATGAAGGGGAATGGATTACACCTAGGAAAGCTGGTGGGAAGAAATTGATGGCTCCTAAGGCTCAGAACAAACTGAAAAATGCATATAATGTCTTACTAGACAAGATTTTGGGGGGTTCGAAATTGGATTTGAATGCAAACAAAAAATCAAATGGGGGAGTTCCAAATTCTTAGCTGGAATGTTCGTGGTTTGAATAAAAGGGATAAACAGAGGTCCCTTAGTGTTTTTTGTAGAATTAATAAAGTTAGTTTGGGTGCTTTTCTTGAGACCAAATTAAGGGGTGAGAAAGTGGAAGATATGATGGGCAGATTTTTTTATGGTTGGAGCTATTTTAAGGGGTCTCATGATGAGGGTAGAATCTTGTTGGTTTAGAAGAGTAGTATTTTGTTAGTGGATATTATTCAAGAGAGTGATCAATATGTTCATACTCTTGTTAAGGAGCCTCAGTCAAATAGGGAGTATTGTGTGACATTTGTTTATGGGAGAAACACAGTTATTGAAAGAGTTCAGCTTTGGCATGATCTATCTTGCCTTAATTTTCCTGTTGCTCCTTGGTTAATGGCAGGAGACTTCAACTCAGTTTTTGAGTATGATGACAGATGTGGGGGTCACCCAGTTACATCCTCTGAACTAATCGATGCTCAGAGATGGAAAGGGTATGGATTAGCTGATGAACTTAGATCGATAGGTTCTCAATTTACATGGACTAATAACCAATCTGATGGGGCGAGAATCTACTCCAAATTAGATCGTATTTTTAAAAATGAAGAGTGGAGTGACCTCTTTCCGGCTTCAGTTGCTGTCAAACAATGGGATATTCTTTCAGATCACTGCCACTGCTGTAACGCCCCAAACCCCAGGGACCGTTACGGTGTGCCTTGTAAACAGTGCTAAACTCGCTAACCGAGTCATTTGGCAAAAATTGTGAACTAAGTAGGATCACCGGTTTATGGATTAAAAACTTTGGTTAAGATGTAACGTTTCACTAGAACGTTTAGTTTATACATTGGGATCCCGAAAATAAAGTTTCAGAGTTTATTACAGAAAATATTTACAACAAGCCGATCTAAGCGGCAAAACAGGGTTCAACCCTAGTTCCACTTTAAACCTCGGCCGTGGCGGACGAGTAGCTGCATATGTACACGTCATCACCCAAGCTCCCCAACTCAAGGATGGTCCAGCTTCCTCTTGCCTTTACCTGCACCACGTAGCACCCGTGAGCCGAAGCCCAGTAAGAAAACACAATAAAGCGTGACATAGTCTCAACAACGATCATAATAACCATTCAGGACTGTTAGTCCAAGCAAATAGGTGACAATAGCCAAAAGTCACAATAATGAGCATCGCTCCTTCTATCCATGTGACGATAGGGTTACCAGGGCTTAACTGACAAGTGATCCTTTCGTAAGTTTGATTAGGACAGGTGCATGGTGAATGGTCACCAACATAACCTTCCTCCCGACCCTAGAGTCGTGCTATGGACAGCGTCCCTTAGCCATGTGACAAACAGTCACCGGGGTCATACACCTTGGCCATAAACATCTGGTCATAGACCAGGCAAGCGCTTATAGTTCTTATTGACCTTCCGGTCGGTCCAGCATTAATACCCCATATGAGTCATTCGATGCCGACCTCGATTAGATCTAATATTTATTTGGCCCGGCGTTCACAACACACTGCCACCTCTGACCCTTGGGTCAGTAAAACACGACCAGTGCTCAGCCCGTGGTGAACTTAACTAATAAGTCACAGCTTCACAGACGGATCTGACACTATTGTCGATTCTGACTAATAAGCCAGCGCCATACACAAGTAAGCCATGCCACCAAACATATATCACATGTCCAATATCTATAAACAAGGTATTTAGCATGCTTACTAACAGATACCAGTACATTTAGGACCATGCGCAACCACAGAGGCTCAAGCTCTGAACAATATCATACTCAGTATATAAAGCATGTCCTAATCACGTGTTTCTTATGCATCATATGCAATATATTCAACAATCCAACATGCACCAATAACAGCTATGCATGCCACGTTTAACAGTCAACCAACATGCATCAAGAACAGCCATGCATGTCACAAATACACAGGGTGCAGTTTTCTTACCTCAAAGTCGAGCTAGAACGATTAGAGGAACGACCCTTGAGAATGATCAACTTTTAGTCCTTTAGCGGTCACCTAGTCATAACCAAATAATCTCCAATTAATGAAAATTACCAAAGATAGGGTCTTAACCTAAACCCCACCCTCGGGACCTCGAAACATGCCCACATAGTGAGTAGATTCGATCCCGGCCCTTAAGGATTGAAACCCCAAGCCAAAAGCCCTTAAAAACACCCAAAACAGGGTTCTGAAGGAGCAGGGTAGCGCTACAGCGTTGCCCTTCTAGCGCCCCAGCGCTCAAGACAGAATCACAAACCGCCCAACTGAACCCTGTGTAGCGCTATAGCGCCCTCTGATGGGCGCTGTAGCGCTACCCCCAGACAGCACCACCCCTGAAACTTCCTTCTTCGACTTCCTCAATTCTAACTCGATTCTAATGCTTCCAAATCCCATTTTTGGTGCCAAATGAACCCAAAAACCATCCCCACATGTCCTAGGGACCACAACCCCAAGAACCCTAGCCAAAACTCCAACCAATTCCCAAGTTTCCAACTCAAAAACCAGCAGAAACTTAACTAAGAAAACAGAGCAAAACCAAGAGTTCTAGTGGCTAGAAACTCACCTTAATCTTGGTAACACACCCTCTTCAATGGTGGAGCATAACCCTAGCTTGGCTAAGCTTGGTTCCTTGGCTCGATTCCTCAAACTGAGCTCGAAAATCCAAAGAGAAAAGAGGAAGAAAATATATCGGGAGAGAAGGAGGAGAGACTCTGCTTTTTATTACTCCTTTACAGCCTTAATGGCTGATATATATATATATCTCTTAGGATAAAAAGACCTAAATACCCTTAGGTCTAAAATGAAACCTTAGCAGCCACCAAGGGCAAAACCGTCCTTTCACACCTATTTCATTAATCACAATTAACACCCTCCAATTCCCGCTATTCCCAATATCCTCAAACACCAATAAGCCATATCCCATTACCCTTTAATTCCTGGTAATGCTCTAACCATGAAATTCACCCCGAGACTCACCTCGAGCCCCGGACTTAAACCCGTTATGACTAGACCGAACACTTACATCTCATGATCGTCTCATGTCGATAGCTCGAACCAATCCACCTTATAATGTGGCTATATTAATTAATCACAATCATGCACCCAAGATATACAATTACGCCCACAATGGCCAAATTACCAAAATACCCTCACAATAATAAATTCTCCCATATGCATGCACTCACCGTCATATAATAATATAATTCACGTAAATATGCATATAATCATGAAATACTATAATAAATCAATTATGGCCCTCCCGGCCTCCTAATCAAGGTCCTAAACCTTATTAGGAAATTTGGGGCATTACAACTGCCTTATTAAGGTAATTCAGGAGGTAATTTATGGATTTAAACCTTTTAGATTTTATAACATGTGGGTGGAACATGATAGATTCAGGGCTACTGTTTTGCAAAGTTGGAAAAGACCAGTGGCTATTGGGGGTTTGGATGGTATTATGGTGAAACTTAAGAGGCTTAGCCATGTCTTGAGGCGGTTTAATAAATCTAAAATTGGTGATGTTGAGCGTAATTTTCAGATGGCTAAAGAGAAGTATAACCAGGCTCAAGTTCATCTTCAGCAAGATCCTCATTCTTCAGAATTTCAAACGGAGGAAAAGAAGGCTTTAGATATTCTGGTTCAGAATTCCAGGTTGTATGACAGCTTCTTGAGACAAAAAAGTAAAGTCAATTGGCTCAAATTTGGGGATGATAATACAACGTTTTTCCATGCTTGTTTGAAACAGTGGAAGGAAGTTAATAGAATTGCCTCGTTTGTTTCTGATAATGGACAGTTGGTTGAGAATTATGAGGAGGTGGTGGCTCACTTTTTAGTTCATTTTAGAAATGCTTTGGGCAGTCAAAGTAAGGATTTGGGGTCTATTCATAAGGATTGCTTTGTTCTTGGCAATATCCTCTCTTTAGATCATCAACTGGCTTTAATAAAACCATTCACTAAGAAGGATGTTAAGAATGCTATGTTTAGTATTGGGTCTATCAAGAGCCCAGGCCCTGATGGACATGGTTCGGGTTTCTTCAAAGCAATGTGGAATGAGATTGGTGATGATATTTCAGCTGCTGTTTTGGGTTTCTTTCAGCAAGGTATTATTCCTACAGGTCTAAATAATGCTTTGTTGTCTTTGATTCCTAAAGTTGCAAATCCAACAAAGGCAGTGGATTATAGGCCCATTGCTTGCTGCAATACATTATATAAATGTATTTCTAAGATGATGTGTGAGAGACTTAAGCTGGTCCTTCCTCAGCTTATTCACCAAAATCAAGGAGCATTTATTAAGGATAGACTTTTAGCGCATAACATTCTTATTTTTCAAGATATCCTTAAGGGTTATAAGAGGAAACATATCTCCCCTAGATGTGTGATGAAAATCGATCTAAGCAAGGCTTATGATTCCATTGATTGGCACTGTTTAGAGGATATTCTTGCTGGTTTTTGCTTCCCTAACCAGTTTATTAATTGGATTATGTTGTGTTTAAAAGATTTTTCTTATTCTATCTTGATGAATGGTAGAGTGCAGGGCTGTTTTACTGGTAGGAGGGGGTTGAGACAAGGGGACCCGATTTCCCCTCTCTTATTTGTTCTGGTTATGGAATTTTTCACTAGGATACTTATTCATGCCACTCAAAATAAAGACTTTAAATTTCATCCTAGGTGTAGAAGGTTGAATTTAGTGAGTCTTTGTTTTGCAGATGACTTAGTGATTTTTTGCAAGGGTAATAATGTTTCGGTTCAGATTATTCAACAATGTTTTCAAGACTTTAGTGCTGCTTCTGGTTTGACAGCAAACTTGGAGAAATCCAGAGTGTATTTTGGTGGTTTAACTGAGACAGAAACCAAAGTTATTCTAAAGGATTTGCATTTTGCTGAAGGTGAGTTCCCTTTAAAGTATCTTGGTGTCCCACTGAGACCTACAAAATGGAGAGCTGGGGACTGCGCTAATATAATTCAGAAGATTCAATTGAAGCCACATCATTGGTCTAATCGTCATCTCTCATTTGCTGGAAAAACTCAACTTATTCACTCTGTTTTATTGGGAATTAGAGCATTTTGGATGAGTATTTTTCTCCTCCCTAAGAGTGTAATTAATGAGATTGATCACTCATGCAGGCGATTTCTGTGGGGAACCAGCAGGGGGAATGAAAACAGAAGTAAATTTCACCTCACGGCTTGGGATCAGGTGTGCCTTCCTAAACACTTGGGAGGTATTGGTTTTAGGGATGGGACCAAATGGAATATGGTACTTCTTGCTAAGTATATATGGGCTGTTTCTACTAAACAGGATATTCTTTGGGTTAAATGGGTTGATGCCGTTTATGTTAAAGGACAATCTATTTGGGATTACAATCTTCAGACTGATGTGAGCTGGTATTGGCGTAAACTAATTAAATTGAGGTCAGTCATCAATGGTGAGATGTTAGATAAAGCTGTGGTGAAAAACAAATTAAAAACCAGCAATCTGTATATTCAGTTGGTTAATAAAGATAGTGTTCCTTTTGCTGATGTTGTTTGGTATAATTTGACCCTGCCCAAGCATAGATTTATTCTTTGGCAAGCTTCTTTGGGACATTTGTTAACCAGGGAAAATTTAGTAAGATGCCATCTGCAGCTGGCTTCTACTCTCTGTCTAATTTGTGAATTACAGCAGGAATGTCATGAACACTTGTTTTTTCAGTGTCAGTTTTCTCAACAGGTGAGAATTCGTATTGCTAATTGGCTGGGCAGAGGGATTTGGCCTGTGCATTATCATGGTTGGATTGAGTGGATGGAGGGGAAACCGAAGGGTATTCAGCAGAAAGTCTTTGCTGTTGGTTTAGCAGCCTCTGTTTATCTGGTTTGGTGGAACAGAAACCAGTGCTTGTATAATTCCTTTTCTGTTTCTGTTAGCAAGGCTGTTGCTCAGTTGCAAGATTGTTTAAAAACTAGAGTTGCTAGTGTGTCTAAAGCTAAGCTGAAAAGTAAAGACTTAGTCTTTCTTAAAAATCTAAAGCTCTTGTAATTTTCGGATTGTTGGGCTCTCTTTGAGCTGGTTTTGTATTTGGTTTGTGTGTTAATATAATCCTTTGTTCATAAAAAAAAAAAAAAAAATTACACGAGTGACTAAAAAAGTCTATTAAAAGTTAACGTGTAGTATACTAAATTAATTTTTATTAATAAACTATATGGTAACTTATTATACTACATAGCAACTCATTAGTTTCTGAATAAGTTTGAAGGTTACCAAAATGTATCATAAATAATAAGATACCATAATATAACCTAAAAATAACTAATTGGTATATTAAGATGTTTACAAATAAATTTTGGAAGTAACCAAAATGTACGAAATAATATGATCTAAAAATAAAGCTTTTAATAAAAAAAAATGACTTATTGGTATCATATCGGTATCGTAAGCAACCAAAATGTAACTTTTTACAACCCAGAAAAAACAAAAAAATTCGCGAAGAGGAATTTCCCAATTTTTTTTTCAAAATCTGGTATGATATGTTGAGGTGGCATTGGTATTTGTGTAAATAATTTGGTTGAAGGTATTTTTGTAAATAATTTATATTCTAGTTATATAATTGTAAATTTCTCTAAAATTTGTGGCATACTAAAAAATTTAGTCATATATCAAAAGGTAACCAATTGGTGTCTTAAATTATTTTAAAAGCAACAAAAATGTAGCTTTTAAAAGTAACTATGCAGTATACTTAATAATATCATTTTCTAATACGTTATTCATGATAACTTAGAATTATAGGAGTAAATTTTCATACTATATGATAATTAATTAGTTTCTAAAATAGACTTGAAGATAACGTAAAAGTATTTTAAATAATAAGACATGTAAATTACATGAGTGATTAAAAAAGTTTATTAAAAGTTACTGTGTAGTATACTAAATTAATTTTTATTAATAAATTATATGGTAACTTATTATACTATATGACAACTTATTAGTGTCTGAAATAAGTTTGAATGTTACCAAAATGCATCTTAAATAATAAGATACCGTAATATAACATAAAAATAACTAAATGATACATCAAGATGTCTACAAATGAGTTTTGGAGGTAACCAAAAGGCACTGAAATAATATGATCTAACAATAAAGTTTTTAATAAAAAAAAGTGACCAATTGATATCATATCGGTATCGTAAGCAACCAAAAGGTAAATTTTTACAACCGAGAAAAAAATAAAAAATTATGGGAAGCGAGATTTCCCAATTTTTTTTTTCAAAATCTGGTAGCTATGTTGACGTGGCACATGTATTTGTGTAAATAATTAGGTTGAAGGTAGTTTTGTAAATACTTTAGATTTTAGGTATATAATTGTAAAATATAAATTATAGTAAATGACCCAAAACAATGACACCAAGAAGCTAATGTCCTCATTTTAAAAATTGTAGAGAAATTACCTTTTTACATTGTTAATTACCTAAATTGCAATTTTCTATCATTTTTTTTATTTAAGAGCGTATGATTTTAATATAGTGGTATATGTACATTAATTTTGTTTAATTAGATTTTATTTTAAAGTTATATTGAATTTTTAAGTTTTTTATGGGTTGCTGGTATATTATTTTCCAATTAGTATATATGTTTTTTTATAGTATGATATATATATTTTTTTATGATATTTAGTTTCTATCTTATTATACATAATGGTAGTATATAATTTTGTATCATGGTATATACATTTTAGTGGTAGTATATAATTTTGTTAGCATAGTATACACATTTTTGAGTAAAATTTTTGTAAGTCTTGTTGGTATATTATTTTTCAACTCAGTATATGTATTTTGTGGTATGGTATATCAATCAACAATCCATAAAAAACAAAAAAAAAAGGTTTAAACCTTTTTGGACCCTATGTTTTTTCCCATTACCAGTTTGGACCCTGTGTTTTGACAAATTACTTTTTGGACCCTATGTTTTGTAAAATGGTTAAAATAGAACCCTAAACCCGATTTTGGTCAATGTTTTCTCAACTAAAATTACAAATAATTTACCAAACTAACAATTCAGAACAAAAATAAAATCATTCTGCTTAAAAACTGTGTTGTTATATTCAATTTTTTCTTTATCAAAATTGAGTTTATGATTCTATTTTAACCATTTTATAAAACATAGGATCCAAAAAGTAATTTGTCAAAACACAGGGTCCAAACAGGTAATGGAACAAAACACATGGTCCAAAAATGTATAAACCCAAAAAAAATCAAAATAACTTTAAAATAAATACTAATTAAATAAAACTAATATGGTTACATTGAGAAGTCTTCCAAACTGGAGCACTCTTAATGGTTACTACCCATGAATGGTTACTTTAACATTAACCATTGGATTAAGATCAATGGTCCATATTTATAATTGTTAATATTTCTAAAAATAAATTTTGATTTTTTCAAACTTTTGGAAGAGTTATATGATGACATGATGGTCATATATTTATTGAATAAAGAATAAAAAAAATCTTATTTAATATTCATTTTTCCATTCTTCTTTCCTTATGCATTCCTTTTATCAATTCCATGAGAAAAAAAATCATTTTGGAATTAATGGGAATAACTAATGTGACAATTATATTTCCAACTAATATTTATTGCCTAATTAATCTAAAAAAATTCGAAATTATTTATTTTATATATTTTCATCATAATTATAATCATTCCTCATCAAAAACTTGTTTAGTGATTTACGGTAACCATCTATAGGTAATAACCATTGAGAAGTCTTCCAAACATATATATCCAAAATCAACTCACACACCAACAATAAAAAAAATGAAAAAAATTATATTTACAAAAAATACACTAAAATAAAACATCTACCTAAAATAAACCAAAAATCGACACACTCACACATAAAAAAAAACACATAATTTAATGACTCAACTCATAAAAATTTATTTGGCATGCATACGTGCCACTTGGATTGCATGCAGGGTACATTGGGAAATAATAATAATAATATACTTGACTCCCTCTAACATAAAGTTTTTACATTTTGAGCATTACGCGTCTCCCTCTAAGCTCCTAGTATATGAAGAATAATTGATTTTTATAGATAAGCATCAATAAGCTCAAACATTATTATTATTTAATTTGTAGATATATAATATAGGCTATTTAGGATTTTTTTTCCCTCCGAACTATTACACATGCATTATCGTGCCCCTAATTTTTTCAGGTCGTTAAAAAATCCCCCCAATCTATTCACAGTCATGTCAATTAGGATTTCCGTCCAATTCAGTTCATTTTTTTGTAACGGGAGGATGATGTGGCATTTTTTCTTACATGATTTGGGATGACACAGGGACTCTAAAAATGTGAGTTGGATATTTGACCTGCTGATATGGCAATTTTATTTTAGGGAAAATGAATTATGAAAATAGAAAAGAAAGTAAATAAAAAAAGTAAAATGATTAATAATTTGCGATCGGGTAGATTGGGATTTTAAGGTTTACTTTCACACTTGAACTTTAACTTTGGGGAGGTGAAATTGGTGCTTTTTCTCAGACGAAAATCCAACTGGAAGTGTGGAGGAGATTCGATTGGAAGTGCCTGAAATCGCCACATTCGAGCCAAACGCCGAGCATTTGTGGTGGAGTTATGCCTGAGTTTCCTACAACAAGGTCATGACTGTGTGGTGGAGAACCATGGGGAGGAATCATAAATCTTTAGCAAAAAGAAAAGGATACCCAAAACCCCATGAATGTGTGAATGAGGTTCCATTTTATGGTAAGCTTTTTTTATCTTCTTAATTCATGTGGGTTGCTAGTTTGTCTTTGAATGATTTATGGTGGGTGGGCATTTTAACTTTTGAACCTGGTTGGTGGGTATAGGTATTTCGAAATATAAATGTTGCAAATTGTAATTTATACACATAAAAAAAAGTTTTTTTGGTCATTTTGGTGTTGGTGGGTCTGGCTATAATGTGTTAATCTGTCCCTTTGTGGTCAATGTGCACATGAAAACACGGTGAAAGTTTTTAAGACTTTTATTGGGTCTTTGTAGGGTATGTGGCATTTGTTATGTATTGGTTTGTGTGTGTTGTGTTTTACTTTGACTAGATTTCATTCAATAAATTAATGGATCCTAAGTTTGTGTGTGTGTTGGGACCACCCATTGTTTTGACTTTGAGTAAGTAATATATTCTATTTTTTTGCAGAGCCAACATCTAGTGTCTTCACTTTGAAAGTGCATAACAAGGGAAAATTAAAAATGAAAGGTAACATTCCTAGTTACTTTGGTAGGGTTGTTACCTATGTTCATTATCAAGATGTGGATAATATGAGCATATTTGAATTGCATAGAATAGCAAGGAACTTGGGGTAATCGGATCCTTCTTCTTTTAGCAATTGTTTTAAGTGGGTAGATTGTGTGACTTTGGAATGTGTAACCAATCACAATATTTTTCTTGAGAAAGTTGGGGCATTTGTGAGGAATGATCGAGTCCTTGAGTGTTTTTTCTGTGAACATGTCTTCAATGAAAGTCAAGCCTCATGTGTAGTTGAGCCAAACGAAGTGGGTGGGGTGAGTTTAAATACCGATGAACCTAGGCCTGTTTTTGGTGATGGTAATGTGACACAAACTAGTGAGGTTGGCACTGGTTTTGATGGGCCTGCTTTGGGTAGTGAAGACTAGGTATTTGAGCTTGCTATATGTGAGGAAAATGTCACAGAAACATAGGTTACTGTAATGACCCAACTACTCTAGACTTTGGACCATTAATGAAAACTACACATAGACCCTAATCCTTAATAGAACTTACAAGTGAAAAGATCATAACTTTATTAAAAACTTGTAAAAATAAAGGTTAAACTTTCATAAAATTTAAGTTAGGATATGGGATCCCACTGTTTTAAAATCAAAACATAACATAATTGTAATTAAAAGAGATTACATAAATAAGTGCGGAAAAATATACATAAAAACATAAGTAAAGACTTCATCCTCGAATCGAAACTCTCGGCTCTTTGAATCCATTCCGCCTCAATACACATGCCCAAAACTACCAAGAACCTTTCCCGCCACTAAAGCTATTTTCCTGCACATATAAACAAAAAGGAGTGAGCCTAATGCCCAGCAAGGAAAATCTAACACATAAACCATATACATAAATTTCATAAAGAAACATAAAAACATATCATAACACTTATGTCACATACATATTATAATGGCCATTATTACTTGGGGTCCCATAAACTAAACAAGTCATATGCCCATTAGATTAGTGGGGTCTTGCTAGCTAAGCAAGTCATATGCCCATAATCTATTTGGGGCTTGTTAGTTGTATAGGTCATATGCCCAAGTCTACAAGCATACTTAACATAACACATATTCATAAGATAACATATAAAATCATATAACACATAAATCCTATCCTATTTTCCTTACCAAAATAACCGGGATATGAGAACTGATTTGGGACCTTGGAACACTCCTAAAAACCATTTATAATAGGGTGAGTATATTGAAGAAAAGGGATGAAAGTGATGAAGGAACTATACTATCAAAATATACTTACCAAAAACCTTGTACTCAAGAACTTAGATTTCCTAACCAAGAATAGGAATAAGGTTAGAATACTGAGTAGAAGACTATGAGAACTTTAAAGAAAATAATACAGAAATGGACTAGAGTTTGGGATACCTCGAGTACTTCTATGACCAATCTAAACCTTGAACCGAAATGTGAATAAAACCTTACTTCCCAAGTGTTTGGTAAGCTTATAGTGATCAAGCTTATAATTCCCAACCCAAGTGTTTACATTCTCACACTAACCTAGCAATTTGCAGCCTCTGAACTTAGCTTAATAGATGAATAAATGGCTGGGTACTAGGTCCTATTTATAGAGTTTAAGAATGAAAAGATCTTCATTTAACTTGAATTAAAATAATGGATTTTTAAGTGAAAATCATTTGAATTATCGTTCAGTAGAGGCTGAAGACTCGTTTAAAAAGATGTTGGACTTATCAAGAGGTTAAGGATTTGAATGAGAACGTTTTTG
This sequence comes from Humulus lupulus, assembly GCF_963169125.1. Classification (NCBI taxonomy): domain Eukaryota; kingdom Viridiplantae; phylum Streptophyta; class Magnoliopsida; order Rosales; family Cannabaceae; genus Humulus; species Humulus lupulus. The sequence continues at coordinate 203,201,225 of NC_084802.1, forward strand.
AAAACTTTCAAAAACACACTGAAGGAGGCGATATATCACCCCCTGTAGGCGATATATCGGCTGGGCCATTATGCCCGAGGCATTCGTGCAACGTTTCGTGTTTTTCATATCTTCGTACTGCGATATATCGCCCCCCATAGCTGCGATATATCGACATACGCTGAATATATAAACACGAAATTACACATTTTTAGCTTAATTTGAATTGAGTAAACAACCTTGACTAAGCCTTCTAACGTTTTCAAAGCTGACTGACCTTAGGATATTCAAATTTTAACCTTAATAAATTTATTCCTCAAAATACTTAATCATTATTAAACCTATACATGACATGTGCTATTATCTTATTGGGTCTTATCTAAACCTTATAATATAATAAATATTATCCTCAATATCAGTCATATTAATCAAACCTTAGGTTAAAATTAATATTCCTAGACTATAGGTTAAACTTAGAAAATCTACAAGTGTTACTATGAGTGTCCAAATAAATCTCGGTCTGAACCAAAAATCCACAGTCATAAAGATAATACTACTATTACTATTATACTACTATCTAACTAGCTAAGTAAAGTTTTTGGACTCTATAGTTACTAGGGCTGGTTTGGATGGTTTTACTGTGGTTCATGAAACAAGTGAGGCAGGGGTTGGTTTAGTTCATGAATCATGTGAGGGAGGGGCTGGTTTGTTTGATGAAGGTTGTGAGGGTTTGGATGATTTGGTTGATGAAGGGAATGATTTTGTTGATGAAACATGCGACGCAGTGGCTGATACCAGTGAAGACAGTGGTGATGATGTGGATGACTATGAGGCAAACTCGAAATATGAACAAGAGTATGACGAAGTGGAAGTTAATGACATGGCTGAGAAACATTTGCTTAGGAGAGGTAAAAGATGTATAGGGATTGATGTAGGTAATGACGCAGTTGAAGATTCTGACATTGAATATGGCGCACATGATAGCTCCATAGATGATGAGGACATTGTTGAAACAGTTGTTGAGGCTAGTGATCTGTACAAACCAAACAAGAGGTCCAAAAAAAGTCAAGATGCCAGGGCTGCCTGAGTTTAACATTGCAATTGACATGACCAAACCCACCTTCAAGTTAAAATTATACTTTCCATCTGGTGCAGTGTTGAAGAAAGCAGTAATGGAGTATTCAATACAAAATGGGAAGGATATATTCTTTAAGAAGAATGACTCGCACAGGGTTAGAGCATGGTGTAAGGGTGTAAACTGTCCTTGGGTATGTTTTGCTTCCAAGATTGATGACACTCCTACCTTTGTCATCAAAGCATTGAATGATGAACATGGGTGTTCTAGGACAAAAACTAACCGGTTCGCAACTTCCAAATGGTTGAGTGACAAGTATTTAGAGTTCAAGATCAATGAGAAGTTGGGTGTTTCCTCTTTCGTGCACAAAGTTAACAAAGACCATGTCCTAGACATAACAAGGGACAAGGCATACAGAGCTCGAATTTTAGCAACAAAATCCATTGAAGGAAGCTATGAAGACCAGTATGATGCTCTTTAGGACTATGCCGAGGAGATTAAAAACATCAATGGGGGTTCAACTATGGAATTTTTGACAGAACCAGGTGAGAATGGAAAACCAAGGTTCAAGAGGATGTATTTATGCTTTGCTGGGTTGAGGGAGGGTTTCAATGGAGGATGTAGACTGGTGATTGGTTTAGATGGAGCTCATATTAAAGGGGTTCATCCTGGGCAGCTTTTGACAGCAATTGGAATAGATGGAAACAACCAGATGTATCATGTAGCCATTGTCGTGGTTGAAATAGAGAATAAGGACTCATGGAGTTGGTTTCTCAATTTACTCAGAGTTGACTTGATAATTGAGAACTCTAATCACTGGACCTTTATAACAGACAAGAAAAAAGGATTGGAGCACGCTTTGAAGGGCATGTGGGATGAAGGGTACTTGAGGCCGAGCATCGACATTGTGCTCAAAACTTGGAGAAGAATTTCATCAAGGTGTTCAGGGATAAAAATATTAAAGATATATTATAGAAGGCTTCCAGAGAAGTGACTATTAGCAGGTTTGAAGTTGTGATGGAGGAGATTAGAATGGTCAATGAAGCAACTTATGAGTGGTTGATGGCTGCAGGACCGAAACACTGGACTAGGCCACACTTTATGTAATGCCCTGAATTCTCCGATGTGGTTTAATGGCGGGATTAGTAGGCCGGGAGGGCCATACTTGTTTAATTAAGCCATTAAATGATATTATGCATGTAAATGTGAATTATATTATAATATGATGTTAAATGCATGCATGTGAGTCCACATTTTAATTACAGGGGTGTGATGGTAATTTGGCCCGTTGAGGGTATCATTGTATATTGGTATGCATGTCAATGATATATGTTGAGACCACATTATAATGTGGGTTTGTTCGAGCTATTTGGCATGAGACGATCTTGGAATATTGGTTAGCGGTTTAGTCACAACAGGTTTAAGTGCAGGGCTCGGGTTGAGTCTCGGGGTGGTTTTAATGATTAAAGCGTTACCGGGTATTAGAGGGTAATGGGATGTGAATTATTGGTGTTTGAGATTATTGAGAATAACGGGAATTGGAGAGCGTTAATTATGATTAAGGAGATAGGAGGGAAGTACCAAATATGCCCTTGGGAGCCTTTAGAAATTATTAACTGACCTAGGGGTAAAATGGACATTTCACCCCTAGGATAGATATATTTAGTGTTGGCTGAAAGAAAGAAGTAAAAACAGAGCATGTTTAAGAGTTTCTCCCATACCTTTTTCTCTTCACTTTTCTCTGTGATTTTTGAACCATTCTTAAGGATTTAAGCTTGGGAAGCAAGCCTTGGGAGTTTGGGAGTGTGTTCCTGTAACGACCCAAAATCGCTAATAAGGCTTAAGGGCCTTGATTAGCATGCCTGGAGGGCATATTGGGATTTATGTGTGATTCTATGAGATAAATGCATGGTTATGATTTAAAGCATGTTATATGACTAATTGAACATTGAGGCGCATGACTATGTGGTTAGTATGCATGTTAGGTGAAATAATATGCATGTGGACCCCGTTTGCATGATAGGGGTAAACTGGTAATTTTAGCCCGCTGAGGGCATGTATGTGATAATTGTATTCTGTGAATTGTACCACGTGAGTGTGGTGTTATTTGTTGTGATGCACGTGCCGAGACGGTCCTAGAGAGCTAGTTAACTTAAGAGTCACAACGGGATTTCTATACCCGGCTCGGGAGGAGCCTAGGGGTACCTCGGGAATTTTATGGTTAAGTTGAGATTTAGCGGGTAATGGTTATTGGAGATTTAGTAACTTGGGTAACCATTAGTTACTGCTGAGAGTAACAAGTTTTAGAAAGAAAATGGTAGAAATGAAATAGAAATGAAAAGACTTAAGTACCCTTGAGGTTTAAGTAGGAAAGGATAGGCAAGGAGGGGCAAAATGGTCTTTTGGCAAGGGTTATAGACAAAATTCAGCTGGGATTTAGGGGGGTTCGGTTTGGGCATTATGTCACTTGAGGCTTGATAGAAATTGAAGAGAAGAAGAGAAGGAGAAAGAAGGTTAGGGCAAGAAGAGGAGGAGAAGGAGAAGTGAGAGTCTAGGAGGAGATCAAGGAAGCTTGGTGTGGATTCTTGATTGAGGTAAGAGTTTTAAACATCCTTGGGTTTCTTTTCTGTTGTGGTTTAAGATTTTGGAGCCATGGTTTAGGATTTTCAAGCTTGGGTTGTGTTTTGGCCTTTGGGTTTGAGTTTTCTGAAATTTGAAATCAAATGGGTGATTTTGAGTGTGATTGTGTTATTGAGTTGGGTTATGATGTTTATGGGTTGATGTATGGTCTACTTGGGGTTTTGATTTGGTTTTGGGGCTTGGGTACCTGCTTGGGATGATTTGGAGTGGAGTTAGCTCGGGGAAAACGCAGGGAAAAACCCAGAAATCTGGGTTTCGCGTAGGATCGCCGCGGCCCTGTTCTTGGGCGCCGCGGCGCAAGGCTATTTCTGGGCAGGGAGAGGCTTCTGACTTGCTGGGCGCCGCGGCCCTCTTAGGTAGCGCCGCGGCGCTAGGCCATTTTCAGGACTTGAAAGTTTGCATTTTTGAGCTTTTGCTCCGGGGGTTCGGGGGATGTTTCCGATGATTTGTTTTAGGAGTTTGGGAGTCCCGAGAGTGTGCAATTGGTCCCGAGAAGCGGTTTTTGATTTGATTAGTGTTGAGGGTGTTTCTTGTGTGTTGTGACTAGGTTATTGGAGAGGCTCGTGCTAGTGGACCGTGCTCGCGGCTTTAGTGCATCAGGAGGCTCGGAATACAGGTAAGAAAACCGTAACACCCGAGATTAGGGCATGGCCCCACTGTGTGATTGTAGGGCATGGCCCCACTGTGTGATTGTAGGGCATGGCCCCACTGTGTGATTGTAGGGCATGGCCCCGGATTGTATTACGTGCAAATGCTTAACCTTAAATGAACCGTGATGTGTGTGAATGTTTATTTTGAATGTACTATATGTGTGATTATGATGAATTGAACGGCAAGGGCCGAGTACGGCGTAGGCCGGGGCGGCCGTGGGGCCGAAAGTAACACACAGCACATGGGATGCTTAAATTCAGGGTGGGACCCAAGGGATACATGAGTTATCCTCGCGGTGAGAACCGAAACTCCAGGCTTTGGTAAGGCCTTGGGGGCGGCATGGCCGTACTTGTTTATTATGATGGTTTTTCCTATGTGTCCGTGAATTATGCCAGCTATTTGATTCGCATATGTTATGTGTTATTTGGGTTTTCTTGCTGGGCTTCGGCTCACGGGTGCTCCGTGTGGCAGGTAGTTGCAAGGACTGAGTCAACCAACCATGAGTACGGAGAGCGTGAAGCGACGCGTACATGTTTGGCCTGCCCGACTGCTTTGGTTGGGGGTTTATTCGAAAATGGCTGTAATAATCTATGATTTCATGATTTCTCAACTGTAACCTTATTTCAAGATGTAATTAGTTTTCAAACCTTATTTTGGGATCCCAAATGTTTAATAATAGAAGTTTTAATGAAACGACGCATTTTCAAAGATTACAGCCTTAACTTTTAATTAGTCACACTTTTGTCTCAAAACCTCGGTTAGCGAGTTCATTGCACACTGTTTTGTCTTAAAAATTCACTTAGTAACGGTTCTAAGGTAGTAGGGTGTTACAGTTCCTCCATTGAAGAGCATCATAAGCTGAGCTTTGGGTAAGTTTCTAACCATAGAATTCTCTGGTTTTCCCTATTTTAGCTTTGTTTTGCAGCTGAGATTTCTAGAGTGAATACTTGGTTTTGTTGGGAGTTTTGGCTAGGGTTCTTATGCTTGTGATGTTTCGGGTGTGTTAGGATGGTTTTTGGGTTCATTTGGCATTAAGAATGGGATTTGGAAGCTTGGGAATCAGGTTAGAATCGAAGGAAATGAAGAAGGTCGGTTTAGGGGAGTTTGGGTCTGGAGGTAGCGCTATAGCGCCCACCCTAGGGTGCTACAGCGCTCCTCAGGAGACTTTTTGGCATGTTGGTGGTTTTGAGTATAGTGCTGGGGTGCTAGGGGTTGAGCGCTGTAGCGCTACCTTGTTCCTTCAAAGTCTCGTTTTGAGTGTTTTTAAGGGTTTTTGACTTGGGGTTTCAATCCTTAAGCCCTGGGATCGAATCTACTCACCATGTGGGCATGTTTCGAGGTCCCGAGAGTGGTGCTTATGTTAAGACCCTATTCATGTGGATTCTCATTAATGGAGGTTATAATTGGTTGTGATTAGGTAACCGCTAAGGAACTAAAAGATCGATCGTTCTCAAGGGTCGTCCTTATTATATTTCTCGCTCGAACCTGAGGTAAGAAAACTGCACCCTGTGTATATATGACATGCGTATTTTCTATTGAGGCATGTTGATTGACAATGTGGACATGGATGGCATATTAAATGCTGGTGAATGTTGTTTATCTGTATATGGCACTGACTAGTCAGGGACACTGACCTAAGAGTCAGAAACGGCATGAGCGTCCTGAACGCAGGGCCGAATGAGGATTAGATCTAATCGATATCAGTGTTGAATGGCTCTAAGGCATTAACACTGGACCGACCCTAAGGTCGATGAACTTATAAGCGCTTGGCTAGTCTAAGACTAGTTACTCAGAGCCAAGGCATATGGCCTCGGTGATTGTTTGTCACATGGCTAGGGAACGCTGTTCCAGGGTTATGATTATATGGTCATGAGGAAGGTTATGTTGGTGACTATTCACCATACACCTATCCTGTTCAAACTTATGAAAGGTTCACTTATCAGTTAAGCCCGAATGACCCTATCTTCACATGGCTATAGGGGCTGTACCCGCTTTTGTGACTTTTGCGACTGTCACGTATCTGTTTGGACTGATGGTCCTGGATGATTATTACGATCATTGTTGATATTATGTCATGCTTTATTATGTTTTCTTGCTGGGCCTTGGCTCATGGGTGCTATGTGGTGCAGGTAAAGGGAAAGAAAAGCTCACCCAGCCTTGAGTGGAGAGCTTAGGTGGTGATGTGTACATATGCGGCCGCTTGACCACCACAGCCAAGGAGTTCTCAGAGGAACTAGGGGGCTTACCCTATTTTGCCGCTTAGGTCGGCGGGGTTGTAAATTTAAAATAGTAATGACCATTTTGTACTAGGAACAACTTGTAAATGTTTTGATTAGCTCTGCAGAGCAGTTTGTAATGAAAGATATCCACTCCTTTTTATTAGTTTTCTACCTTAACTTGTTAATCACACTTAGAGCACGTTTTTAACCAAAGGACTTGGGTAGCGGGTCAAATTTCCGGTTCACCGTAACTGTTCTGGGGTAACCAGGGCATTACAACTTGGTATCAGAGCAATGCCAAGGTTAGGGTTCCTGTAGACTGGCTGGGCATGTACACACATCACTGAAGTCAAGCTCGACTCATGGTTTGGTAACTATTTATGTAGTTATGTGTATGACTGCTTAAATATAACATATATGTTTTACCTGTATGCATAAAGCACTATGTTAAACCCATGCCTGAAATATTATATCCTCGGCAACTGTGTGCTTATTAGTACTGGGAATTGCTGGAACATACTTATAAGTATGATTGATTGTGAACCATAATGTGATACATGCTGAGTGCTGAATGCTATAAACATGTATCTGTTTGTATGTCTGTATGACTGTGGAATATGATAATTGTCTGTTTGTTCTTGGACCGTAAGGCGGCAAGAGGTTTAGTTATTACTACCTGACTGGCCGTATTGATCATAATTTCAGCAAGGTATCAGTGATAGAAATATGAATCCAGAATAGACAGATACTACATCTGGCCAGAGTGATCAGGGCCAGAATAATAATAGTCAAGGTCAGGAAAATGACCAGTCTCAGATTCCACAGCCAGCTCCTGTTAACTGGCAACAGATAGTCAGTGATCTGCAAGCTACTATATTGAAACAGGGAGAGGAGTTACGTTTCCTCAAACAACAACAAGGGCCTGCAGTGGCCAGTGGATCAGAGGAACCTCCTGTGTCGGTGCCAGCTGCGGGGCAGCTGCCTGAGGTTAGAAATAAATGGGAGCCTCTTTATGAAACCTCCAATATTTGAGGGCAGTGCAGATCCTGCCAAGGCTGAACAATGGATGAACATGATTACCACTATCCTTGACTTTATGAGGGTATCTGGTAATGAGAGGGTGGCCAGTGCTACCTATATGTTTCGGGAGGATGCCCGGATATGGTGGGAAGTGATTACCCAGACCAAGAATGTTAATGCTTTGACTTGGGAAGAGTTTCAGACTCTATTCAATGAAAAATATTATAATGATGCTATTAGAGCGGCGAAGGCCGAGGAGTTTATTAGGCTACTGCAGGGGAACTTATCAGTCACTGAGTATGCCTTAAAGTTTGATCGTTTGGCAAAGTTTGCCAAAGAGCTGGTGCCCACTGATGGGACCAGGAGAGAGAGATTCTTGCAGGGGTTACAGCCCAGGTTAGCCCGAGATGTATGTATCACCACTGTGGCAGGGGTTACTACTTATGCATAGGTGGTGGAGAAGGCACTCACAGCTGAGAGTGCAGAGATCAAGATCTGGCGTGACAGTGCAGCCAGAAAGGAATTCAGGAGGCCAGGTCCTCCATTTGTGGGTTCTGGTAGGGGTGTTGGCCCTAGTGATCAGAAGAGGAAGGTTCCTGATACCTTCCCAGTTCCAGGTCCTGACAAGAGGCCCCGTGGTATTTCTATGGGTCGTCCAGGTGGTGGTGAAGCCTGGAAGTCTTATCCAGAGTGCCCTAGATGCAAAAGGCATCACTTGGGAGAGTGTAGGGCAAAGACTTGCTTCTCTTGTGGAGCAGTGGGTCATCTTAAAAAGGAATGCCCCAAGGAAAGAAAGGAAGAACCCAGAAAAGCGGACAGCTCGGCCCCAGCTCGAGTGTTCGCGTTGACTCAAGCAGAAGCTGAGGCTTCACCCTTAGTTGTTACAGGTCAGCTTCTTAGTGCTGGAACCCCTTATAATGTGTTAATTGATTATGGTGCTACACATTCTTTTGTTGCTAGTAGTGTTATTGATAGATTGTGTAGACCTTGTGATTTTATGCTGTGGGGTTTGGTACCTTTTTTACCCACTGGAGAGTTGGTGGTATCCAGGAGGTGGGTCAGATCTTTGCTAGTGACAGTAGAGGGTAGAGAGTTTTCAGTGGATTTAATAGAGTTGGTTATGAATGACTTTGATATGATACTGGGTATGGACTGGTTGGCAAAGTATGGGGCAACCATTGATTGTAGAAGGAAGATGGTCACCTTTGAGCCTGAAGGTGAAGATCCTTTTGTGTTTGTTGGTGTTGTGCATGGACCCCGCATTCCTATGATTTTTGCATTGAGGGCTAAGGATTTATTACAAGGAGGTTGCATTGGATTATTAGCCAGTGTGGTTGATACCACCCAGGTTGTGCCAGTGAGACCAGAGGATACCAGGTTAGTTTGTGAGTTTCTGGATGTGTTTCTAGAAGATTTTCCAGGGTTGCCACCACACAGAGAAATTGAGTTCGTTATAGAACTGGCACCAGGGACGGAGCCAGTGTCTAGAACGCCCTATAGAATGGCTCCAACTGAGCTGAAAGAATTAAAAGTACAGTTGCAAGAGCTGCTAGACTTGGGTTTTATCAGACCGAGCTTTTCACCTTGGGGTGCGCCAGTTCTGTTTGTAAAGAAGAAGGATGATTCTCTGAGAATGTGTATTGATTACCTGGAACTAAATAAGTTGACAATTAAGAATAAGTATCCTTTGCCAAGGATAGATGATCTGTTCGATCAGTTACAAGGCAAGAAGGTATTCTCGAAGATCGACCTTCGTTCTGGTTATCATCAGTTGAGGGTCAAGGAAGGAGATATACCCAAGACTGCTTTTCGTACCAGGTATGGGCATTATGAGTTTCTAGTTATGTCATTTGGATTGACTAATGCCCCTGCTGCTTTTATGGATCTGATGAACAGAGTGTTCAAGGATTATTTGGACCAGTTTGTGATCGTCTTTATTGATGACATTCTGGTATATTCTTAGTCAGAGTCAGAACATGAGCAGTATCTGAGGTTGGTTCTACAGAGATTGAGAGAACACAGACTGTTTGCTAAGTTCAAGAAGTGTGAGTTCTGGTTGTCTCAGGTATCCTTTCTTGGGCACATTGTCAGTAAGGAGGGGATTAAAGTGGATCCAGCAAAAGTCGAAGCGGTCAGAGATTGGCCAAGGCCAAAGAATGCTTCTAAGGTTAGAAGTTTCAATGGATTGGCAGGTTATTATAGACGTTTCGTGGAAGGGTTCTCAAAGATAGCTGGTGCATTGACTGAACTGACACGCAAGAGTCAGAAATTTGTGTGGTCAGATAAATGTGAGAACAACTTCCAGGAACTGAAGCAGAGATTAATTTCAGCTCCGATCCTGAGTCTTCCAACAGGTCAGGAGAAGTTTGTGATTTACTGTGATGCTTCTCATCAGGGATTGGGCTGTGTTTTGATGCAATTAGAGAAGGTAATTGCTTATGCTTCTCGTCAGTTGAAGGAGTATGAGAAGAGATATCCTACTCACGATTTAGAGTTAGCAGCTGTGGTTTTTGCTCTGAAGATATGGAGGCACTATCTTTATGGAGAAAAGTGTGAAATTTATACAGACCACAAGAGCTTGAAATACTTCTTCACCCAGAAAGACTTGAATATGAGGCAAAGGCGTTGGCTGGAATTAGTAAAAGATTATGATTGTGAGATCCTGTATCATCCAGGAAAAGCCAACGTGGCAGCTGATGCTTTAAGCCGAAAGGGTCCGGGACAAATTCATGGTATGAGGCTGATAGCCAGGGAGTTAGCAGATGATATGACCAGAGCTGGTATAGAGTTGCTGGTGGGCCAGTTGGCTAACATTACGCTACAGTCTACGCTGTTAGAGAGAATTAAGGAGGGTCAGCTGAGTGATCCACAGTTGATCAAGATTAGAGAGGATGTTCTGGCTGGAGTGTCAAGAGATTATTCAGTGTCTGAGCTAGGCTTGCTGAGATACAAGGGGTGGATATGTGTTCTGTTAGACACTGCATTGAGGCGAGAGATTCTGGATGAATCTCATACTACACCTTACTATTTGCATCTAGGCACCACGAAGATGTATCAGGATGTGAGATCGTTGTATTGGTGGCCAGGGATGAAGAGAGATGTAGTTGAGTATGTGGCTAAGTGCTTGACATGCCAACAGGTCAAGGCTGAGCATTAGAGGCCAATAGGGCTACTGCAGCCTCTGGATATCCCAGAGTGGAAGTGAGAAGACATCACAATGGATTTTGTGGTGGGCTTACCCAGAACTGTTGGTCAGCAGGATTATATTTGGGTGATAGTGGATCGCTACACCAAGTCAGCCCACTTTTTACCAGTGAGGACTACTAATTCAGTTGACCAGTATGCAGATCTCTATGTAAGAGAGATCGTGCGGCTCCATGGTGCGCCTAGGTCGATCGTGTCAGATCGGGACCCTACTTTTACTTCCAAGTTCTGGGGGAGTTTGCAGAAAGCCATGGGGACACAGTTGAAGTTCAGTATTGCTTATCATCCTCAGACAGATGGGCAATCTGAGAGGACGATCTAGATATTAGAAGACATGCTGAGAGCATGTGTCCTGGACTTTGGTGGATCTTGGAGTAAGTATCTGCCTTTGATAGAATTCTCCTACAACAACAGTTATCAGTCTACCATTGGAGTTGCACCTTATGAGATGCTGTATGGTAGGAAATGCAGGTCTCCCATTCATTGGGATGAGACAGGTGAAAGGAGATACTTAGGTCCAGAGGCAGTTCAGAGGACCAATGAGGCCATTCAGAAGATTAGAGCTAGAATGCTTACTTCTCAGAGTAGACAGAAGAGCTATGCAGATCCAAAACACAGGAACGTGGAGTTCCAGCTAGGAGACTATGTCTTCCTTAGAGTCTCACCATGGAAAGGGGTGAGAAGGTTTGAGAAAAAAGGCAAGCTGAGCCCCAGATATGTAGGTCCATTTGAGATCCTGGAAAGGATTGGTCAGGTGGCTTACAGGTTAGCTTTGCCTCCGGCATTTCGGCCGTGCACAATGTATTTCATGTTTCAGCTCTTTGGAGGTATGTGCCTAATGTTAATCATATTCTGAGCTATGAAGATCTGGAGCTCGAGGCAGATCTCTTGTAACGACCCAAAATTACTATTAAGCCTTAAGGGCCTTGGTTAGTGTGCCGGGAGGGCATAATTGGAGGTTAAGAGAATTAATGGCAAGAAAGCATGAATATGGGTATTGGATAAGTAATGCGGGCCCTGTTTGGATGGTAAGGTTGTTATTGTAATTCTGGCCCGTTAGGGTATAAATGTGAATGTGTGTGATAAATCGTTGGGACCACATTATTATGTGGATAGATAGATAAATGTTTATGTGTGTACAGGTGTGTGCATTTGTAACTGTCGGCACGAGACGATCCTAGGGAGCAGGTAGCAGGTAGCAGGAAAAAGTCACAACGGGGCTTAATAGTTGGCTTTGGATAAGTCAGGGATATTATAGGGGAATATTGGGGAATTTACTGTTTTGGCCTCGGGGACGGTTCCGACACCCCGAGCCTTGGGAATTAACTTAGTAGATAAGATAAACTTAAGGAAACCCCTAGAGGAAAATAAACCGACTCTTTTTCAGCTCTATACTCTACTCTCTCTTAAGGAAAAACAAGGCAAAAAGAACACTGAAATCTAAAGGGAAACAAGCTGGGAATTTCTGGAAATTGAGGCTGGATCTTTGGGGCTTAGTTCAAGAATCATCCAAGGAATAGAATCAACACTAAGGTAAGCATTGAATCTTCTTTTCTGTGATTATAAATTCTGGGTTTTGGTTTGGTTTTGATGTTTAAAGACAGAATTAAGGAGGAAAGCTTGGGAATTAGCTTGGTTTTGGCTTGGTGAAGTGGTTCAGCAGAAGAGGTAAGTTTCAATTCATGGTTTAGTGGTTTTAATCTGAGTTTGAATGGTTAGTTTGAGTGTTTGAGGTTCTTGAGTTTCAGAAGTTGGAGATGGGGTTCTAGTAGGTTGTTGGGCTATAATTCTGTTGAATTATGCTGTTTAAATTATGCTAAGAGTGTTGGGAATGATTGATAATGAAATAGCGAGCTTTGGGATGATTTTGGGTAAGGTTTAGAGGTTGGAAATGGTGGAAATTCTGGGCTCGAAGGGAAAGGTCGCGACTCTGTTCTAGAGCGCTGCGGCCCTAGGTTGAAGATAAGCCAGGAGGGCTCGGCCAAGGGGGAGTGCTGCGGCGCCCAAGGCAAGGGCCGCGGTGCGTGTCTTCTTTCAGGGAGGGCCTTGGTTCTGTTTAAGGGCAGGGCCGCGGCTAAGCTTTAGGGGCCGCAGCCCTTAGACGCATACTTGAACGTTCAAGGTTTTAAAGTACGGGGATCGAGTCTAGGGTGCTCGGGATCAATCTCACCACCGTGCTTGGTGGGATTCGACTTCCCGGAAGCTAGTTTTGTACATGAAAACCTATATGTGAATATTAATGGAATCCATTATCTTGGTTGTGACTAGGTGATAAGCTAGGGCTCGGGAATGGATCGTGCTTGGGGGGCTTGGTAATGGATCGTGCTTGGGGGTCATCCTCTCTAATTAAAGCACTTGAAATCAAGGTAAGAAAACTGCACCTGTGTATATGGATAGGATGGGACTAAGCGTTCCCTATAATTGAATGTATTATTATGTGATCATAATAAACCATGTGAATATGTTGGGACTAAGAGTTCCCTATAATCGTATGAATGTCATAAGGTGGTATTATGCCACGGGGACATGTGGTAACGGCCTAAGGGTGCCGAAATCCACACTTGCGCATATGGCGCGGCTCGGACACTGGTATCCGAGGATAGCTTATTATTCACTGAGCTCGGTTAAGCTGGCCGGAGTCAGTGGGCATGTCACTGGAGTTGGCCTAAGCGAGCCAAAGGCAGTGAGTTAAATAGAGGGTGCGGCCTGCGGGCGTTAACCCTAGTTATTGCTTGAAATGTGTTTATTGTGGATTATTGTCTGTGACTTAATGAGTATCTGGAGCTGGATTAATGGTTATTGATCAGTGTGTTGCTTTGAATGAATTTTATGGCTTGATGGAACTGAATAGTGTTTTGTGGTTATTGGACTATGCTCTGTGAACTGTGAACTGTTAGCTGTTAATACTATTATATTATGATATTATGTTTTCTTGCTGGGCTTCGGCTCACGGGTGCTACATGGTGCAGGTAAGACAAGTTGACCATGGGTTAGAGAGCTCTGGGGGCGAGGTGTACATTGTCAGCTGCTCGACCACCATGGTCGAGGTTTTGTATAGGAACGGGAACCTAAAACGTATATTTTTCCATTAGAGTGGCTCGGTTATTTACTTGTAATTAAGAATTTTGTATTTACGTTATTTAAACCCTGATTTGGGATCCCATGTATTAAACATCTGTTTTTAATAAAGTTTAATCGTTTATAACCAAAATTCTTTGAAACCTAATCTGCTTGTGTCATTAGGAACACATTTTGAATTAAATGATTTGATTAGCAAGTCTTGCACTATTCCAAACACACAGTGTAGCGGTCTTGGTTATCCAGGGCGTTACAACTTAGTATCAGAGCGTCCTAGGTTTAAGGGTTCTTGAAGATAGGCTGGACATGTACACTTGCCGCTGAAGACAAGCTCGACTCAGGGTTCTTTGATTGAATATTCGAGACTATATGCTTAAGCTTTTGATTAAAATATGAATGTATTATGCTGTATGACTATATGGAGCATGAGAACTGATAGGGCCTGGCCCTTGACTATTGCATGATGTGATGGAGGCGTGCTGATTAGCATTGCTGTTGCATGTGAATGAATATTGGAATGATGGATTGCATCTTGGTTGCTTGTGGGTGATTGCTCAAGCTGAATTTATATGCTATGCTTGTCTATTGATTTATAGGAAGCATGAGAAGGTGTGAATAAATGTGGCGGCAATAAATTTGGTAGCTAAGTGCATAGAAATGTGAATTAATGTTTATTACGTTCTATGTGTGTATGAATATTGTGATTACTTGGACCTGGATATGGTTTGGTTCGGAGTGTGAACCTCAGGGTTGAGAAGTTTAGCCAGCAGTGGCAGATGAACTCAGATTGTTTGCATACAAGATGGTTTCGTAGACCTGGCATCGTAATACATGAGGGTTGCAGATGATGACTGGGGTTGGAAACCTCCATCTACCCTGGAAGTCGCAGAGATGTTTGTTAGTGTATGAGTAATGGTGTTGGTTCAGTATAGGGATACAGACGGACAAAAAATATTAAATGGAAGGCCTAAAAGGCGTTATCCTCTGGTTTGAAAAGGAAGGTTTGGGTTTGCTTAAGAATTATTTAGTGGATGGGCAAAGCTAATTCTATTCTTGGTTATATAAAGGTGAGAGGTCATAACTAAGGGATTGTGCTAAGTACTTGTGGCAGACTGATGCTAGGAAATGGTATTCAGATTGAGACATTGGCATGATGGGTTGGAAAGCGCTCAAGTGGGGATTCGATAAAAGAAGTTATAAGGACACAGTCTGAGCTGCGGATATTAATGAATCTATGAGCTTGATTTGAAATGATAAGACAACGACAACATGTGTTAATGAGTGTTAGGAGTTGGATACTTCACGTTGGGAAAAAATATACAAGTGGTGGTAGTTGGGAATGATGACCCATGTAAAGGTTAAATTCTGGAATGGTCCAGGGTGACAGGGCCGCTCCAATGTTTTAGATCTTCGGTTGCATTTGAGTAGCAGAGAGGGCCATGTTATTTGAGATCTATGGAATGAGGTATAGAGCATGAATGCTGCAGGGAAAGAGATGCAGAAGATTGTACTTCTATTGGTAGAATTTAGTAAGGATAGATTCTCGATTATTGAGGTAGAAGGACCCCAAATAGTGCTTGGGTACCTAGTTTGTGATAGAAAAGGGGGTTCTGATTGTAAAGGTAGTTGTCAGACTGGTGACGAGAACCAGTGAGGTTATTTGATATGCACCCAAGGCAGAGGACGCCACCTGAGAGGATGTTAGGTGAGAGCATGACCTCTACACGAAATAATTTAATATGTTGGCATGGATTTTCCATGGTGAGGGAAACGGAAGACTGGAATGTCTGGTTACATCTGAAGCTCAAGGCTAGCTCCTCGGAATTGATTAGTTGGTTAGATAGTTTGTGATTTTGGTTACATAACAAGTTGGAAGAGTTCAGTGTTGAGTATCTTTCAAGAAAGATTCAGACATAGAGAGAGTATGCCTCAAGGGTACAACACGAGAGGCTGAAGAAAGCAGTAATTACTGAGGAGGAACTAGAAACTTTTGGCGGAGGATTTGGGTTACAAGTAATCAAGAGATTTGTACTGAGAACAATAGAACGTGTTGTATGGAAGCTTCAACATGATTCAGAGTGAGAGAGTTAATCTATTAAGAAATAACCATGGATTGTAGGGGATATCACTTGGAAAATATTAATTTGACTGAATGGAAACTAAGCCGATCAGTAGGCATTCAGATGGGTACAAAGAAGGAATGGGTACACTTCAGGACTGGACTACGAACAAGTTTGATATTAGAAACATTATGGAAGGCAGTAATAACTTGACAGGAAGAATTACTTAAGCAGTCGAAGAAGTTTGATCTTGAATCAGATGGAGCATTGTATTGCGGGACTTGTTGGTATCGTCGGTTAAGAATGAAAAGTTTTAATGTTGGGTACAAGATGGGACAATGTCTCCAGGAATTGATCTATGATCTGGTTATTACCAGCTGATGATCAAGGAAAGAGACATTTAAGGAATTGCTACCTGTACTGAGTAGGGTGTGGGGAAATTGGTAAAAGGGTTCTAAACTGGTTCAAGCTTAAGCAACACAGGTAAGTTCTTCAAGCAGAGAATACAAGAATGGTGTGGACAAGCCCCCTTCAAGTTCACGAGTGGTATGTTGGACTACTTCCAGACAGAAGTGGAAAGCGAATGACTATTATGCTGAAGACGTTAACACCAAGGAAGCAGGGTCACAGGTAGGGTTCTATGAAATGTCAGATTGGGTTTCGCCAGGGGTACGAAGGGAAGAGCTACAAAAAGAAGGGACAGGTATGAGAAGATTTGATTTGAAGCCACAAAGAAGTTAATGAAGAATATCTGAAGAACAGGAAGCATAACAAGACTGGCAAGCGCGTCATCTATCACATAAATATCTCCGTGGACAACTACACTAGAGATGGGAGGAACAGTAAAACTTGAAATTAGACTGAATAGATAATGTCAAATTATAGTGCAGAAGACAGGGTAAGAATTGGTTAGCCTTGGTGATACAGGAATACATGTGTTATGGTTGGATATGGAAGAGTAGCATAAAGAAGCGAATTTTTGGTAAAGATATAAAATTGTGAGGGTATACCACGGGTTGGGGCATGCCCAAGCTCAGACTGACGCAAGGATGGATTGAGCCTCGCGGGAGGTAAAAGAATGGGAATATGGTGGATACACACAGAATGTTAAATTGACAGTTTATGTATAGTGTAAGGTACTTGAGTGTTTGGTCATCGGTAAGAAAGATAATCTTGAGACTAGAATTTAATGGAATGCAGTAGATGGATGGTTGATGTTAGAAGTCCTCAACTGTACGAGGAGGAGATTTAATTAGAGGCGGATCTCTTACCTGAAAGGTATGTGTCAGTTAAAAAGGAACGCCATAGTTTGCCATGGAATGGATAAGGTAATGATTGAGATTGATATAATATTAGTGTATGGTAATGAACATATATGTTTTCTTTGGATAATGGAGTCCAGAGTGATGGTTTTGAGGAAACAGGGAAGAACCCTATGGGTATTATATAAGTTAAGGTATAAGGACCGAATGAATGGTCCAAGGACAGTTTGGTGTGGAGATGGGAATTATAAGTGGGTAACGTTTCATCTCCTAGGGTTTGCCGTACCGAGAGGTTTTAGCTGATAGAAGAATCTGGGATACTCGAATATTGAAAGGTAAATGATATGATGGTGGGTCATAGAATAGACCACATTAGACTGTAAATAGGGTGTTTGAACAGGGAAGAAGTTGTGACACAACTGAATGATTTTGTGAATATGGTTTGTATGAACTGGTAATGAAGTAGAGCATTGATAATATTAAATTGGGACCCTATAATTTTCTGGGTTTTGGAAAGGGATCAGAGAGCGAAGTGAATAGAAAGGGAATATGGAATTACCGATTAGTTGTAGATGGGATGACAAACTGCGGGTTTAACAATTATGTTAAGGGATTAGGAATTGAATGTGCAACATTTGGGATATCAAGGAAAGTGTTTTCTTTGATAAGACAGTCATGGTATTGGATGCTAGAATACAAATAAAAATGACATGGCCCAAAAACCTGGTAAGATAAAAGCAAGGAATACCATGCGAAGTAAAGGATTGAGAGATTTGTACTTCTCCAAGTTAGACAGCAAGAAAGAATATGACAGTTGGGAAAGAAAGGGGAAATTTGACTCCCGATTCGACAAGAGTTCTAAGATCGTAACAAGGGTTTGGCCGAGGGCCTATGAGCTGATCTTACTCTAGTAAGGGTGATGATTCATAAGTATTTCTGGTATTGAGAATAGATCAATAAAGAGATCGTTGAGAATTAACAGACTCTGGAATTACAGTGGATCTGGTGTGCGAGTAAAAGTTAAAGGAGGTATAGTTATCAGTTGAGATCATATGAAGTGATATGGTTACTCATGTTTGAGTATTATTGAAGCCTAAAAGTAAAGGCGTTGGTTCTTGGGAATTTTAGTCAGAGGTATGAGGTTTACTGTCTGACATGTTCAAGTAAATTTCGAGGACAAAATTATTATAATGAGGGGATAGTTGTAACGACCCAAAATTACTATTAAGCCTTAAGGGCCTTGGTTAGTGTGCTGGGAGGGCATAATTGGAGGTTAAGAGAATTAATGGTAAGAAAGCATGAATATGGGTATTGGATAAGTAATGCGAGCCCTGTTTGGATGGTAAGGGTGTTATTGTAATTTTGGCCTGTTAGGGCATAAATGTGAATGTGTGTGATAAATCGTTGGGACCACATTATTATGTGGATAGATAGATAAATGTTTATGTGTGTATAGGTGTGTGCATTTGTAACTGTCGACACGAGGCGATCTTAGGGAGCAGGTAGCGGGAAAAAGTCACAACGGGGCTTAATAGTTGGCTTTGGATAAGTTAGGGATATTATAGGTATAGGGTAGTTATTTAGACTATCGGGTTATGAAAATAAATATATGGAGATATATTTGAGGTTAGAAAGTCTAGGTGGGAATATTGGGGATTTTTACTGTTTTGGCCTCGGGGACGGTTCCGGCACCTCGAGCCTTGGGAATTAACTTAGTAGATAAGATAAACTTAAGGAAACCCCTAGAGGAAAATAAGCCGACTCTTTTTCAGCTCTATACTCTACTCTCTCTTAAGGAAAAACAAGGCAAAAGGAACACTGAAATCTAAAGGGAAACAAGCTGGGAATTTCTAGAAATTGAGGCTGGATCTTTGGGGCTTAGTTCAAGAATCATCCAAGGAATAGAATCAACACTAAGGTAAGCATTGAATCTTCTTTTCTGTGATTATAAATTCTGGGTTTTGTTTTGGTTTGGTTTTGATCTTTAAAGACAGAATTAAGGAGGAAAGCTTGAGAATTAGCTTGGTTTTGGCTTGGTGAAGTGGTTCAACAGAAGAGGTAAGTTTCAATTCATGGTTTAGTGGTTTTAATCTGAGTTTGAATGGTTAGTTTGAGTGTTTGAGGTTCTTGAGTTTCAGAAGTTGGAGATGGGGTTCTAGTAGGTTGTTAGGCTATAATTCTGTTGAATTATGCTGTTTAAATTATGCTAAGAGTGTTGGGAATGATTGATAATGAAATAGCGAGCTTTGGGATGATTTTGGGTAAGGTTTAGAGGTTGGAAATGGTGGAAATTCTGGGCTCGAAGGGAAGGGCCGCGACTCTATTCTAGAGCGCTGCGACCCTAGGTTGAAGATAAGCCAGGAGGGGTCGGCCAAGGGGGAGCGCCGCGGTGCCCAAGGCAAGGGCCGCGGCGCGTGTCTTCTTTCAGGGAGGGCCTTGGTTCTGTTTAAGGGCAGGGCCGCGGCTAAGCTTTAGGGGCCGCAGCCCTTAGACGCATACTTGAACGTTCACGGTTTTAAAGTACGGGGATCGAGTCTAGGGTGCTCGGGATCAATCTCACCACCGTGCTTGGTGGGATTCGACTTCCCGGAAGCTAGTTTTGTACATGAAAACCTATATGTGAATATTAATGGAATCCATTATCTTGGTTGTGACTAGGTGATAAGCTAGGGCTCGAGAATGGATCGTGCTCGGGCGTCGTCCTCTCTAATTAAAGCACTTGGAATCAAGGTAAGAAAACTGCACCTGTGTATGTGGATAGGATGGGACTAAGCGTTCCCTATAATTGAATGTATTATTATGTGATCATAATAAACCATGTGAATATGTTGGGACTAAGAGTTCCCTATAATTGTATGAATGTCATAAGGTGGTATTATGCCACGAGGACATGTGGTGCCGAAATCCACACTTGCGCATATGGCGCGGCTCAGACACTGGTATCCGAGGACAACTTATTATTCACTGAGCTCGGTTAAGCTGGCCAGAGTCAGTGGGCATGTCACTGGAGTTGGCCTAAGCGAGCCAAAGGCAGTGAGTTAAACAGAGGGTGCGGCCTGCGGGCGTTAACCCTAGTTATTGCTTGAAATGTGTTTATTATGGATTATTGTCTGTGACTTAATGAGTATCTGGAGCTGGATTAATGGTTATTGATCAGTGTGTTGCTTTGAATGAATTTTATGGCTTAATGGAACCGAATAGTGTTTTGTGGTTATTGGACTATGCTCTGTGAATTGTGAACTGTTAGCTGTTAATACTATTATGTTATGATATTATGTTTTCTTGCTGGGCTTCGGCTCACGGGTGCTACATGGTGCAGGTAAGACAAGTTGACCATGGGTTAGAGAGCTCTGGGGGCGAGGTGTACATTGTCAGCTGCTCGGCCACCATGGTCGAGGTTTTGTACAGGAACGGGAACCTAAAACGTATATTTTTCCATTAGAGTGGCTCGGTTATTTACTTGTAATTAAGAATTTTGTATTTACGTTATTTAAACCTTGATTTGGGATCTCATGTATTAAACATCTATTTTTAATAAAGTTTAATCGTTTATAACCAAAATTCTTTAAAACCTAATCTGCTTGTGTCATTAGGAACACATTTTGATTTAAATTACTTGATTAGCAAGTCTTGCACTATTCTAAACACACGGTGTAGCGGTCTTGGTTATCCAGGGCGTTACATCTCTCCTACGAGGAACAACTTGTTCAGATACTCGACAGAAAAGATAAGGTCCTCAGGAATAAGACGGTACCTTTGGTTAAGGTATTATGGAGGAACAGCAAGGTCGAGGAAGCGACCTGGGAGCTGGAGTCAGACATGCAGAATCAGTATCCGGAGCTGTTCAGGTAAATTTCAAGGACGAAATTTCTATAAGGAGAGGATAGTTGTAATGCCCTGAATTCTCCGATGTGGTTTAATGGCGGGATTAGTAGGCCGGGAGGGCCATACTTGTTTAATTAAGCCATTAAATGATATTATGCATGTATATGTGAATTATATTATAATATGATGTTAAATGCATGCATGTGAGTCCACATTTTAATTACAGGGGTGTGATGGTAATTTGGCTCGTTGAGGGTATCATTGTATATTGGTATGCATGTCAATGATATATGTTGAGACCACATTATAATGCGGGTTTGTTCGAGCTATTCGGCATGAGACGATCTTGGAATATTGGTTAGCGATTTAGTCACAACAGGTTTAAGTGCGGGGCTCGAGTTGAGTCTCGGGGTGGTTTTAATGATTAAAACGTTACCGGGTATTAGAGGGTAACAGGATGTGAATTATTGGTGTTTGAGATTATTGAGAATAACGGGAATTGGAGAGCGTTAATTATGATTAAGGAGATAGGAGGAAAGTACCAAATATGCCCTTGGGAGCCCTTACAAACTATTAACTGACCTAGGGGTAAAATGGACATTTCACCCCTAGGATAGATATATTTAGTGTTGGCTGAAAGAAAGAAGTAAAAACAGAGCATGTTTAAGAGTTTCTCCCGTACCTTCTTTTCTTCACTTTTCTCTGTGATTTTTGAACCATTCTTGAGGATTCAAGCTTGGGAAGCAAGCCTTGGGAGTTTGGGAGTGTGTTCCTCCATTGAAGAGCATCATAAGCTGAGCTTTGGGTAAGTTTCTAACCATAGAATTCTCTGGTTTGCCTTGTTTTAGCTTTGTTTTGCAGCTGAGATTTCTAGAGTGAATACTTGGTTTTGTTGGGAGTTTTGGCTAGGGTTCTTATGCTTGTGATGTTTGTGGTGTGTTAGGATGGTTTTTGGGTTCATTTGGCATTAAGAATGGGATTTGGAAGCTTGGGAATCAGGTTAGAATCGAAGGAAATGAAGAAGGTTGGTTTAGGGGAGTTTGGGTCTGGAGGTAGCGCTATAGCGCCCACCCTAGGGTGCTACAGCGCTCCTCAAGAGGCTTTTTGGCATGTTGGTGGTTTTGAGTATAGTGCTGGGGCGCTAGGGGTTGAGCGCTGACCCTGTTCCTTCAAAGTCCTGTTTTGAGTGTTTTTAAGGGTTTTTGACTTGGGGTTTCAATCCTTAAGGCCCGGGATCGAATCTACTCACCATGTGGACAAGTTTCGAGGTCCCGAGAGTGGTGCTTATGTTAAGACCCTATTCATGTGGATTCTCATTAATGGAGGTTATAATTGGTTGTGATTAGGTAACCGCTAAGGAACTAAAAGATCGATCGTTCTCAGGGGTCGTCCTTATTATATTTCTCGCTCGAACCTGAGGTAAGAAAACTGCACCCTATGTATATATGACATGCGTATTTGCTATTGAGGCATGTCGATTGACAATGTGGACATGGATTGCATATTAAATGCTAGTGAATGTTGTTTATCTGTATATGGCACTGACTAGTCAGGGACACTGACCTAAGAGTCAGAAACGGCATGAGCGTCCTGAACGCAGGGCCGAATGAGGATTAGATCTAATCGATATCAGTGTTGAATGGCTCTAAGGCATTAACACTGGACCGACCCTAAGGTCGATGAACTTATAAGCGCTTGGCTAGTCTAAGACTAGTTACTCAGAGCCAGAGCATATGGCCCCGGTGATTGTTTGTCACATGGCTAGGGAACGCTGTTCCAGAGTTATGACTCTATGGTCATGAGGAAGGTTATGTTGGTGACTATTCACCATACACCTATCCTGTTCAAACTTATGAAAGGTTCACTTATCAGTTAAGCCCGAGTGACCCTATCGTCACATGGCTATAGGGGGCTGTACCCGCTTTTGTGACTTTTGCGACTGTCACCTATCTGTTTGGACTGATGGTCCTGGATGATTATTACGATCATTGTTGATATTATGTCATGCTTTATTGTGTTTTCTTGCTGGGCCTTGGCTCATGGGTGCTATGTGGTGCAGGTAAAGGGAAAGAAAAGCTCACCCAACCTTGAGTGGAGAGCTTAGGTGGTGATGTGTACATATGCGGCCGCTTGACCACCACGACCAAGGAGTTCTCAGAGGAACTAGGGGGCTTACCCTATTTTTCCGCTTAGGTCGGCGGGGTTGTAAATTTAAAATAGTAATGACCATTTTGTACTGGGAACAACTTGTAAATGTTTTGATTAGCTCTGCAGAGCAGTTTGTAATGAAAGATATCCACTCCTTTTTATTAGTTTTCTACCTTAACCTGTTAATCACACTTAGAGCACGTTTTTAACCAAAGGACTCGGGTAGCAAGTCAAATTTCTGGTTCACCGTAACTGTTCTGGGGTAACCAGGGTGTTACACTTTAGGACTATTCCTAAGTGTGACATTCTATTGAATAACATGTGTGAGGGTTTCAATGGGACACCGACAATATTGGCAGCAAGAGATAGACCCATTTTGTCTATGCTAGAGCATATCTGGATGTATTTGATGCAAAGGCTCAGCAAAAATAAACAATCATTTATCATGTGGGAGTCCAACATTGCTCCAAAATTGCCACAATTCTTGATAAGAACAAGGTTGATGCTTCATCCCACATACCCACAAAGTCATCAGATGACATGTACTAGGTGCATAACATGTATGGGGGAGTGTACTCAGTTGATTTGAAAACATGGGTATTATAACGTCCCAAATTCCTTAATGTGGCTTAGTGCCTTGATTAGGGGGCCAGGAGGGCAATAACTGGTTTATTGTATTATTATATGATAATATGCATGATTATGTGAGTTGTATTATTATATGGCTGTATTTGCATGCATGTGGGCCCGTTTCTTATTAGAATGACATTTTAGTAATTTTGGCTCATTGATGGCATATTTGTATATTTATGTGTTTATGGATTGAAGTCACATTATTATGTGAATATATTTGAGTTATTCGGCATGAGGCGATCCTGGGTAGAAAGTTAGCGGTTTAGTCATAATGGCTCGGGGCGAGCCTAGGGGTAATTTGGCAATTTAGTACATTACTGGGATTTATCGAGTATTGGGAAATTGTTTGGTAATTATTTGAGGATATTGAAAGTAACGAGAATTATAAGGCGTTAATTATGATTAATGGGGTATGTGGCAAATGACAAAACTACCCTTGAGGGGCTTTGAGAGAGGAATTTGGCCCTATGGGCATTTAGGTCATTTGAGGCCAATTTAGTGACTTAGTCACCCTTTCCCTTGGCTGAAGGAAACCAAAACAGAGTACAAAGGAACAACTCTCTCTCCCTTCTCACGTTTTGCACTATCTCCCTCTCTCTCTCTCTCTCTCTTAGTGTTCCTTGGAGCCTTATACCTTCTTTGCTTGAAGTCAAGCTTGGGAAATCTTTTGTTAAGGGAATTAGGAAGTTTGAGGCAAGTTTGGGAGCTGTGGAGACTTAAAGAACAGCTAGGAATCAGAATAACAAAGGTAATTTGTAATGACCCAAATTTCCTAATAAGGGTTAGGACCTTGATTAGGAGGTCGGGAGGGCCATAATTGTTTTATTATGTTATTAAATGATTATATGCATGATTGTGTGAATTATATTATTATATGATGATAAATGCATGCCTATGGGTCCACTTTTCATTATAAGGGCATTTTGGTAATTTGGCCCGTTGAGGGCACATTTGTATATTTTCATGCATGTTGGTGAATTTTGAATAAGACCACATTATAATGTGGATTTGTTCGAGCTATTTGGCATGAGAGGATCTTTGAATGCAAGTTATCGGTTTGGTCATAACGGGGTTAATTTCGGGGCTCGGGGTGAGTCTCGGGGTAATTTGGTGATTAGTACATTATCGGGAATTAAAGGGTAATGGGATATGATTTATAAGCATTTGAGAATATTGGGAATAACAGGAATTGGAGGACGTTAATTATGATTAACGGGATTAGAAGAGAAAGGATGGTTTTACCCTTGGTAGCCTTAAGAGATAATTTAATGACCTAGGGGCAATATTGTCTTTTGACCTAAAGATGTATATGAACCATTGAAGCTGTAGAAAGCTTATGAAAATCATAGCTTCTCCTTATTCTTCTCCCGATCTCTTTTCTTCCTCTTTTTCCTTTGGAATTTTGAAGCTCCTTTTCAGAATTCAAGTTAGGAAACCAAGCCTTGAGGGTCTAGGGTTGTGTTCCACCATTGAAGAGGGTTCCATCTTGAGTTTGAGGTAAGTTTTTAACCATGGAAAACTCTGGTTTTGCTCTATTTTCAGTTGAGTTTTAATTGGGATTTTGAAGTTGATAGTTGAGAATTGATGGAAGTTTTTGGCAAAGGTTGATTAGGTTTTGATGCCTAGGATTTGTATGTTGGGTATTTATGTTCATTTAGGAGTTTGAACGAAGTTTGGTATCAAGTTTTGAAGGTTGAAAAGTGGAGAAATCGAAGGAGGAAAAACCAGGGCTGATCAGCCTGGTCCTAGCGCTACAGCGCCCAAGGGAGGGCGCTACAGCGTTAGCTAGGGCAATTCTTCCCTGTTGGTAGCACTGGGGCGCTAGGGGGGTAGTGCTGTAGTGCTACCCTACTTTTCCAGGATCCTATTTTGGGCACTTTTGAGGGTTTTTGGCTCGGGGTTTCAATTCCTAAGGCTCGGGATCGAATCTACTAACTGTTTGAGTACGATTCGAGGTCCCGGGAGTGGGGTTTAGGTCAAGAACCTTTTATTATTGATTTCATTAATTGTATTCCATATTTGGTTATGACTAGGTGACCGCTAAGGGATCAAAGGATTGATCGTTTTCATGGGTCGTTCATTTATTATTTCTCGCTCGAACCAAAGGTAAGAAAACTGCACATGTGACATGCATGGTTATTAATGAGGCATGTTGAGTGTTATATATATGGACATTGATTGCATATTAAATGCTTAGAAATCTTGCTTATCTATGAATGGAACTGACCTATGAGTCAGGAATCGACAATGATGTCAGTATTAACTGTGAAGTTGTGACTTATTAGTCAAGTTCTGCAGTAGTACTAAGCACTGGTCGTATGGTATTTGCTTAAGAGTCAAGAACGGTATTAGCGTGTTTAACGCAAGCAGAAAAGATTAGATCTAATCTACATAAGCATTGAATGAATCATTATGAACATTAATGCTTGACCGATCTCAAGTTCGATGAAAATTAAAAGCGCTTGTCTAGTCTAATGCCTAGTTACTTAGAGCCAGAGCCAGAAGGCCCAGGTGACTGCATCATCACATGGCTATGGGCTACACACCCCAGTATGATTATCAGAATCTCAAAGTGTTCATCACTCATCTGATTAGGGCTACACGCCCCAACATGATTATCAGAATCTCAAAGTGTTAATCACTCATCTGATTAGGGCTACACGCCCCAGCATGATTATCAGAATCTCAAAGTGTTAATCACTCATTTGATTAGGATTGACTTGATAGTCATCCATACAGTAGGGCAGGATCCACCATCATTATCTGGACTTATTTGCATGCATGAATAGGGCTATTATTGCTAGGCATGCCTATTATGATTTAGTAACATGTTATTACTTGTTCATGAGCATATTAAGTTTTCTTGCTGAGCTTCGGCTCACGGGTGCTATGTGGTGCAAGTAAAGGCAAAAGAAAACTGGACCATCCTTGAGTTGGAGAGCTTAGGTGACGATGTGTACATATGCGGCTGCTCGACCGCCACGGCCGAGGGTTTAAAGAGGAACTAGGATTAAACCCTATTTTTTCGCTTCGGTCGACTGGTTGTAAATATTTTGTTGTAATTAACCTTTAAATTATATTTTTGGGATCCCAATGTATATAGTAAATGATTTAGTTATCTTAACCAAAAAATTTAACCCTAAATCGTTAATCATACTTAGTTACACGATTATGGCCAAATGACTCGATTAGTGAGTTCAGCACTGTTTAAAATGCACACCATAATGGTCCCTGGGTAGTAGGACGTTACATAATTCAAGGTTTAAACTCTATTTTTGTTTATGGTTTTTGAGTTTTGAAACTTTAAGCTGAATTTTTTATTTGGTGGGTAATTTGTTGAGTTTGAAGTTGGGTTTTGATGTTTATGGTGTGTTGAAAGTGTTTTGGGATTGAGTTTTAAAGTTGGGTTATGTTTGGGGTGATTTTTTGGTAAGATTGGTTGAGGAAAACATAGGAAAAAGCTGGGTTTGCGGGGTTGCGCCGCAACCCTGTTCTTGGGCTCCGTGGCCCCAATGAACCCAGGAACCAGGCGGTTCTCTGATCTACTTTAGCACCGTGGCGCCTGTGGGCAGTGCCGCGGCTCGTGTGCAGAAAATAAGAGAGCTAAGCTCTCTAACTTGAAGGGAGCCGCAGCGCCAGTGAGGGGCGTCATGGCTCGAAATGGGAAATTTGGCCAAAATGGGTTTTAAGTGACAGAAACTCGAACCTAAGGGCTTAGGATCGAACCTACTGCTTGGTTTAATAAAATTCGACGTCCCGAAGGCTAGGACTTGGTCCAGAAGCCTTTATTTACATGATATTGATAAATATCATTTATTATGGTTATGACTAGTGTAACGTCCTCCTAATCCAGGACCGTTACACTGTGTACTTTAGACAGTGCTCGGCTTGCTAACCAAGTCATTTGGTTTAAAATGTGAAACTATGGTTAATATCAAGGGTTAGGGTAAAAAATTTTGGTCAAAGAACCGTTGACTTTTATTTGAAAATATTCAAACATTTATGAGATCCCAAAATATTACAACCAAACTTTTTTTACAAAAGTGAATATACATCAAAAGTTACATTCACCCGGCTTAAGCAGCAAAAATAAGGCTACAACCCTAGTTCCTCTGAGATATCCCTGGCTATGGTGGTCGAGTAGCCGCATATGTACACGCTGCCACCGAAGCTCTCCAACTCATGGCTGGTCAAGCTTTCCTTTTCCCTTAGCTGCACCACAAACCACCCGTGAGCTAAGGCTCAGCAAGAAAACTCAATATGTGCATAAACATAAAATATAAAGATACCCATCTAGGATGTCCAGCAATAATAACCAACAAATATAATCGTTTAGTTACAAACAAGTGGTCATTGGACCAGCTTGGGGTTGCTGCCCTAAACAGTTGGCTTAGAACCAACCCCGGGGCTTATGCCCTAGCTATGTGACCATAGAGTCACCTGGGGCCCTCGCCCTTAGCTCTAATTAACTAGCCATACCCCTTGGATTACCAATGACCATAAAGTCGACCAACATAATAGTACGTTGCTGGTTTTGGCCTAAGCCTTTCGACCAACGCACAATGCGCTTTTGCCATTCTTGACTAATAAGTCAAGCCCTGATCCAGGAATACAAACCTCAATACAGAAACAGATAAGGATAGGTGTAACCCCCTGGTTACTCCAAGACCGTTACTGTGAACTTTAAACAGTGCTTAACTTGCTAAACGAGTCATTTGGTTATAAATGTGCATGTAGGTGTTATTCATAGGCTAAGGTGAAAAATCTCGATCAAAAGGAATGAATATATTTTATTTAAAACATAAAACTGTACATGGGCCCATAAAAGCGTTTACAAGTAATTTACAATCCAAAATGGTCATTACAGTGTAAAAATTACAACCCGCCGACCTAAACGGCAAAATGTAGAGTTGACCCCTAGTTCCTCTGAGAAACACCTTGGCCGTGGTGGTCAAGCAGCCGCATATGTACACATCGCCACCTAAGCTCTCCACTCAAGGCTGGGTGAGCTTTCTTTCCCTTTACCTGCACCACATAGCACCCGTGAGCCAAGGCTCAATAAGAAAACTTATTACTGTGTGTATACAATATAAATAAATGATTATAGTAATCATTTTGGGGCTTGCAGCCCAATCAGATAAGTGAATATCACTAATGATTATGGTAATCATGCTGGGGCTTGTAGCCCTAATCAGACAAGTGACTATTGAGTCACACGTTGTGCATGTGACTAATAAGTCAACCTCTAAGGATCTGTTCCCTATATAGATGACTAGTAAGTCCATCTCTAGGGTTTTTCTCCTTAAATAGATGGTTGATAAATCCATCTTTGGGGATCCACTCCCAAGCCATGTGATGTGTCAGTCACCTTAGCCTTTTGGCTCTGGCTCTAAGTAACTAGCCTTTAGACTAGACATGCGCTTTTGTTTTCATCGAACTTAAGGTTGGTCAAGCATTTCATACTTATGATGACAATGCTTATGTCGATTAGATCTAATCTTTTTGGCTTGCGTTAAACACGCCAATACCGTTCTTGACTCATAAGTCAATTCCATGCGACCAGTGCTCAGTACCACTGCCGAACTTGACTAATAAGTCACAGCTTCACAGTCAATATGAACACCATTGTTGGTTCTGACTAGTAAGTCAGTACCACTCACAAGTAAGCAAGACTGCTAAGCATTTAATATGCAATCAATGTCCACATATAGAGCACTCAACATGCCTCATCAATAACCATTCATGTCACATACTGGGTGCAGTTTTCTTACCTCTGGTTCGAGCGAGAAATAATAAAAGAACGACCTTTAAGAACGATCAATCCTTAAGTTCTTTAGTGGTCACCTAGTCATAACCAAATATAAAATCTCATCAATAAAATGAGAAATAAAAGGTTTCCGAACCAAGATCTAGCCTCTAAGACGTCGAATCCTACTAAACCGGGTAGATGGAACGATCCCGAGGCCTTAGGTTTGAGTTCCCACGATTAAAACACCATTCTGGTCATAAATGCCCTTAAACGTCGTGGCCCGCCTCCCAGGCGCCGCGGCCCCAAGGCTTTTCAACTCCACCTCTCTTCTTCACTAAGCTCGGGCCGCGACACCCAAGAACAGGGCTGCGGCCCCACCTGGAACCCAGCCAAAAACCTTCATTTTCCCTCTTTTAATTCATTCCAAAAACCTACTCAAACATCTCCAAATCCCAATATTAAAGTTCCCAAACATCCCAATGATCTAAAATCATCAAAACCCGAGGCTCAAACAATTCAAAAACTCACTAACACATAAAATCCAATTCAAAGCTTAGAAACTCAAAAGCTAAAAACTTAAAGCTTGAATTACCTCAAATTGAGTCGTTTCTTGCTAAATCCTCTGGTTAATAAGCTTCTAATCTTTCCTAGAATTTCTATAACTCGATCCTCGCTTGAATCCAAGTCCTTAAACTCAAGTTTCCTTTGAAAATGCGACAAACAGTAAAAATGATAACAGGAGGAAGAGAAAAAGTGTTAGAACATAATTTTCCTTCTGAAAAATAACTTCAAGCTTAAGTAACCTCAAGTAAATCCTAATGCTCGGGGTCCCAAAAATGCCCCCAGGGGTAAAATAGTCAAAATTCCCATAATTTCCTCTTGATCTCACTAACTCCCAATATATCATCAAATAATCATTCTCATTATTTAATATCCCAATAATTGACCCCGTTATGACAAAACCGCTAAATTACATCCTAGGATCGTCTCATGCCAAATGGATCGAACATATCCACATAATAATGTGGCCTCATCCATAAATTCCCAAAATGCATGAAAATATACAAATATGCCCTTAATGGACCAAATTACAAAAATGTAACGCCCCATGTCACTATGGCTGCTTTTTGGAATGACGACTGACCCTACAAACCAACACGAGTCTTTCCAGCGTGCTTTGTCCTCACTCGCATGCTTCCTGGGAACTTCTCAGGAGGTCACCCATCTTGAGATTACTCTAGGTCAAGCACACTTAACTTTGGAGTTCTCAAGTGATGGGCTACCGAAAAGAAGATACATCTTGTTGATATAGGTAGTACCCATCGATCCATTTAAGCCCTCTTCAACTGTGTAGTCCCATACCTACACAGTCTTGGAATCATCACACTTGACCTTCCCCAGGGGTGTGGGATTGCACAACTTTACCCGGTCTTTCCTCTTACGGATCACGGGATTCTGACTGTCACAATCACCCCCCTTTACGGGCCCGACGTCCCCGTCAGACACACTTCCATCTTGGTCAAGGCTTTGATACCATTTGTAACGCCCCATGTCACTATGGATGCTTTCTGGAATGACGACTAGCCTTACAAACCAACATGAGTCTTTCCAGCGTGCTTTTTCTTCACTCGCACGCTTCCTGGGAAAACTTCCCAGGAGGTCACCCATCTTGAGATTACTCCAGGTCAAGCATGCTTAACTTTGGAGTTCTCAAGTGATGGGCTACTGAAAAGAAGATGCATCTTGCTGATATAGGTAGTGCCCATCAATCCATTTAAGCCCTCTTCAACTGTGTAGTCCCATACCTACACAGTCTTAGAATAATCACACTTGACCTTCCCTAGGCGGTGTGGGATTGCACAGCTTTACCCGATCTTTCCCCTTACGGATCATGGGATTCTGACTGTCACACAAAATACCCTTATAATGAACAACGGACCCACATGCATGCATTTATCATCATATAATAATATAATCACATAATCATGCATATAATCATTTAATTGCATAATAAATCAGTTATGGCCCTCCTGGCCTCCTAATCCAGGCTCAAAGCCACATTAGGGAATTTGGGTTGTTACAACTATCCCCTCCTTACAGAAATTTCGTCCTCAAAATTTACTTGAACAGCTCAGGATACTGACTCTGCATATCTTACTCTAGCTCCTAGGTCGCTTCCTCGACCTTGCTGTTCCTCCATAATACCTTAACCAAAGGTATAGTTTTATTCCTGAGGACCTTGTCCTTTCTGTCTAATATCTGGACTGGCTGTTCCTCATAGGAGAGATTTTCCTCAAGCTCCAGATCTTCGTAACTCAAGACATGAGTCACATCTGATATATACCTCCGAAGAGCTGAAACATGAAATACGTTATGCATGGCCGACAATGCCAGTGGTAAGGCCAACCTGTAGGCCACTTGACCAATCCTCTCCAAGATCTCAAATGGACCTACAAATCTAGGGCTCAGCTTGCCCTTCTTCCCAAATCTTCTCACTCCTTTCCATGGTGAGACTCTAAGGAAGACATAGTCTCCCACTTAGAACTCCACGTTCCTGCGTTTGGGATCTGCATAAATTTTCTGTCTGCTTTGAGAAGCAAGCATTCGAGCTTTAATCTTCTCAATGGCCTCACTGGTCATCTGAACTGCCTCAGGACCCAAGTATCTCCTTTTCCTTGTCTTATCCCAATGAATGAGAGATATGCATTTCCTACCATACAACATCTCATAAGGTGCCACCCCAATAGTAGACTGATAACTGTTGTTGTAGGAAAACTTTATCAAAGGTAGATACTTACTCCAAGACCCACCAAAGTCCAACACACATGCTTGCAGCATGTCCTTTAATATCTAGATCGTCCTCTCAGATTGTCCATCAGTCTAAGGATGATAAGCAGTACTGAACTTTAACTGTGTTCCCATGGCCTTCTATAGACTTCCCCAGAACTTGGAAGTAAAAGTGGGGTCCCGATCTGACACGATCGACCTCGGTGCTCCATGGAGCGCACGATCTCTCTCACATAGAGATCTGCATATTGGTCAACTGTATATGCAGTCCTCACTGATAAGAAGTGAACTGACTTGGTATAGAGATCCACAATAACCCATACTGAATCATGTTGACCAACAGTTCTGGGTAACCCCACCACGAAATCCATCGTGATGTCTTCCCATTTCAATTTTGGGATATCCAGAGGCTGCAATAACCCTACCAGCCTCTGATGCTCAACCTTGACCTGTTGACATGTCAAGCACTTAGCCACATACTCCACTACATCCCTCTTCATCCCAAGCCACCAATACAGTGATCTCACATTCTGATACATCTTCGTGGTGTCTAGATAGTAAGGAGTAGTATGAGATTCATCGAGAATCTCCCGTCTCAAAGCAGTGTCTAACGGAACACATATCCGACCTTTGTATCTCAATAAACCCATCTCAGACACTGTGTAATCTCTGGATACTCCAGCCATAACATCCTCTCTAATCTTGATTAGCTATGGATCACCCAACTGACCCTCCTTGATTCTTTCCAACAGTGTCGACTGTAGCGTAATATTGGCCAACTGGCCCACCAGCAACTCTATACCAGCTCTGGTCATATCTTCTGCTAACCCTCTAGCTATCAACCTCGCACTATAAATCTTTCCCGGACCCTTCTGGCTTAAAGCATCTGCCACCACGTTGGCTTTTCCTGGATGATACAAGATCTCACAATCATAATCTTTTACTAACTCCAGCCAACGTCTTTGTCTCATATTCAGGTCTTTTTGTGTGAAGAAGTACTTCAGGCTCTTATGGTCAGTATAAATCTCATACTTCTCTCCATAAAGGTAATGCCTCCATACCTTTAATGTAAAGACCACAATCGCCAACTCTAAATTTTCATACTCCTTCATCTGACGTGAGGCATAAGCAATTACCTTCCCTGATTGCATCAAAACACAATCCAAACCCTGATGTGAAGCATCACAGTATATCACAAACTTTTCCTGATCTGTTGGAAGACTCAGAACTGGAGCTATAATCAACCTCTGCTTTAGTTCCTGGAAGCTGTGCTTACACTTGTTTGACCACACAAACCTTTGATTTTTGTGTCTCAGCTTAGTCAATCATGTAGGAATCTTTGAGAACCCTTCCATGAAACGTCTATAATAACCTACCAAACCAAGGAAACTCCTAACTTCAGAAGCATTCTTTGGCCTTGGCCAATCTCTGACTGCCTCAATCTTGGCTGGATCCACTTTAATCCCCTCC
The DNA here is from genome assembly GCF_963169125.1 of Humulus lupulus. NCBI lineage: Eukaryota > Viridiplantae > Streptophyta > Magnoliopsida > Rosales > Cannabaceae > Humulus > Humulus lupulus. The sequence goes on from NC_084802.1 coordinate 203,235,025, forward strand.
TTACTGACAATGTGCCCAAGGAAAGTTACTTGAGATAACCAGAACTCACACTTCTTAAACTTTGCAAACAACCTGTGTTCCCTCAGTCTCTGTAGAACCAATCTCAGATGCTGCTCATGCTCTGACTGAGAATAAACTAGACTATCATCGATGAAGATGATCACAAACTGGTCCAAATAATCCTTGAACACTCTGTTCATCAAATCCATGAAAGCAGCTGGGGAATTAGTCAATCCAAAAGACATGACTAACTCATAATGCCCATATCTAGTGCGAAAAGCAGTCTTCGGTATATCTCCCTCCTTGACCCTTAGCTGATGATAACTAAATATAAGGTTTATCTTTGAGAATACTCTTTTTCCTTGCAACTGACCAAACAGATCATCTATCCTTGGCAGAGGATTCTTGTTCTTAATTGTTAACTTATTCAATTCTTTATAATCAATACACATCCTCAGAGAACCATCTTTCTTCTTTACAAATAAAACAGGTGCGCCCCAAGGTGAGAAACTAGGTCTGATAAAATCCAAATCTAACAACTCCTACAGTTGTACTTTGAATTCTGTTGGGGCCATTCTGTAAGGTGCTCTAGACACTGGCTCCGTCCCTGGTGCCAATTCTATCATAAATTCAATCTCTCTGTGTGGTGGCAACCCTGGTAAATCTTCTGGAAACACATCCAGAAACTCACAGACTAGTCTAGTCTCCTCTGGTCCCACTGGCATGGCAAGAGTGGTATCCATCACACTGGCTATGAATCCTATGCAACCCCCTTGCAATAGATCTCTAGCCCTCAAAATAGAAATCATAGGTATACGGGTCCATGCACAAAAGGATCCTTATCTTCAGGTTCAAAGGTTACCATCTTCCTTCTGCAATCCATGGTTGCCCCATACTTCACCAACCAATCCATACCCAGAATCATGTCAAAGTCAGTCATAACTAACTTTATCAAATCCACTGACAACTCTCTGCCCTCCACTGTCATTGACAAAGATCTGACCCATCTTCTGGATACTACTAACTCCCCAGTGGGTAATAAGGTCCCGAACCCCACATCATAATAATCACATGGTCTACACAGTCTATCAATAATTCTACTAGCAACCAAAGAATGTGTAGCACCAGAATCAATCAAACAGTATAAGGGGTTCCAGCACTAAAAAGTTGACCTGTGACTACTAAGTGTGAAGCCTCAGCTTCTGTTTGAGTTAATGCAAACACTCGAGCTGGGGCCGAGTTGTCCGCCTTTATGGGTTCTTCCTTTCTTGCTTTAGGGAAATCTTTCTTGAGATGTCCCACTGCCCCACATAAAAAGCAAGCCTTTGCCCTACACTCCCCCAAATGGTGTCTCTTACACCTAGGGCACTCTGGATAAATCCTCCAGGCCTCACTGCCACCCTGGTGGCCCATTGTAATACCATGTGGTCACCTATCAGGACCTGGAGCTGGGAAGGTATCAGGAGTCTTCCTCTTCTAATCACTGGGGCCTCTGCCCCTACCTGAACCCACGAATGAAGCACTTATCCTCCTCAACTCTCTTCTGGCTGCATTGTCCCACTAGATCTTGTTCTCTGCGCTCTCAGCTGTGAGCGCCTTCTCAACTGCCTGTGCATAAGTAGTAACTCCAGCCATAGTGGTGATACGAACATCTCGGGCTAGTCTAGGCTGTAGCACCTGGAGAAACCTCTCCCTTCTGGTCCCATTAGTGGGCACCAGCTCCATGGAAAACTTTGCCAATCTATCAAACTTCAAAGCATATTCAATCACTGACAAACTTCCCTGAAGTAACCTGCTGAACTCTTTAGCCTTTGCAGCCCTAATGGCATCATTATAGTACTTTTCATTGAACAGAGTCTGAAACTCTTCCCAACTCAGGGCATTGAAATTTCTGGTCTGGGATATCACTTCCCACCAAATTCGGGCATCCTCCCGAAACATGTATGTGGCACAAGCCACCCTCTCATTACCGGACACCCTCATAAAGTCAAGGATGGTGGTAATCATGCTCATCCACTGCTTTGCCTTTGCTGGATCTGCATTGCCCTCAAAAATTGGAGGTTGCTGTTTTTTGAACCTTTAATAAAGAGGTTCCCATTTACTCCCAACATCTGGCAGCTGCTCAACTGTTGGCACAGCTGCAGGTGGCGCCTCAAGTAAAATGTTCCCCATAGGAACCTGTTGTTATCTCAGGAGGCGGATTTCTTCTTCCTGCCTCAATACTCTGGCCTATAAATCAACCAGCAACTGATGCCAGTCTTTAGGAACTAACTATGGAATATGACTTGGTCATTCTCTTGACCCTGTCTATTATTCTGGCCCTGATCTTCCTGGCCAGCTGATGAATCTGTCTGCCTTGGAGGCATATTTACAACTTAAACTGTGCTGAAATAATCAATGCGACCAGTAAGGTAGTGATAACTAAACCTCTTGTCGCCTCACGGTCCAAGAACAAGCAGATATTCATCCATGTTCCACAATCATGCAGATAAACAAATGGATACATGATCATAGAATTTAGCATTTAACACTTATCAATTAATAGTTCAACGATTAACAATACTAATAAGCATGTTCTAGCAATATCAGTACTAATAAGCACGTTCTTGCTTATGATGCAGTAGTCAAGGCCCAGCCTTATCAATATATCTCATGTAAGCAGGTAAATCATTTATATTCTATTTAAGTAGTTAAACACATAACCACATAAATAGTTACCAAGCCATGAGTCGAGCTTGACTTCAGTGGTGAGTGTACATGCCCAGCCAGTCTACAGGAACCCTAAACCTTGGCACACTCTGATACCAAGTTGTAACGCCCTGGTTACTTCAAGACCGTTACTGTGAACTTTAAACAATGCTTAACTTGCTAAACGAGTCATTTGGTTATAAACGTGCATCTAGGTGTTATTAATAGGCTAAGGTGAAAAATCTCGATCAAAAGGAATGGATATATTTTATTTAAAACACAAAACTGTACATGGGCCCATAAAAGCGTTTACAAGTTATTTACAATCCAAAATGGTCATTACAGTGTCAAAATTACAACCCGCCGACCTAAGCGGAAAAATGTAGGGTTAACCCCTAGTTCCTCTGAGAAACACCTTGGTTGTGGTGGTCAAGCGGCCGCATATGTATAGATCGCCACCTATTTAATAGATAACTATTTAATCTAGTGAGGGAATGTTATATTATTTTATAATATAATGTAATATTATATTATTTTATAATATACTATTTTAGATTAAATAAATGTGACAAAGAGTATCACATATTGTAACATATAATAGAGAGTTACAATATTTAGATATATGAGATATATCCAAATAATGTAACATATTTGGTGTTACAAATTTGTAACTTCCAAATATTACCCTTTATTGTGTAAATTTGGTGTTACAAAATATTGAGATGAATTTCATAAAGCCATATGTGAAATGGCTGTTAGAGATATGATTTTAACCTTAATAATGTGTTTTGGGAGTTACAAAATCATTTGGGAGGGTTTGGAACCGTTTGGAAAAACAACACATTTTCAAGTGCTGAAACTGGGTTATGGCCGCGGCCACTGAATGATGGTGGCCGTGGCCTGGGAGACAGAGAGCAGTGGCCGCAGCCACTGATGTCCCTGGCTGCGGCCACAGGTGCATTTCAGGCAAAATTTTTAGTTTTTCCAAATGTGTTGAACGGTTCCAAAAACCCAAATAACTCCCAAATCTCATTTTTAATTCCATATTAATCCAATTAAACATTGGTAACAGCCATGGGGGTTGGTGGAATTTGAAATTCAAAGGGTGTCTCTAAACTCTATAAATAGGAGCTTATAGCTCACTTGAAAGGCACAACATTTCTATCCATTAGAGCACTTGGCTAGAAACACCTTGAGGCTTGATTATTCCAGAAAGCATTTCCAAAATCTGTGAGAGATCCCTTAGTGCTTGAGTTAGGGGGAAATAAGCTTTTGGACAAATTTTTCAAACCTTGTTCAAGTTGGTGATCCCCAACACTCTTCACTTTGGTTGTGTGAGTGAGAGTTTATTGTTTTTGTTCTTGTTCTTATTTTCTTCTATTGTTTTTTCTTCTTTTTCTTCTTGTTCTATTTACTTGTACCTTTGTTTAAGAGTTGTAATCCTTTTATTTCCTTTGTTCAAACACTTCTAGTTTACTTGTATCTTTTTGTAATAGAGTTGTACTTTCTATTTCTATCATCTTACATCTCCTTCTCCTTTTATTTGTATTTTCAGTTATAGAGTTGTAACACTATTTTTAATCAATCTATATTTATTTGTAATATTATTGCATAGAGTTGTATTATCTTACCATTTCTATTGAGGCAAATACATATTTTCCTAACATTCAAAAGCTTAACCCTTTGTTTGTTTCAATGGAAGGTGAGACCATCAAAATATGGAATCAAGACCTAGTGAGGTTGGATAGGTTTGATGGGTCCAATTTCACTAGGTGGCAAGACAAGGTGAGATTCCTTTTGACCACTCTCAAAATCGCCTACATTCTAGAATCCACTCTAGAACCTCTCCCAACGCCTTCCAACAAGGACACTCCCGAGGAGGTGGAGAAAAGAAGGAAGAGGGAGGAGGACAATCTCCTTTGTAGGGGCCATATCCTCAACGCCTATCCAATAGGCTCTATGACCTCTACACCTAGACCAAATCGGCAAAGGAGATATGGGATGCACTTGAGAAAAAGTTCAAGGCGGAAGAGGAAGGTACCAAAAAGATTTTGATATCTCAATACTTCGATTTCAAATTTTTTAGTGATAAACCTATTCTTCCTCAAATTCATGAATTGCAAATAATTGTTAAAAAATTGAAAGTGTTAAAGATTGAGCTTCCTGAGGCCTTTCAAGTTGGTGCTATAGTGGCTAAATTACCACCAACTTGGAAGAGCTATAGGAAAAGAATCCTTCATAAAAATGAGGATTATTCTTTGGAGGAAATCCAAAAACATGTTCGAATCGAGGAGGAATTGATATGTAGAGATAAACTTGTGGAGGGGTCTAATGGAGAGACTTCCAAAGCAAATGCGGTGCCACAACCATAACATCCCAAAAACAAAGGGAAAAAGGGTAACGAGAAACCTTTGGGTCCAAAAACCAACCCAAACAAGTTTAAAGGTGAGAAAGGTCCTTGCTTTGTGTGTGGGAAAAAGGGTCACTATGCTAGAGAGTGTAGGCATAGAAAAGACCAACAAGGACCTAAGGTGAATGCAACTCAAGAGGAAAACATAGTTGCTACCCTTAGTGAGGTGAATGCGGTCCAAGGCAAGGTGAAAGGGTGGTAGTATGATACATGTGCCACCGTCCATGTCACCTATGAAAAATCATTGTTCAAGACCTTTGAAGAGTCAAAGGACAACGATGAGATTCAAATGGGCAATGAGAGCAAATCCAGGTACTTGGCAAAGGTACCATTGAAGTTTTTTTCACCTCCGGCAAGAAAGTTACATTAGTAAATGTACTTTATGTTCCCGAAATGAGTAGAAACTTGGTAAGTGGTGATTTGCTTGGCAAGCCCAGCATTAAAGCCGTTTTTGAGTCTGGTAAACTTATACTTACCAAAGCAAATGTATTTTTGGGAAAGGGGTACTCTTGTGAGGGTATGGTTAAATTGTGCACCAATGATGTAACTTTCAATGTTATCAATAAAAATGCTAATTCCACCTATATTGTTGACTATGATTCTCTATTTTTGTGGCATCTTAGACTATCGCACATAGGATTTTCAACCATGAAAAGAGTAGAAAAATGTGGTATGATTGCATGCAATATTAAACACTATGGTAAATGTGAAACATGTGTTAAGGCAAAAATGATTAAGAAACCATTTCCTAGTGTAGAAAGATCATCTAATTTACTAGATTTAATCCATAGTGTTCTTTGTGACAAACAGGGCCCGCATGCTTATTCAATACCCATAAACATGCTTTCTCACCATTAATTCACATAACCTTCAATTATGCCCTCCCGGCACACTAATCAAGGCCCTTAAGCCTTATTAGTAATTTTGGGTCGTTACACCACGAACCCAGATTTTTCATACTTTTCAGCAGCCAACTTCAATCCAAACTAACCCAATTTCATCCCAAAACCATAATTCAATCCCCACAAAAGTTCTAACATCTTCCCAGCAACAAAACCCAACAAAAACCCAGTCTTAAAACTCATCAAAACACCAATTCAATTCTTCAAGATAAAAGTTCAAGAACACTTCAAAGCAACCATAGATTCTATAGAAATTCAGTTATAATAGAGAGTTTGAATGGTTACCTTAGCTGTGAATAGTGATCCTCTAACCACAAGCTTTCCAAATCCCATTCCCAAGCCTTCAATTTTTGTGTTTCTAGCAAAAATCCTTCTCAATTTTCCCAAGAACTAGTTTTAAGCAACTTAGAGAGAAAGAGAGTGAAGGAGAGAGAAAGAGTCGGTCAAAAGCTTCTGAGTGTTTTTTTTTTGTCTTTTATTTCCTAAGGCTTAAATGACTTAAGCTAATCTCTAGGCTCGGGGTACCAAAAACGTCCCTGTGGTCAAAATGGTCAAATTCCCCAGCATTCCTTCCTAAACTCACTAACTTCAAATATATCTCCAATTATTCATTTCCATTACTCGATAACCCAATTAAATGCCTAATACCCAAAATACCTCTCAACTCACCCCGAGTCGGGTATTGGGTCCCGTTGTGACTTTCCTGCTAACTTGCTCCCTAGGATCGTCTCGTGCTGAATAACTCAAATAAACCCACATAATAATGTGGTCTCACACATATATCACATAAATATACAATTATGCCCGCAACGAGCCAAACTATCAAAATTTCCCTTCTAATAAGAAGCGGGCCCACATGCATATTTAATATCCCTAAACATGCACAACTAGTCACATTATCACATAATCCACATAATTACAATTAAATATAACAAATAAGCATATAACTTCATATATTGCCATTATGGCCCCCTAATCAAGGCCCTAAGCCTTATTAGGAAATTTTGGGACGTTACAATTATTCTCTCCTTATAGAAATTTCGTCCTCAAATTTTTACCTGAACAGCTCGGGATACTAAGCTCGCATATCCGCCTCCAGCTCCCAGGTCGCCTCCTCGACCTTGCTGTTCCTCCACAATACCTTAAATAAAGGTATAGTCTTGTTCCTCAGGACCTTGTCCTTCCTGTCTAGAATCTGAACTGGTTGTTCTTCATAGGAAAAGTCTGCCTCCAGTTCCAGATCCTCACAACTCAGTACATGAGTTTCATCTGATACAAATTTCCTCAACATGGAAATATGGAATACATTATGCACATTAGACAGTGCAGGGGGTAAGGCCAACTCATAGGCCACCTGCCCGACCCTCTCCAGGATCTCCAACGGTCCCACAAATCTAGGGCTCAACTTTTCCTTCTTCCCGAACCTCTTCACCCCTCTCAGAGGTGAAACCCTAAGGAAGACATAGTCTCCCACCTGGAACTCTACGTTCCTCTGCCTCGGGTCTGAAAAACTCTTCTGTCTACTCTGAGATGCGAGCATTCGAGCTTTAATATTCTCAATAGTCTCAGTGGTCCTCTGAACTGCATCAGGACCTAAATACTTCCTCTCACCCATCTCATCCCAGTGAATGGGCGATCTGCACTTCCTACCATACAACATCTCATAAGGTGCCACCCCAATGGTAGACTGGTAGCTATTGCTATAGGAAAATTCTATCAGAGACAAATATTTACTCCAGGACCCTTCAAAGTCCAACACACATGCCCTCAGCATGTCCTTTAATATCTGGATAGTCCTCTCAGACTGACCATCGGTCTGAGGATGATAGGCTGTGCTGAAATTCAGTTGTGTACCCATTGCCCTCTGCAAACTTCCCCAAAACTTGGAAGTAAAGATAGGGTCCCTATCAGACACAATAAACCTCGGATTCCCATGAAGGTGAACTATCTCTCTCACATAGAGATCAACATACTGGTCAACCGTGTAATTCATCCTCACTGGTAGAAAATGAGTTGATTTTGTATATCAATCCACGATAACCCAAATAGAATCATGCTAGCCCACTGTCCTGGGCAACCCTACCACGAAATCCATCGTGATATCCTCTCATTTCCACTATGGGATATCCAGAGGCTGCAACAGCCCCGCTGGCCTCGATGCTCAGCCTTGACCTACTAACAGGTCAGGCATCTTGCCACATACTCAGTCACATCCCTCTTCATCCCAGGCCACCAATATAAAGCTTTCAGATCCTGGTACATCTTCGTGATGCCTGGATGTAGGGAATAAGGGGTAGTATGAGTTTCATCCAGAATCTTCCGTCTAATCCCGGTATCCATCGGAATGTAAATCCTATCCTTGTATCTCAATAAGCCCATACTTGACACCGTATAGTCCTTAGTTATTCCAGCTGGGACATCTCCTTTAGTCCACCCCAACTATGGGTCATCTATCTACTTCTCCTTGATTCTCTCCAAGAGAGTAGACTGTAAAGTGATGTTGGCTAACCAGCCCACCACTAACTTAATCCCTGCTCTAGTCATGTCATCAACCAATTTCCTCGATATCTGCCTGGCACTATATAGCTGCCTCGGACCCTTCCGGCTTACGGTATCTGCTACCACGTTGGCTTTCCCAGGGTGATAGAGGATCTCACAATCATAATCCTTTACGAGCTCTAACCAATGTCTCTGCCTCATGTTAAGATCCTTCTGAGTGAAGAAGTATTTTAGACTCTTGTGATCAGTATATATCTTACACTTCTCACCATACAAGTAGTGCTGCCATACCTTCAGTGCAAAAACCACCGCTGCAAGTTCTAAATCATGTGTAGGGTATCTCTGCTTGTATTCCTTCAACTGACGTGATGCATAAGCAATCACCTTCCCTGTCTGCATAAGTACACAACCCAGACCCTACCTCGAAGCGTCACAATAAACTACAAACTTGTCTCAATCTGTAGGAAGACTCAAAACCGGAGCAATGATCAAACTCTTCTTGAGCTTCTGGAAGCTGTCTTTGCACTTGTCTGACCAAACAAACTTCTGATTCTTACAGGTTAACTCTGTCAGTGATGACGTAACCTTGGAGAACCCTTCCACAAAGCGTCTATAATACCCTGCCAATCCCAAGAAACTCATAATCTCTGAAGCATTCTTCGGTCTTGGCCAATCTCTGACCACTTCAATCTTCGCTGGATCCACCTTAATTCCATCCTTACTAACTATGTGACCTAAGAAAGTTACCTGTGGCATCCAAAACTTGCATTTCTTAAACTTCACATACAACCTATGTTCTCTCAACCTCTGTAGTACCAATCTGAGGTGATGCTCATGTTCTATCTCTGTCTGAGAGTATATCAATATATCGTCAATAAAGACGATCACAAACTGGTCCAGGTAGTCTTTGAACACCCTGTTCATCAAATTCATAAATGATGTCGGGGCATTAGTCAACCCAAATGACTTCACCAAAAACTCATAATGCCCGTACCTGGTGCGAAAAGCTATCTTCGATATATCTTCCTCTTTGATCCTCAGCTGCTGATAACCAAATCGAAGATCTATCTTAGAGAACATCGTTCTACTCTGCAACTGATCAAACAAATCATCAATCCTTGGCAGAGGATATCTGTTCTTGATAGTCAACTTGTTCAGTTCTCTGTAATCGATACACATTCTCACGAATCATCCTTTTTCTTCACAAAGAGGACCGGTGTGCCCCACGGCGAGAAACTGGGCCTGATAAAACCCAAGTCTAGTAACTCCTGTAGTTGAACCTTTAGTTCCTTCAGCTCAGTTGGAGCCATCCTGTAAGGTGCCCTAGACACTGGCACTGTCCCTAGCACCAATTCAATTACAAACTCAATCTCCCTATGTGGAGGTAACCCTGGTAGGTCCTCTAGAAATACGTCCAGAAACTCACAAATTAATTGGGTCTGTTCTGGTCCCACTGGCACGACCTGAGTGGTATCCACCACGCTAACTAAGAACCTTATGCACCCCCCTGAAAATGTCTCTAGCTCTAAGTACATATATAAAAGGTATACGGGGTCCATGCACAGTGCCAATGAATACAAATGGATCCTCACCCTCCTGCTCAAAGGTTACCATCTTCTTCTTGTAGTCTATCTTTGCCCCATACTTCTCTAGCAAATCCATACCCAAAATTATGTCAAAATCGGTATGCTCCAGCTCTACCAAGTCAACTGACAACTCCCTGCCATCCACTGTAACTGGTAGTGATCTAACCCATCTCCTGGAAACAACTAACTCCCTAGATAGCTAATATGGTCTACACAACCCATTTATAACCACACAGGATAAAAGTCACATGGTCTACACAACCCATTTATAACCCTACTAGCAAAAAAATAGTGTGTAGCAACCGAATCAATCAAAACAATATAAAAGGTTCCAACTATAGAAAGCTGACCTGTAACTACTAAAGGACTAGCCTCGACCTCTGCCTGGGTCAAGGTGAACACCCGAGCTGGCGTCAGGCTATCCACCTTCTTCGATTCCTCCTTTCTAGCTCTTGGGCAGTCTTTCTTCAAATGCCCCGTACTACCACAAAAAAAATAGGCCTTCGCACGACATTCCCCAATATGGCGCCTCTTGCACCTAGCACACTATGGAAATGCTCTCCAGGTCTCACCACCACTCTGGCAGCTCATCTGTATGCCTCGTGGCCTCCTATCTGGCCCTGGAGTTGAAGCTGTGTGCAGAGTCTTCCTCTTTGATCACTGGGGCCTCTGCCCCTACCAAAACCTCGAAATGGAGGTCCCAACCTCCTAGAATCCTTTCTGGCTGCATTGTCATGCCAGATCTTGTTCTCTGCGCTCTCAGCTGTAAACGCCTTCTCCACAACCTATGCATAGGTAGTCACTCCTGCACAATAGTAATATGAACGTCCTGGGCTATCATAGGCTGTAGCCCCTGAAGAAACCTCTCTCTTCTGTTCCCATCAGTGGGCACCAGATCCCCATCAAACTTTGCCATTCTGTCAAATTTCAGGGCGTAGTTAGTCATTGTCATATTACCTTGAAGTAGCTTGCTGAATTCTTTAGCCTTCGCAGATTTAACTGCATCATTGTAGTACTTCTCATCGAACAAAGTTCTGAACTCTTCCCACTCCATGGTGGTAACTGCTCTGGTCTGGGATACCACCTCCTATCATATTCGGGCATCCCGAAACATATAAGTGGTGCAGGCCACTCTCTTATTACCACCTACCCTCATAAAATCTAGGATAATGGATATCATAGTCATCCACTGCTTAGCCTTTAGTGGATCTGAACCGCCCTTAAAGACTGGAGGGTGTTGCTTCCTAATCCTCTCATACAGGGGTTCCCACCTATCTCCCCCTACCTGGGGCTACACTACTGCTGGTACCTCTGGTTGTATCACTGCTGGTACTACGGGCTGTAGGTTCCATGCTAGAACCTGTTGTTGCCACAAAAGGTGTATCTCCTCTTCATGCCTCTCTAATCTGGCTTGCATGTCAGCAAGCATCTGTTGCCATTTTTCTGGAGTTGGTAGTGGGGCCTGGCCCTGGTCATTCCTTTCACAGGCCTGTAACTCTTGGCCAACCAATATCTCTGACCTTCGAGGATTCATACTGTTACCTAATCCACCCTACAGAGATCAAATCGGCCGTTAGGTAAGTAATAACTATATATCTTGCCGCCTGACAGTCCAAGATCAACAGACAAACAAACAAGTGCAATGCTAATAAGCATGCCATCACACAATATATTCATTCATAGTGCTAATAAGCACTTCCTGATATCCATCAATAATTAACAATACACATAAACATATCCAAGCATTTCCACAAGTCTAACATAGCTAATAAGCATGTTCTTCCAATCCCTACCAGTATTAACAGTGCTAATAAGCATTTCCTGGCTTATATACAAATAATAACGCTAATAAGTAGTTCCCTTGCATTCACAAGCAATAACGATGCTGATAAGCACATTCTTTATCATTCATGCAGTAGTCAAGGGCCAGGCCCTATCAGATTATCTCATGCTTCCTAAACAGGCATGCAAATAAGGCATTCATATCATGTTTAAGCATTTAAACATATAAACACATAATAGTCACCAAACCCTGAGTCGAGCTTGTCTTTAGTGGCGAGTGTACATGCCCGACCAGTCTACAGGAACCCTTAAACCTTGGCAGCTCTGATACCAAGTTGTAATGTCCTCCTAATCCAGGATCGTTACACTGTGTACTTTAGACAGTGCTCAACTTGCTAACCAAGTCGTTTGGTTTAAAATGTGTAACTATGGTTAATGTCAAGGGTTAGGGTTAAAAAATTTGGTCAAAGAATCGTTGACTTTTATTTGAAAGGATTCAAACATTTATGAGATCCCAAAATATTACAACCAATTTAAAAAAAAAAAAGCAAATATACATCAAAAGTTACATTCACCTAACCTAAGCTGCAAAAATAGGGCTACAACCCTAGTTCCTCTGAGATATCCCCGGCCGTGGTGGTCGAGCAGTCGCATATGTACACGCCGCCATCGAAGCTCTCCAACTTATGGCTGGTCAAGCTTTCCCTTTCCCTTACCTGCACCACAAAGCACCTGTGAGCCAAGGCTCAGAAAGAAAACTCAACATGTGCATAAATAGAAAATATAAACTTCCAGATACCCATCTAGGATGTCCAACAATAATAAACAACATATATAATCGTTCAATTATAAACAAGTGGTCATTGGACCAGCTTGGGACCGCTGCCCTAAACAGTTGGCTTAGAGCCAACCTGGGGCCTATGCCCTAGCTATGTGACCATAGAGTCACCTGGGGCCCTCGCCCTTAGCTCTGAATAACAAGCGATACCCCTTGGTTTACCAACGACCATAGAGTCAACCAATGTAATAGTACATTGCTGGTTTAGGCCTAAGCCTTTCGACCAGCATACAACGCACTTTTGCCGTCCTTGACTAATAAGTCAAGCCTTGATCCAGGAATACACCTTAATACAAAAATAGATATGGATAGGCCTATCCCAACAAAATACACATGTATGCATGTTAATCACATAACACCATCGAATAATCATTCTCACAATACTAATCATGCCTATTTAATGGGGCCTCATGCCATAACCACAGAATTCATACAACAATCATAAAGCACTTAAGCAAGTATCAACCAACATGTGAAGAAATAGCTTAAATATAAATGTCCTCAAGCTCTAGTCATGATAATTGATAACAGTCGGGCCAATCCCTAATCACATATAACACGTATTGGATGCAGATTTCTTACCTCAGGTCTGAGTATAGCGTAAATTAGAATGACCCTCGAGCATGATCCCAGTTCCGAGCCTCTAGCGATAACCTAGTCATAACAATAATATAGAATTCCATCAATAATGAGCAAATAAAGGCTTCCGGATCGAGTCCTAGCCTCCGGGGCCTCGAGTTCCCCTAAACCGAGTAGTGGAATCGATCTCGAGGCCTAAGGAAAAGGTTCCCATTTTTAAAAACTTCCCAAGGCCAAAAATGCTCAAGTAGGCCACGACCTAACCCTGAGGGTTGCAGCGCGCCCCTCCTACTCGAGAGCCTCCCCCTTTGTCAAAGGGATGCATGCCACGACTTTCCCTTGAGGGTCGCGGCATGCCTCCCAGACAGAGACCTCCCAAGGCCCTGGGTTCAAGCTGAGTTGCGACCCCTCAAGAACAAGGCCGCGACTTGGCCCCACGTGTAATGCCCTGGTTAACCAAGACCGTTACACTATGTGTTTAAAATAGTGCGAGACTTGCTAATCAAGTCATTTAAATAAAAATGTGAATCTAATGACACATACAGGTTAGGTTTAAAAGATTTTGGTTACAAACAAATAATTTTCATTAAATAAATGTTTGGTACATGGGATCCCAAATCAGGGTTTAAATAATGTAATTACAGAATTTCCAAATCTTATAAATAATCAAGCCACTCTAATGGCAAAATACACGTTTTCGGTTTCCGTCCCTGTACAAACCCTCGACTGTGGCAGCCGAGCAGCTGACAGTGTACACCTCGCCCCCAGAGCTCTCCAACCCATAGTTGAACCATCTTACCCTTGCCTTTACCTGCACCACGTAGCACCCATGAGCCAAGGCCCAACAAGAAAACATAACATCATAACACAACCAATATTAACAGCTAAAAAACTGATAGAGCATAATCAAATGATTTATAAGACATTAATCAATTATTCAGCAAGCCATAACATACATTCAAGGCAGCACATTGGTCAATAACCCATGATCTAGTTTCAGATACTCAACACATCATACACATCAATTAGCAATAGAATACAAGTCAAGCAACAACTAGGGTTAACGCCCGTAGGCCGCACCCTCTACTTAATCCACTATCTATGGCTCACTTAGGCCAAGCCCAGTGTTATACTCACTGACTCCGGCCAGCTTAACCGAGCTCAGTGATTATTAAGCTGTCCTCAGCTACCAATGGCCGAGTCGCACCCTGTGCGCAAGTATTGATTTCAGCACTCTTAGGCCGTTTATCACATGTCCCCATGGCATAATACCACCTCATGACATTCATACAATTATAGGGAACTCTTAGTCCCAACATGCTCACATGGTTTATCATAATCATATAACAGTGCATACAAATATAGGGTACACTTAGTCCCATCCTATACACATATACAAGTGCAGTTTTCTTACCTTTAATTCCAAGTGCTTTGATGAAGAAAGACGACCCCCGAGCACGATCCTGCCCCGAGCCCAAGCGTATACCTAGTCACAACCATGATACAGGATTTCATCAATAATTTTATAAAGGTTTCCGAATAGAGTTCTAGCCTCCGGGACATCGAATTCCACCAAATACGGTAGTGGGATCGATCCCGAGCACCCTAGGTTAGGTTCCCATGCTTAAAAACCCAAAAACAAAAATATCCTTAAGGGCCGCGGCTCAAGCCTCCCCATGCCGCGGCATGGCCCCAAACAAAACTCAACCTCACCCAGAAATAGACACAGGCTGCGACCCTACATGCCCCATGCTGCGGCCCGCCCTCCTTCTCCAGCATCCCTCAGCTTCAAAGGGTCGCGGCTCATCAAGAACTATGCCGCGGCCCGACCCCTTCGAACCCAGAAAAACCACCATTTTTTACACTCAAATCTCTCTCAAAACCACCCACAATCATCCCAATAACATAATCCAATTATCCCAACATTCTAACATGATTTCAACAACATAACCCAACAGAAACCTAGTCTAGAAACTCATCAAAACAACATCTCAATCTTTGAAACCCAACAACTCAAGAACTCCAAAACCAGTCAGAAAAACCCAGAATTCAAACACTATATCACAAATTGGAGCTTTGAATAATCCATCCCCCAAACACGCACTGAGCTAACTCCCAAGCTTTCTGCCCAAATTCAACCTTTAATGCCAAAACCCATAAACACTTAAAACTCAGCTAAGTACACAGAATTTGACCACCAAAAATAAAACTCAGAACTTACCTTAACTCTTGATTAGATCCTTTATCTAACCCTGAGCAAATCCCCAAAGTCTCAGCTCAATTTCTCTTAATTTCCAGCCAATCTCCTCTTGTTTCTATGGTTCCTTTGAGAGAGAGAGAGAGAGGAAGAAGGTCGGTTGGCCTTGTTCTACCACTTTCTGAATTTTGTCTAATCTATCCTTAACTGATAAGTCAATCCCGAGGCTCGGGGTACCGAAAACGTCCCTGTTATCCAAAAAACAGGCATGGATGACATGGCAGACATTTGGTACACGTGGCTGACATCTGGCAGAAATCTTGTTCGACCATCGACCAGAAAGATTTCCGCGGCGCAACGCTCAATTGTTATATATGACCAGCTTGGTCGTATACTCGTCATATTTGGAGAAAATCTTATGCAGTTATGATCATATCCGAAATTATCTCCCATGATTTCCTGAGTATCCGATTATTTAGGAAAGAATATTTGTAACTGATTCATGTAATCTTCCTTGAGCCTATAAATAGAGAAAAATGGCTCAAGGAAGGGACTTTTGGCTTTCTAATTACTGGAGATTAGAGATTTACGAGTGAGCTAGAGCTATCACATTCGATATATTGTTTTGTTCTTCAGAGGTTGGTGAAACTCATTGAACCCTAGTTCTTTGATCACTCCTTTGAAATATTATATCAATAACAGCTCAAGTGGACGTAGGTTATTACCAGATTCTGGGGCCGAACCACTATAAATTCTTGTGTGCTTTACTGTTCTTGTCATTATTCTCATTTCAACATATCTGTCTACATCAAGCATTTTTGACTCCGTGTCCGTTGACCAAAATCAGGGTTAACATTCTGGTGCTTTCATTGAGAGCTTGATACGAAATTGTTGATATAGTAATGGTGAAAACAACAAGGAAGACTGGACAGGCGGCTAGCGCGGCACCATCTCAACCGCCTCCTCCTCCTCCCAATGTGGCTGAAAATGAGCCACATTTGGAATTCGATGAGTAAGAATTGGATTCCGATACGCTGAGGAATACCCTGGGGGTATTGCAGGATGAACTGGCCAATCTGAGGGCCAGTCAAGAAAGTACTGCCCAGATTATGGCGCGGCAACAACAAGAAATTGAGCGACAGCGCCAGGAGTTGAGTGAGAGGCAGGCGGAGATGGACCGTCGTCACAGGGAGGCCATGGAAGCCCTCGAAGCATCCTTATAGTTGGATAGGAATCAGGCTGCACCTGCCTCATAGCCTGATTAACCTATAAATGGGCCACCCCAAAGGGGTCCCAATCCTAGCCCGCCGACCCAGCCCTCGAGCCCCAAAAGGCCCGAGCAGCCACCAATGCCTCAGGACGATGTCCCGCTGAGGGATCCTGAAGCGTAGCCTCCATCCCAGGTTGGTCGCGACAATCCCCCGCAGTCAAGGCAGAATAGGGCTGGGTAGCAGCCCCGCAGTCCTAAACACCATAGGGGCGAAGAGCCGAACCCACCGAGCAGAGGGCAGCGTCCTTCTGGTAATAGAAGGAATTTAGAGATAAGCTCTGTGGTCCGGGGCACCCCACGACATGACAATGCACGGGGACCCACCGACCAATGCAGGCCACCCTCTAACGCTCGGGACGTTCCAGCCCAAGGAGGCAACCGAGGGAACAGTCAATCCCACCATGGATAATCGAGGTTCAGAGATGGCCATGGTTATAATGAGGCTGACTCAGGCAGAGGAAACGCCGGTCGGAGAAATAAAGAAAGAGGTGGGGGCAGAAGCCCACCACCTAGGGATGACCAACCCGAAAGACGTGATGCTGGGGGGCAGCCCAGGCAAAATAACGTCTTTAACCGTCTTGGAGCTAGCGAGCAGCGGCGAAGAGACGGAGATTTAAGAGATGTACTCAACGATCGCTGGGAACGGCATGATGAGTACATTCCCCCAGCAGCGGAGGCCCCGACGATTCCTGGCGCCGTGCAAGCCCAAATAGATGCCCTCAACCAGGCAGTTCAACAGCTGGTCGGGGGAAGAACGTCTTATATCGATCACGATAGGAGAAAGGGCACTCCTTTCGTTCAGAGGATAGCTGTGGCAGAGACTCCTAGTAAGTTTAAAATGCCCACACTTCCAAATTTTGACGGGTATGGTGACCCGGTATCTCATGTTAACAAGTTTGAGATACAGATGGACATCCAGAAAGTGTCTGAAGACGCTCGGTGCAGGATCTTCCCTGCAACACTCTCTGATGCCACACAAGAGTGGTTCTTTAAGTTCCCCCCTGCGAGTATCGTCTCTTGGGAGATGTTCGTAAAGGAATTTTACGGAAAATTCTATGCGGGCCGTGTGCACCCAACTGAGGCAAATCAGCTGGTTGAAATACGCCAGCAAGACGGAAAGCCACTGAAGGATTACGTCTAGCATTTTATGCGAGCAGCTGTTGGAGCCAAAACAGTGGGAGACGAAGGAAAGATGATGGCCATAACTGCAAGAGTTAAGCGCTGCACGCCTCTTTGGAACAGCCTCAGAAAGCATGGGGTCAGGACTACCCAGGAATTTTTGGATCGAGCTAATCGATACATCAAGCTCGAGGATGCCATCGCCAGTGAAGGAAAGCCCCCAGGCAAGGATAAGGGGAATGCCGAGCTCGCCAAAGCCGCCAATGGGTCAAAACCCAACAACAACGGCAAAGGCAACAGGAACGACAATTGCAATGGAAAGAATGGGGGGAAACGACCACATAATGAGCCTTCCACCTCTGACAATAAACGAGCCAAGGGTAATCCTTATGAACCTCAGTTCACTAACTACACTACCCTTATTGAGTCTCAGGGAGAGGTGTATCAGGCCACGAGTTCTAGTGTGCCTTACAAAAAACCTGCTCCCATTCGAAAAGATATTTCGAAAAGAGATACTACCAAGTTCTGTCGTTATCATAACGACTATGGACATGATACAAATGAATGCAACCAGTTGAAGGAAAAAATTGAGTTCCTTATTAGACAAGGACACTTGAGAAGATATCTACGGGCCTCGGGAAATTCCCAACGAGAGGCTCCAGGTGGCAACGAGCATGCGCCCGCACGCCAACGCTTGCCACCTTTGCAGCCTGACCCCGTAGCTGGCACTTTACTCACCATCTGCGGAGGTCCGCACCTCGCGGGAAGCAGTGGAAAGGTGAGGGAATGATATGCTCAGACCCTACATCACGACCAGGACATCGAGATGATGACTGTGGAGGACAGGGCATCAAAGAAGGCTCAATCAGAGGATGGTGAGATATCCTTCTCTGATAGCGACACCCAGCATGTTCGGTTCCCACATTCCGAGCCGCTGGTCGTGGACGTTCAAATCGCCAACATGATGGTGAAAAGAGTACTAGTTGATACAGGAAGTTCAGTGAACATCCTGTACAAATCTTCGCTGGAACGCATGAAGTTGTCCGTCAATGACCTGGAGCCCTGCAACCAAACAATTTACGGCTTCTTAGGCGAGGGACTCGCCCCAGCAGGGTCAATCAGACTTCCAATCACAGCAATTACAACACCTGCTACCAGGACATTGCTCGCTACTTTTATAGTAGTCGATTGTCCTTCGGCGTACAATGCTATCATTGGAAGGCCCATACTGGTTGATCTTCGGGCCGTCACCTCAGTATGGCACTTGGCCATGAAATTACCGATAGACGTAGGGGTAGGACGCGTGTTGGGAAATCAGAGAGAAGCAAGGGAGTGCTATAATGCATCAGTTACAAAGGCGAAGAAGGGAACGTCGAAAAGCACTCCCCCAGATAGGTTGCAAATGGCTGTTGATACACAAGCCCAATCCGGTGATGGAGTCACCAAATAGGGTGTTTCCCAAAGTGATGATAGGGATTTAGATCCTCGCTTTGGGGATTTTGAGGAAGATGTTGGACCCGTCGAGGACCTGGAAGAGGTCCAACTTGATGAAAAAGACCCGACCAGAGTTGTGAAGGTCGGGAAAAACTTAGAAGCAATAACGAAGCATGCACTGGTGGAATCTTTTAGAAAGAACCAGGAAGTTTTTGCCTGGTCACACAAAGAAATGGCTGGGATAGATCCTGCAGTTATCAGCCATGCCCTGAAAGTTGACAAGAGTTTTCCACCCGTGCAACAGAAAAGAAGGCTGCTCGATAAGGATAGATCGAAAGCCTTAAAAGAGGAAGTCGAAAGACTAAAGGAGAATGGGTTCATCAGGGTGGCGTTTTATCCATCGTGGGTCTCTAATCTGGTACTGGTTACCAAGCCTAACGGCAAATGGCGATTTTGTGTGGATTTCACAGACCTCAATAAAGCCTGCCCAAAGGATTGCTTCCCACTCCCAAGGATCGACCAGTTGGTCGATGCAACTGCAGGACATGAGATACTCTCCTTCATGGATGCATACTCAGGATACAATCAGATCAGTATGCATCCCCCTGACGAGGACCACACTAGCTTTCGGACCGATACAGGGTTATATTGTTATAAAGTAATGCCCTTCGGACTGAAAAATGCTGGTGCGACTGGTCAACCACATGTGTTAAGGAGTTGATCGGAGTAAACATGGAGGTGTACGTGGACGACATGCTGGTAAAGTAAAAAAAAGCAGGACATGTGAAGGATTTACAAGAGTGTTTCAACGTTCTGAATAAGTATCAGATGAAGTTAAATCCTCTCCAATGTTCCTTCGAAGTAGGATCAGGGAAATTTTTGGGGTTCATTGTTAATTCAAGAGGAATCGAGGCCAACCCTGACAAGATAAAAGCCCTGATCGACATGAAATTGGCAGTGAAAATCAAGGATGTGCAAAGTTTAACTGGAAGAATTGGCGCACTAAGTAGATTCATTTCCAAGTTGACGGATAAATGCATCCCTTTCTTCAATCTACTTAGAGGCAACAAGAAATTCGAATGGACAGGAGACTGTGAGCAGGCTTTCCAGGCCTTAAAGGCCAACATGGCATAGCCTCCTGTTTTTATCAAAACCCATAGACGGAGAAACTTTGTTCACTTACCTGGCGATCACCGAATTCGCCGCCAGTGCGGTGCTAGTACGAGAGGAAGAAGGCGTACAAAAGGCGGTTTACTATGTAAGCAAGAGGTTAATCGAGGTTGAGTTGAGATATCCTCCCATTGAAAGATTAGCCTACTGGTAATTTTGGCCTCAAGGAAGTTACATCCTTACTTCCAAGCCCATCCCATCACAGTCTTAACTGATCAGCCCCTTCGGCAAGTTCTGCAAAAGCCAAAGGTGGCTGGACGCTTATTAAAATGGGCAGTTGAACTTGGGTAGTTCGATATTACATATTCACCGCGAGCAGCAGTAAAAGGAAAAGTCTTGGCTGACTTTATCGCTGAATTCACTGAGCTCCCAGACGAAGAGCAGTGCGAAGAACCTAGTGCACCTGAGCCACAAGTCAAAGCTCCTTCGTGGAGGTTATTCACGGACGGATCATCCAACGAAGCTCACGCAGGAGCAGGAGTGATATTGATAATGCCAGAAGGGCATCGATTTCACTGCGCTATTAGGTTCGATTTCACCACATCGAACAATGAGGCCGAATATGAAGCACTCCTTGCAGGACTAAGGTTAGCCAAAGACATGAATATAAAAGTGCTTGATATCTACATTGATTCACAGCTGGTAGTGAATCAAGTCTTAGGGGAGTATCAAGCACGAGGCCTCAAAATGGTGGCCTACTTAAACAAAACTAGAGATATGTTGGCGCAATTCAAAAAGTATACCCTCCAGCAAATTCCCCGAGATCAGAATTCAAATGCAGATGCCTTAACCAAACTTGCAAGTGCGAAAGACGCTGACACTTTGAATATAGTGCCAGCAGAGAGATTATGCGAGTCGAGCATACGAGCAGACGAAATTAATATGGAAATCCAGATGGAGGATACATGGATGGCACCATACTTGGAGTAACTCATAAATGGTGTACAACTAGCAGATAGAAACAAAGCTAGAACTCTTCAAAGATAGGCTGCTAGGTATATATTAGTCGATGGTGTCCTTTACCGAAGAGGATACTCCATGCCACTGCTCAGATGCATTACACCGGAAAAGGCTAAATAACTAATGAGGGAAGTACATGAAGGCTTCCGTGGGGACCACGCTGGGGGGCAGAGCTTGTCAAAAAAGATTATGAGGCAAGGTTATTTCTGGCCAACTATGAACGAGGACTCAATGAAGTTTGTGCGAAAATGCGATAAGTGTCAGAGGTTTTCCAAGATTCTGCGCGCAGCTCCCAACGAGTTAAAGCAGATGCAGAGTCCTTGGCCTTTCGCAGTATGGGGTATAGACTTGATTGGATCCCTGCTAATAGGGAAGGGTGGAGTAAAATATGCAGTCGTAGCAGTCGACTACTTCACCAAATGGGTCGAAGCTGAGCCGCTCGCTACCATAACGACCAAGAAAGTTCTTGACTTTGTCATCAAGAACATTGTTTGCTGATATGGTTTGCCTCGAAAAATCGTCTCAGAAAATGGCACCCAGTTTGACAGCGACTTATTCATGGACTTCTGCGAAAGCATGGAATTGTCAAAAGCTTTTCTTCAGTCGCACACCCACAAGAAAATGGGCAAGTCGAAGTAGTGAACAAAACACTCAAAGATACCCTGAAGAAAAGACTTGAAGACGCTAAAGGAGCATGGCCAGAACAACGGCCTGAAGTACTCTGGTCGTATAGAACTTCTCATCGAACAACGACAGGTCATACCCCGTTCTCCTTAGCGTACGGGTATGAAGCTATGTTGCCCGTCGAGTTAGATCCGACCTCACATCGACGGATTACATACGACCAGGGCCAGAATAGCCAACTGATGATGGAGTCCCTAAACTCACTTGAAGAGAAACGGGAAAAAGCCCAACTCCGAGTAGCTGCGTACCAGCAAAAAGTCGCCCGATATTTTAACTCAAAGGTGAAAGAAAGAAAGTTCAACGTCGGAGATCTAGTACTTCGACTAGTTTTCTTAAACACCCGCGACCCAACTGCTGGAGTACTCGAACCAAACTAGGAAGGACCTTACCAGATTAAAGAAGTCCTTCATCCAGGCACCTACAAGCTTGCATGCTTAAATGGAGATCTCGTTCCACGCTATTGGAATGGAGAACACCTGCGCAAGTATTACCAATAACAGTCCTTTTTAAAGGACTGGCTTGTATTAATTTTACTTTTTACAAGTTTTGAAAAAAATTTAGCCACGTTGTATGGCTAATCGCTTATAAGTGTAAGATCTTTTTAAGATCACTCGTAAAGACATGTTTAGTCCATTTTTAATATGAGAATTATAAGGGACTGTGCGCAGCCAGTCATTCTTGCCAACCTTTGTAAATTTATTTTTACAAGTATTTGTTCATTACGTGTGTTGTTTTGCTGTATTATAAGTGTTGCATTTCCTACCAAGCAGTAATGTTCGCACAGGTCGTGGTCAAGGCAAGTGACCAAGGACCTAAAGCTCCTCGATCACTTGGGGGGCATATAAGGTACATCGATAGCAAATCATACCAAGAGGTATGTAAACACATGAACAAAATAAGTGAAAGCATGCTACGGTGCTTAGAGTATTTTTCAAAATTTATATTTTGTTAAATCAAGACAAAGTACTATGCTAAGTTCGGTCATGCAAACAGATGTTATAATAGACAGAAATATTATAATATCAAAGGCATTCTTTTACACCACGAGCAGTACTGCTCGGATGTAATTGTTTAATTAAAAGTAAAAAGCTGCCCTTGCAGCAACAAAAACAAATTGTCTTTACAATACGACCAGTGGGCCGTGAAAACGAAATAAAAAGAGAAAAATTCTTAAGGAGCTGGAGGATCCTGGGGGTTGGGAGGAGTGCCTTGGTCGACCGAAGGACCAACTTCAGCATCAGCACCATCAATCCCCCCTGCTAGGGAGATCTTTGGAGAGGCAAGCCCTTTGGCCTTTTCTTCTTCTTCCAGCCGGATGGCGCACTGCGCCATCAGAGTCCTCTTCAAACATTCGAACAGGTAGTCAAAGTTAGCCTTCTGGTTATGCTTCCAGAATTCATAGAAGCAGAGGTGAGTGGCCTCCTTGTACTTCTTCAAATTCTTGGCCCCGGCCTCCTCGAGCTCCTGCACTCATTTTTCAAGCTCCCCCGTCTCCTGCCTGCTAGCGATTAGGTCAAGCTCAAGCTGAGCACATGCTTGAGTGTTGAGCTTGGCACTTTCCCTGAATTTTTCCCGGGAGTCGTTGGATTTCTTCAGGGCATCTCGGGCGTCCAGAAGCTCCTTGGTGAGGGTAGCTTTGTCCTCACACAGTTGTTCTTTCTGTTTGGAGAGCTCCTTATTCTCCTCGAGCAGCTTGTTGTGGTCAGCCTCAAGTGCTTGCTTAGTCTCGGCAAGCCTGGAGTCAAAGTTCTTTCCCCGAGAAAGCAACACCCCAACATGGCGCCAGCCAGCAGTTAAAGTTAGCAACCCCTGAAAACAGAGAATAAGATAAAGTAAGGACAAGAAATCAGAAATAAATGATAAAGTAACAGGAGAAAACTTACGCTGACTATCTCATTCAGCCCTCTGTTGACGACCTGATCAGCCTCCATGGAGGTAGTTTCAGTAATGGCTGCCTGGCTGCGTTTGTGCTTGGAGAGCTTGTATATCCTCTCCTTAGCTGAGCTGACCACGAGGCTGGGCAGGGAGCCTTTAGGCCGAGTATCCAATGCCTCTTTGTCAGGAGCCTTGGAAGAAGGCTGTGGATCAGTATGAGTGGGAGCTGCCTGCCCGGAGGAAGGTGGAGGTGGTGAGTTCTCCTTGGAAGGGGCAGTGGTTGGAACATCGTCTGTTCGAGCCTTCTTCGTGGGGGTCTTGCTACTTTCCCCTCGGGCCCTCTTGCTATCTTTCTTTTGAGCAGAAGAAGCAGCAGCAGCCTGGTAGTGCTAAAAAACATCCTCGGAATCCATACCTGCACAAAAGGAAGCAACGCAAGCAGTAAGACTAAATGTTCACGCAGGGTAAAAGAATGAAAGCAAAAGGATTACAAGTAAAGTACCCGCGCTACAACTACTGGTCGTAACATTATTTACTGAACTACCTACTACCTAGAAGAAATCTGAATTTAAGGAGGGAGCATTCTTAAAGTTGCCATCCCCATCAAATAGATGAGAGGGAATTGGAAAATGATTTAAAAGTGAGATTATTGTACCGTTTTCATCCAACGAGTCGTCAGAAAGCTCAGTAGGTTCGGCATCCTTTTGTTTTCCTTTGCCCTCTGGGGCCAAGGGTTTCTGCATTCGGTGAGGGACGGCAGGTTCCCTGATTGTAACCCCAGTTGGTCTCCTCCGCGGTGGAGATGCTTGGGGTTGCTGCTTGGGTTCCACTTCGGCTTGGGCATTATCCGCCGAAGGTTCGCTTGTCGCTGGTTGGGGATTCTAGAGGCCGACCAACCTAAGGTTTGCCTCAGTAACTAAATTTTTGACACTCTTATCAGCATTCGGCATGCTGGCTAAGAGTGCCGCCCTTGACTCCATCCCTGGAGTCGGGTTTGGACGTAAGTATGGGCCTGGAAGATAGTGAAATGTCAAGACATTGTGGCAGAAAAACACTAAGCGAAGAAGCTAGTGACGTAAGAATTTTTACCTCCTCGAGTGAAGGCCAAGTTGTCTGCAGCTAAGTCGGGAGTAAGGAAGTATTCCTGGTGATACCTCCCCACATTGGAGATGTGAGTAGTATCGGCCAGGAAAGTGCGCCCAGTTTCTTGATGGCAAAAATGGAAAAACCCTGTACCTTCTTGGTTAGGGTTGGACTTAAGGTCAAAAAGAAAGTTGACCTCATGGGGAGTGGGCTCTAGCCATTTTTTGAGTTTGTAAAGGATATAGAGTGCGGCCAGCATTCTATATCCATTTGGGGTGATTTGAAAGGGGGCTACTCCAAAGTAATTTGCCACCCCTTGAAAGAATGAGTGAAGAGGCAAAGTGGCACCTGCCTCAATGTGAAGCCGCGACCAAGCGCTGTAGGCCCCGCCTGGCAGGTTGGCCCTCTGGTCGAGGGAAGGTCTAACCAGGGTCACCCATGTCAGTTTATACTTATTTAAGTAGTTGGCGATCATCCTGATCGTCACTCTACTCTGGGGAACAACATGCTACTCGACATCCGGCTGAGCAGCGTGTCGAGGACGGGCATGCCTTTGTACATTGGTGTCAGGAACATTTTCGCTTCGACCACTAGTTGATGGGACATCAGCAGTAGGCTGGCATGAGGAGTTAGGGATTTTCCTTTTTTGAGCTTTGGTTTTTGTACGAGCCATTCTTTGGGTTGGAACTGGAGAAGTATTTGAGCTAAGGCAAGAGAAATGGATATCTGGTATCAGAGTAGAGGGGTTTTCTTCGCCTTCAAGTAGCTGAGCTAGGAGGTCGTCTTCAATGGGTCTTTCTCCTCCCCAAGGGTCTTGCATATGAACTGAAAACAGACAAAGGAGGAGATAAGACACATAGCCTGGGGAGTTATGTGGGAGATTGGGATAACGTTGCTCGCGTCTATTGACTAGCAACATCCTACCCATACACTAAGTTTGGTGCTAGCAGTTTGAAAAACGGATCAAAAAGGAAATAAAACATTTTCTGAAAAGAAACTTTTTCAACTCCTAAAGGGCGGGAAAAAACCCAATTTTTTCAACTAGCTTAAAGATCGAATTTTTACGTCGATCTTACGCCCTAAGCCTATGATCCTTACTATCGAACTAGCTCCTAACTTATTTAAAGCAGAAATACACTCTCTTACCAAGCATCAGATGGCTTATACAAAATCCTCATAAATTTCTACTAAAAAACGCAGGAAATCACAGAGCACAGTAACTACATGCATGGCATCACGAAAAGTTTGAAAGACTGAGAGATTACATGGGCAAAGGTTGGAGATTCAGAAAAATAAAAATTTCGAGTCGGAAAGATCTTCGGCAAGACGTCTGAATTGTTTTGAAATTCTGGGCTCCGGAGCAAAGTTCTTGATTGAAATGGTGAGTAAAGGATTATAAGAGAGATAAAAAGGTTACTTATAGAGGCTGAAGTATAGCAATAAGTGGCAATCATGATTTTCCCATTTTCAAAACGTGGGGAAGTGTATAAGCTGTCACATTGGTTTCGTGAAAACTGAAAAGGCTTGATTAGACATAATTATGTCACAATTTTCAAAAACGCACGAAGACTCTGACAGATTTCGTGGGGCACATGAACGGTTGTTTCCCTAAAGTTTCTTTATTGCTGGTCGCATTAAAAAAACTTGGGGGGCAAATGTTATCCAAAAAATAAGCATGGATGACATGGCAGACATTTGGTACATGTGGCTGACATCTGGTAGAAATCTTGTTCGACCATCGACCAGAAAGATTTCCGCGGCGCAACGCTCAATCGTTATATACGACCAGCTTGGTCGTATACTCGTCATATTTGGAGAAAATCTTATGCAGTTATGATCATATCCGAAATTATCTCCCATGATTTCCTGAGTATCTGATTATTTAGGAAAGAATATCTGTAACTGATTCATGTAATCTTCATTGAGCCTATAAATAGAGAAAAATGGCTCAAGGAAGGGACTTTTGGCTTTCTAATTACTAGAGATTAGAGATTTATGAGTGAGCTAGAGCTATCACATTCGATATATTGTTTTGTTCTTCAGAGGTTGGTGAAGCTCATTGAACCCTAGTTCTTTGATCACTCCTTTGAAATATTATATCAATAACAACTCAAGTGGACGTAGGTTATTACCAGATTCTGGGGCTGAACCACTATAAATTCTTGTGTGCTTTACTGTTCTTGTCATTATTCTCATTTCAACATATCTGTCTACATCAAGCATTTTTGACTCCGTGTCTGTTGACCAAAATCAGGGTCAACAGTCCCCGAGGGAAAAATGGTAAAATTCCCCAGTATTCCCACCTAAGCTTCCTAACCTCAAATATATCTCCAATTATTTATTTCCATAACCGATAACCCAAATAACCACCTAACACCCGAAGTACCCCCTTGACTTGTCCCAAGTCAAGTATCGGGTCCTGTTGTGACTTTCCTGCTACTTGCTCCTTAGGATCGCCTTGCGCCGAAAGCTGCAAACACATATATCCACATAATAATGTGGTCTCAACAATTTATCACAAATAATCACGTTTATGCCCTAACGGGCCAAAATTACAATTATGCCCTTACCAGCCAAACAGGGCCCACATGCTTATTCAATACTCATAAACATGCTTTCTCACCATTAATTCACATAACCTCCAATTATGCCCTTCCGACACACTAATCAAGGCCCTTAAGCCTTATTAGTAATTTTGGGTCGTTACACCACGAACCCAGATTTTTCACACTTTTCACCAGCCAACTTCAATCCAAACTAACCCAATTTCACCCCAAAACCATAATTCAATCCCCACAAAAGTTCTAACATCTTCCTAACAACAAAACCCAACAGAAATCCAGTCTTAAAACTCATCAAAACACCAATTCAATTCTTCAAGCTAAAAGTTCACGAACACTTCAAAGCAGCCATAGATTCTATAGAAATTCAGTTATAACAGAGAGTTTGAATGGTTACCTTAGCTGTGAATAATGGTCCTCTAACCACAAGCTTTCCAAATCCCAACCCCAAGCCTTCAATTCTTGTGTTTCTAGCCAAAATCCTTCTCAATTTTCCCAAGAACTAGTTTTAAGCAACTTAGAGAGAAAGAGAGTGAAGGAGAGAGAAAGAGTCGGTCAAAAGCTTCTGAGTGTTTTTTTTTTTTTTTTTGTCTTTTGTTTCCTAAGGCTTAAGTGACTTAAGCTAATCATGAGGCCCGGGGTACCAAAAACGTCCCCGAGGGCAAAATGGTCAAATTCCCCAGTATTCCCTCCTAAACTCACTGACTTCAAATATATCTCCTGAAATTCCGTTTTTAGTAATTACCAAATTAATTAAACCAAGTGAATTAATTAAAGTGCGGAATGGTAATTAACTGTTTACACAGAATACAATTCTGTCGGGACAGAAACCAAACTTGTCACGACAGAAACTGAACACAATAAAAAGACAGTGCAAAAGAAGAAAGAACACAGCGAATTTTTACAAGGTTCAGAAACCCTTTCGGATAACCTACTCCTTGGGGCCACACCCAGAGAATAAAATCAATTAATAAAGAATCACAAGTACAAAAACATTGACTTAAACAAAATAAGACTCCCTCTTGAGATTTGCCGCAACTTGTTGTACTTCTCTTCACTAATCTGATCTTGATTGAAATGCTCAACCACTTGAACTCCCTTCAATGGCCAGCGAGTGCTTGCATCCTCCCGACGCAAGGCTTGTAAAAATCTTCTTCCGAAGACAATAAACGTTGTGTTCAAATTACAATGTGTATTCACTCATGAACATGGTATAAACTCACCACTAAAAACTAAACACACATAATTCTACAAGATCACTTGAATACTTATGATCTTGAACACAAAGAGGAACTCTCACAAATATTACAATAAAGCTCACGAATAATGCACCAAAGAGTTCACTTTTCTCACTGCCTTTAGAGCCCTATTTATAGGGTCCTTTTTCGTGCTCACAAAGGCTAAGAAGGAATTCTTCTAATAAAGGCAAGAATCATAGAAGTTATTCTTGATTGTCGAAGAGTTGCCTTATTTAGAAGATGCTGATCCGACAGATGCGATATCGGTGGGGACAGCTCAGACCTGTGTCAGATCAATAAGCTCAAAAAGGAAACAATAATTAATGACATTAAGAATCAGTTTCCTGATTGCAATCCTTGAGCTGCACGAAAATATATCAGCAAATAATCCAAAAACAACTTTGGGTAAGTACCGAATATTTGCAATAAACTTTGTTTCCTTTATAAACAAAATGAGACAATATATGCTAAAGAAGGAAGCTCATTATTGACCAAAATTCACACAAAAGGAAAGTGGATTTCAGAATTTTGAAATAAAGGAAACCACACAATTCCGAAAATTATAATAAAGGAAAACAAATATTTCCGAAAATTATAATAAAAGGAAAACAATTATTTCCGAAAATTATAATAAAAGGAAACAATTAAATCAACCAATTTATCTTTTAAGAAAAAAGATATTTCTATAAAAATGCCAATTATAGGATTTACAATCTCCCCCTTTGGCAATTTTATAGACAAGGAATATATATTTTTAAAAGATCCCTGCAAAACACAAGTAAGTGCTTAAAATCATAAGAGTCACAAAGTAATAAAAAAGAATGACTCCCCCTGCGAAAGATAACCAAAGCACAGTTAACAAAAGAAACCAATAAGAACCAGCAGGTCAACATAATCAAAGTACCAAAAATAGAGTTACTCTCTCCCCCTCATTGTCTGAAAAAATGCCAAAGAACAAGTAAATGAAACCAAAAGAAAGACACATTAAGTGTTCTTTTACAACTAACAAAAGAAAAATAGATCAAAGGAACTGAGATCATCATGGGGAAGGAGAGCTGGATGCATTGAGAATGGTCAATGAAGTAAGAATTTGGCGCTGAGTCTCTTCCATGAGAGAGAACCGGTCAGAAAGACTTGTAATTCTGGTCTGGAAAGCAGCAAGATCTGTCGGGACAGCAGGTGAGTCGGTCACAACATTTCCAGAAGTAGGACCAGCAAGATTAATTCCTTTGACTTTCCGAGCTGTGGATGGAGGATGATCATCTTTGACTGTATAGGTGGGACCAACCAGGGGAGAAGTCAAGGTCTCATGAGACTTCTTTAGAGGACGTTGAGAGTCCAAAAGTTTGTAAATGACCTGTGGAAACAGCAAGTGTTGCCCCTTACGTTTGGCACCACTTAGAGACATGATTTGGTAAAAAATAACAGCTCCAAGATCTATGGCGACTTCAGTACCAATTTTGAACAACAGGAAGGCCATATCTTGAGTGATGGTGGAGGAATGTGTGGTAGGCATCCAATTAAACATAGCAAATTTGAAAAGAGCACCATAGAAATGAGTGAGATCGGTGACTCGAAGAGAGGTGCTTGGTTCCCACCATAGCCCGACCAACCAGTTCAGACAAAACTTGGTCCTTTGCAAATTCAATAGAATCATCAATCTCCACAGGGACAATATTGAGAGCCTTAGCAATTTCGGACGGGCTAAAGTTATACCAATGAACCCTAACATAAACTTTATGGAACATAAAAGAAGAGTGGTCTAATAACTCATCATTCAAATTTGCATAAAATTCTTTAACAACCCGAGACACAAACACATCAAACCCAGACACGGATCGCAACCAACCTCTTTCCTCTAAAGTAAGTAATACCCCAAAGACACGATGAGGAGCAAAAAGAAAATTGCGCTCACTAATAAAATGACGATGGTGATAAAATTGCATGTTCTTCTCATTATCATTAAAACAGAATGTAAGAGAATGAGCTTTGAAAGAACCTGAGGTACGGACAGAAGCACCTTTTTGCTTTGAAAGTTTGGAAGACAATTCGGGAAATGCCAATGGAGTGGTGCCTTTTGGGTCAGATGCAACAGGAGAGGCTTCAGAAGGGTCTTCTTCAGATTCAGTCTCCTCAACCAAATCATCAAGAGGAACTTCAGGATTTGGCTCAGTCAAAGAAGGGTCTAACTCAGGCTGAGAGTCTTCCATCTCGGGAGAGACATCCTCCGATGAGGTGCATGGGGGAGGATTGATTTTGGCCTTTAATTTAAAACGAGATAAAGGAGATGAATCAGAGATGGAGCTGGTACCTTTAGATTGAGCCACTTTGGCCTTTTTCCCTTTCTTCGACCCAACAACTTTGGACTTATTTTTGCCCTTTGCCTTGGGTGTCAACACATCAGGAGATAGTGAGGATTCAGAGTCATGATCAAATGGAGCAGACACATCTTCAGTGGAAATTGATTTGGACTAACTGGTTGCCAAGGCCGGTTTGGCTTTTATTTGACCTTCGAGAGAGGCGAGTGAAACCGCCGAGGCTGGGATTGGCTCAGAATCCAAATTCAGGAACGTAACTCCTTTGCTAGAAGCATTAAGAACAGATGAACTTATAGGACCCAAAAGAGCAAGAACCTTCTTTCTTGCTGTGGTTTTAGAACGACGGCCTGGAGTAGGAGAGACAGCAGGGATTGATGCTAGGACCGAAGGAGTGGCAGTGGGAACAGATTCAGGAAGTGTCTCCTGCTGAGACTTCACGGACTTGGAAGATGAACCATGGCCTCGAGTCTTCATGGCTGCTAAGAGAAAAACAAGTGAAACAAACAAAGAAAGAAACCCTAAACACTTCGATTATATGAGAGAGATTTAACAAGAAAACACTGATTATAAAAACAACCAAAGGGACTCCGAATATATAAAGTATTCGGAACACAAATGAGGCAAGTTCAAAAATGGGTAACCAAAAAATGGGTAACCGAATTTTAAGTGATAAATGCCAAAATATCTCCTTTTTAAAACAAATTCTTTCACGCCTCAAAATTTGAAACTTTTTGAATATTTTTAGAATATATTGAGATAAAACAAATAAATTGCATCAATTAAATTTTTCAAACCTTTTTTTTAAGTACACGGTAGATAACAGATTTTATTTTTCAAATTTTTATTATTATTTTTTTATTACAAAATTGCCGAAAATAGAGTGTACATTTCCATACCATATGTGTCCATGTAAATGCCAAGTCCTATTCAAAAGAAACAAGATAACCATATTTTTTCACAAATTAGAAAAATGAGTTATAAATCAAATACTAAGAGACCATAATTCGAAAAATATACCAAACACAAAACATATTTGAAACAATTCATTATATGTATGAGTCTTACAGCCATCTTACACAATCTAGTCAACAGGCATGTGTGTGTGCATGTGTAATCAATTTGGCGTTTCTTTTTGGCCTTTTAAAGCTAGGGTCATTGCCCATATTTGGCGATTTTAGCCTTTTTCCAATTTGTAACCATAATGGAGGCTATAACTCTTATACTGATGGTAGCCCTTTACACTGGTAGAGCATCCTCCAATATAATTGCTAATTACTTGGTACCAACTAACTCAGTGTCGGCTTTCACACATCAGTATAGGTAGCTCTTTTCCAAAATGGAGCCTGAAAAAGAAACTAGATTAGGAATGCTCATACAATGATAATGATTTGATCAAATATAAATTGGATGGTCTATAATTTTTCAAATATGGTTTTTTATTCCAACAAAGTATAGGACTTATAACGATCATTCTCTAAAATACAAAAAATATGCTCATCAAATTTCTTCCAATCAGGACAAGAGATTTACAAAAACACATATGCAAGGCAAGATAATCAATTTATTGGCAATTTCATATAAAACAAACCCCCAAGGATTTCCTGAGGGAATCAAATCTGACCGTGTCTCATAACTTAGCACGTGCATCGAATCTGATACATACTTCCAGAGCATGGATACGTGAAACACATTGTGAACCCCTGATAGAGCTGGAGGCATCGCCAATATGTAAGCTACCTCTCCCACCCGTTCTAGGGGCCAAAAAACCTAGGGATCAACTTGCCTCTTACTCCAAACCGTTTCACCCCTCTCAAAGGAGAAACTCTAAGAAACACATGGTCACCGACTTGAAACTCCACGCTCCTGCGTCTCAAGTCTGAGTAACTCTTTTGTCGACTCTAGGAGGTGAGCATTCACACTCTAATCTTCTCAATCGCCTCATTGGTACTCTAAACAACCTCAGGACCTAGATACCTCCTCTCACTCGTCTGATCCCAATGGATGGGTGATCTGCATTTCCTCCCATATAACATATCATACGGAGCCACTCTGAGTTGCCTGACAGCTGTTATTGTGAAAATTCAATCAAAGGAAGATACTTACTCCAAGATCCCCCAAAATCCAGCACGCAGGCACACAACATATCCTCCAGTATCTGAATCGTACTCTCGGATTGTCCATCCGTCTTAGGGTGATAAGAGGCACTAAACCGCAACTGCGTACCCATAGCCTTCTGCAGGCTCTCCCAAAACTTGGAGGTGAAGTTGGAGTCCCTGTCGGATACTATCGACCTCGGAGCCCTATGCAGTCCCAAAATTTCCTTCACATACAGTTCAACATACTGCTCCACCGTATAAGTTATCCTAAAAGGCAAAAAGTGGGCTGACTTGGTGTACCTATCCACAACCACCCACACTGAATCATGTTGTCCCACAGTCTTCGGTAATCCAACCACGAAGTCCATGGTGATATCCTCCCATTTCCATTATGGAATCCCTAGAGGCTGCAGCAACCTTTCTAGCCTCTGATGTTCAACCTTTACTTGCTGACAAGTCAAACACTTGACCACATAATCCACCACATCCCTCTTCATTCCCGGCCACCAATACAAAGTTCTCACATCTTGGTACATATTCATTGTACCCGGATGTAAAGAATAGGGAGTGGTATGAGACTCATCTAAGATCTCTTGCCGGATACCGGAATCCATGGAATGCAAATCCAGCCTTTGTACTTCAGTAATCCCATCTCTGAAATAAAAAAGTCTTTAGTCGCTCCGGCTAAGACGCCCTCTTTGTGCTCTCTCAACTGGGGATCCTCCCCTATGCCTCCTTGATCTTTTCAAGAAGCATAGACTGAAGAATGATGTTGGCTAGCTATCCAACTACCAACTCAATACCTTCTCTAGTCATCTCTTTAGCTAATCTATCTGATATCTGTCTCGAGCTGTATAGTTATCCTGGGCCCTTCCGACTCAGTGTGTTGGCCACCACATTGGCCTTTCTAGGATGGTACAAGATGTCACAGTCGTAATCCTTTACAAATTCCAGCCAACGTCTCTGGCGTATATTCAGATCCTTCTAAGTAAAGAAGTACTTCAAACTCATATGGTAAGTGTATATTTCTCACTTCTCACCATACAAATAATATCTCCAAACCTTCAGTACAAATACCATCGTTGCCAATTCCAGATCATGTGTGGGATACCTATGCTCATACTCCTTTAGCTGTCTCGATGCGTAGGCTACCATCTTTCCTGCTTGCATCAATACACACCCTAAACCTTGTCTAGAAGCATCACAGTAGACTACAGACTTTTTATTGTCTGACGACAGACTCAATACTGGAGCGGTGATCAGTCGCCGCTTCACTTCCTTGAAATTGTTCTCACATTTGTCTGTCCATACATACTTAGTCTTCTTGCGCGTTAGTTCATTCAATGGTGTGACTATCCTAGAGAATCCCTCGATGAACTGCCGATAGTACCCTGCCAATCCCAAAAAGCTCCTAACCTCTGGTACATTGCTTGGCCTGGGCCAATCCCTCACTGCCTCAATCTTACTTGGGTCAACCAGAATCCCTTCCTTACTGACAATATGACCCAGAAATGTTACTTGGGGTAGCCAAAACTCACACTTGCTGAACTTAGCATATAACCTATGCTCTCTCAACCGCTGTAATATTAGGCATAGATGTTGCTTGTGCTTTGTCTCAGACTGAGAGTACACCAGTATGTCGTCAATGAATACGATCACAAACTTGTCCAGATAATCCTTGAAGACCCTATTCATCAAGTCCATAAAGGCTGCTGGAGCGTTGGTTAATCCAAAGAACATAACCAAGAATTCATAGTGTCCATACCACGTGCGGAAAGCGGTCTTTGGTATGTCCTCCTCTTTAATCCTTAACTGGTGGTAGCCTGATCGAAGATCGATCTTAGAGAACACTATCTTCCTCTATAGTTGGTCAAACAAATCGTCGATCCTAGGTAGTGGGTACTTGTTCTTAATGGTCAACTTCTTCAACTATATGTAGTCAATACACATCCTTAAGGATCCATCCTTCTTCTTGACAAACAACACTGGAGCACCCCACGACGAAAAACTCGGTCTGATGAATCCCAAATCTAGTAACTCTTGCAACTGATTCTTCAGTTCCTTCAACTCTGCTAGAGACATTTTGTAAGGTGTTCTAGATATTAGCTCTGCCGCTGGTGCCAATTCAATGATGAACTCGATATCTCGGTGTCGTGGCAACCCTGGCAAGTCTACTAGGAACAAATCAGGAAACTCAAATACTAATTTGGTCTCATCCAGTCCAACCGAAACAACTCTAGGATTATACACAATTTTTCCTAGGAATCCTATGCAACCATCTTGCATTAGGTATCTAGCCTTCAATGCCGAAATCATAGGTACTCGTGGTCCACTCACTGTCCCCACGAATACAAAGGGTACCTCCCCTTCTGGCTCAAAGGTCACCATTCTCCGCTTGTAGTCAATCGTTGCCCTTTACTTCGATAACCAATCCATTCCTAGGATCATATCAAAGTCATCCATTGCTAACTCAATCAGGTCCATAGACAACTCCCTACTGTCTATCTCTACTGGTAATGCTCTAATCCATCTCCTAGAGACTACCAGTTCCCCAATCAGCAACAAAGTTTGAAATCCCCTAGCATACAAATCACTAGGTCTACACAGCTGATCTATCACTCTAGCAGATACAAATGAATGAGTAGCCCCTGAGTCAATCAATACAGTAAAAGAAGAACTAGCACTAGAAATATGACCTGTCATGACCGAAGGGCTAGCCTCAGCCTCAATCTGGGTCAAGGTAAATACTCTAGCAGAAGTGAGACTGTCGCTCTGTTTCGACTCTTCCTTCCTGGATTGTGGGCAGTCCTTCCTCAAATGAATAATGCTCCCACAAGTAAAGCAGGCCCTGATCTTGCACTCTCTCTGATGTCATCGTCTGCACCGAGGACACACTGGGGAACTCCTCTAGTTGTCTCCCGCACCCTGACGGCCACTAAAAGCACCCCGTGCCTTCCTATCCGAGCTAGGAGGCACAAAAGAATCTGGGGCCTTTATCTTCTGCTCACTAGGGCCACTTGTTAGGAAAATATAAATTATCTCAATGGAAATTGATAATAATATTACAACTCTATGCAATAATATTACAAATAAATATAGATTGATTAAATAAGGTTACAACTCTATAACTGAAAGTAAAAATAAACAAAATAAAAGAAGAAGAAGAGAAGAAGAAGAATGGAATAGAGAAAAATACAACTCTAAGCAAAAGATTACAAATAAAGTAAAAGTGTTTGGAACACAAGAAAAGATGATTACAACTCTAAACAAAATTACAAGTAAATAAAACAAGAGGAATGAGAAGAAAAGCAATAGAGGAAATTGTAAGAACAAAACAAAGAAAACTCTCACTTACACAACCTAAGTGAAGAGTGTTGGGGATCACTAACTTAAACAAGGTTTAAAACCTTTGTCCAAAAGCTTATTTCCCCCTAACTCAAGCACTAAGGGATCTCTCTCAGATATTGGAAAAGCTTTATGGAATTATCAAGCCTCAAGGTGTTTCTAGCCAAGTGCTCTAATGGATAGAAATGTCGTGTCTTACAAGTGAGCCATAGGCTCCTATTTATAGAGTTTAGAGACACCCTTTGAATTTAAAATTCCACCAACCCCCATGGATGTTACCAATGTTTAATTGGATTAATATGGAATTAAAAATGAGATTTGGGAGTTGTTTGGGTTTTTTGAGCCGTTCAATAAAGATTGAAAAAACTGAAAAATGGTCAGTTTTTGGCCTGTGGCCGCAGCCAGAGACATTAGTGGCCACGGCCACTAGCCTCTGTCTCACAGGCCGCGGCCACCAACATTCAGTGGCCGCGGCCGCTGTTTTTCCAAACAGTTCCAAACCCTCCCAAATGATTTTGTAACTCCCAAAACACATTATTGGGTTTAAAATCATATCTCTAACAGCCATATCACATATGGCTTTATGAAATTCATCTCAATATTGTGTAACAACAATTTTACACAATAAAGGGTAATATTTGGAAGTTACAAATTTGTAACACCAAATATGTTACATTATTTGGATATATCTCATATATCTAAATATTGTAACTCTCTATTATATGTTACAATATGTGACACACTTTGTCACATTTATTTAATCTAAAACATTATATTATAATATAATATAATATTACTTTATATTATAAAATAATATAACATTCCCCCACTAGATTAAATAGTTATCTATTGTAACACTTATTTAATCAATCATTATATTTTGAAATATAATATATCCCCCACTTGATTAAATAAGAACTCTCTCTTATAGGAGTCATTGCATTAGTGCATAAAGCAAAGTGTATTTCAACTTGAACTTTACTATAGTGTAATTATCACAAAATTTGTCGAAAATTAGGTTGCATTAGGCATTGAACCATCTTTTCATGATAACAAATCGGTGATAACACACACACCTTTGCGATGTTCACTTGAGACCTCTATGTCTCGCTTTGCACCGTTAATGGCCATGTGCACTTTCCATTCATGGACGTTCTTGAGAATACTCCCAATTCTCATGAGAGGCGGCACCACCCCTAGGTCCATATAGGTAGAATTCTTACAGTATTTTGTTACCAAAAATACTTGTCTTTACAAGACTGAATTCTATTAAAAAACCTTTCAGTTTTAACCCTTAACTTGGTAACACACAAGTACTCAATATCTCAGATGGGACTTGTTTTGAGTGCAACTAATATTCACTTGATTGACTTGTTACCTATTGAACCTAGTGTTAAGATAGGTTACCATCAATCGTGAATCTCTTTCGGGAGTTTAAGTCCCATCCCTCGAGAATATGCAGCCACTAAATCCCTCGTTAGTGGCTTAGTGAAAGGATCTGCCAGATTTTCACTTGTTCTCACATAGGATATTGAGATGACTCCTCTTTGAATCAATTCTCTTACATATCCATGTCTTAGACTAATGTGTCTAGATTTCCCATTATACACTTCGCTGTATGCTCTAGCCAATGTCGCTTGGCTATCACAATGTATCGATATAGTAGATACATTTTCTTTGATTAGGGGAATCTCTATCAACAGATCCCTTAACCATTCTGCCTCTTTGTCGGTAGCAGCTAGAGCTATGAACTCTGCTTCCATGGTGGAAAGAGATATACAGGTTTGTTTCTTGGAACCCCAAGAAATTGCACCTCCACCAAGTGTAAATACCCAACCAGTTGTGGACAAGTTGTCCCCAAGATTGGATATCCAACTTGCATCTGTATATCCTTCTAATATCGAAGGAAATTTGGAGTAGTGAAGGCTTAGTCCTTTGGTTTTCTTGAGATAACCTAGAACTCTCCCAATTGCCTTCCAGTGATCCACACTTGGATTACTTGTAAACCTACTAAGTTTACTTACTGCAAATGCTATATCAGGTCTAGTACACTGGGCAGCGTACATTAGACTCCCTATAGCACTAGCGTACTCCAATTGAGCCACCGCTCTTCCTTCATTCTTCTCTAGTTTTACACTATGATCGAATAGAGTATTGGCATCTTTAACCTTGAGATGGTTAAATTTGTTCAATACTTTCTCAACATAGTGGGCTTGCCCTAACGCAAAACCCCCACTATGTTTCTTTACTTTGATACCGAGTATGGTATCAACTTCTCCAAGATCTTTCATCTTGAAGGTTGATGATAGAAACCTCTTCGTTTCTTCTATCCCTTTCATGCTATTACTTAGAATAAGCATGTCATCCACATATAAGCAAACAATGATCACATATCCCTTACAAGTTTTGGAATACAAACACTTGTCTCCATTTTTATGTCTAAACCCATTAGACATGATGGCTTGATCAAATTTCTCATGCCATTGCTTAGGAGCTTGTTTTAATCCATATAAGGATTTTACAAGTCTACAAGCTTTATGTTCATATTTTGGTAAGACAAACCCTTCGGGTTGTTCCATATAGACCTCCTCATTGAGGTCACCATTAAGGAATGCCGTTTTGACATCCATTTGATGAACATACAAGTTGTGTATAGAAGCTAAAGCGAAAAAAATTCTTATAGAAGTTGTTCTTGCAACAGGCGCATAAGTATCGAAATAATCGATACCCTCTTTTTGCCTAAACCCTTTAGCTACTAATCTAGCTTTAAAGGTTTGGATAGTGCCGTCAGTGTGGTATTTTCTCCTAAATACCCACTTACACCCAATTGGCTTAGACCCCGGTGGGAGGTCTACCAATTCCCAAGTGTTATTGGAAAGAATGGAATCCATCTCATCATTGATGGCTTCTTTCCAAAATGCACTATCTCTCGATTGCATAGCTTCTCTATAAGTCTTAGGATCATCCTCAACGAGAAGTATAATAGGAATTTTCCTAATGACTTCCTCTCTATTTCCTTCTACCATGTAGAATGAAATTCGTTGAGAATCTATCTCATCCACTACTAGACTTTTATGATTTTTAAGCCTTTGACTTCTTCTAGGTTCAAAGGGTTGCTTTACATCTTTTTGAGAATTCTCCTCTTGAGAATCAACTTTGGATGTAGAAGCTTGAGAATTGTTCTCATATAACAAATTCTCCTTTAGAGGCGTTGAAGCTTGAGAATTGATGTCACATAACATATTCTCAAAGAATTCAACTTCTCTAGATTCAATCATAATAGTTCCCGAATCCAGAGGTATCTTTACGTCACGGGCGATCATAACATTCAATCTCCTTACAAATCGATACCTCCGTGCCATGTCAGTAGGCACCAAATCCAGCGCAAACTCCGCTAACCGGTCAAACTTCAAGGTATACTCAGTAACCGTCATCCGGTTCTGAGTCAGGTTTGTAAACTCATCAACCTTCGCAGCTTGGACTGTGACATTGTAATATTTTTCATTGAATATGTTCCTGAATTCTTCCCAAGTCATGATTGCAACATCCCTTCTCTGAGACACAACATCCCACCAAATGCGGGCATCTTCCCTCAACATGTAGCTGGCGCAGGCTACTCTCTCATTCCTTTTCACCCTCATGAAATCCAGGATGGAAGAAATCATGTTCATCCACTACTCTGCCTGCAATGGGTCTGGGCCACCCTCGAAGGTGGGAGGATGCTGCTTCCTAAACTTCTCGTACAAATGTTCCCATCTATTTTCCACAACAGGTTGGGCTGGCACTGGTGCCACAACCTGTGGAACCTGTAACCCAATGACCCGAGGAGGGGCTTGTTGCCTCAACTGCTGCATCTTTTCCTCTGTTCAATGAAGTCTAGCTTCCATCTAGGTAAATAACTGTTGCTAATTTGGTTAGGCAGGTGGAGGGTCATGACCCGGGTTTTCATCCTTGGCCCTATTGCCGCGGAGTCTGATTGATCGTTGAGGCATTACTGCAATATGCCTACAATCAATGACGCCGCACATCAGGCATGATAACAACATCCAAAACCACCTCCCAATCTCATCAATCATCCACAACCGGAAAGTCCACATATCTCATATAGCATTTAACAATCAAGGGATCCATGCCCTAACATCATGCATATAACAACACATTCATCATGCTCTATCTATATACACAGGCAAACGAGGAAACTTAAACAAACAATTAAGCATATAACTCATTAATTACCAACCAACCATGAGTCGAGCTTGTCATTGGCAGCGAGCGTACATGTTCAACCAATCTCCAGAAACCATAAACCTTGGCACGCTCTGATACCAAATGTAACGCCCCAACTCACTATGGTTGCTTCCTGGAATGACGATTGGCCCTGCAAACCAACCCGAATCTTTCCAGCGTGCTTTGTCCTCACTCGCATGCTTCTTGGGAAAACTCCCTAGGAGGTCACCCATCATGAGACTACTCCAGGTCAAGCATGCTTAACTTTGGAGTTCTTAAGTGATGGGCTACCGAAAAGAAGATGCATCTTGTTGGCATAAGTAGTACCCATCAATCCATTTAAGCCCACTTCAACTATGTAGTCCCATACCTACACAGTCTTAGAATTCTCACACTTGACCTTCCCCAGGCGATGTGGGATTGCACAACTTTTACCCGGTCTTTCCCCCTACAGATCACGGGATTCTGACTATCACAATCACCCCCTTAGGGAGCTCGCTAATCGAGGTTTTAGGTTAAAAGTGTAACTAAACTGAAGTTAGACTCATTTAATGACAATAATTATAAAAAAAATGGACATTCATTGAAATTATAAAAAATTTATACAGTTGGGATCCCAAAATACTATTTAGAAAATACATTACAACTCAAAAATACAATTAAGGTCGACCTAAGTGATAAAAGCGGTTCATTATAGCACATTTCCCAAAATAACCCTGGTCGTGGCAGCCAGGTAGGCTGAACATGTACCCGTCGCTCCACGCTCTCCGTACTCATGGTTGGTCGACCTTTCCTTTACCCTTAACTGCACCATAGAGCACCTGTGAGCCAAATCCCAGCACGAAAACTCAACATATAACATATAACATAACATTCAACAGTGTATAACAAAACAACCAACGGGCTAAACACATAGCGGTCTACACCGTCCCATGCGCTTTACCAGGCCCTAGGTTCGTGTTCTTCACTGAGCGGGTGGATACATCACCCTAAGAGGGTCTCGCCCTAGCGACTTGCACTCAGCGTGCTCAACACTGATCCCGACCCCTTGTCGTACCCAACCATCGCCGTTCTCAGCCTTCACCATTCTCGACCCTCACCGTTCTCGGCCCTTGCCGTTCATTCATAAACATACATAATATTCACAAATATTTAAATGCATATTAAACATAAACATTAGGGTCGCGCCCTGCAATACAAAAAATAGGGCCATGCCCTGCTCTACGGGTACAACAGTTTTATTACCTGTGTCCCCAGCAATCTAAGTACTGTGATCCCGAGCACAGCCCTTTAACCTGAGTCTTATTGAAAACCTAGTCAAAATGTATTCATAACAACCGTCCATCAAACCTTAAACCAATAAATAACTTTAGAATATTAATCTAGCCTCCAGAACCTTGGATTCTACTAAACGGGGTAGTAAAATCCTTCCCGAGCCTTAACATTTGGGTTCCCGAGCTTAAAACCCTTAAACAACCATTATTTGCATTTGAGTTATGGCCTAGCCCTTTAATGGCCGCGGCGCGCTCAAGTAAGAGGCAAAACCCCTCTCTATTGAAGAACACGGGCCGCGGCGCTCCAGACCCTGCGTCGTGGTACCTGGGCAAATTTCTGAGGCCCCTAGGCCTCTTCTTTCAAGCGGGCCACGGAGCCTGAAGAATAGGGTCGCGGATCAAGCCTCTAAACCCATAAACCAATAATTTTTTCTCATGTTTTTCCCGAGCTTAAACCCTTAATTCTCACTCCAAACACCAATTAAACCCAGAATTAAGCTTAGATTCCCTATCCATGTAGCCTATGCATTATAACCACTTAAAAACAACTCCCTAATCCTCACCAACACTCAAAATCAAACCAAAACTGAACCCTCATGCTAGCTTCCCATCCATGGCAGAGTTCAACACAAAGACTAAGTTTAGGAGCTTACCTCTGTACTAAATTCGACCCTGAGCCACTTCCCAGCACAACAAGCTTCCAATTCTCAAAGTTCTTACCTTGAATCCTCAAGTTTCTTCAACAACCTCCAAAACTCAAAGAGAGGGGGAATGAGCAAAATGAGAGAGAGAGAGAGAGAGAGAGCGAGAGAGCTGGAAATCTTCCTTCTGTTTCCTTCTACCCCCCTTCTAGAGTCTCAGCAGCCTAAGTTCTTAAGCCTATCTCTTAGCCAAAAGTCCAAAATACCTCTTAAGTCTATCTTAATCCTTAAGTGCCACCAAGGGAAATTTCGTCAATTTCCACATCTTGCTAAATCCTTGAGTGTTCCTATAAATCCCACTAAATCCCAAACACCAATTGTGTTCCCAAAATACCCCTAGGTTCCTCTAGAGCCGGGTATTCAATCCCGTAGTGACTATTTAGCTAAACTGCTCCCTAGGACCGTCTCGGATCGTGCATCACAAATATATAACCACTCACTCGTGGTATCAATCACAATATACACATATATCACATTTATGCTCTCAATGGGATAAAATTATGAATATGCCCCTGATAACCAGATGGGGCCCACATGCATATTTAATTCACCTAAACATGCATTTCTAATCACATAATCATTAAATTCACATATTAATATAATTAAATCAATTATTGCCCTCCCGACATGCTAATCAAGGCCTTAAGCCTTATTAACAAATTTGAGACGCTACACTTGACTTATGGGTCAAGGATGGTAATAGCGCTGAGCGTTGGTCGAAAAGCATTGACTTATAAGTCAAGGGCAGAAATAGCAC
The DNA here is from genome assembly GCF_963169125.1 of Humulus lupulus. Classification (NCBI taxonomy): domain Eukaryota; kingdom Viridiplantae; phylum Streptophyta; class Magnoliopsida; order Rosales; family Cannabaceae; genus Humulus; species Humulus lupulus. Next base: position 203,278,618 of record NC_084802.1, read on the forward strand.
ACTGAGCTCTAGTCGATATGGTTAGATCTAATCAGGAGCGCATCATACGCTGTCCGACCCAATGGTCATGGAAAACTAAAGCGCTAGGTACGCTGGCTCAACTCCAAGGCTGGTTATTCAGAGGATAGGGTAATGGGCCCCAAGGTGACTTATTAGTCCCATATCCTAGGGTTGGGCCCCTAGTGTGATTTATTAATCACGTGTTTTGGGCAATGGGCCCTGGGAATAGTTCATTAATCATGTAATTAGGGCAGTTGGCCCCATATGACGCTGTAGTCATTTATATGAATGGTATGCATGCATGAGTAGGGTTATTACTGCTAGGCATGCTTATTATGATTCGGTAACGTATTATTAACTGCTTATTGGCATGTTTAAGTTTTCTTGGTGGGCCTTGGCTCATGGGTGCTATATGGTGCATGTAAAGAAAACGGGAAGCTGGACCAACCATAAGTTGGAGAGCTTAGGTGGCGACGTGTACATATGCGGCCTCTTGACCACCACTGTAACACCTTACTACCCAAGGACCGTTACGTTGTGCATTTTAAATAGTGCTAAACTCGCTAACCAAGCCATTGTGCCATAATCGTGTAACTAAATGTGATTAACGGTTTAGGGTTAAAATTTTTGGTCAAAGATACAACATTTCACTAAAACATTTGCTGTATACATTGGGATCCCAAAATATATTTTAAAGGTTAATTACAATAAAAGATTTACAACCAGGAGACTTAAGCAGAAAAATAGGGTTTAACCCTAGTTCCTCTTTAAACCCTTAGCCGTGGTGGTCAGGCAGTCGAATATGTACACATCGTCACCTAAGCTCTCCAACTCAAGGAATGTCCAGCTTTCTTTTGCCTTTACGTGCACCACATAGCATCTGTGAGCCAAGGCTCAGCAAGAAAACTCAACATGTTCATAAACAGGTAATAACATGTCACTAAATTATAATAGGCATGCCTATCAATAATAACCTTATTCATGCATGCAGGCAGGTACAAATCAATGATTGTGGAGTCCTGCGCTCTGAGTAGATGACTAATAAGTCTCTCTCTCTCTCTGAGGTCGATGACTAATAAGTCTCTCTGAGGTAGATGGCTGATAATTTTATCTATGTATAGATGACTGAGAAGTCTATCTCTAGGGATCCGCTCCCTGAATAGATGACTAATAAGTCTATCTCTTGGGATCCGCTCCCTAAGCCATGTGACGTTTTAGTCACCTGAGCCTTTTGGCCATTGCTCTAAGTAACTAGCCTTTAGACTAGACAAGCGCTTTAGTTTTCTTTGACCTTGGGGTCGGTCAAGCATTTAATGCTCATGTTGATTAGATCTAATCATTTTGGCTTGCGTTAAACACGCTAATACCGTTCTTGACTCATATGCCAATACCATACGAACAGTGCTCAGTACTACTATCGATCTTGATAGGATCGTCTCGTGCTGAGTAATCTCAGCATAACCAAATAATAATGAAGTACCACACCCATACCACATATATGCCAATATACCCAAAAAGGGCCAAATTATGAAAATTTCCCAATTAAACAGAAATGGGCTCACATGCATATTTAATACACCTAAACATGCATATCAAGTCATATTTTAATATAACTCACATAATCACATAATGATACACATAAGTATCATATAATTACATTATTCCATAATTTGCCATCCTGGCCCCCTAATCCAGGCCCTAAGCCTTATTAGGAAATTTGGGTCATTACAACTATCCCCTCCTCACAGAAATTTCATCCTCAAAATTTTAATCAGAATAGCCCGGAATATCAATTCCGCATAACCAATTCCAATTCCCAGGTCACTCCCTCGACCTCACTGTTTTTGTTTCATACCTTAGCCAAAGGTACAACTTTGTTCCCCGAACTCTGTTCTTTCTATTTATATCTAGATTGGCTATCCTTCACAAGATAACTTAACCTCTAATTCCAGATCCTCATAACTCAACACTTGAGTCTCCTCTAACATACGTTTCCTCAACATGGAAATATGAAATACATTGTATACTGCTGACAGTGCCAAAACTAAGGCCAACCCAAAGGCAACCTGAGTGATCCTTCCCAGGATTCCCAATGGTCTTACTAATTTAGAGCTTAACTTGCCTTTATCTCCTCACCCATTTCCATGGTGATACTCTAAGGAAGATACAGTCTTCCACTTGGAATTCCACATTCCTTCACTTCAAATTCACATAGCTTTTCTGTTTACTCTGAGAAGCGAGCATCCATGCTCTAATCTTTCAATAACCTCAATGGTCCTCTAAACCACCTCATGAACCAAATGTAACCTCTTACTCATCTCATTCCAATGAATGGGTAATATGCATTCCCTACCATACAACATCTTGTAAGGTGCCTTTCCAATAACTGGATAACTCTCTCTGATTTACCATCAGTCTAAGGATAATGAACTGTACTAAACTCCAACCGTATAACCATCGCCTTCTGCAACCTTCCCCAAGACTTGGATGTAATAACATGGTCCTCATCTGATAAGATAGACCTCAAATTCCATGAAGGCGTACTACCTCACTCACATAGAGGTTTGTAAACTGATCAGTTGTATTACTCAACCTTACTGATAGAAGTGAGTTGACTTTGTATACTGGTCCATAATCACTCGAACCAAATCATGTTGACCCACTATCCTGGGCAGCCCCACCACGAAACCTATCGTGATGTTTCTTTACTTCCACTATGGAATATACAAAGTCTATAATGACCTTACTGGTTTCTGATACTCTGCCTTGACCTGCTAATAGGTTAAGAACTTTGCCACGTATTCAGTCACGTCCTTCTCTGTCCCAGTCCACCAATATAAAGCTTTCAGTTCCTGGTACATATTCATGATGCCTTAATGAAGAGACTAAGGGGTAGTATGAAATTCATTCAGAATCCCTTATTTAATCTCAGTGTCCATCAGAATACCAGTCTGATCCCTAATACTTCAATAAACTCATATCTGCCACTGCATAGTCCTTAGCTAATCTAGCTAAGACATTCCCCTCAATTTTCCCATTTGTGGTTCACTTAACTGCTTTCCTTTGATCCTGTCTAAAATAGTAAACTCAAGTGTAATGTTGGCCACCTGGCCCACCAGTAACTTTTCTCTAGTTCTGGTCACACCTTTCAACTAACATGTTGCTTAGGCAATCACTTTTCCTGATAATGAGGTGTCATAATAACCTATAAACTGGTTCTGATATGTAAGAAGACTCAGAAATCTTCCACAAAGCACATGTAATATCCTGCCTGTCTAAGGAAATTCCTGCCCTTTGAGGCGTTCCTTGACCTTAGCCAATCTCCAACTAAGAGTATACCGCAATACCATCGATCAAGATGATCGCTAATCCAATTCAGATAATCTTTGAATACTCTGTTCATCTAATCCACTAAAACAACTGGAGAATTAGTCAAATCCATAAAACATAACTCAGCACTCCGAGTGCCCATATCTAATATAAAAAAAAAAAAATTAGTCTTTTGCATATCCTTCTCCCTGATCTTCAGTTGATACTAACCAGATCAAAGATCCACCTTGGAGAATACCATCTTACTCAATAACTTAGCCTTTAGTTCTTACAGCTCTGCTGAAGTCGTTCAATACAGTGCCCTAGACCTGATTCTGTCTCTGGCACCAATCTAATCACAGACTAATCCAGTCTGTCCTGGTCTCACTGGCACGATCTAAGTGGTATCCACCACACTAGATCAAATTCATATGCATTCTCCTGTAATAGGTCTCTAGCTCTAAATACAGATGTCATCAACATAGTGCCAACTACCATAAGGGTTTCCCACTCTCAAGCCCAAGAGTTACTATCCTTTCTTTGCAATCTAACATTGCCCCACACTTGGTTAACTAATCCATATCTAGGATCATATCGAAGTCAGTCATAACCAACCCTATCAAACCAATTGATGAGTCTTTTCCACAACAATCTAACTCATCTCTTAAGATCACCAATAAAGTATCACATTCTCATCACAACATAACCATGTAATCTGCATATCAAGTCTATGCCTTTCTAGACGCAAAAATGCAAAGAACAACATGGCACCAAAACTAGTCAGCAAAATACAAAAATCAGAACTAGAAAGTTGACCTGCCACTACTGAGGAACCAGCCTCAGTCTTAGTCTTAGTCTCAGTCTTCGACTTTGACTGCATCAGAGCAAACACTTGAGCTGGAGTCGAGTTGTCCACCCCTTTTTGCTCATCCTTCCTTTGCCTTGGGAGATTCATCTTATGGTGACCAAACATTCCACATAAGAAACATGCCTTTGCTCAACATTCTCCCAAATGACGTCTCTTGCACTGAGTGCATGTCGGGCAGGGTTCCCAATCCTTGTCCTTGCCCGTTCCAATAAATGGGGGTATCACTATCTGAGCTCTACGATCTCCGACACTCTCCTTCTCAATCTAATTTCTTGTGCTCTCAACAGCAAGAGCCTTCACTACCACCCGAGCGCAGGTAAAGATTTCATGCACTGGGACGACTCTAACGCACTGAGCTACTCTGGGATTCAATCCCTGGATAAATCGCTCCTTACGAGCTACATCCGTGGGTACCATATCAAAAGAAAACTTGGTCAACCCATCAAATCTGTTAACATACTCTGTTTCTATTGCATTTCCCTGAACAAGGTTCAGAAACTCATTCATCTTAGCAGTCTTGACTGCATCACAGTAATATCTTTCATTAAACAGCTGCCTAAATTATTTCCAGTCCATCATAGCTGTATCTCGTGTCTGGGATACTACTTCCCACCATGTCCGGGCATCATCCCACAATAAAAATGTAGCACAGATCACCCTATCGTGACCTACCACCCCTATACTATCGAGGATGGAACTGATCATGCCCATCCATTGCTCAGCTCTGAATGGATCTAGGCCTCCCTCAAAGACTAGAGGGTAATATTCCTGGAATCTTCCACAAAGAAATTCCCACCTGTTCTCAACTCTAGGCTGAGCCAATACTGGTGCTACTCCTGGCATAACAAAGAAAGAGGTGGTTCCTGACATAACCTGTTGCTATTTTAAACACATAATCTCTTCCTCTTGCCTTTGCAATCTTAATTGCATATCTGTAAACACCTGCTGGAAATTCTGAGGGGCAGGTGAAGAACTCAAACCCTGGTTGTAATTCCCAACCTCGGTATAACCACCACCAGGTCTCATTATCTGTCTTGGATACATACCCTTTGATTGAATCTACAGTCAATAGCTTGACCTATTAAACATGATGAACATATTCAAAAGCTTTCCCCATGGGAACAATCTTACCACACTACATTAACAATCCACTACAGTGCTAAAAACATGCTCACAACATTCGTACATCAATTCATAACCCCTGCTCTTCCAACATACACGCCATGCTTTCATCTCCAGCATGCAAATAACACATTTATATACTCACTGAGCTGGTAATCATATAATCATATCAATAATCAAGAGTCAGGCTCTATCACAATCTCATGCTCCCTAATACAATATGCAGGTAAATCATTTACATTCTATTTAAGCAGTTAAGCACATAACCACATAAATAGTTACCATAACCTGAGTGAAGCTTGCCTTTAGTGACAAGTGTACATGCCCAGCTTGTCTACAGGAACCCTTAACCTTGGCTCGCCCTGATACCAAGTTGTAATGCCCTACTACCCAGGGACCGTTATGTTGTGCATTTTAAACAATGCTAAACTTGCTAACCGAGTCATTTGGCCATAAATGTGTAACTAAATGTGATTAATGGATTAGGGTTAAAAATTTTGGTCAAAGATACAATGTTTCACTAAAACATTTACTATATACATTGGGATCCCAAAATATATTTTAAAGGTTAATTACAATAAAAGATTTACAACCAGCCGACCTAAGCGGCAAAATAGGGTTTAACCCTAGTTCCTCTTTAAACCCTCGGCCGTGGTGGTCGAGCAGCCGCATATGTACACATCGTCACCTAAGCTCTCCAACTCAAGGATGGTCCAACTTTCTTTTGCCTTTACCTGCACCACATAGCACCCGTGAGCCGAGGCTAAGCAAGAGAACTCAACATGTTCATAAACAGGTAATAACATGTCACTAAATCATAATAGGCATGCCTAGCAATAATAACCCTATTCATGCATGGAGGCAGGTACAAATCAATGATTGTGGAGTCCTGCGCTCTGAGTAGATGACTAATAAGTCAATCTCTGTATTGATGACTGATAAGTCTATCTCCATATAGATGACTGATAAGTCTATCTCCGTATAGATGACTGATAAGTCTATCTCTGGGGATCCGCTCCCTGAATAGATGACTAATAAGTCTATCTCTGGGGATCCGCTCCCTAAGCCATGTGATGCTTCAGTCACCTGAGGCTTTTGGCGATGGCTCTAAGTAACTAGCCTTTAGACTAGACAAGCGATTTAGTTTTCTTTGACCTTGGGGTCGGTCAAGCATTTAATGCTCATGTTGATTAGATTTAATCATTTCGGCTAGCGTTAAACACGCTAATACTGTTCTTGACTCATAAGCCCATACCATACGACCATTGCTCAGTACTACTGCTGATCTTGGCTGATAAGTCACAACTTCACAATCGATACTGACACCATTGTCATTCCCTGACTAATGAGTTAGTGCTTCCTCAATGAGGTAATGCAAACAGACATATATCATATGTCAATATGCATATATAAGGCATTCAACATGCTTAATCAATAATCACAAGCATAATTATAATCATGCAAAATTACAGAGACTCAAGCTCTGGCAAATTCCATATTTCAAATTCATGCCATGCCATAATAATATGTGTCGCATGCATCACACACTGGGTGCAGTTTTCTTACCTTTGGTCCAAGCATAGGCTACCAATTGACGACCCTCAAGCACGATCTCGGTTTTGAAACCTTAGTGATAACCTAGTCACAACCATAATATAAAACCTCATAAAAAAATGAGTAAATAATAACTTCCAGACCAAGCCCTAGCCTCTGGGATATCGAATCCTGCTCAACTAGGTAGTAGGATCGATCCCAGGCCCTTAGAATTAAGTTCCCATGACTAAAAACCCATCTCTGGCCAAAAATGCCCTTAAGCGCCATGGCCCCACACCAAATCTTCACCGCGGCCCGCCTCCAAACAGAGGCCAAACCCATCTCTACCTGTGCCTAGCATCACAACGCTCCTACCTTGTGTCGCGACCCTAATTGCCCATTAGCCAACTTCACCTTCTTCGTCAAGCCTGGGCCGCGACGCCCAAGAACAGGGCCGCGACCCAACCATGAACCCAACCAAAATCCTCATTTTCTCCCATTTAAAACCTTCCAAAAACCTATCCAAATATATCCAAATCCCAAAATCAAAGTTCCCAAACATCCTAATGGCCTAAAATCATCAAAACCCAAGTCTCAAATAACTCAAAAACTCATCAAAACATAAAATCCAACCAAAGCTTAAAAGCTCAAAAACCTAAAACTTGGAGTACCTCTGATTAAGTCGTTTCCCAACTAAATCCTCCGGCTAATAAGCTTTTAATCTTCCCTAGAATCGCTATGCCTTGATCCTTGCTTGAATCCGAGTCCTAAAAGTTAAGTTTCCTTCGAAAATGCGATTGGTGTCAAAAAGGGAACAAGAGATAGAGAGAGACAGAACGTTCTGAACGGTCTTTTTATTTTCTGACACATTACTTCAAGATTAAGTAACCTCAAGCAAATCCTAATGCTCGGGGTCCCAAAAACGCCCCCGGGGTAAAATAGTAAAAATTCCCAAAATTCCCTCCTGATCTCACTAACTCACAATATATAATCAAATTTTTATTCCCATTACCCAATATCCCGGTAATGTGCTAAATACCCAAAATACCCCTTGACTCACTCCGAGTCAAGTATGGATCATGTTGACGCGGTTCTTCGGCAATAGATAATTAATAGAATAAAGAGTGGGATTAGTGCTAAATAATGAACCGTAACAAATGAATGATCTCAAAGTGAATGGTGACACGAATACTTTTTTAGGTGGTTCAAAGGTTAAAATCCTTCTAGTCCACCAGCCAATATTATTGCTATCTTTTTTATATTCTTTTACATGGTCTTTCTTTACAAAATAGAATCCAACCCTTTGCAACTCCCAGGGTCTCCGTATTTATAGGGAGAGGGCACCTGGGGGTTGGCAAGGGGGGTCATCCCGTGACCTTCTTACCCATCATGTCACTTCTGTGACGTTCATGATTAATTCCTAAAACTTGACACTGAAGTGTGGTCTAATCAATAGGTAAGGGGGATAATGGGTCGCATGGCCCAACCCAGTCGTGGGTGCCTGAACACGCACGTTTATGCTGCGTGTCCGAGAATTCAGGGATGGATCAGACACGTGATGTCTGATATATGCACGTTTACATTGCGTGGTTGACTTTATAAGGGGTCAAAGGTGCCAACCCAGGCTCGCATCTCGGGCTGGATGTACTCTTCAGCTCGCGATGTCCATACTCCGGACCCAACTCAGTAATCTCATAAAGCCTTTAGCTACCTCGAGATAAAGAGGTAGGACCTGGTAACGGCTGCTCTGGGCACGTCGCATCCGCGTGGCTGATATAATTATGCTCTTTCTCAGCTCGCTAATAGCCCGTGGATATTTAGGGAGTACATTTTCCCCCCAAGCCCCTGCTCATGGCATATGACGCCACCCGAGGGGATACCTTTGTGGACTCTTCACATTACGCTGGTATCGAATACGTGGAGCATCGTGGTTGGTGATGGTACGTCTTCCGAGAACCGCATTAAATGGCCTAGCCTATATTCGGCCGTCGTTTCGCCTCTCGAGTAGTGATCCTCGTATCCTACATCAAGGCGATCCAACGGCCCTCCTCCTTTGGCCTTTGATGTATATAAAAGGGCTGGCCACCTTTCGCATGGGCTACCCATTCATTTGAATTTTTTCTCATTTTCTCATCTTCTTCTTTCTTTTCAGTCTCAAAACCCTCTCTTTCTTCCAGTCACAGTTCCCAACGTTCCAGAAATTCAGGCACGAGAGCTCCTTCGAGACTCCAATACCAGCAATCCCAACAAGATTCCAACCCAGATGACCCTTTCATCCTCATCATAGCAAAACATTTCTGTAAGTCCTCCGTTTGTACATGTTTTAAATTTTTTCCTTCACTATTGCTTAGGTAAATTGTCTCTGTAATCGCATGCAGTATGTTACTAGTTTTTTGCTGGTATTCTAGGCATAGGTTTTTATCCTAGGGGCATCGTCCGTAGGAAAAACCATTTAGAAGCATGACTCATAGGGTACACTTTCTGGGGAGATTTTCTGGGTAAAATTTTTGTATGCTTGTTTGGAATAACCAATTCTTAGGGTGCAAAAATTGGGTAGCTTAGGGGACACGCTTCACAGGCGGTTTTGCACTGTTTGCCTACTAAAACTTTCCTTCCAAGGCAAACTTTTACTCTGACCCTCCTGACACACGGATTCCGAGTAATCGGGGATCCATTGGGAGCATAGGCGCGTGTTCATAGAACCGCGTGGTCTCACTCTCCACGGGCTGAGATTACCTCAGCCCATGTAAAGGAAACACTTCGCGCTAGATTCTTTCTTATGCTTAGGTCGCCCTTTCTAAATTTTCTTCTTTTGTTCGTTAGGCGACCAGATGGGGCCAAAGAAGAGTGCACCCAAGAAGAGTGTTGGCAGCTCGTCTTCCCAGCAAGCCAACAAGGGAAAGGAAGTGGCCATGGACTCCCCGATCCCCGTCTTCAGTCCAGCTGTGGAGAAAGAGATCGAGGTGGGGCCCGACGCTTTCTTCGAGGCCGAGAGGATCGCCTCGAAGGTCACCACCCAGGGGAAAGTGAATAAGATCTTCCTTTCCCACAACATTGAGATTGGGAGGGGCGCCTTGGATGCCCGACCTCCCCTTGATGATGAGCAGAGCTGCGCGCCGCTCGACGAGAAATACGCCGCCTGGAGCGATGAGCATTTCAAGGGTGGGGCCTTCCTCCCATTGGACCAGTACTTCGCGTATTTTCTAAATTACGTGAAGCTAGCTCCCTTCCAGCTCCCCCTAACTCATATCTTCTATTAGCGGGGTTGAAGTATCTATTCCTGAAGCAGGAATGGGAGGTCCCCACACCGGCGGACATCCTCTACTTCTTCCGCCTCAAGGCCAGCCCAGAGCAGCGGGGGCTAGGCGACAAGTTCTACTACCTGACCCGTTTTCCAAATTCGGCTGCGGTCATTGAGCTGCCTAGCCACCCCAATGACTTTAAGGACCAGTTTTTCATGTCCAAGGGGTTTCGCAACTGCAAACACCATTACTTCAACCATCCTCATAAGTACCTTCTACTCTCAGCTCGTAAGTTGATCGATGATTAGCTTCTTTTACTCATTCATGACTTAGAAATTATCATGCAGCCATTTTCGCGAGGAAGTCCAAATCAATGACTCTTGGGGGTCAATCCAAGACCTTGGCGAGGCTCCCCCCAAGCGAAAAGGATTATCGCTAGCTCGTGTCCGACGAGACAATGTTGGCGTGAAAGCTAATCTCTCCGGGCCAGACTTTGGCCTTGAGGAGACCGCGGAATCTCCCTCCTGCTCGCGAGATGGCGCCCATCCCCGAGGAGGAGGCCACGGGAGAGGATGAGGACGAGGTTCCCCTCGTGCAGCGGAGGCAGGCATTGGAGGTCGCCCAAGAAGAAAACGCGGAGAGGGCCCAGTCCGGGGCAGCAGCCGGCCCCTTCGGCCAAGGTAATCCTTATCTGTTTAGGGACTTAGATAGGACTACTACAGAATTAAGGCTTGCTAGGTTTAACCTCAGCCAAATCGTTCACCGCCACCGAACAGACCCAGACCGCAACATCACTTTACTCCAGTGTGTTGACCAGCTCGTGCTGCGTAATGAAATGGGTCATCCTAGGGGAACGATAGTAGTAGACAACACCCTAGCCTTTAGGTCGACCTTCTTTGAGGAGTATGGGATCAATCTTAGGTCGTGGCCCTCCCTCCTGGAGGGTGTAGTAGCTCCGGGGCCGAAGGTCATGACCATAGATTCCTCCTCTACCTCGGAGGGTAGGACCCCTTTCAATACATACTTGACCTCTGTTTTCCCTTTTATTTTTGTTGTTTTGTACAAATATTTTTACAGGTATATTAATGCTTTGCCTTTGTTTCAACAGAGATGTCGCAGGCTGGGGATGATAGCTTGCGGGCCATGTTCCAGGGGGGAAATCCTCCCTCCGGGCCTTTGGTGAAGAGGCTTCGGTTGACGAAGCAGGCTGTTGGGACATCCTCTAAGTCCCTGGCTAAGGGGAAAAACCCAAGCCCTTCTAAAAAGGTGCCTCCACCCCCTCCTGCCGAAAAGGAGATGTCTCCACCTCCACCGCGACCTCCCGTCCTTGCTCAGGAAAAGGAGGCGGCCGCTGGGATCTTGCCAACTACGCCCCCTGAGGTGCGCGTCCCGGTGAATCCCCGGGCCTTGGAGAAAATCCTCGATGTCTTTCGGGGGACGGTCTACGAGACGATGAGCTACACCGTGGACCGCTATTATAACGCCACCTCGAGGGACCTGCGGGATATCGAGATAAGGAGTCCTGAGAACGTGATGGATTCTTCATTGGGGATGGCCCTCACAGTAAGTAAGCTCTACCATTCGTTTCTTTTCATTTGCTTTATTTCTAAGGCACCTGCCTTACATATTTTTTCTTTCTCGCAGGCGTCTTTGGCTCTTCACCAGAGCATATCCCGATCTCGGGCCAAGCTCGAGGAGATGAGGAGCGAGCACCAGACTGCCCTGGCCGCCCTTGCGACTACCTAGAAACAGGAACAGGATGCCAAAGACGCCCTGGTCGCCCTTGCAACTGGCCATAAACAGGAACAGGACGCCGAAGACGCCCTGGAAACCGCGCGGGCTGAGCTGGACACATCTCAACCTAAGCTGCTGGAGGCCGAGTCCACCAAGGTCGCCCTGGATGCTGGGAGGGTGGAACTTGAAGAGGCTAAGGCCGCCCTTGCGGCGGAGAAGGCTGCACTGGCGGCGGAGAAGGCGACCTCCACCACCTCCATGGAGAAAATGTTGTACCATTACTGGGCCTTCAACCAATATGGTGACTTTTCCTTCTTGGGGACGGAAGCGTGGGAGTCCTTCCTCGGGATGTTCAAAGCTCGCCTCCAATAAGAGGCGCCTTCCGAGACCGGGGAAACTCCGGCTGCAACCGAGCAGGACGGCGAGGTGGTGACTTCAACAGAGCGACCCGGCGGGGCCTAGGAATTTTCTCCTCCTCTATCGTTTATTGATTTTTGTAATCTTATGTGATGAGGTTTTTTAACCTCGAGACAATTGGTTTCTTTATTTTTAATTGATTTACACCTTTTTGCCTCTATCTCATTTCTCTTTTATGCATTTGGTAACACTCTTAGTTTCTGTTGGTGTTGTGATTGACCTCTTATGCTTTTCTAAAAAAAAACATCTGTTAACCAACTTGAACCAACTTCTAAGAGTTAAGTCCTGGTTGCATCCAGGACGTTAATTTGAAAACTTAGTTCGCGTTAATCCTTTATTAATATCTCGTGCTTTTTAAGAAAAACATCGATCAATCAATTTGAATTAATTTCTAAGTTTTAGGACCTGGTTACATCCAGGACGTTAATTTGAAAACTTAGTTCGTGTTAATCCTTTATTAATATCTCGTGCTTTTTAAGAAAAACATCGATCAATCAATTTGAATTAACTTCTAAGTAATAGGACCTGGTTACATCCAGGACGTTAATTTGAAAACTTAGTTCGCGTTAATCCTTTATTAATATCTCGTGTTTTTTAAGAAAACACTGTAATGCCCCAAATTTTCTAATAAGGTTTAGGACCTTGATTAGGAGGCCGGGAGGGCCATAATTTATTTGTTATGGTATTTAATGATTATATGCATGTTTACGTGAATTATATTATTATATGATGGTGAATGCATGCATATGGAAGTATTTATTATTATAAGGGTATTTTGGTAATTTGGCCGCTGTGGGCGTAATTGTGTATTTTGGGTGCATGGTTGTGATTAATTCATATAGCCACATTATAAGGTGGATTGGTGCGAGCTATTCGGCATGAGACGATCATGAGATGTAAGTGAACGGTCTAGTCATAACAAGTTTAAGTTCGGGGCTCGGGGTGAGTCTCGGGGTCATTTTGATGACTAGAACATTACCAGGAATAAAAGGGTAATGGGATATGATTTATTGGTACTTGAGAATAGCGGGAATTGGAGAGCGTTAATTATAATTAACGAGATAGGCAGGAAATGACGGTTTTACCCTCGGAAGCCTTTAGAGGGATTTATTTGGCTTAAGGGCATTATGGTCTTTTGACCTTAGGGATTTATATCGGCCTTTGAGTGTTTAGAAGACTGTGGAAAATAGAATAAAACAGAGCCCATCCTCATCTCTTCCTTTCTCTCTCGTACAAGTTCTCCTTCATTCTTTTCTTTGAATTTTGAGAGCCCATATTGAGGAAGCAAGCTAGAGAGTCAAAGCTTGGGGAGTATAGTTTGAGTTCAGCCATTGGGAAGGATTCAAATCAAGCTTGAGGTAAGTTTCAGCCATGAATTTTATGGTGTGCTCTGTTTTTTAGCTTTAGTTTTCAGCTTGAGAATCTCTTGTAGAAAGTTTGAATTAATAGAAGTTTGGGTGATGTTTACTTTGGGTTTTGATGAGGGTGAGTTGTAGAGGATGTTTGGTGGTGGAATTGGGTGTTTGGAGAAGGTTTGGAGCTGGTTAAAGGGCTTGGTTCCAAGGGAAAACACAGGGGAGGCGAGCTGGTGCGTGCTGACATTTTGGAAAAACTGGGTATTGAGCCGCGGCATGGCTGTGGTGCACCGCGGCTCAAGGCGTCTGGCAGAGGGGGTTGCCTCTGTCTGGGGGGTGCGCCACGGCGCAGCTAGGGCGGGCCGCGGCCTTTAGTGACATTTTAGGAAGAATGGTTTTTTTAGCTTGGGGATTCAAGCCTTAGGCCTCGGGGTTGAACCTAGTACCCGGTATAGTGGGGATTGATGTCCCGGAGGCTAGGTATTGGTTTGGGAACTTATGTTGATCATTTTTATTGATGGTATCTTATATTTGGTTATGACTAGGTGACCGCTAAAGGACTAAAAGTTGATCGTTCTCAAGGGTCGTTCTTTAAATCATTCTAGCTCGACTTTGAGGTAAGAAAACTGCACCCTGTGTATATGTGACATGCATGGCTATTATTAATGCATGTTGGTTGATTATTGAGTATGACATGCATGGCTATTCTTGATGCATGTTGGTTGACTATTGAACGTGACATGCATGGTTATGATTGGTGCATGTTGGATTGTTAAGTATAATGCATGTGATGCATGAGAAACATGTGATTAGGACATGCTTTGAGTACTGATTATGATATTGTTCAGAGCTTGTGCCTCTGGGTTTGTGCATGGTCCTAATTCTATTAATACTTGTTAAGTAAGCATGTTGAATACCTTGTTTATGGATATTGGATATGTGACATATGTCTGGTGGCATGACTTACCTGTGTATGGCGCTGGCTTATTAGTCAGAATCGGCAATGGTGTCAGATCCGTCTGTGAAGCTATGACTTATTAGTTAAGTTCACAATGGGCTGAGCACTGGTCGTGTTTCACCGACCCAAGAATCAGAAGTGGCAGTGTGTTGTGAACGCTGGGCCAAATGAAGATTAGATCTAATCGAGGTTGGCATTGAATGACCCATATAGGGTATCAATGCTGGACCGACCCTAAAGTCGATGATCATGCATTGAATGGCTCTATGGCATTAATGTTGGACCGACCCTAAAGTCGATGATCATGCATTGAATGGCTCTATGGCATTAATGCTGGACCGATCCTAAAGTCGAAGAACTTATAAGCGCTTGCCTAGTCTAAGACCAGATGTTCATAGCCAAGGTATATGACCCCGATGACTGTTTGTCACATGGCTGGGGGACGTTGTCCTTAGTTACGACTCTAGAGTCGGGAGGATGGTTATGTTGGTGACCAATCACCATGCATCTATCCTGATCGAACTTATGAAAGAACTACTTATCAATTAAGCCCTGGTGACCCTATCGTCACATGGCTAAAGGGAGCTGTACCCACTTCTGTGACTTTTGGCTATTGTCACGTATCTGTTTTGGACCGTTGGTCCTGAATGGCTATTATGGTTATTGTTGATATTATATCATGTTATATTGTGTTTTCTTGCTGGGCTTTGGCTCACGGGTGCTATGTGGTGCAGGTAAAGGCAAAAGGAAGCTGGACCATCCTTGAGTTGGAGAGCTTAGGTGATGATGTGTACATATGCAGCTGCTCGTCCGCCACGACCGAGGTTTAAAGTGGAACTAGGGTTAAACCCTGTTTTGCCGCTTAGAACGGCCTGTTGTAAATATTTTATGTAATAGACTCTGAAACTATATTTTCGGGATCCCATTGTATATATTAAACGTTCTAGTGAAACGTTACATCTTAACCAAAAAATTTAATCCCTAAACCGCTAATCATACTTAGTTCACGATTTTGGCCAAGTGACTCGATTAGCGAGTTTAGCACTGTTTACAAGGCACACCGTAACGATCCCTGGAGTTGGGGCGTTACAAACACCGATCAATAAATCTGAATTAACTTCTAAGATTTTTAGGACGACCTGATTATATCCAGGATACGACTTAGTTCGTGTTAATCCTTTATCAATATCTCGTGCTTTTTAAGAAAAACACAGATCAATCAATTTGAATTAACTTCTAAGTCTTTAAAATGACCTGGTTATATCCAGGACATATGCCCCCCAAGTAATTAGGAAAGGGTCTTTCATGGTTACTTGACATTAATTCCACAAATATACACAATAATGAAAAAATATTTAATTCTCATTACTTAATAAACAAAAGATGGCCTTTCTGATTAAGCCTTACAAAGGGTATCACTGATAGTATTTCTTCAAATGGATGGCGTTCCAAGTTCGTGGGACTGTTTCTCCATTAAGTCGGGCTAACTTGTAGGTTCCTTCCTTTATGACCTCGGTTATTTGGTATGGCCCTTCCCAGTTCGGTCCCAATACTCCATCTTTGGGATCTTTACTGGCTAAGAAGACTCTTCTGAGGACCAGGTTGCCAATGCTAAAGGTACGTTTTCTGACATTTGAGTTGAAATAACGAGTGATCTTTTGCTGATAGTGCGCGAGCTGGAGCTGTGAATCTTCTCGTCTTTCGTCAACCAGATTGAGGGACGCACAGAGCAATTCGTGATTGTGATCTTGGTCATATGCCTGGACTCTATGCGAGGCTACCTTTACTTTGACAGGAAGGACTGCCTCACTCCCGAAAGCTAGGGAGAAAGGAGTATGACCTGTCGGCGTTCGATGCGAGGTTTGGTATGCCCACAACACCTGGGGGAGCTGTTCCGGCCAGACTCCCTTGGCTTCGTCCAGTCTTTTCTTAAGGCTCGCCTTAAGTGTTTTATTGACGGACTCGACCTGGCCATTCACCTGGGGATAGGCCACGGAGGAGAAGCTTTTTACAATGCCGTGCTTCTCACAGAACTCGGTGATGAGGTCGCTGTTGAACTGCGTTCCATTGTCTGATACGATCTTCTTTGGTAGCCTAAATCAGCAGATAATGCATTTGACCACGAAGTCGAGGACTCTTTTTGAAGTGATTGTTGCCAGGGGCTCTGCTTCCGCCCACTTGGTGAAGTAGTCAATAGCCACTATTGCATAACGGACTCCTCCCTATCTAGTAGGGAGGGCGCCAACCAAGTCAATTCCCCAGACCAGGAATGGCCATGGGGACGAGATCATCTTCAGCTCGACTAGGGGAGCTCGGGCAATTGTGGCGAATCGCTGGCACTTGTCACATTTTTTGACATAAGAGATCGAGTCCTTTGATAGAGTGGGCCAGTAGTAACCTTGCCTTAAGATCTTCATGACCAAGCTTTGCCCCCCAGTGTGATCTCCGCAAAAACCTTCGTGCATTTCCTGCAAAATGGTCTTTTCTTCGCCTGGCAGAACACATCGTAGGAGGGGTAGAGAGTGTCCACGTCAGTATAATATCCCATCTACCATGGTATACCTTGGAGCCTGGTAAAGTACCTGCCTTGCGCCATTACGCTCTTCAGGTAACTTTCCTACTGTGAGATATTCGAGGATGGGGGTCATCCAGGTCGGTCTGGCGTCGATCATCTTGACCTCCGCCCCGACTTCTTCTATGCTTGGTTTCTCCAAGAACTCTACCGGTACTAACCCCAAAGTCTCCGTCTCCCCGGAGGTATCGAGCTTTGCGAGGGCGTCTGCGTCGGCATTCTGCTCCCGAGGTATCTACTCGATTGATCCCCGTTCAAATGCAGACAGCTCAACTTTTACCTTGGCCAGGTAAGCAGCCATCTTGGTTCCCCGTGCTTGGTATTCACCTAGCACTTGGTTTACCATGAGCTGGGAATCACTGTAACACTGAACGGAGCTGGCCTTCAGCTCCTGGGCCACCCTTAGCCCGGCCAGTAAAGCTTCGTATTCAGCTTCGTTGTTGGATGCCTTGAATCCGAATCTCAACGCCGAGTGGAATCTATCTCCTTCTGGGGATATCAAAATGATTCCAGCCCCGGAGCCATTCTCATTAGATGAGCCGTCTACGAAGACCTTCCATGAGGCCTGGACTAAGGAGGCATGGGGTGAATCTCCCACAGGATCTTCTCGGAATCCTGTGCATTCTGCCACAAAATCAGCCAGGGCCTGGCTTTTTATTGCAGTTCACATAGTGTACAAAATCTCAAATTGGTTGAGCTCAATAGCCCACTTCAACAGATGTCCCGATGCTTCAGGTTTTTGCAAAACCTACCTTAAAGGTTGATCGGTTATGACATGTATTGAGTGGGACTGGAAGTATGGCCTGAGCTTTCAGGAGGCCGTAATGAGACAGAAAGCCATCTTTTCCATCAACGGATACCGGGACTCAGCTCCGAGAAGCCTCTTGCTGATGTAATAGACTGGCTTCTGAGATCGGTCTTCTTCTCGGACTAATACGGCACTAGCTGCATCTCCTGTGATGGCTAGGTAAAGGAAAAGAGGCTCTCCTATCGTTGGTTTGGACAATACGGGTGGCTCGGTTAAATGTGCTTTCAGGTTAAGGAAGGCACGCTCGCACTCCTCGGTCCATTCGAACTTTTTATTCCCCCGGAGCAGGTTGTAGAATGGCAGACACTTATCGGTAGACTTAGAGATAAACCGATTGAGGGCTGCCACCCTTCCTGTCAGGCCTTGAACGTCCTTTCGCGATCGAGGTGAGGGCAGCTCGAGCAATGACCTGATCTTATTGGGGTTTGCCTCGATTCCTCTGGTATTGACAATGAAACCAAGGAATTTCCCTGATGCAACCCCGAAAGTGCACTTCTGCGGGCTAAGCCTCATGTCGTATTCTCTCAGTATCTTAAAGCATTCTTCCAGGTCGGAAACATGGTTATCGGCAGTTCTTGACTTTACCAGCATGTCATCAACGTACACTTCCATGTTCTTCCCAATCTTGTTGGCAAACATCCTGTTTACCAATCTCTGGTATGTAGCTCCGGCATTCTTCAGCTCGAACGGCATGACCTTGTAACAATAAACGTTAGTTGGGGTCATGAAGCTAGTGTGCTCCTGGTCTGCTGGATTCATGGCGATCTGATTATAGCCCGAGTACGCATCCATAAAGGACATGAGCTCGTGCCCCGCCGTGGCGTCTACCAATTGGTCGATCCTTGGCAAGGGGAAACAGTCTTTCGGACAAGCTTTGTTCAGGTCGGAGAAGTCGATGCAGGTCCGCCATTTCCCGTTGGGCTTTGTGACCAACACAGGATTGGCGACCCAGATCGAGAACTTAGCTTCGCGGATAAAGCCGCACTTTAATAGCCGGGCTACTTCCTCTTCTAGGGCTTCAGCTCGGGTTGTTCCTAGGCGCTTCTGCCTCTGGGATTTCGCAGGCACACTTTTATCCAAATGGAGGGTGTGCATGATGACGCTCGGACTGATCCCCACCATGTCCTCATGAGACCATGCGAACACATCCAGGTTTTCCTGCAGGAACTTAATCAGCTCCGCCTTCCTCTTGCCACATAGATTTTTCCCGAGCCTTAACATCCGCGAGGGATTCTGTGGATCAATATTTACCTCCTTGAGCTCTTCAATAGCTTGGAGCTCGGATTTATCCTTGCCTATTCTGGGGTCGATATCATCCCCTAAGATGATATTTTCCCCTTCGGCGCTCTGAGGTTTTTCACTCTCAGGACTAGGCACGAGTTCCTGAGATTCCTCATTTCCACCTTGGACGGTCATCGTTAAATGCCCGGGTTTTAATTTTCCCTTCATATAAATGTTGTAGCATTCCCTGGCAGCAAGTTGATTGCCACGGACCGTGCATATTCCCGTGGAAGAGGGGAATTTTAGTGCGAGGTGGCGGATGGAGGTAATGGCTTCAAACACTATTAGTGTAGGTCGACCCAAAATGGCATTGTACGCGGCGGGACAATCGATGACCACAAACTCGAGGAGTTTTGAGACTGTCCGAGGTCCCTCTCCCAAGGTGATCACTAGCTCAATCGTTCCTATTGCAGCCGATCCTTCTCCAAAGAATCTGTAAAGCATCATGGAGGTGGCTTTCAGCTCGGTGACAGACAAACCCATCTTTTCCAGCGTGGACCAGAACAGTAGGTTTACCAAGCTCCCATTGTCGACTAGCACTCTCCTAACCCTCCGATTAGCGAGCTGCACGGCTACGACCAGAGGGTCATTATGAGGGAACTGGACATGGCTTGCATCTTCTTCAGTAAATATGATTGGTTTCCTCTCCAATCGTTGCTGCTTTGGGAGATGCTGCTCAGGGACGAACTCCACTCCATTATGAGCCTTAAGTTCGTTGACGTATCTCTTTTGGGCACCTCTGCTCGTGCCAGCCAGATGGGGACCTCCAAAGATCGTGGAGATCTCTCCTCCTATCACGGGAGGAGGGACGTCCTAATCTATCCGAGACCCGGGCTGACTGATCGGGACTTCTAGAGCTGGATGGCCTGCGGGAACTCTATTCCGCGCATACTGAGCCAAGGGTCCGGCTCTGATGAGAGTTTCAATCTCATCCTTTAGGGGTCTACAATCATCGGTATTGTGGCCAATGTCGTTGTGGATCCGAAAAAACTTGGAAGGGTCTCGCTTACCCTTCTGGTGCTTTAACGGTTCCGGCTTCTTCCAGGGGAGGCGAGCAGAATTTTCTAGGAAGATGTTCTCCCTAGAGTGGGTGAGCTCGGTATAAGTCGCATAGACCGGCTTAAATTTTTCTACGGACTTGTTCTTCTTTGGGCCGTGCTGGTTGCCCTCGCTGCTCCCCTTTCTCTTGCCTCCACCAAACTGGTTATTTTGTGTAACGGTCTGGGTCGCCGTCACGACTTCCATTCCCACTCCAGCGGGCTGTTTAGGGGCCTGGTTGGTTCCTGCGGCTGAGGCTTGCGCCTCCTCCAGGTTGATCCACCCCTGGGCCCTATTTAGGAATTCATTTACGGTGCTGACTCCCTTCCTTTGTATCTCTTTCCAGAGTCCCCCTCCGATGAGGATCCCAGTTCTCAAAGCCATAAGCTTGGAGCTGTCATCTGCATCTCTGGCCTGAGCAGTGATGTTTGCGAACCTGCTCAGGTAAGCCTTCAGAGGCTCGTCGGGTTGCTGCCTAACGTTTGCCAGGGTGTCGGCCTTGACGCGGGCAGCTTGGGAAGCTCGGAATGCTCTCTTGAAGTCGGCAGAGAAGGTTTTCCACGAGCTGATTGACTGCTTCTTATTCTGTTTGAACCACTGTCTGGCCGGCCCAGTCAAGGTGGAAGGAAATATTAAACACCTCAGCTCGAGGCCAATGTTGTGGGCCATCATCAAGGTATTGAACATGCCCAGATGATCTGACGGGTCCCCGTCTCCGTTGAACTTGGACAAGTGAGGCATACGGAAACTAGGTGGGTACGCCGTTGCTGCTATGCTGGGGGCGAAGAGCTCGAGTTCGTCCCCTGAATCATATTCATCTTTCTCTTTTTCTGATAGGAGCTTCCTCATCAGCTCCTCCATCTGAGCCAAACGCTCAAGGGTTTTGTCCTGATTTCCTTGGTTGTTCCGGGGCTGTTCAACAGCTTCGGATCCATTGTACGCATTTGGTGGGTTATTGTCCCACCTATCTTGAGATAGGTTATACGGGACGTTCCCACTGTCGCGTACTTCGGACAAGTCTTCCCTTTGGCGAGCATGGCTGCCGTTTCCAACTGGGTCTCCCCTTCGAGAGTTTAGGCAATCTTGGAGGTCGTCCCTAGGGGCGGCCTGGGGACTTTGTGCCGAGCTCAAGCGCTGGAGCAGGTCTCCGCCGGATAAATCACTTCGGCAGCTTCCATTTGAGAAGCTCGGGGCTCACCGCTGAGGACGAGGATCCGGGACTTCTCTAGGCGCCCGGCTACGATGGGAAGGTCCGGCGGAGGGTGGATTTCTCCTACTGCTCCCATGAGTCGGAATGTCTCGGACTGGCCGGGGAGGAGACGGGTATCTTATCGGTGAAGGAGGATGCTTGACCAGGGATGCAATCCTAGTCCCGTCAGGGCGAATCAAGTTAGGTCGGGGCCGCTCCGCTCTACCATCCTCCGAGTCCTGTGCTCGGCGGTCTGAGCGGGGTGCAGGATGGCTGGCCAGGGCGGGCTGTCACTGTGAGCCCTCCCCGGATCTCCTTCGCGAACTCCCTTGAGCTCTCCTGGGCACGCTCGAGGGTGGAAGTGAGCTGGGAGTTAAGGTCCGGACCGATCGGCTGTATTGCTTGGCCCTAGGTGGTTCCTCAAAAGTGGTTTCCCGGTGGTGCGATGTGGGAGTAGAGTTTGATGTCGGGGGTCTGACCGACCGGCTGGGCCTGGACCGATTACCCCGGCGGGACTTATGAGTCTCGCCTTGCCTCTTTTCGACGTTAGCGTCGATTGTAAGAGGGGGTAGTCGGGCCAAAACCTCTTGAATCAGCTGGTTAGCTTTCACCAGTTGACTTCTCAGCTGAGCATTTTCCATTTCTACAGCCGTGTAGAAATTTGGGTTCAGATTAGCTGGCCGAGGGGCCGAACTTCCAGTGTCGTCTTGGCCTATTGGCTGCTTGCCCGGCCGCTGTTGAACCTCAGGGTTCTGATCATCAGAAATGGCAGCATGATGGGCCTCCTGCCCATCACGTTGGTCCGCCTCGTTACCATGTCTTGAGCGAGTGACTACCATGGTTGGGTATTTGCGATAGCACCAATATGACAACCTCTCAATGAAAGCACCAAACTATTGACGCGGTTCTTCGGCAACAGATAATTAATAGAATAAAGAGTGGGATTAGTGCTAAATAATGAACCGTAACAGATGAATGATCTCAAAGTGAAATGGTGACACGAATACTTTTTTAGGTGGTTCAAAGGTTAAAATCCTTCTAGTCCACCAGCCAATATTATTGCTATCTTTCTAATATTCTTTTACAGGGTCTTTCTTTACAAAATAGAATCCAACCCTTTGCAACTCCTAGGGTCTCCATATTTATAGGGAGAGGGCACCTGGGGGTTGGCAAGGGGGGTCATCCCGTGACCTTCTTATCCATCATGTCACTTCTGTGACGTTCATGATTAATTCCTAAAACCTGACACTGAAGTGTGGTCTAATCAATAGGTAAGAGGGATAATGGGTCGCACGGCCCAACCCAGTCGTGGGTGCCTGAACACGCACGTTTATGCTGCGTGTCCGAGAATTCAGAGATGGATCAGACACGTGATGTCTGATATATGCACGTTTACATTGCATGGTTGACTTTATAAGGGGTCAGAGGAGCCAACCCAGGCTCGCATCTCGAGCTGGATGTACTCTTCAGATCGCGATGTCCATACTTCGGACCTGACTCAGTAATCTCATTAAGCCTTTGGCTACCTCGAGATAAAGAGGTAGGACCTGGTAACGGCAGCTCCGGGCACGTGGCATCCGCGTGGCTGATATAATTATGCCATTTCTCAGCTCGCTAATAGCCCGTGGATATTTAGGGCGTACAGATCCCATTGTGACTTTCCCACTAGCTTGCTTCCTAGGAATGTCTCGTGTTGAGCAACCCCAGCATAACTAAATAATAATGAAGTACTACACCCATACCACATATATGCCAAATATACCCAAAACGGGCCAAATTATGAAAATTGCCCAATTAAACAGAAATGGGCTCACATGCATATTTAATACACCTAAACATGCATATCAAGTCATATTATAATATAACTCGCATAATGATACACATAAATATCATATAATCACATTATTCCATAATTTTCCATCCTGGCCCCCTAATCAAGGCCCTAAGCCTTATTAGGAAATTTGGGTCGTTACAACCACGACAAAAGTTTCTCAGAGGAACTAGGATGAAACCCTATTTTTGCCGCTTAGATTGGAGGATTGTAACTTTTGAGTTGTAATTAACCTTTTGGAAGTATAAAAAACTTTGTAAACATTTATTATGGGATCCTATGTACAACTTAACGTTTTGACGAAATAACCATTCCTTGTGAGCGAAATTTTTAACCCTGCACCATTAATTACATTTTGTTGCACGTTTATGGAAAAATGACTCGTTTAACGAGTTTGGCACTATTTAAAATACATAGTGTAATGGTCTGGGCTAACCAAAGTGTAATGACCCAACTATTTCTAAAACCTTGGACCATTAAAACTACTACACATAGCTACTATTTTGGGAAACATACATAAGAAATAACATAACTTTATTTAAAACTCCAAAATAAATATTGTGCAAAATACAAGGTAAAATATGAAATATAAAATATGGTATGGGTACCCATTGTTTAATACATAAAAACAAACTTAAATTAATTAAATATTAATTGCGGAAATACATCAAAACATAATTCAAAAGACCTAAAAATAACGTCATCCTCAATCGTTCACGCAGTCCATCCAATCCATTCATCCTTAACACACAAGCCAAGATACCATGAATCTTTCCGCCTTCCTTATTCATTTCCTGCATCAAGCTAAAAATAAAGGAATGAGCCTAATGCCCAGCAAGGAAAATCTACTAACATATATCATAAATCATAAACATAAAATTATATCATATACATATATTATAAAACATATGACTATAAAAACATATAACATATAGGACTACAATATTAATGGCCATTAACTCATTAACATGACATGTGATAAAAAAACCTAGGTCCTCTGTCTACTAATCAAGGTAGGTTAGATCGCATGGTAGTATATGATAACCCATCTAGGTCCTCTGTCTACTAATCGAGGTAGGGTAAATCATAACTCTAAACCATGAGAATGATAAAAATTCTTGGGGCTTGCTATCTAAGCAAGTCATATGCCCAAGGACTACAAAGCATAATTATGCATATACATATTATATCATAAAACATATCATAACATAAACATATAAACACATATAATCTATCATATTTTCCTTACCAAAAACCAGGATATGGAGGTAAGAACGGGATTTGGAACACTCCTAAAACCAACAGTAAGAATGGTGAGTTTCTAAATAAAAGAAAACTAAACCATCCAAGAAGAAACTTACCGAAAAGAACCTTAAGTTTCGAGAAACTTAAATACATAATCAAGAATCATAAACAAGAGTTAGGATCTGAAAGAAAATAAAAGAAACTAAAGAACTATGAAAATCTGAACTTAAGGATAATAATACCTTGAATGATCTTATGAATTGATCTAAACCTCGATACCGAAATCTCACTATATCTCACTTCCCAAGTGTTTAGAAAAACTTAGAATGATAAAGCTTTTAACCCAAAAACCCAAGTGTTTCTCTCTATAGTAACCTTAGCAACTTGGAGTCTTTGAAGACTGCTTGAAGAATGAAGAAAATGGCTGAGTATTAGGTCCGATTTATAGATTTCAAGGAGTGAAACTAACCCCTTTTAATTTGAATAAATAAATGAATATAAAATGAAAAAGATTTGAATTTTCGTTCAACAGACACCCAGAACTCGGTCAAAATCGTTCAAAGACAGGTCTAAGTGGTTAAGACTGTTTTTAAATTTAAAAATCCTCAAGATTAAAAAATGATGCACTAGGGGCGATATATCACCTAGACCATTTTCCCAAGCCCCGTTCAATCGTTCGAGCGAAGTCAACGTGTCTTCCGTATCTCCCGTAGGTGATATATCGGCCCCTATAGCTGCGATATATCGACATACGTTAATATATGAAACACGTATTTACACTTTTTTAGCATATTTTGAATTGAATAAACAACTTTGACTGAGTCAAAATGTGATCCTAATAGCTGTTGGAAGGTTCTAGAGCTTCTAGATCTTTCTTTTAATTAAACTATTCATCAAAAATACTTAAATCCTTAATAAACATGATTATGACAAGTGTCACATTCTTAATAGTTCTATCTAAACCTTAGGTTATAATAAATAATATTTCTAGGACCAGTAATATTAATCAAACCTTATGTTATAATTAATATTTCTAAACTATAGGTTAAACTTATAAAATCCATAACTGCTGTTATGAGTTTCCGACTAAGTCCCGGCTTGAACCAAAATCCATGGAAACTAACCTACTACAAACTATGCTAGCTACTACTACTATCTAGCTAAGTAAATTTTAGGGATACTACACAGAGCGTTACATGTATGTTCGTGTAGAAGATGGGAATTGACCAGCATTCCTTATAATCATGTTGTGGCTGCGATTTGGCAAAAAAGGCAAGATCCAGAGATCTATGTCAACAAATGGTATACAAAAGAGTACTACATGAAGGCTTGCTCAGTGCAGATTTTTCCAATTAGGAATTAAGATGAGTGGCCTATAAGTGGAAAGCTTGGAATGGTCGGTCCAATTAACAAAAAATAGCCTGGTAGGCTAAAGAAAAGCAGGACTTTGTAACTTGATTAAGTAGCTACGGGAAAGAAGTTGAAAAGAAGATACATTAGCATTAGATGTTCTGGTTGTGGTGCAAAGGGACACAGCTTCAGAACATGTTCAAGAAACAAAAAAAATCGGTATGTAGAAATTGCCATTTTAATTTTGATGTTGGGTATGTTTTACTACTTTTAATGGTTAATAACTTGGCTGAATATTCTTCCCTAGGCAAATAAAACTCCACCACAAGATCCTTCTACTTATGGAAGGAATAACGATCCTTTACCTCACAGTTCTGTGAGCTCTTCTTCACAACAGGCTGCTTCAGAAGTCACGAATCAGGTAGTTCAATCTAAAATCAATGTTGTTATGTGGTTATAAATTGTTATTCTAATCTGCTAAAATCTATTATGTAATCTCTGAAAGAAAAGAGGCATGTTATATTTTATTGGTCATAATAGACAAGCATAAAAGGCAAGTTTTTCTATTTTATTGTTTTTTGCTACTGAAATAAGAGTGATGCAGGTTGTTATATTTTATTGGTGTTTGCTACTGAAATATAGACCAATATTGTTATATTTTATTGGTTTTTTCTACTGAAATAAAGTGAGGCAGGTGATTATAATGCTGGATAGTTTGTGTTGTTCATATATTCTGCTTAATCCTTTGGCTAACCATGTTGTTTGAACATTGCATTAGAAAAGGCCAAGGTATAAGGAACTGGCACGAAGGAGGAGTACCAAACTTGCCCAAGGAGGAGCCTAAACATGATAGAACTCCTTTTTACTTGGACATAGGATGCTTGGACTCATTTTCGATGTGGCTGCTTTGTTTAGTGTTTTTTTGTGTCTGTTAATTATCATCTATTTTATGAACAACAAAATAACATTTTGATATGTTAGTGTCCTGTACATCATCTCAGTAGGATCAAATGTAATTTTGGTCAGTTATTTTGATAAATTACTTCCATAGCAGTAGGAAAAAAATACATTTGATGGCAAGAACAGTTGCCTTTTTTTTTTATCTACACTCAGATTGTAAGCATGATTCATATTCAATGAAAATATCAGATCTGAGATAATTTTATTGTGTGTAATTCTTCTTATGTTACTTCAGATTTATCGTAAAAACTATCCAATTCAAATTCCATTTCTCATAAAACAACACAACACAATTTCATTCATTAATTCCAAATGACCAATACATCTTGATTCAACAGGATTTGACAAGATGTTCCATTTGTTTTACTTGAAAATAAGATAGTAAGAAATAAACAAATATTGATTTCTTAATAAACAACTATTGATTCAGTAAGTCTAAAAGTTACATTAGATTTTTCAACAACTATTGCTTAATTAGTTAACCAACTCCCAATTAAGAAATAAACAACACAACTAAGATATACAAAAGACACGAAAATATTCCAACACAAAAACAAACACCAAATTTTAAATCTCTTAACAACTTCAATATTCTGCCAAGTTCTTTTTCTCATTTTTCAGCGATAATCTGCAATTGCTTAACATTAGCTTCCATCCCCTCTAACCTTTTCAAGAACCCTCCTCTTTCCTCCTTAAATCTTTCACTATGTACAGGGAATGATGGAGGGTCTGCCCATCTGTTAAATCCGCACCCATCAACCTCATTCTTCTGGAAAAAAAAATTCAGAACCAATAATCCAAATTAAAGAAAACTCATAAATTTACAAACCTTATATCTTAGGTAGCCATAGAACATTCTAGTTGAATTGTTCAATGTCCAAGTAGTGCGTAGTATAGAATGAAGCCCACAATCACAATTGGGTTTACTCCATTCTTCTTCAAACCTTCGACCACCATCCATTGAGAAATAGGCAACAACAACTTCTCTTCAACGTTGGAAGAAAGGGGGAAAATTGAAACTAGGGTTCTAAGTTTATTGTAAAAGTCAGTTTATAAACAAATTATTCTTATTTTTTTTTTGTTATTTTCTCTCAAATATCCAACTCACATTTTTAGAGTCCTATGTGTCATCCTAAATCATGTAAAAAAAAAGGCCACACCATCCTCCCGTTACAAAAAATGAACGGAATTGGACGGAAGTCCTAATTTACATGACTGAAAAGATCAGAGGGATTTTTTAACGACCTGAAAAAATTGGGGGGCACGATTATGCATGTGTAATAGTTCGAGGGCCAAAAATCCTAAATAGCCTATAATATATTTACTATTGTTTATCGACTAAGTATATATGGCACCTTTTGATAGTTGATTGAGAATTATTAAATGAAAAATATACATATATATATATATATGTATTCACTTTGATTATTTTAATTAATGTAGGAACCTTTGTCGGCAAAGTATATAGCATGTACGCAGTGGGACTGGAGAAGATGACATGGTCAGAAATAAAATAGGGTGATGATAGTGTAGACGAAAGGGAAGGATGAGGTGGGTGAGTTTGTACTTCTTGTGGCTAGAAAATCTTTGTCTCCCATCAAGCTCAAAAGTTGTGATTTCAAATTCTGGAAACTCCACCTTCTCTAACCATCCAATAACCTCCTCCAACCTCTCCCTTTCTATAGACTTCTTCACCTAACCATCCTCACTGCCACACATTCACAAATGAAACTTCTCAGAGTCTTAATGACCCAACACCTAAACCAGTCAAAACCAGTGGTCTTTGTCTAGAGCACATCAACATGGCAAGAAAACCACGATCTCTAGTTGGAGCAGATCAACGCAAAATGATGGAGAAAACAACTTTGATGGGTTCGCAGTGGAGAAGATAAATCATGGATGCATTCAGAAACAAAAAGGTCCTCCCAAAATGCAATGGAGAAATGGAAAAGTGGCCATTATGAGTGTCTGACCAAGATGAGTGGTGTTCGATACTCTTCATATTTGTTTCAAATGTGAGCTGAAATTTTCGCTCGTCATTCTACAGCTGGCACTCACGGTTGCCGACGTAAACAAGCTCAGACGCTCCCCATCGTCGCGGTCTATAAAGCTCCGATAATCAATGGACCATTAAGAAAATTTGAGGTGTTGCCGGAGAAGTAAACACCGTAAAAACGAAAAAAGAGAACTTGAATCGTATAAATGAAAAAAGTTCTGTGTGACTGTATTTTTGTTATTTTTTTACTTAATACAATTCTCTGTGTAAATTTTCCTAAATTACATAAGCTCATTGGAATGGGGAGTTTCTTCTACACTCTTGTCCTCTTTAACTTACTTTTATTTCTATTGTAGTTGTAGACAAGAAATTACTATCTCAGATAGATCGAAGCTTGAGGAGATGGTTTGAATTTTCTTTTATCTTGTTTGGATTTTTTTAAATGAAGAGATGATTCATTAAGAGACGACTAAAGTGTCAAAGTTCATACATGAAACAAAACATTAAGGCCATAAAATACATAAAAAATAACAAAATTAAATATAGGGTAGATAATCATTTGATGCCTTGTGTTTTATCAAAATACAGATTTGGGACCCAATATTTTCAATAATGCTCATTTGGTACCCCTATAATTTGAAATCGTACATATTTGGTATCCTGGACCCAAATTTGATCAATTAAATTTTATCAATATAGTTAAACTGTCATCAGTTATATTTAATTAAGTAATTAAATTTGAATTCGAAACCCATATAATTGAGGGAAATTTAGTCATATTGATAAAATTTGAGTCCAGGGTACCAATTATGTACGATTTCAAATTATAGACTACCAAATGTGCATTATTGAAAACATAGGGCACCAAGTCTATACTTTGATAAAAACATAGGGTACCAAATGAACATTTACCCTTGAAATTATTAGAATTTGAAATATATATATATTTCTCTACTCTTTTTCCTCGCAAAATTTTCCATTCTTAAAATACAAAGTCGTAGTTAAGCTATATCTCTCTAGTGAGTGTCTTCAACATTGTTGAAAAGACTTTTTTTTTTTTTTGACAAAAACATTGTGGAAAAGACTATTAAATAAATAATCATTTGGTACCCTATGTTTTATCAAAATACACACTTGGTACCGTATGTTTATAATAATGATCATTCAGTACCATCTATTTATAATTCGTACCAGTTTGGTACCTTCTACTACAATCTGGTCAACTCATATTTCAAATATGGCCATATTACCCCTCTTTTTTAATGATTAATTTGATTTGATTTTTGTTTTTGTTATTTTAAAATGTTTTAAAAATACTTTCTGAATTAATAAAACAAAAAAAACGTATAATTAAAACTTTGAAATAATTTAAATAAATTGTTGACGCCATTTTTCGTCAACTTAAATTTGAAGAGCACTAAACAAAGATTTAGAAAAGAAGAAAAGAACAATAGGATTTTTACATGGTTCAGCAGTTAAAATCAGTCTAGTCCATGAGTCAATATTATTTATTCGTAATTCTCTTTCAAAGCTTTCTCAGAGCAATTCAATAGAGTATTCTCAATACAAGATTGTGTGTGTCTACAAATGAAAAATATCAGGCTATTTATAGACCTGGTTGGAAGAATATCTTCCCTTGATTCAGGGAAGTTACAACCAATTATTCAAATTTGAAATAAATGTAAATAAATACATAATATCCCATGATAATTGTGATTTAATTATCAGATAACAACGAATCCCTAAAGAATAGGGATCTCCTAACAGTTGTTGTATGCAAAATGTGTTACCGACGTCAAATGCAAGGTCAACGGGCTTTCAAGATCGATATAAATTCGAGCTTGTTATTTCGGTCAGCCTCCTCCTCAGCTGGTGATTTCATCGAACTCAATCGTCGGAGACCAGTGACCTCGAGCCTGAAACTAAGGCTCGAATAATACACATATGCCCCGACGAAGATTCTTTCTTTCGAGCTTGAAACCTAAGCTGTGCTAGATCGTCGACAGGTCAGTGATCATGCATATTCATACAAGTGTTCAACAACTGCTTGTTATTTTCGAGCTTACACTTTATGAGCCTACATTTTGAGGCTCATTTATTCATCCTCGAAATTTGGGTGTAACATTTTTCCCCCTCAAAAGTGTTGGTTCGAATCCTCTGAGAAGGAAACTTTTGAACTAAACTTTTTGAAAAATGTGCCACCTACCACACTCAAGTGTGGACACGCGTCACTTGGGGATTGCACACAAGGAGTACTCAAGTACTCTCTTTTTCCGCACACGTCCTTTCATATGACCTTTTTGTCGCCAATGTTAGAATTAAACCCTATCCATCAGATC
Source organism: Humulus lupulus (assembly GCF_963169125.1). NCBI lineage: Eukaryota > Viridiplantae > Streptophyta > Magnoliopsida > Rosales > Cannabaceae > Humulus > Humulus lupulus. The sequence continues at coordinate 203,309,765 of NC_084802.1, forward strand.
TTCTTTGAACCCAAACCAAGGCCCCATATCCACTCAATCCTTCCCATTCCTTTTTGACGTATATATAAACCCTCTCTTCTTCTCCATTAATCACTTTTACCTTTCTGAAAATTATACACCAGAGACAACCAGAGCAAACAATTTCTCTTTTCCTTCACATGTTCTCAAAGCCCAAAAAACAAAGCAATCTTTCAACCTTTGGTTTAGTGAGATCGTTTATGTTGCCTCTCCTACAATTGATGATATCATCGTATCCTCAATCCAATTTTCGTAAGTTCTCTGATCTTCCTATGGTTTTTTTTCTTTAACGTGTTTCATCTGTTCGTGAGGATGCCTCTGGTTTTTACCAAATTTTTATGGCTCCTCTCTTGCATTAGGCAAGTTTTTCTAATTTGAGTTGTTTTGGCATGCTTAGAATCACGATTTAGACCAAAAAATTTCTGATAGATACATGTAAAAATGGAGTTTTTCTGGTTATGGGGTTTTAGGGTTTTAATGCACGAATCCCGAAAACATCGTCTTTTAGGGTAACCGCCAAATTTTTCCCTAGAAATTCGAGATTCTTTTAAACTTGTAATAACCACCCCACTCTTGCATGGGTGTACGCTCGATGCCTGAACTTTACAATAGTTCGGGATACACATATGAGTCAATCTCGCCTTTTCCAGCCTTTAGGCTCAATTAGGGTAATCTCGTTATCTTGAGCTTTCAAGCTCGAGTTATCAAAATTTTAACCCCTTCCTCTTATTGTTCTTTATATAATGGGCCCTCATATTTTTCTTCCTTGCTAGATGTTGCAGTACTCTGAGAATCGGTGGGGACCCAAGTTTGCTACCCTTTACCACCCATCAACTCCCAGTCTTGAGTCATCTTTCACTCGAAACCAGCAATTGATTCGCAAGCACAAAGAACAGTGTGAGCAAGAGGATATACGAGACCATTTTCGACGTCAGATTGACGAGGTCGAAGAGAGAAAGAAGAAGAGACTCCGAGTGGCCGCCTATCTCGACCCAGACCCCGAGATCAGGTTTATTCCACTAGACCCCAAACTCAAGGTTACTGTAGCCTTTTCACCGGGTGAGCTCATATTCATTCCGATGGAGGGTCCTTCTAACCAACCACTTAAAGCTCCCAAACCCCTTTCTATCCCAGTCTCGGAGAGTTCTTTCTTCGAGGTCAAACACTATCAAAGTTCCATAACCTCGACCCGACAAATTTCTGAGCTCCTCTCTTGCCATGGGTTGAAGCTCTCTGGAAAGTTAGTTTTTCACCCTGCCAGCTCTGAGAGGAGCTGCTTTGCACCTAGGGAAGACAACCCAGATAGAAAGGTTGAGCTCGTGGCCTGGAGCCGTGAGCACTTACGAGCTAGGGCCTTGCCACCCCTAAAGGAGTACTTCTGGAGCTTTCTAGACTATGCCGGTATAGCTCCGTTTTAACTCCAGGCGAACTCGTACAGGGTTATGTCCACATTGAAGTCACTGTACAAGGAGATGAAGTGGGAGGATCCCATAGCGCACGAGATCTTGTATCTCTTTTGCCTCAAAAGCAACCCTTCCTGAGCCTATGGCGAGGATGGGTTCTACTATCTGTCCAACTACCCAAAAGAGAAATGACTATTCAAGGACATTCCAAACCACCCTCCAAACTTCAAAACTGCCTTCTTCTGGATAGACGGTCTCGCTTCCTCTCGATTCTACTCCTTTCGGAGAATTCATAAGTTCCTTGTATTTTTTGGCTAAATTTTCTTTTAATTTGCCAGCCGACTGATTTACTTAAATATTTTATATATCCACCTACCATCGTCCCCAACCTACGGATGCCATGAGGGAACATAGGGAAGCTATCCTCAAGCTTCCCTATGGTCGATGATCCCTCTCTTATTTTCTCCACGAGGACAAGCTTCGGCTGGGCAACCTTCTAGAAGAAGGCGAGACCACTAACGAATCCAGCAAGCATAAGTATGTGAGATGGGAGGACGTGCCCATGCCTACCACCAAGCTCCCTATGAGAGGCAAACTCAAGGGTCAAAGTTCTCAAGCTCATAGACATTGCCCCTTCGAACCCTCAGGCTCGGGAAATGAGGCACAAGACAAGGCCTCAACAAGCTCTTCGGGAGGTAAAGTCATGCTCAATTCATCCATGTGGTCTCCATCAATACTTAAGCACGAGCCTGACGTAATGATCCTCTTTGAGGACCCCATGGATAACTTCTTAGCATGGTCGAGGGTAGACCTTAGAGTCTGTAGGTTTTATAGTTGGCTAGGTAAATACCAAACCATGTATAGCCTAAATGAGGTTTGGGATAGGGTAGCAGTGCAAAACGGCACAAACGACTATCAGGACCTCTCGAGGGTGAACCCCACCTTTAGGGAGGGGACTCCCATAGCCTCATTAGAAGACAGGGGAATTTCTTGGTCCCCAAGTTCGAGCTCTAGTGAGTCTTCCTGTTAGGTTCTTGACACTTAGTCATTTTTACTTATAGAAATATATATGACTTTTTTCTTTCTCGGCTTCACCAATATACCAATTGCTTTTTCAAGTGATATGAAGTTAGATCTGGACAACCTCTTGGGACAGCCCCCCAAGCCCCGTGGAACCAAGCGAGGTCGCGTAACCTCGAAGAAAGGGGCCGCCTCGAAGTCAGCCAAGATCGCTGAGGGTTCCACTCCTTCGATGCCTGCCTCATCCGAGCCCAATGCCTAGGCTCCGGGACCTACAGTAGTGGTTTTGGACACCGCCCTCATGACCTCATCAGTTGCCACCACCAAACCCCCAGAGGTTATGCCACCTCCCTAACCTACAGGAGACAAAGGCAAACAGGTCATGCCTTCTTCACCTCCCAAGCCTACGGGTGCCCCAACAATGGTCCACAAATTTATGGCATCATCCCACGTACGGGAGTACCCTTTGGAGAACATGGCAAGGACCTTAGGAGCTGACCTGTGCTCGAACATGTTGTCTCGGGCAGGCCAAGATTGTAGCAGCCTTGATGCCAATGTGTGGCAATTTTTTAGGACGGTGGAGCTCTCGATTTCGGTAAGCCTATTTCTCATCTTCTACTTTCGTTGGTCATCTGTTTATTTTCTAACCCTTCTTGGTGTTCTTCGCCAGAGTTCAGTGTTCTCCTCGAAGATGGCGACGGCGGAGACCCTGGTTTATGAAGCAAACCAAGCTCGCATTCAAGCTAAAGGCTACTACCAACAGCTTGAAGGCGGAACTCAACTCCAAGGCAGCGGAATTCAACATTGCCAGGGTCGAGATCGATCGCCTAAAGACAGAGACAAGTTCTGCCAAGGCCAAGGCTAAACACTTGAAGGAAGAGAAAGATTCCGCCTTCGGAATTCTTGAGGATGAGAAGAAGCGCCTCACTGAGGAGTTCAAGACCAAGAAAGATTGGGCTATAGACCAAGCTATGTATATGATATGGTCTTTGAACCCCGACATTGACACTTCATTCCTTCAAGATAAAGAAGAGGAGTTCATCTCTAAATGGAAGGCTCGGTTGGCCGAAGAGGAGGTCACAGCAAAACCCAGGATGGCGGGAATGGGGAGGACAAAGGCGAGGAGGCCGAGTCTGGTTCAGTCGACCAACACTAAGTTGTTTCAAATAGGGCTGCATCCCTTAGAATTTTTGTAATTATATTTTTTGTCCCCTTGGGGCAAAGAAGATTTACAACTCAAGTCTAAGCTATTTTAATTATCTTATGACTTTATATTTTAATAGTAGTTTTTATATTTTCTAGCTCGAAAACTTTTTTGCACATTGTCTTCCTTTAGCTTTTTGCCTTAATATTATACATCATATTTCTGGATCAAAATATTTCGAGCATGTTATTATTAAGGACCCACTTTTATACTTGTTTATTCGTAATAATATATGTTGGGTTTAAGTTTGAATTTCAATACATTCATGCATGGTTTATTCTAAATGCCCATGTTCGACTTCGTTATTGTCAAAGTCGAACTTTACTTTTACCACGTATTTAAAAAATACTCAAATGGTATGTAACCTCGCTAGTCTATATTTTGTTTTTCCAATTACTTTTCCTCGTCCCGAATATGAGAGGTCAAAACTCATTTGCAAAAACTTCCATCCCTAGTTTCAACTTATGATTTTTAGTTGGTTTATCTAGAATTCCAACTTTTGACTATGTAGACTAGGTTTTGCTGGTTTGTTCTAGACTTGTTTAGTTCACGTGTTTGGTTAATGATCCATACACACTGTTTTCTTCATGTTGGGTTAATAATAAAAACAATGCTATTAGAGTAATTTTTATTTATGTTTTATTTTTTTGAGCCTATAGTATGATTGTATACCACTTATGCCCCCTTAATATCCTATGATTGTGATCTTAGGTTATTGAATTTTAAGGGCTTGCAAAAAAGTATAACAATAAAAATACAACATTTGAATGAAATTTAGTACTTTATTAAAAAAAAAAGTAAAAATCAAATACACGCTTGGTTAAAACGAATAAACATCATTCCTATATTATTGATAATAAGGTCGTAGATGTTCACCATTCCAAGCTCGCGGAACCAATCCTCTATTCAGCCTCGCTAGTTTATAAATTACAGGTCGAATAATGGACTCAATCTGATAGGGTCCCTCCCAATTAGGCCCAAGCACCCCAGTAGATGGGTCTCGTATGGCCAGAAACACGTGCCTTAACACCAATTCTCCCAATCTGAATTTTCTATCTCAGACCCTTTTGTTAAAATATCTTATAGCCCTTTGCTGGTATGCAACATTTTTCAACTAAGCTTTGTCTTGTCTTTCTTCGATGAGGTCCAAACTTTCTTTGAGCTGGGATTGGTTCGAGGTTTGGTCGTATGCGTCGCACCTTATAGTTAGGATTTTGACCTCGATAGGCAACATGGCCTCACATCCGTAAGCTAGGGAGAAGGGTTATGCCCCGTCGAGGTTCTCGTCGTTGTTCTATATGCCCACAGGACTTGAGGTAGCTCCTCTGGCCATTTCTCCTTAGCCTCTTCTAGTCTTTTCTTCATAGAACTCTTTAAAGTCTTATTTACTGCTTCGACTTGGCCATTTGCCTGGGAATGGGCCACGAAGGAAAAGCTTTTAACTATCCTATTTTTTTCACAGAAGTGTGTGAACAAATCATTGTCAAATTGGGTCACATTATTCGACACAATCTTCATGGGCATCCCGTATCTACAAATGATGTTCTTTACTATGAAATCTAGGACTTTCTTCGAGGTGATAGTTGCTAATGGTTCGGCTTCGGTCCACTTTGTAAAATAGTCAACAGCGACTATAGCGTATTTTACTCCACCTTTTTCGGTTAGCAAGGAGCCTATGAGGTTGATTCCCCATATCGCGAATGGCCATGAGGAGCTCATCATGGTAATCTCGGTGGGTGGAGCTCGTGGTATCGACACGAACCATTGACACTTATCACAATGCTTGACATACTCGAATGAGTTTGTCTTGATCGTTGGCCAGAAATATCCTTGCCTAATCACCTTTTTTGACAGGCTATGCCCCCCGGTGTGGTCTCCGCAAAATCTTTCATGGATTTCTTCTAAAATCTTCTTTGCCTCGGGGGGAGTCACACACCGAAGTAGTGGCATGGAGTATCCTCCTCTATACAATTTTCCTTCAAAGATGGTGTACCTTGGTATTTTGTACATAAGCTTTCTAGCCTCGTTTCGGTCTGCTGGGAGACCCCCAGTTTCGAGGTAGTCAACTATCGGGGTCATCCAGGTGGGTTGCGAGTCAATCATGTTTACATCTTCTTCCTCAGGCTCAGTTATGCTCGGAACCGGTAGGAATTCTATTGGAACCACGTTAAGTGTGTCAACTTCGTTGGTCGTGGTGAGCCTGGCCAATGCATTTGCATTCGAATTTTGTTCCTGGGAAACTTTTTCTATAGCGTAGAACTCAAACTCCCCAAATGTTGCCTTAACTTTCTTCAGGTAGGCTGCCATTTTTATGCCACGAGCTTGATATTCACCCAAGTCCTAGTTAACGACCAATTGGGAGTCACTGTAGCAGTGGATGGCCTTTGCTTTGAGCTCGGTGGCTTTCCGTACTCAGCCTTGTTATTCGATGCCTCAAAGCCAAATCGTAGCGCCGAATGGAAGTAGTTTCCTGCCGGGGAGATCAAAATGATTCCTGCCCCCGACCCATTTTCATTAGAGGACCCATCGACGTAAATTCTCCACAACTCGCGGGTTGGGGTTACGACTTCCTCGTTGGAGATCCTTGTACATTCGACAATGAAGTTTGCCAAGGCTTATCCTTTGATCTTTGTTCTAGGATGATAGGTGATCTTGAACTATCCGAGCTTGACAACCCACTTCAACAATCTCCCGGATGCTTCAGGCTTAGATAATACTTGCCTTAACGGCTGATCAGTTAACACATGGATAGGATGTGCTTGGAAATAGGGTCGAAACATTCAAGATGTGTGCATTAGGCTCAAAGCCAGTTTCTCCATTAATGGGTATCTCGAATCTGCCCTCAGTAACCTTTTCCTGACATAGTATACAAGATTTTTTACTTTCTTATCCTCCCGGATAAGTGCTGCACTAATCGCATGATCGATTGTGGCGAGGTATAAGTATAAGACTTCCCTTACAATTGGTTTAGACAAGATTGGTCGCTCAGTGAGGTGTTTCTTAAGGTTCTAACGCGAGTTCACACTCGTCCGACCATTCAAACTTCTTGTCCCCTCTTAGAAGATTAAAGAATGGAAGACACTGATCTGTAGATTTCGAGATAAACCTACTTAAGGCCACCATTCGTCCAGTTAGGCTCTGAACATCTTTATGTTTTTGAGGTGAGGTCATGTCAATTAACGCTTTAATCTTGTCGGGATTAGCCTCTATACCCTGAGCATTCACTATAAATCCAAGAAACTTTCTCGAGGATACTCCGAATGAGCATTTTTGTGGGTTGAGTCTCATATTGTATTTTCGGAGCACATCAAAACATTCACTGAGATCGTCCACATGGTTACAATTATGTTTAGACTTGACTAACATATTGTCCACATAAACTTCCATGTTATTCCCTATCTGCTCAGCGAACATCCTATTCACCAATCTTTGGTATGTGGCTCCTGCATTCTTGAGACCGAAAGGCATTACATTGTAGCAGTACAAGCCCTTATCAGTCACGAAGCTCATATGTTCTTGGTCAGGTGCATGCAGGGCTATCTGGTTATATCCATAATAAGAGTCCATGAATGACATGATGTCGTGTCCTGCAATGGCATCTACGAGTTGGTCGATTCGAGGAAAGGGGAAGAAATCCTTGGGACATGCCTTGTTGAGGTCTGAATAATCGATGCAGGTTTGCCACTTGCCATTGGGTTTCAGAACCAGCATAGGATTGGCTATCCAATCAGGGTAGAAAGCATCTCGGATAAACCAATTTGCCTTTAGCCTTTCGACCTCCTCTTTCAAGGCTTTCTTTATATCTTCGTCCAGGAGCCTCCTTTTTTGTTGCTTTAGAGGGACGCTATTATCTATGTTGAGTGCATGGCTCATGATACTTAGACTGATCCCTACCATATTTGAATGTGACCATGCAAACACATCCTGGTTTTCTCTCAAAAAGCAAGTTAATTGCTATTTTTCATTTTCAGAAAGATTTTTTCCTATTTTTACCGCCCTCGTGGTATCTTTATCATCGAGCTTCACTTCTTAAGCTCCTCCATTGGTTCGAGATCGACCCTTTCTTCAACCCTAGGGTTGATCTCTTCTTCTATTTCGTAGACAGAGCTGTTCATCTCCCGAATAACTACAAGTACCTGTGCAATTGTTTGGTTCTTCCCTTTAATGGAAATGATATATCATTCCTGTGCGGTGAGCTGGTCTCCCTTTAGCCTCCCAATGCCACTAGACGTTGGGAACTTGATGGCCAAATGCCTAACAGACGACATTGCCCCCAGCCCAATCAGGGCTGGACTCCCGAGCAGTATGCTGTAGGCCGACGGGGTGTCCACCACTATGAACTCCATCATCTTGGTTATCGAGAATGGATAGTCTCCCAATGTTATGGGGAGCTCGATGGATCCTGTGCTGGCAATCCCTTCTCCTGAAAATCCATACAACATTGTTGCACAGGCTTTCAAATCTCGAAGCGAGAGTCCCATCTTTTCTAGAGTGGCCTTATAAAGGATATTGACTGAGCTCCCGTTATCTATCAGGACTCTGCACACTCTTTTGTTGGCAAGCTGAATGTGATGAACAGAGGGTTGTTATGGGGAAATTGAACATGCGAAGCATCTTCTTCAGTAAAAGTAATGGGTTAAGATTCAACCCTTTCTTTGGAGCTCGTGGTTCAGGCTCATAGGGAGAACTATCTCCAGTTTTGAGCTCGTTCACATATCTCTTATGGGCATTTCTACTCGATCCGGCAAGGTGCGGTCCTCCAGAGATGGTTACCACATCCTCCCCATCTATTGGGGGAGGTCGATCATCCTCCCTTGCTCGGGAAGTGTTATTCTATTTGGCAGGTTGCGCAGAAGCTGCCCTTTATCCAGACGATGCTTGATTAGTATATATGTTTCTTATATACTATTTGAAATATCCTCTCGATATCAGGCCTTCGATCTCGTCTTTTAGTTGTCGGCACTCATCAGTGGTATGCCCGACGTCCCTGTGAAACCTGCAGTATTTTTTGGTGTCTCTCTTTGACTTCTGATTTTGCATTGGGTCAGGTCGCCTAAATGGGACTTGATTCTCATTTGTGAGGAAGATATTATTTTGAGTTTCATTGAGCTCGGTGTAAACCGTATAAATGGAGAAATACTTATCTCTCTTCTTCTTTTTTCCCCCCGTCTGCCTCTGAGCTATTCCCTTCATATTTCTTTCTTTTTGAAGGGTTATCTCCTGAGGGTCGAGACGTTTATGGGGTAGCCGAGTTCGAGGCTGAGTTAACATTCGTCATTGAAGTTATAATGGGCTGGAGGGTCAATTTTAATGCTGACCTCGCCTCCTCTACACTGACGAATCTCTGAGCCCTTTTGTTGAATTCAATTATTGTTCTTATTGGTTTTCTCTGCATATCATCCCATAGAGGACTTTCTGGCAATATACCAGCTCGAACAGCCATAAGATGACCACTGTCATCAACATTACGGGCTCCTGCCAGCTCTATGTTAAACCTCGCCAGGTAACTTTGTAATGGTTCTCCTGGCTGTTGTTTGACATTGGTCAAGGTCGAGGCCTCGGGCCTGGCGCCTACCATGGCTTTGAATTGTTTTTTAAATTCCTTCGCCAATTGATCCCAAGACTAGATCGAATGTCTTTTGAATTTTTCGAACCAGTCTTTCACTGGTCCTACCAAAGTAGTTGGAAATAACATGCACCTGAGCTCGTAGCCAACATTGCTGGCTCGCATGATGGTATTAAATGTGCTCAGGTGGCTGTATGGTTCTGAGTTCCCGTCAAATGGAGCTACATGTGGTATCTTGAACCCATGAGGGAATGGCGAGTTTGAAATATGTGGAGCGAAAGGCTCGAGCTCCTCATCAGAGTCGTCATCCTTGTCCCTGTTCCTTTCATCCTGAAGAAGCCTGAACGCTCTTTCGAGCTGATTAATTCTCTCCTGGACCAAGTCCACTAGAGGCTAAGCTTGTGCTTGGGGTAGCTAGTTATTGTTTATAAAAGCTCCAACTCCCTGTCCCAGCATAGAGTTATATTGGTTCCCATATACTGGTTGCACAGGTTCATTTCGGTTGTTCAAATGATTGCGTAAATCGGGGTTCGAGGGATTGGTCTGCCCTCAGTTCTGGTTCAGATGATCTTGAAGATCAGGATTATTGCCATAATTCCCAGTATTCATGGGTTCAATATTATATACACTTACAGACCTAGTGAGGTCTAAGCTCCCACTCATAAAACTGACGTTTCGATTTGGTTAAGGGGCTCGATGGTTACGAGGTGGATCTTCCACTGACTCTCTTGCTCCAGTTGTTTGTGATCTCGACATGTGGCTCCCTGCTGGCTGGGAGACCCTATGTCTTCGGGTTGCCTCTCGCTCACCCCCCGTGTCCAGGTCGAGTTCGACGGTTCCTGTCTCGGCTGCCACTTTGAGATGGCCTTTGTGGTGCATGCTCCCCTGCCCAGTTCCTATTAGGAGCTGGCTGGGGTGCCTCTCGGAGTGGTGAGGGGTGTCTTATAGGAGACGGTGGATGTCTTATAGGCGATGGTGGTGACCTCCCATTGTTGGGCCTGGAAGGTCCAAAATTTGCCTGGACTGGTTCTGGGTTATTTCTGGCAGGTTCAGGGTTAGTGCTCCGAGCTGCTGGGGGAGCTCGGTTATTCCCTGTTCACGCAATTACCTCCATCATCGAATTTCCAACAGTATTGGCTTGAGTATTCCTTCCAAGGCGACTGTCGCCATTGTTTGCCCTGGGTCGTGGATGGGTCTGTTGGGCCCCTTGTTCAGCCCTCCTGGCAGACATGCTCCCGCGGGGACGCCCTCTAGGCCTCCGGGGTGGCGCCTGGACCTCGACGACCTACCTAACCAATTTTTCATTGCGCCTTGTGGCTTCTGCCAATTGCTGAAGCAGGTTGCGATTTTCCAGTTCCACAATGGGAATGTACCTCTCAGGATTATAATAGAGGTCCTCGTCGGGTCTGGGAGCAGGCGGCCCCTTGGATTCAGATGATGCACTCCCCTCATCTGGGCCATTATTTGTCATTGGTTGTTTCCCAAGCCTCCGGGGATAATTCTCAGTGTGAGGAGTTTGCTCCTCAGGTATTTGGGGCAATGGTTGCCCACCAGCTCCTGGGTTGTTCGCAGCGGCCATTGGCAATGCAGGAGGTTTCTGATTAAACAATCCACATATTTGCTAAATGCTCTCAATGAAAGCACCAAACTGTTGACGCTGTTTTTCGTTAACTTAAATTTGACGAGCACTAAACAAAGATTCAGAAAAGAAGAAAGAACAATAGGATTTTTACATGGTTCAGCAGTTAAAATCTGCCTAGTCCACGAGTCAATATTGTTGATTCGTAATACTCTCTCAAAGCTTTCTCAGAGTAATTCAACAGAATATTCTCAGTACAAGATTGTGCGTGTCTACAAATAAAAAATACTAGGCTATTTATAGACCTGGTTGGGAGAATATCTTCCCTTGAATCAAGGAAGTTACAACCAATTATTCAAATTTGAAATAAATGTAAATAAATACATTAAATACATAATATCCCATGATAATTGAGATTTAATTATCAGATAACAATGAATCCCTAAATAATAGGGATCTCCTAACAGCTGTTGTATGCAAAACGTGTTGTTGACCTCGAATGCAAGGGCAACGCGCTTTCGACATCGACATAAATTCAAGCTTGTTATTCCGGTCAGTCTCCTCCTCAGCTGGTGATTTCATCTAACTCAATCCTTGGAGACCAATGCCTTCGAGCCTGAAACTAAGGCTCGAATAATACCCATATGCCTCAGAGAAGATTCTTTCTTTCGAGCTTGAAACTTAAGCTCGAGCCTTTAATCTTGTGCTAGATCGCCAACAGGTCAAGGATACATATTCATACAAGTGTTCAACCACTGCTTGTTATTTTCGAGCTTCCACTTTATGAGCCTACATTTCGAGTCTCATTTATTCATCCTCGAAATTTGGGTGTAACATAAACAAAAATAAAAAATTAAATCTAACCCCTAAACTTAAACGAAAAAATTAAAATCAAGACCCTAAACTTAAAAGCAAAAATTTTAAATAAATTCAAACAAAAATAGTTTGATTAAAACTTAAAAAATTTATTAGGTTTTCAGTTTAGTTAATTTAAAAATATTAGTTTTAGTTTTTTTTTAATTTATATTTCAAATTAAACATATTTATGTTTATTTAATTAATTAAAATAGTTTTATTAAATATTTTTATTTTAAAATTAATTTATATTATTTTTTTATTTAAAAATTTACATTTAATTGATTCATTTTAAAAAACAATTTTTATTTTATTAATTTAAAAAAATATTTTGAATCATTTTAAAATGACAAAAACAAAAGAAAATCATTAAAAAAGAGGGGCAATATGGTCGTATTTGAAATATGGGTTGACCACATTTTAGCGGAGGGTACTAAATTGGTACGAATTGCAAACAGAGGGTACCAAATGATCATTATTAAAAACATATGGTACCAAGTGTGTATTTCGATAAAACACAGGGTGGGTATTTACCCTTTTAAAATAACAAAAACAAAAGAAAATTAAATAAATCATTTAAAAGATATGCAATGTGATCATATTTAAAATATGAGTTGACCACATTTCAGCGGAGGTTATCAAATTGGTACGAATTGCAAACAGAGGGTATCAAATGATCATTATTATAAACATAAGATATCAAGTGTGTATTTCGATAAAACACAAGGGTACCAAATGAGTATTTATCCTATATTTTTTTTTAAACATATTAAAAATGACCAATAAAGACCACAAAAAAACACTTGAAAAATCTCGTTGCAACAACTAATGAGTAAGATACCATCTCTTCTAACAACTCAAAATTAACAACTTTTTACTTAACCAACTAAATTACTCAAAATTTTCCTTGTTTCATCCTCGAGCACTCCCAATGGATAAGGTAAAATGCCTTATTATCTAAAATATAAAGAAAAAAAGTGGTAAAAGTAATCTTCCAATGAGTGAGGTAAACTTGAGCTAGTTTACATTTTTTTTTTTTACCTTAATGAATAATGTTTCTCCACATGTAGAGAAGCACTATTCATTAAGCTATAAATATTTTATTATTATTTTTTTATAAACTTTTGTATATACATGTGTGTGATACTATTATATTTAATTATTTTATTTTTAAAATGAATAAAATATATTAAAAAATAATATTTAAATGATGTAGAGAAAGAATAAAGAAGTTGATGTATGGTGAAAGTTTGAGATAAAATAGAAAAAATATTATTTTAGTGATGTATTTTAAAGTATAGAGTAGAACACCAATTGGAAGTGCTGAAGAGGGTTTATCTATATCAATTTTATCTTAAAAAAATGGTCAATTATCAAGAAAATTCAAAACCATAACTCTAGACATGTAAATTCAATTCCAATTTTTATTTCACTATGTCTGGTAGAATAAATAGAGAACATGAATAATGAAGAGTAGGAAAGAAAACAGAGATGAATAATAATCTTTCTAAATTATTTGATAAAGGATGGAGAGATAGAAAGATACATTACTATTTTTTTTTACTCTATTATCCTTTTATTTTTATTTTAATATAATTTTCTTATGAGTAGGATGTACATGGGACGAAGGGAGTCGGGGATTTTTGGAGTTGTCCATGTTTTCACCGATTGACATGTGGCTCATTTTAAGAGGAATTAAGATTCCACGTAAGTTGATTAAGTCTCTCGGAGCCTACTTTGGGCTCCACGGGAGATAAGCCCATCCTTCAACCACAGTTTGCCACCACCTGAGGAGTACATCCTCCTAGAAGCGTCACTTCTTGAGGACCATGTTCAAAGATGGTGCTGCAAGTCTCACTACAAGACCGTCTCCTCCATTCACTTCCTCTAGGTCTACGAGGACCTTCCTCCGACCTAGGAGAAGGGTAGCCAGGTGTCAAACACAGTGACCCTGGACCACAGCCAACTTTATGACATCCATTGTCACATGGATTGTGGTGTCGACTCTGTACAGGCGGCAAAATGATTATCCCACATCGCCGCCTGACATGGGAAAACGTGCGGCTACCACTCTAACAGTGTCAAAGACGTTTCCCCCCAAAAAAATAGTGGATTGACATTCCTCACAATGGACCCACCAAGATATGTTTGAGCCCACCGACTTATTTACTAAGAGAATGTTCATTTATCATGTAATAAATTCTCATTAAGGGAGAATAATTGTAATCAGCTCCAATTAATGAGCTTAATTGCCACAACAACCTATAAATAGGGCTAGGGCACACACTGTAAAAGATATGAATTCTTATTTTAAGAGTGAACCTATACGCTGCCTGAAACCCAAGAGAACTTGAGCTGTGCAAGTTCTTAGCATCCTTATACAAGTGAGTCGTGGACTAGGGTTGATTCACAACCTGAACCACGTAAAAATCAGTGTTTCAATCTTCTTTTCTTTAAGCTTTAGTTTAATTAGTTGTTAGCAATAAAGCTAGTCAACACTTGGCGAAGACAAGGTGGAGAATTCCATCGTGGTAAAAAAAAATCAAAGGTTTATATAATATACATTAAATAATATAGATACATAAATATTTACGATAATTTTTACTGTGCTTCGCTATATTTAGAAATTGACATGCATTTGAAAAATGAAAAGTTTACAATATTATATTTTCATAATAAAAATATTTTTTTTATCAGGTAACCCTTCTAAAAATTTGAAAAAATCAAAATTTATTTTAAAAAATATTAATTAACAACTATAAATATGGATCATTAATTTAATCTAATAATTAATATTAAAGTAACTATATATATTATATAAATAGATACTAGGATCAAGCGGAGCTCTTGCTCTAACCCTACTTTCCTTATCCCTACCTATTTTATGATTAGGTGGGTAATTCCAACCTTATTTGGGATAGGGCCTCTTGGAGACTGACTCGATAGAAAAATGTACAACTCTACTTATGAGAGTATAAATATAATTCTACATAAATTAAAGAGAAGAGGATAAATTCTTCAACTAATGAAAGAATTCTAAATGTTGTGCGGAAACATTTCTGTTTCTTTTTTCATCCCCTAGTTTCTCTTGCTATATAAGATAATTTTTCTACTAATGTTCCACAATTTGTTTGCTTTTGTTTTTGTTTTAATATATTTTTTTCCTAGTTTGTTTATGTAAATAATGGTATTTTATCACCTTGTTCACTGTGGACATTGGCTTGTTGATCTTTCTACTAGTGCAATTCACACTTAAATGGTGTCATCGATTTAGTTTGGAACACCATCCTTTGATTGCAATATCTTTAAAAATACGAACCATTGTTTTATGTATTTGTGTGGAGGCTTTGATCATTTTTTCTGTTTTTGTGTCAGTGTCTATCATTGTTGGGATATCTAAATTATTGGGTTTATTTGCCCTACAAATGCATATGATTTAATTAGCTTTATTTGGTCATCTCATTTGTGAGATTTGTGTAGCTCTTTGTGCATCACCTAACTTGTAAAATTGTGCCTTCTTTAACCATTCAATGATAATTCATTTCTCTTTTTAAAAAAATATTTAAAATTGCAAACGAAGCATTTGTACTAAATACTGCGTTAAAACTGTCGTGTTCAATTTCTCCATTTCCCATATTAGCCATATCTCCATCTTTCCAAATTCTATTAATATTGCACAAAATTTGGCTTAAAGGGAAACCTAAAGACTTTCTTTGTGCTTCGTGAAACTTTATAAAATGTTTTATTATATCTTTTTGAGTAATTGGTGAAAATCGCTTATATTTTAAAATCATTTTGTACTTTGACCTAGTTTTGATATTTTTATGCAAAACGTCATCTGTCTAAAATTTCAATTAGCTGTCTGTATTTTTCGACCACCTGTCTGAAAAATTTCAATCACCTGTCTCGAGATTGTGCAAAAAATTATCAAAGCTAGGCCAAAATGCAAAATGATTTCAAAAAATAGATCAAGTACCCTATGTTTTTTAGTAGACATTTGGTTTTATATTCTCGTTTCCCGGACATAAGTAAATTTTGTGTAACATTATATAAAGTTGGTTGGTTGGTTGTGCAGGAGGATTCATGTTATGCATTTTAATAGAAAACAAATGTTAACTTGAAAATATTTTCTATAACAAAAACTTGCCACAATTCAGGTCATAGAATGTATAAGGATGCTACTAGATTGACTGACCACTGAGGAAAAACTTTTACAATCATAGTAGGGAGTCTCTCAAACAGAAAGTATACTAAACTGTATCATGATATCTTTCATTACTTCTCTCTTTTACTCAGTTACAAACTTGCAACATTATTTTTTCGACTCGTTTAAAATGAGTCAACAAAATTGTTTTTATAGGCACTTCAACTTCAACATAATATGATATGAACGAGACCAAGAAGAATACAGTATAATCGAAAGGCTGGCAGCAAAGCTCATAATGAAGCATAAACATTTGCAAAGGGAGATAAGTCGCTGGTCTGAAACCCCTCAGAAGTATAACTCAATTATCCAATTCATAGGAGTCCCACAATCTTTTATTCAAAACCACTCAAATCAAATTCTAGAAATTAAAAAAAATGAAAAAATAATTAAGAGCGAGCATAACGTACCGAAATACGCCGCTGTATGGGGCTCCTACAAGAAGGACAGTCTTTCATACCTTGTTTCTCATGGAGCTCATTGCACGAAGTGCAAACCACTTGATGAGCACATGGTAGGAATACTACCGACATCTCCTCTGAGAGGCACATAACACACTCTCTTTCACGTTTTACACCGCCAGTCTCCGAGTAGTCATTGATCTTTGCATTTGCTTCAGATGTATAAGGTGCCCTTGACTGATTTCGATCCTGGTCACTTTTGACATCAGTCAGCTTGCTAGCATAGCTTCCATCGATGCCCCTCCGAAGCGCAGCAATTTTTGGAGACTCAGTTTTCAGTCTCAATTGAGAGATTTCTTTTTCGAGCTTCTGAATATCATCTTTGTACTTCTGTAGATTTTTTTCTGCTTTTAATTTAATCATGTCCTCCTTTGATTTTGTTGAAACCTCTATTTGTTCTCTATCTTTTCTCATTGAACTTGTCTGCATAAGTAGTTCCTCCTTTGCTTTATCCTCTTGCTGCCATCTAGCCTGCGATATTTTTCTTTTGAATGAGAAAAGAGCTCAAAACAATAACTTATGATTACTAGAAGGACCAAGTATGTCTGAAAATTTGAAAGGACAAGTTTGTAAGATCAATTAAAAGAGCTAAAGCAGGCAGCTATTCCAAAACAAAAATGAGAACACTGGTTGGAAAAGAGAGAGAGAGAGAGAGAGTTTGCAGGGGGGGGGGGGGGGGTGGGGGGGATTCGAGTTGACTTTTTCTCACGCATACCTCAAGTTGTTCATGTATAACCTTTGCCTGCTCTAGTTCCTGGATCAGCTTCGATAGCTTGCGCTTCTCCGTTGTGAATTCTTCCAGCAAAAAGGCCTTATGTTTTTCCCATGACTGAAACTCCATTGACGTTTTCTTCTCCCTCTTTGATACTTCCTGACAGCTTGCAGCAGACTCTGCAGCACGTAATTTTGCAGCCTCCATTTCCTGCCTCAGTACTGCATTCTCTACCTCAAGCCTCCGAACAGCAGAATTAGCTCGTTCAACTTGCCCACTAGCTTTGCTCAAAGCATACTCCATCTCAGAGAGCTTCTTCATGGTGTTTTCCTCTAGAGTTTGCTTCTCTTTCTTTAGGCGCTCTACTTCTTCTTTCTCTTGCCTTAGGGTCTTAAGTTCCTCCTTTTCCTTACCCAACCTACGGGCAGCTTGCATAACCTTTTGATTGGCCCATTCTGTCCACTCTTGCATCTGATTTTGCAGTTCCCTTACCCTTGGTACCAACTTCAGAACCATTTCATCCTTTTTATCTCGGGGAGCCCATTGACCCAGAGACTTATCATACGGTATTCCAGCATAACTAGAATTCGGTGCCTCGGCAGTACAATAGATTGGAACTGCAGCAGAGTTACTCTTGGTAGAAAGTGTGAGAGAAAGCTCAGTATCGGCAGCTGATAATGCATGATGAGTATCTGATGCAGGTAATGACGTTGCTGCGTCGACTACAGGTACTGCTGTTGCACTATTGACTGCAGGTAATGTTGACTGACTATTATTCGTCTTAGGGACAGAAATTGGATTTGTATTATCGGCATCCAGGCTTGATGCTACTGGAAAAGAGGGTACAGTATTGGCAGAAGTATTATGGTTCCCATGATCTTGAGGTACATCAACTCCCATAGCCTTGCTTATCTTTAAGGAAGCATGCTTTAAATTTATAGCATTAGAATCTGACACGGATTTTAGTTTCTTATCCAAGATTAAACCACCCAAACCACTTAACTTCCCTGACCTTGAAGACCCTTTTCCATAAGTCCTGAAACCTTTATCCAAGTGAAGCGACTTCTGCCGAAGCATGTATTCTCTCTTGCTACTTACAGAATGGACCCTTCTACTGCTTCCAAGCTTCTCCTCTGACGCAGTAGATTGAGATGTTCCAGTAGCACTAAAAGATTTATCCATATATTCAGAAGCAGAAGTTTTCCCCTCCTTTGCAACCGATCTACCACGTCCAAGGGAAGCCTTTGGTTTTGTTATGCTGGGTACTGAAGCTACAACAGGTGCCTTAGATTGACAACTATGAGAACAATGATGCAATTCTGAACTTTTACATTCCACTTTAAGTTGAAGTTGGTTTAAAGTAGATGAACTGCCATTTGGAGAATCATCATTACCGAAAGTACTTGAGGGATCACCATCCATTGCACAAGCATGAGACACATTCATATCGCAGATTAACAAGCACCACATTGCATCCCCAGTGCTGAAAAAAGGCCTAACCTCTCGAAGAACACAGACCAATTCTGCCAATAAATACATCTCCAGCTGCTGTAGATTGTCAAAACAATGCTCCCTTGAAGGATCAATCTCTTGTCCACTTCCAAGAAATGCTAAAGTATTATCCACTATATTTGAGACCGTGTCTTTACTCCCGTAAAGAAGGCCAGACCTTAAGATTGCCTTTCTAGCAACTTCCTCAGTGTATCCGCAAGACATAATTTTTAATATTGCAGTCTTAAAAATAGAGTCCAAATTACTTAAAACAAGTTCTTCAAGCTGGGCTTCCGTAAGATCATTCCAATCAGCATCTTGAAATTCATCTGCCTCTAGTTCCTCATTAGGTTGGCTAAGCCCAACTTCAGATGAGCTAACGACACTAGACAAGCCAAGGTCAAGTTTTAAATTATCAGAATGCTCTAGATTGACACTACAATAGTCACAGACACTGGATTGCCCACGACCTGGTGCGATTTCAAATTTGTCAGCAGAGAATTCATAAGCTGAACATTCACTTTGAGGTAAAGAGACAATCTTATGTGTGTCACCAAAAGGTGGATCAGCCCGAAATTTCCTCTTATTCCTACTTCCATTTTCTTGAACAGTTACTGATGAAGATACTTGAGCGCTACAACTACCTGCCTTAGCAACCATTGAAGTCATTTCAGCTGCAAAACACAATCCACTTTTAAGACATTCATCAAAGTCCCTTTTATCAGTCCATAATGCAACACTAAGAAGTAGAAAAAGAATAGCTCTATCAGAACAAAAGGGTGCGAAAATATTATAATCAAATTTGATAATCCTTGTGCATTAACCCGCTCAAGAAAATAATACTAATATTGAACACAAAATCAACCAAATAACACCAAAGTATTGGATTGTTATGACAAAAAATAAATAAAGAATTGCATTGAAGAAGAAGAAGAAGACCACGTATCTTTACATATTATAATCAAAACCAATGACAATGAAATATATTCATACAGCAACTAAACAGAAATTACATTAATAAATAAATAAACTACCCAGAAGCCAAATAAAACACGCAATGCACTTGCCACATACCCAGTTGACAAAACATAAGAATTTCAAGCTATCTTGCCGATATCAATACAGACCTGTAATTAAAATGAGCCCATAGATCAAGAACACACCAAGAAAAAAAAATCCAATAGTTCGTGCAATCTATAGATTCTGAAAACAGATGCTTAAGGTACTTGATCAGCACTCAAACAATCGAGACGCACCCGATTCAAGCTATGGTTTTAGCAATCAAATATACAGGCCAGTCTCAGAACATCATCGGAGAATTATACACAGACATGTAGGGAAGACAATCTCATCAGCTCGCAAGGCGAAATCATCCTATTACGATTCTTGGACATAAATTTTCCAAAAAGCAAGCTATAAAGTATTATTTGACCAAATTTAATTCAATTTATTTATTTTGTTTTTATTGATATATAAATAAACAAACTCAAGAAAAATGATTTACAGGGAAATCAGAGTAATGCAAAAGTTGATTACTATGAAGACAAGAATCCGCAGTAGATGAAGGAAGAGATGTAGCTGCAGTGGAGGAGGTAGCCTCGGCGACGGGCGGCGACCGAGCCTGGGTACTGCGTTGAGGAAGGGATGTAGGAGTGAGTTTGGGACTCATGTGGGTGTGAAATTGTGATGCTTCTTTTTTTTCCATCTTTATTTTCTTGCTCTTTTTCTTTTCTTTTCTTTTTTTGTCTCTAGTTCTCCACAAATATTTGGTAAGTGGGAAAAAGAAAAGAAAAAAAAAATTATATGTATGTTTTACAGTTTTAGAAGGGAAGTAAATTATTTATTTGGTGATAGGATCAAATTAATTTTCTTGAAAAAAGAAGTAAATTAAGAGTCCCCTATAGAGAAAAGTAAAATAAAAATTACTCTTACAAATCCCCTACCAACACTATGACATTCTTTTCTCTCACCTATTTTTTAATTTCTATATTAAAAAAAAAATCATACCCTTTTTTATTTTGTAAATTAGTTAAAAAAAAATTGTCTTTTTTTTTTTATCCCTGCACTTTATTATTCATTCATTAATTTTATTATATAATCACGTGTAGAAAAATCACAATTTTCACTTCATGTTCATATATTTTTTTTCTCACTCATGCTTATATAAATATATATATTTTAATTTATTACATGTAACACTCTCAAATGTATAGATTATAACTCAGTATATGTTAATGAATGATCACATTCTATTTACCTAAACAATTTCCAATTCGACACAATTTATTAGTGGAAATATTTGACGACTGTACAATTTCTTTGTAAATCTAAAATTGACAACACATTATTGATATTACTTGATAGAAAAGAGAGTCGAAACCTCTTCACAATAAAGAGGAGGTAGTGATTTTTATACAGAGACACGTAAATATGATAATATAACAATTAGAGTGCTTACGCGTAGCGGAACAATGATTATACACTTTGGATTCCCTAACTTTTTGTCCTTGTTGAATACTAGGTATTGCAAGGAATCCAAACCACTTTGAAACAAGACCACAGTCTTCCAAGCATTTCTCTGAAACAACATAATGTTTGTGTGGAACCTAATGTTTGTGTGGACAAGTCTCAACACATGAGAAGAGAATTCCTAGAGAGAGAACTAAGAGAGAGTGGGCGGCTATAGAATATTAGTAGTGAATTGTTACATTGTCAAATTCATTTGACCTAATCAATTCTATAATATTAATATATATATATATATATGCAATTAGCTAGGACATAAAATAAGTTTTAGTTACCCATTTTATTTTAATTATTTAATAATTATAATTAATTAAATACTTGTCAAAATTATCCAATTATAATTTTGATCTTTATTTAATTCATTTTATTAATATTACTACCAATTTATCAATATTAACAAAATTATCCCACTTGGCTATAATACTATCTTTTTTAGACTTTGCAATAAAAACCTCAAATTTTCTTCTATTTCTTTTCCCACAAAATATCAATAAATAATTTAACATTATTTTTTTTCATTGACCTAGTCAATATGCTATTTTTATAATTAATAATTAAATTAATTATTCAAGACTACTAGGTTCATTTTTATAAGAGATGACATGGTGGACCATGAATCCATGAACTCAAGCTCCAATAAATTACCATGATATTATATATAAAAAATAATCTCGCTACCTTATTAATTCTTCGTGACTCCACTATAGACTCAGAATTAGACTCTTGAACTCATAGAACGTTTTACACCAAATTTAAATATGTTATACATTGTTATAACCATAATTCATCATTCAATCATCTATAGATGATCTACTAATGAGACGTGAAAGAGTTCTGTTTAGCTTGAACTTTTGGTGAGAAAGAAATAGAGAAAATGCAGAGTGAAGAAGAAAAGACGATGATGAAAAATGTGATGGCTCAACTAACTGTTGATAGCCATGAGAACTTGTATATATGGCCAAGGATTACAGAAAAGATTGTAACAGAAAAAAATGACAGCTATACAAAACCAAACCGAAATATGTTATGGAAACAGTTACAAAATAGACAACATATTCTAACTGTCTAACTGTTTTTCTATATGCCTAACATCTCCCCTCAAGTGACACAGGGGAAACTGAAGTGTCAACTTGTCTGCCAGCAATTGAAACTGAGGAATAGGCAAAGGTTTGGTTAAAATGCCCGCTATTTGATTGCTGGAGTCCACATATCTGATATCAAGCTGCTGAGCAATGA
The DNA here is from genome assembly GCF_963169125.1 of Humulus lupulus. NCBI lineage: Eukaryota > Viridiplantae > Streptophyta > Magnoliopsida > Rosales > Cannabaceae > Humulus > Humulus lupulus. The sequence continues at coordinate 203,332,040 of NC_084802.1, forward strand.
CTCTATCTCTGAGAAAATGGAGATCAATCTCAATGTGTTTTGTGCGGGCATGATAAACCGGATTGGAGGCCAAGGAACTTGCACCAAGATTGTCACACCAAATGATAGGGCAGTAGGAAAGAGAGACTTGTAATTCACTGAGTAAGGACTGCAGCCATATGAGTTCAGTTGTTGCCAAAGCTAAGGATCGATACTCGGATTCCGTGCTTGATCGAGCTACAATACATTGCTTCTTGGAACACCAGCTGAGAAGATTGCCTCCAAGATATATACAATATCCTGATGTGGACTTGCGATCATCTAAACAGCCAGCCCAATCAGCATCACTGAATCCATGAAGCTCAAACCGAGTAACAGGAGTGAAATGAAGACCAAGACTAGTGGTTCCAGCTAAATAACGAAGTACCCTTTTGCAGGCAGCCCAATGATGTGTTCTGGGAGCTTTGAAAAACTGGCTAAGTCGATTTACAGAGAAGGCAATGTCAGGCCTTGTAAGCGTAAGATATTGCAAACTCCAAGTACACTCCTGTATAGTTTGGGATCTTCAAGAGGTGTTCCCGCAATAAGAGTTAGTCTGGCACTGGAACACATAGGTGTAGGTTGTGGCTTAGCATCAAGAAGATTGGTTTTGACCAATAAATCATTAGTATATTTGCTTTGTGTTAAGTAGAAGCCAGTAGAATCTCGAAACACTTTAAACCCCAGAAAATAATGCACCGAGCCTAACTGTTTCAAAGCAAACTGATGATGAAGATCAGAGATGACTTTGGAAATCTGAGCTTGGTCTTCACCTGTAATTAGTATATCATCGACATATACCAGTAGTAAAATGAGTTTGCCACTTTTCTTGGTGAAAAATAAACTAGTGTCAGCCTTTGAGTTTTGAAATCCCCACTGAACAAGAGCAGATTTTAGCTTGTCAAACCAGGCACGGGGGGCCTGTTTGAGACCATAAATTTCCTTGTTTAACTTGCATACATGGTTGGGAAAATCAGGATGAATGTAACCTTGTGGTTGAGTCATATAGACAGTTTTCATGGAGATCCCCATTTAAAAAAGCATTATTGATATCAACTTGTTGTATATCCCAATCATGTGTTGTAGCAAGAGTAAAAATAACCCTTATAGTACAAGGTTTAACAACTGGACTATAGGTTTCAAAGTAGTCCAAACCTGGAGTTTGCTGGAAGCCTTTTGCTACCAGTCGGGCCTTGTATTTGTCCATAGTCCCATCTGAGTTGTACTTGACTCTATAAACCCATTTGTTGGTGATCAAACACATGCCATCGAAATAGGGAACCAATGACCAGATCTTGTTCTTTGTAAGAGCATCAAACTTAGTGTCCATAGCACCTTTCCATTTAGGAGAGGCAAGAGCTTGTTTGATTGTAGATGGTTCTAACTCAGTGACAGATTGGGCAATATAGGCTTTGGGTTTATGAATACCTGCTTTTGACCTGGTGACCATAGGATGAGTATTGTGGACAAGAGAAGACTGTGATGAGACAGGAGGTAACTCAGGAGGCAGCAAATTTGGTGAATTAGGGTCGTGAGAGGAAGTAGCAACGGGAATGACTGAAGACAGAGAAGTGTCAGGACTATGTGAGGAAGAAGCATTGTTGGGGCTGATATTCGGTGGACTAGTTTGATGATTTTGAGACAGTGGAGAAGGTGGAAAACCAGTAGAAATAGGTTGTGGGAGACAATATTCATTGATATCAATGACAGAGATAGGGTGGGAATTAGATGAAGAAACAGAAGGAAAGAGACTGTTGTAGTGAAATTCTTCCTCATTGAAGGTAATACTTCTAGCAACATAAATCCTACCACTGGGGTGTAAGCATCTGTAACCTTTTTGAGATATACTATAACCTATGAAGACACATTTAGCTGATCTAAAAGACACCTTATGGTCTGAGTAAGGGAAAGCAAGAACAACCAAACACTTTCATCATATTGTAATCTGGTTTGAGGTGAAACAATTTCTCAAAAGGGGACAAAAATTTAAGAGTGGGGGTAGGAAGCCGATTGATGAGATAGGCAGCTGAGGCAAAGGCTTCCCACCAGAATTTTAAAGGCATATTGGCCTGAGCAAGTAAAGTAAGACCAATATCTACCACATGTCTGTGTTTCCTCTCCACTCTCCCTTGTTATTGATGAGTGTGGGGACAGGAATTTCTTCTAGAAATACCTAACTATGTGAACAGATTATAGAGAGGGAGATATTCTTTGCCAAGATCTAATTGAATACTTTTAATTTTCACCTCAAACACTCTTTCAACATAGTCATTATATTGTTTAAAAATGGTGGTTACCTCAGACTTTGTTTGCATTGGATAGATCCACACAAATTTGGTAAAATCATCAACAAAGCTAACATAGTATTTATAGCCATCTAGAGAAACATGAAATGAGGGACCCCAAACATCAGAGTATATCAATTGAAAGGGGGCAGTGGTTTTATTTTCAGCTGATTTAAAGGCAAATTGATGAAGTTTACCATATTGACATGAATCACAAAAGGCTACATTATTACATTTGACATCAGGACAAACAGTGGCAAGCACTTTGCCTAAAACAGATTTGGATAGATGACCAAGCTTGCAATGCCAAACAGAGGCTGCTTTGGTCTTATTAAAAACTGGATTGCTAGTGGTAGTACAGTTGAAACTCCTAGGATTACAGAGACTGGTAAGAACAGGGAATTGAGAAGAGTTGACACTTTGGCTGTAGTTGTGTGGATTAAGAAGCTGCAACTAGTATAGTCCATCACAGAGGGTACCCCGAAGAAGTACTTGGCTGGTCTTCTTGTCCTTAATAAGACAACAAGTATCATCAAATTCAAGCACAACATGAATGTCTTTGGTGAATTGGGAAATACTAACTAGATTTTTGGTCATATTAGGAACATGCAGGATGTCTTTTAAAACTAAAGGATGATTAGAAAGTTTTGTATGCACTGAGTTAGAACCAATATGCAAAATGGGAATAGAGTGACCATTACCAACTGTTACTTTGGCCTTCCCTTTGTAGTCTTGCTTGTGATCAAGATTTGGGTCATTCGAAGTCATGTGGTGAGTTGCTCCTGTGTCAAGATACCAGGCAGTGGAGAGATCTTCGGTGGGATGGGTGGTGGACAGGAGAGCTTGAGGATTCTCAGTGTTATTGGAGGTTGAAGCTCCATTGGAGGGAGGAGGTCCTTGAAAAGAAATATCAAACCGATGATAACATTTCTGTGCAGTGTGTCCACTTCGTCCACATAGCTGGCAAATAGATCGATTACCACGGCCTGAACGACCACCTCCTCTGTAAGATTGGGCACCTCTATGAGATCCTCGATATCCACGGCCAGTGAAGGATGAACCACCATTGAAAGACTGACCACCACGTCCAGCACCACCACGGAGAGATAAGCCAGCAAAGTTTGCCTGTATATTGTCGAGAGTGGCACTAGTCTGTTGACTTATTCTCATTTCTTGGCTGTGTAACATGAATTGAACTTCTTGAAGAGAGAGAAGTTCAGTTCTTGAGGTTAAATTGACCACAATAGCTTCATATTCTGGTCCGAGACTACCAAGGATATATAAAGCAAGATCATCATCGGAGATAGGTTGACCAGCAGCAGCTAGAGAATCAGCAAGCTGCTTCATCTTCAAGAAGTATTCGGCAATGCTCATAGAGCCTTTCTTGGTCGATTGGAGTAGGCCACGAACTTGAAGAAGTCTCGCTCTGGATCTAGTGGCAAAGAGTTGAGCAAAGACATTCCAGATCTCCGACGATGTTCGACAGTTGATCACATAGCCAAGCATTGGTTTAGCAATGGAATTCATCAGCCAGTGCATTATGAATTGATCAAATCGAATCCAATTTTGATAAGCTGGATTGAGAATGTTACCTGCAAGGAACTGAGCTGGAATTGGAAATGTTCCAAGAATGTATCCATCGAGATTGTATGCATGAACTACTGCAAGAACTAAGGATCGCCAAAATGAGTAGTTTGATCGATCCAAACGAAGGTTTAGAGGCAGCAGATTGTTGTTAGGTAGTCCTATTTGAACTGGTTCTGGAATGGGGAGTTGAGCTTGCACTGAAGCAATTGGTGGATCGGCATTGTCTTCATTGTGAACTTGAGGATTGATTCGAGCTCCAGTGACATTTCCCGTTGGTGTGGAGTTGGCTGTGGACTCCATGGGGCTCTTGATACCATGAAAGAGTTCAAAATAGCTTGAACTTTTGGTGAGAAAGAAACAGAGAAAATGCAGAGTGAAGAAGAAAAGACGATGATGAAAAATGTGATGGCTCAACTAACTGTTGATAGCCATGAGAACTTGTATATATGGCCAAGGATTACAGAAAAGATTGTAACAGAAAAAAATGACAGCTATACAAAACCAAACCGAAATCTGTTATAGAAACAGTTACAAAACAGACAACATATTCTAACTGTCTAACTGTTTTTCTATATGCCTAACAAGATGGGTGCAAATTACCGTTTTACCCATCATTGGTATTTTATCCTTAACTCCCACTAAGTTCCTTGTAAATGGTATTTCTGTAAATTTAATTACAGAATTGAGTACTCTATTATTTAACACTTGAACCAAGCTATAAAAAAATCATCGTTTCACTTCTTAAACAGAAGCTATAAATTTTATATCTATGATAAATACTCCCACTCAATTATGCTACAAAATCTTCAATATGTAAGTATGAGCTAGTCCGTAGGGTAAGTTAGTAACGAACAAATCAAAAGACTTAAATAATACAATTAGCATAATATTAATCACTCAGAATTAAGATTGAATTGACCTATGGTCAACGTTGTGATATGATTAGATTAGATAATAACAATACTTACTTATCTTATCAATAATCAATATCGGTTCAGTCCAATATAACAAAATGCATATGATCTTATCTACTTGGTCAATGTCCTGGATATGACATCACACTAGATGTGTAAGTAGATCTTATCGTAGATTACCTAATCAGTAAAAATCCAGTGTACTGATTTAATCTTAGGACAAAATGCTTTTTAACATATAATTACAATTCTAATCCACAATGACCGAGTCACTATAATTGTAACTATACATATGTTAGAGATTTTATAAACGTCTGTATTAATAATAATTAATCATGTAATAAATACATGTAAACAACGCAATTTGATTGAACAAAATGATTTTTACTACTTTATTGATAATAAATGAATTACATAAAAAATGTGATTTTATAAGGACATAAAACCTAACAATTACAACACGTCGACACACATGAACTAAAGATACACCTAGAAAGACAGATAACAAAGTGTCTAAAATCCCTTAGAATATAACCCCATTGACAACGAGGAGAAAGAGTTTGCATCACTCTCAAGTAAAGAAATAAAAAATGTTAACTCTTGAACCCATTAGAGACTGAAGAGAATCGCCAAAGCTTCTGTCTCTTTCACAAGCCCTGGATCTTTTAGTAAAACTAGCCAAAGAGAAACTATCATCAGCTCTAATGATAGCACTAGCAATATTGATAAAAGCCTCATTAGAGGCAAGGCAAGAGTTGCATCAATATTTATCTTCAAGTGAGTGTTAGATACTCCAAGATTTGGTAATCCATGCTTTGCTTTATTCATTCGCCACATATACTCCAAGTGAGTGTTAGATACTCGAAGATGTCAATAATAGATCATGTGTTGAAATCTTGGCCAAAACATGCGGTGGAAAGCTATCAAAAACCCTACGGATAGCTCCACATTTCTTTCTAAATATCCCTTTACAAATTTTAAAAAATTTCGTACAACTTGTAACTTTTTTCAGTACATGATTGCCCATCAGTAATTAAATTTTTTATTGAATTATTTTTCACCTTTACAATTTACTATTTAAAAAACTTAAGGCAATTTAGCACTCACGATTGAACATAACAATTTTTTTTTTTAAAAAAAAACTTAGTCACTATATTTTTATTTATTTTTTCACTCAAAAGAACATATATAAACATAAATAATTTAAAATTTAAAATTTGTTTCATTAGAATCAAAATCATTATTAAAATCACAATATTCAATTTTCTTGCTTTTAAAAAATAATGTATAAAAGATTCTTGAAAATGAAAACCTAATTAATATATAAATAATATTCAGTAAGGATAATAATATTAATTTATCAAAACTATATATTTATTAACTACAAAGGGTGAATAGAAAGGGGAAAAAAGTTGTGAATAATCACACCCTTCATTATTTAATAAGAGAGGATTGATAGTATATAAAAATGACTGGAATGCCTTTGGTACAAAAACTAAAAAAAAGTAAAAAGAAAAAAAATATTTTTTGTTTACATTTACAGGGTAGGTAACCATTTGATATCTTGTCTTTTTGTAAAGTATCATTTTGGTACTTTGTGTTTACAGTAATGCTAATTTAGTACAATGTATTTTAAAATCGTACATAGTTGATACTCTATATTTTAAAATTATACATATTTGGTAACCTAAACACAAATTTAATTGATAAAATTTTACCAATTTAATCAAACTACTTTCAATTATATGAGTTCCAAATTTAAATTTTATCACTTAATTATATACAACTGGTGGCAGTTTGGTCATATTGACAAAATTTTATCTATCAAATCCGAGTCTAGGTTACCAAATTGGTATGATTTTAAAATACATGGTATCATATGATCATTATCCAAAATAGAGGGTACCAAAACGATACTTTACAAAAATGCAGGGAATCAAATGAGTATATTCCTTACAATATATTGTTTATAATCTATATCTATATATATATATATATACTAGTAAATGTGCCTAAAAGTGCAACAACATAAAATATGCGAAAAAAAAAACAAAGTATATACACGGATATACGGGGTCAAGAACAGATACTTACACAATACAGATGGTGGAAACAAAGAAATCGAAGACCGAAGGATTGGTTGCAAGAACGATTTCACAAAGTCGAACAGACCAGCGGTATTTTGCTTCCTTGGCTTGGAGAACATGCAAGGACTGGAGTTTTTGAGTTCTGGTTTTCTTAGTTCTTCTCTCTTTTTTGAAAACTCGAAAACGTAAAGGTAAAATGAGGAAGACGATAGCATATTTATAGGCCCCAAAGGATTCCAATCGACGAAATAATCTGGACAATTGGCCAATTTCGATACCTGATCAAATGGCCAGGGACAAACAGAAGAGTGGCGCCATAAAGTTGGCAGACGAATGGACATGCGTGTGGTGTAAAAGACACTCAAGTACTCTGACCATCCAATACCTGGCTGACGCGTGTCCACACCCGAGTACAAATTATGGTACAGTTTCCAAGAAGGGCAGTTCAAAAGTTTCCTTCTCATGGGATTCGAACTGATACTTTTGAGGGGGCAAAATGTTACACCCAGATTTCGAGATGAGAAGTTATGACCTCGAAAACTGGACTCGTCAGGTGTGAGCTCGAAATACATACGGTTACCATATGACCCAACCGTCGAACCTCTGTAAAGTAAACGACGACTTCGAGGATGTGTAGCCTCGAGTACGCTCTGAGCTTGCAATGGCATAACACTTGAATATATTTTTCGCCGATTGCCTTCAAGCGAGGTAGCTCGAGCTCGGGAAGTGCAAGCTCGGATGCGATAGCCTCGTCAACATCTATTTGTCCCGAGCATAGTGCGAAGTTGGGTGATTGACTCATAGTCTCGACAGACTCAATGTCAATTGCTGATCTCGAAGATTTGATGAATCATCTGGGATAACCCATTACGTGTGAACATATTTATTGTTGTTCAATCCCAATATATAAGGGATATCATTTAATCTGTTATCCGTTCCCGATCTTCATGGGACGTTTCCGTGTGTGTAGGAGATAATGCATTTAATATCATTAATTCTATTGATTTACAAAATATCTTCCTGAAATATGTAGGAATGAATTCTGCAACATTCTCTATAAATAGAGGAGGAATCACCATTTGTAGAGGACCTTTTTTTTATTTATGGAGAGAACACTCTGGGCAACTTATCTCTAAAAAGTTTCCAGAAAACTCTCAAGTCTTAATAATATAGACTCGTGGATTAGGCAGAGTTAACTGCTGAACCACGTAAAAACTCTGTTGGTTTCTTCTTTATCCATTTGCTCTAAATTTTTATTGTTTAATTGCTCTACTATTTAAGTTTACGAAAAACGGCGTCAACAATAATGAATTGTGCACATTTTTCATATAATAATATTTAAAAAAATCATATAATAATATTTATATAAGAGTTTTATTTTTTATATAACGGAAAGAGTGAATGGATACAAGAAAAAAAGAAATACATGGCACATATATAATAAGTAGAAGAATAGAATTTTAAAAAAATAGACATGTAAATTTGTATTTAAAAAATAAGATATAAATACTTAAATCTCTAAAAACTTTACATTGAATAGATTCAGCCAAATAAACAAGCAAACATTGAATAATAAAATTATAATAAGGGATGCAAAAGGACAAAAAATTATAAGGAATCTTTCTACTAATAAGGAATATTTCTAACTTATTTAATCATCACCGCTTCTATATATTAGATCTATTTCCATTTCTCGTTGTAAAAAATTTGTTATAGTCAAAACATTAATAAGTGAAGTGCAAGTGTGCATGCTTGACACCTTCTCATTTACTTTATTATTTTCATAAACGAATATTTTAATAATTTATTATAACAAATATATAACTATATACATACATATTATAAAATAAGAAAAGTATATGTTTGTATGTTATAAAGTATATAATTATTATTAAAGCAACTAATTAAATTATTTTGAAACATATCATTGGCATTTGTATTATTATGTAATTATTTTAAAACAATAGAGCAACGAACCATATATAATAGTTATATTTTGTATTTAAATATATACAAAGAATATTCTAAGCTATATTGAATATCACCGTATATACGTATCCGTTCATTAAAAAAATATTTTTTTTATTAATTTTTGTTAGTTATTATACTTTAACATTTTTGTGAAAGATTATTTCATTTTTATTTGTTTAAACTATTTTAAGTCAATTTTTGAAAATGAAATTATAACAAATAAAATGAATAATTATCTAAATAAATAATTCAATTTGTACACTTTTTTCATGTATTATTATTGTTGATTTTATTTATTTATCCATCTATTATTATTACTACATTACTTATACTAATTACGAAATATATTTTACAAAATGTATATATCTCGGTGTATAAAGAAATAAAATGCCTCAGATGGATTTTTACCTAACTTCAAAATCTTTTATGCCCTATAAAAATTATAATAAACAAATTTAAACCTAGAATATAATGGATAATAAGTGTGTAGTTTGTTTGATAATATATATTGTTAATAACTGAGGGTGTAGATTAAAAATTTGAGAATGAAAGAGATGATAAGTAATATCTAATCTTTGATTTCCTTCTAGTTTATTAAGAAAATAAGAATCATTTATTATATAGTAAATTAACATGTGAAAAAGTTGATAAAAGAAAAAAAGGAAAAAGATAAACAAAGAAGATCCTTATTAACAAAAAATATAATTAAATAGAAAGAAAAAAAATACAACAGAAGTCGTTGAGAAATATCATCAATTAAAAAAATGAGAAAAAAATAATTTAAATATTTGTTTAAGAAAGTTATATATTTAATTGCTTACACTGTTCTAAAAAGTATAATGAATTGTGTATATTTTTAAAATTAGAATTTAAAAAATATAAACATGTAAATCTTTATTTAAAAAATAAAATTATAAACACTTAAGTGGAAAAAAACACATTAAATAGAAATGCAAAATCACTATTTAAAAAAATAGAAATTCAAATGGATAAAATGACAAAATGACATAAGGAATCTTTATATGAATAAGGAATATTCTTAAACTTTAATTATGTATGATTTTATATATTACTATAGATATATATATATATATAAATGAGCTATTTATCTATCTATCTATCTAAAGGAGAGTTAAAGGGCAATAAGGTGGCATCCTATATTTGAATGATTCTACATTATCAAATTTTTTTTTTTCAAAACTTTTTATTCATTTTTCAGTCTTATCTCATCAAAATGTGATAGTAAAGTAATAGTGTAATGTGTAACAGCTCTAAAAAAAAGTTATCATCACATTATTAACAACAATATAATTAATAATTCTAATGTATAAATTCTATAATATATACAGTTTAATTTAGACGAATAAAATGAAAATATATATATCAACTATTATCAATATTAATACAATTTATAAGGGAAATTTCACTATTAGTACTTAATAATGCCTAATATTACCAAAAAATCCTAGCACTAATAATTTTTTCAATTTAATGCTAAATATTCATCTCATACCCAAAATACTCCCTCCCATTATATCTTCAAATCTTGAAATCTTCTATTCCTCTGTCTTCTCTCTCCCTCTTTTATTCTCACGAAATCCTCCATAAAACCTACAGTTTTCATGTCGAAATCGTTGTAAGTCATCTCCATTGTCTCTGTGAAGTCGCCAATATCAAAGGCAACATCCATTTTGAGTGTTTTTGGAGGAGAAAAACCATGGGTAATAAGATTGTTTATTTTATTTGTTGGGTATTATTTGTTTACATTTTTTTTGGCTATTTTGAATAGATTTGAACCTATATTGGTGTGTTTTTTTGGATTTTTTAGTGAGATTCCGCGATCTGCGTTTTTTTGGATTTTCTGCAACTTTTTTGCTCGATAAGAGCTCGATAACGGTTCGATAGGAGCTCGATGGTATGTAGAAGAAGATTCTTTTATGAGCTCGATGTTGCTCGATATAGTTTGATTATAGCTCGATAATTTTAGGTTTTGTTGCTCGATTGTGCTTGATGACAACTTGATAAGGGTTTGATTGGACCCTAGAATATTTAGTGTAGTTGTTTTCTCGATATGTGCTCGATAGAGTTCGGTGAAGGTTTTAGTTAGGTTTAAGAAATGGTAGCTCGATACTAACTCGATAAGAGCTTGATTATGGGCTCGATGGTAACTCAATAGCGTTCGATTATAGCTTGATAATGTTCTTTTTTCATGAATTTATGAAAAATTGACTGTTTTCTTAACAATTTCAATGTTTTTTTTCCAACACAGGTTCCATTGTCTACTTTTTTGTATCCTACAATGGTGTTTGGGAATTACAAGGGAATAAGTGGATTTTTAAGGACCCCCAATGCATGGTGATACCGATGGAGGATATTGTAACGTACTTGCAACTTCTTGACATATTGCACAAGGAACTTAAAGTTGATAAACAGTTGTATGTGTTGAAATTGGAGGTTCCTTACACATGCAGCGACCATTTGTTTACACTCGTTCATGTTGAAAGTGATATTGGTGTTCATGCAGTCTTAGGAGTAACATCTACAGAAAGGTTGGCCTTGTGTGTCACTCCTGTTAAAAAGATTGTCATTGCAGATCCATATACCACTCCCGGACCTGAGGGAGCAGCCAGTACTTTACGATATCCTATTGGTGACCTGAGGGACAACAAGTATGAGTACAACCCCTATGTGAATGACGATCAGTAGCTGAACATAATGAGGACTTAGGATAAAATTCAGTGAATGACGATCCAGTAGCTAAACATTTGCAAGTAGAACAAGCACAAGAACAACCAATACGCCCACTTGCACGGGCGAATCCACCAAGTCAAGGACGTCGAACACCTGGCACCAGCTCTAGTCGTCCTGGTGGAACATAATATAATTATACAGGGAACGTTCCAATATGTTCAACAGAAGATCACAGAAAATGGAGTGCACCCATGCTTACAAAAGAAGATATCATGGGTTCTAGTCGTTCTGAATCACCCTCATCCAGTGTACCGTTGGGAGAATTACACCTTGGGAAGACTTTTGAGAACAAGATGGAATTGAAAACCAAAGCAGCTCTCTTCGGAATGAAAATTAATTTTGAGTTTATGGTTAAGAAGTCTGGTACTGATGTGTTGTATATCACCTGCAAGGATCCTGCTTGTGGTTGGAGAATAAGAGGGAAAAAAGTAGCGCGATTGGAGATGTTTAAGATCATTGTTTATAATAGTGTACATACTTGCTCACTAGAATTACGATAGAAAGACCACCGTCAAGCAACACCTTCAATCATTGTGCACCTTATTAAGAACAAATATGTTACTGATTACACTAGTTACCCAGCAAACAACATAAAGGAGGATATGAAGAATCATTTTGGAATCGATATGAGTTATATGAAAGTTTGGAGATGCAGAGAGAAGGCACTCGGTTATGTCAGGGGGCACCTGAAGAATCGTACTCCAAGTTACCTTCTTACTTGTACATGCTGCAACAAAAGAATCCAGGTACAATAATTGATTTTGTCACAGATGACGGTCGCTTTCTTTACTGTTTCTTGTCACTAGGAGTTTGTAGAAGAGGATTTACATCATGTCGTCCTGTTATATGTGTGGATGACACTTTCTTGAAGTCAAGGTACGGTGGCCACATATTGCGTGCTGTCGCATTGGATGCGAATAACCACATTTATCCAATTGCGTTTGCGATTGATGACAGTGAGAATCATGCTTCTTGGAAGTATTTCATAATGAAATTGAAGGAAGCCATTGGAGTTGTTGATAATCTGTCTTTTGTATCAGACAGGCATGCTAGCATTATTCATGCTCTTGAGTTGGTCTTCCCTGATGCCTACCACAGCGCATGCTACCATCACATAAGTATAAATGTAATCGCTAAGTTCAAGACTGATCATTGTCACAAGGAGATGTGGAATGCGGCATATGCATTTCAGAAGTCAAAATTTCACAGGTGCTTCAATAATATAAAGCAAATGGATCCTGCCATAGCTCAATATCTTGAGGGTATTGGCTTCGATATGTGGACTCGTGCTTACTTTTCTAGGAATTGATACAATGTAATGACAAGCAACTACGTTGAAAGTTTCAACGACAAAACCAAAGATGCAAGAACCTTCCCAGTCACTACTTTTGTGGAATTCATTCATTTCACAATTCAGTCATGGTTTGCTGAGCGTCATGAGGAGGTAGATAAGTGCACATCCAAATTAGCAACAATATATGAGAAAGATGTCTCAGGTATTGTAGATGATGCAAGGTACTTGAAAGTCCATCCTCTTGGACAGTTCGAATTTCATGTGGTAGATCTAGAAGGTGATTGTGAGGTGAATTTGATGACCAAATCATGCTCATGTGGCCAGTTTCAAATAATGGGTTACCCTTGTATTCATGGTGTGACTGCAGCCATCCTGCGCGGTGTCAACATTTACTCACTGTGTTCACCATATTACACTACCGAGATGTGGATAGAGTCTTAAAAAGAAACAATTTACCCAACTGGCAACGAGGATGATTGGGAAGTTCCCGAGAACATAGAGAAAATGGAAGTTGGGGTTTCCGTTGAAAAACAACCAGTTGGTCGACCGAAGAAGAATAAGGTGGGAAGAAGAAAGACAAACTGCTATCCATCGAGTGGTGAAATCATTCACAAAGAGCGCAAGTGTAGCATGTGTGGTGGTCTTGGCCATAACAGGGCTACATGCAAAGCTAGGCTATAAACTCTTTTTTCCCATTTGGACTTGTTGTATTAATAACCTAGCTTGTTTTCCCTTCTTTTTTATTTGATTTTTCTTAAAAGTTATGTTAAGCTCGATGTAAACTCGATGAGCTCGATTTTAGCTCGACGTGAGCTCGATGGGCTCGATATGAACTCGATAATATGTATGTTAGCTTCTAAACTGACTTCAAATTGTAGCTCGATAATGGTTCAAGAGTAGCTCGATATAACTCGATAGTAGTTCGATAATGGTTCGATATAGCTCGATATTAGTTCAATAACAACTATAATGGATATGAAAATGATATTGCTCGATTGAAGCTCAATAACAGTTCGATATAACTCGATAGTAATTCGATAATGGTTTGATATGGCTCGATATTAGTTCGATAACAGCTATATAATGGATATGAAAATGATATTGCTCGATTGAAGGTCGATAACAGTTCAATATAGCTTGATATTAGTTCGATAATGTTCGATATAGCTTGATAACAACCTATGAAAGTTATAAAAAAATGTGCACAAAAAACTGTACATGTAAAGACCCTGTATATATACAATCATCAAGGTAACAAATTTTGATACCACAAGTCTGTGCTCCACTTGTTCCTAAATACCTCTATATTTTCATTGCAGATGGTTTCCAATGGAAGGTCAGCCATGAGATGCTCAATATGCTTGACATCATACACACCACAATCCCCACTGTAAAAAAAAATGTAAACATTAAGTGTACAATACAATAATTTTAGTTAGAAACAAATATAGTATGAAGATGATGTTTGTTACCTTCTCTTTGACTGGGTGAGCTCGAGATTCTGTTTGCGATGCCATGTGAACTGATGCGGCCTCTTTCCTACTGCAGGAATCTTCAGCATCAAGCTATCAGTGAACATTTTACTCTGCATCAATAGAGAAGGAGGCAAAAATCACCATGGATTCATAATTTCCTCCAGCTTTGCGTCACTAATCATCGAGTTGTCTGAATCATAAACAGTGAGAGTCCAACTAGAAATAGAAGCCTCAATGGCAAACCAGTGTTGTTGTTCTTAGTTTTGGCACCAATATACATCCTCAAATCCTCCCCAAGATGCCAGGAACTGCTGCTCGATGCCGGTCAACATGGACATAACGTCAAAATCCCACGTGAACTTTGTTTTGTCGACAATTTTCTTGTACTGATCATATCGGGCAGGTATCACTTGTGAGAAATAAATGTTCATCACAACTGCATTCTGTCGATATGTATTGGGAAAATACTTTCGACGCATACGAAGCATGTGTTCTGCCGCATCAATATGCTACAAAGAGAGTACGATATAAAAAGTTAGCAAAGACCATCATAAATGGCTAAAAAATGATTCATAAACGAATAAATTGAGTTCTCATCGAGGACTATCGAGCTTATATCGAACTAAACATCGAGCTCATCGAGTCTATATCAAGCCCCATCGAGCTCATATCGAGCTATTCTCAAACGGTAAACAACACCCCTATCGATCTACTATCGAGCTCCATCGAGCTAATTTCAAGTAGTAAATAACAACTCTAGTTCAACACCCCTATCAATCTACTATCGAGCTACATCGAGCTTACATCGAGCTAGTCTTAAGCAGTAAACAACATAACTTGTGTAGCCTATCGAGCTAATCTCAAACAGTAAACAAACAACTCTAGTTCAACACCCCTATTGATCTACTATCCATTCAGCTCACATCGAGTTAATCTCAAATAGTAAACAACAGAGCTTATGTAGCCTATCGAGCTCATATCAATCCAGGCAACCCCCCATCGACCTCCTATCGAGCTCATATCGAGTCAATAAAAATAGGACTTGTAAAATTGAAAACAAAATTTCTACCACTATCGAGTCATTAGGTATAAATGGCTTACCACGTCATTGAGCCACGGCTAGGATGTCTTCCATGTCAGAAACCACATTGGACCTTGATTCCCAGTCTTTACATCCCTCGGGGTCTTGTTGGGGATGTCTCCAAGCAGCCACTTGAACATTGTCCTATACTGTTTGTGATCTGGCTTCTTGAGAGGGTCCAACACTTGTGCAGCCTCTTCTTATGGTGCAGTTGCATCAGTGCGAGGTCATTTCCTCGTGGGATCGGTGTAGTCCTCAAACCAATCTGTCTTGCATCTTTGGCATCTAGTCCTCTGAAACCGAACCCCAGCAACATCCTCAAGGTTGACAATAACGACTCCCGGAGTCGTTGCATTAGGTGTCACAATGATGGTAGGAGGCATGGTTGGATCATCAACATAATCCAGAGGAATATCCAGTGACTCTGAGTCTGAATCTTCCTTAGAGCCCTTCGGTTTCTCCTTAATAAACGTCAGGATCTGACTGACTGCATCCAGGATCACTGACTGGTTCTTCAATAGGGTCTCCTGTCGACCCTCAACTTTGTCCAACCGCTCAATCGAGTCGGAAAGTTCATGGGCTGAGGTTGGGGCTGGGGCAACAGGCGGGGTGGGACCTGTAACCTCCTCCTCCGGGGTAGCATCATCAAATTTCTTGGCTGCCTCGGCTGCCTGAGAAACTATCTCCGCGACTTTTTCAAAAGTCGCATCCTCCTCTTCATCAGCATCCGAAGGATCCTGGCCAAGCCCAGGATAAAGGGGAAGATCTCCCTCTGTCAATGACAAATAATAGTCTTTTTCTACTGGTTGAGGCTTCAACATCGGAAGGACGATCAACTGCAAACAACATAAAACATTTGGTTAACTCAAATAATCATAAAAGATAATCATATAGATAAAAAATAATTGTTTAATGTCAATCAAATATAACTTACATTCTTCTTCGATAACATCAATGAGATGACGGACTTGGTGAAATCCTTGTTCCTCCGATGCGACGAACTAAGCATCCTCGAGGACATGTTTCCCGAGCTCACAACAAACTCCGTCGCAAGCTACTGGATAACCTCATATGCCCAGTACTGTAAGGTCGGGGCATAACCATACATACTGTACTTAGACTCTTGCTGCACCTTGGCATCCTTCTTGTTTTCATAGTTGGCATTTTGCTTCACCATGTCCTTCTTACAAGACTGCAATAGCCTCCTATAAGAGTACTTCCCCCATGGACTGCTGGAGAAGTACTCTACGTCCTCAACAATTTTCAGAATATCTCAACATATGTGCAACTTGCCCTCTATGGCATTCAGAACCCCCTCGACCAACAAACATAGACTAAGCTTGTACGCTTCTTCCACAATAGTACAAGTCTTGAAAGCATGGTCCAACTGTGAGAGCTTTACTTTCTCAACGTCGTTGAAATACTCCTTTATCAGCCAGTCGCTGAGATTACGCTCTTCCAACTCTTCTGGTGATGGGAAGGTACTGAAATTCAACCCCGTCACCAGGGCAAACTCTCCCATGCTGAATCTACAAGACTTCGACACCAAGAAGAAATGCACCTCATCTTCATTGTTGCTGGCAATTTTCCTCAACAACAGTTGATGCACCAAGACTCCGGAGAAATTAAACTCTGAAGCCAAAAAGAACTGCTTGAAAGGGGATTCCTTAGCCCTTTCAAGCAGCCCGAGCTCCACAAATTTTTTTCTTAATATCCTTGAAAGTGCTACCACCCCTATATGTGACTCGACCAGAAAAATGATCTTCAAACGGAACAAGCAACCTCGGCATCTGCATCGACACATGAAAAAAATTGGTAAGAAAACATAATGTTAAATAGAATCGGACAAAAATTCAAAAGAAAACTGAAGTAAACACTGTCATCGAGATGCTATCAAGCCATATCGAGCCTAATCGAGCTCTACATCGAGCTTCTATCGAACTGCCTTCAAGACACTACTATAACTAATCTTTTTAGGTCACCATCGATCTGCTATCAAGCCATTATCGAGCATATCGAGCCTAACTATATCAACCCCATCGAGAATTCATCATTGACTCATATCGAACTCATATCAAGCTATCAAGCCCAACTTTATCAACCCCATAGAGAATTCATCAATTACTACTATCAAGCTCATATCGAGCTATCGAGCTAATGTCTACTTAGGTAACCATCGAGCTCATATTGAGCTATCAAGCCAAACTATATAAGCCCATCGAGAATTGACTCTTATCAAGCTCATCTCGAGCTTCTATCGAACTCCATCGAGTTCAGTTGATCGAGCCCTATCGAGCGGTATCATCTCGAGCCCTATCGAGCTCTATCGATCTCTAATCAAACTGAATGTAAGCCTAAAATGTACATCTAATCGAGCTCTTATTGAGCTTACATCGAACCCATCGAGCAAAATTGACAAAACCAGAGAAAAACCCAGACCTTCGAATCTCCATACCCATTCCACAGATCTCGAACACACATGATTTTAACTACAAAAATGGACGAGGGTTCATGCTTTTACCTTAAAATCGAATGTGAGGTGGTTCAATTGAGGCTCTTTATTTGATTCAACGCCGTGGGTCTCGGTTTTCCCGCTTGACGGAGGAGCTCTACAAGTGGGTTGACGGAGAGATGGGAGAGATGAGTCGACAGGGGTTGGGCTCGACGGGGGTGGGGGCTCGACAGATTTTGGGGTTTTTTGTGTGAGAGAGAGAGAGAGAGAGAGAGAGAGAGAGAGAGAAACCGAGAGTGTAGAGAGAGAAGTGAGAGGTTCAATTTTTTGGGTGTGGAAAAATGAAAGGGGTATTTTGGGTAGATAGTGAATGTTTAGCATCAAAATGAAAGAGTAAATAGTTGTTGTATTTTTTAGTAATTAGATAGATTACTATGTATAAAAAGTGAAATTTATCATTTATAATTGCACTTTATTCTTGAAAGTTGTACTGGGGTTGTAGACTCTTAACAACACCAATGAAGACACCAAAATATGCATTTATGGCTCACTAGAAAATTGAATAAATGAGTGCTATGTTGATCTTATATATCTGTTTTGGCGTTAGAGAAGACCATAGAACCCCTAAAATGAGAATATAATCAGCAGCTCATAATGCTACATTGCTTTGGTAATCATTCATTCTCTAGATCAACCAAGAACCATTTCCATTGCTGTTTCGAAAGCATTCGAGTGGAGAAATCAAGAATTTAGCCTTAGCTTCATGCAGCCTCTTACATGCTTTTGGAACTAATATGGAAGAAGCTCATCACCTACAAATATTCAAGAAATATGTTATTTCTCTTTATAAAAGAAGATACTAGTATATATGTATAAATATATATTCTATATATCATTACTCTTTTATCAATGTCTAATTATTTATATATACATTTTACTATACAAGATCTATACTTATGATTATTACTATTATTGCTTTTTTTTTAAAATAAAAAAAATCATAGTATTGATATTGTTTGTGTTTTTTTGCAGATGGTTGAACAAACGCTAATTAAAGGCAGTTGTGTGACCTTTGTTTGTTTGTTTCATATTTAATTTTAAAAGTTTAATTATTGCATTATATAGTAATCAATTGATATATATATATATATATATATGAGTGCATTCTTAATGGTTACTATCTATGGATAGTTACTTTAATATTAATCATTGGATTAAGGTCAATGATCCATATTTATAGTTGTTAATTG
The DNA here is from genome assembly GCF_963169125.1 of Humulus lupulus. Classification (NCBI taxonomy): domain Eukaryota; kingdom Viridiplantae; phylum Streptophyta; class Magnoliopsida; order Rosales; family Cannabaceae; genus Humulus; species Humulus lupulus. The sequence goes on from NC_084802.1 coordinate 203,351,205, forward strand.
ATATTTCTAAAAATAAATTTTGATTTTTCAAATTTTTGAAAGGTTTAAAAGTGTATTTATTATAAAAATATAATATTGTAAACTTTTCATTTTTCAAACACATGTAAATTTTTAAATATAGTTAGTGTCTCTCATTGGTTGGACACAACATTAATTAGACACAATATTAATTATGCCAAAAGAAAAATAACTCAATTCGAAATTAATGTAGAAAAAAAAAATTTACATGTTGGTGACTTGCTATACCAAGTTACTATGTTATCAAATCATCATAATTATTAGTACCCATTTATGGGTAGTAACCATTGAAAAATTTTCTTTCCTTAAAGATCTGTCTTGCTCGCTCAATCATTCTTCATGGGATTTTGTTACAATTTTGGCTTTGCTTGCACAAATTATTTTGGTTCAACAGACAATATGTAATATATGCTCAACTTTGTTTAGGTAATATTTGCTCAATTTTTTAAAATTAATTTTGTTTCACTACTACTACTACTACTATTATTATTATTATTATTTGGAAGAGTCATTTAGAATGGACCTTTCATTTCATCTATCACTATTATTCTCTCTAACCATTACATTTAGAAAATATTTTTATGCACGTATTTATATTCCCCAGATTTGTGTTTCTATAGGAAGTCATGTAATAAGAGCTATAACCACATTTTTATGCTATCTTCTCGATATAATTTTCCTTAATACTGGTCAAATTTGTTAGAAGTTTTGATTGAGGTGGTGGACAATCTATAGGATAATGAACAGCTTCTAGATCATGTATCTGTGCACATGGGAAGTATGTACTTTGGGGAAGTACATCAAAGGGGCATTGATACTATGGAGAAAAAATAGTGTCTTATTTCTTTTTTTTTTTTCTCTCTCTCTTTATTTTTTATTTTAAAAATATTTTTAATGTGCTATCGTTTACTTTTTAGTAGTAGTTATGTGGTAACTTTAGATTTAGATTTGCCATACATATTTGGTGGTTTAATGTGGTTATATGACGATTTCGTTAATTAATATTTATAATATTACTTAAAAAAATGGATTACAAACCATATATATTTATACTAGGTGCAAGGCATGCTTGCTTAGTTTATTAGACATTTTTTTTTTATGATTATCATATAAATTTTAAACAAATAAATAAACAATATTATATATAAAATATGACATGAACATATTAAAAGAAAAATTAAACCAAAACATTGTTTATGGTTTTTGTTTTCCGTATTTTCACCAACTGACACGTGACAATCATTAGAGAGTAATTGAGCTCCACGAAAGCTAAGGAAGTCCTGGTGAGCTCGACCAGAGCTCCTCGGAAGGTAAGCCCATCTCCTTTTTTGATCTAGCCCTCTGGGTTTGGAGAGTTGTCCTTGGGGCTTGGAATAAAGTGTCAGGTGTCATGCACAAGGACCCTGGACCACAAACAGCCGTATGACATGTTATTGTTCCCACAAGTCGTGATGTTGAGTCCGTAGAAGTGACAAGCAGTATGTCTCACTACATCGTCTGACATGGGAAAACGTGCAGCTACCCTCTCACACTGTCAGGGACGTGTTATCCCAAAAAGTTACGGGTTGTAACCTCGTAAATGGGCCCCGTGTGATATGCACGGGCCCACCACCTCCTTAATTACGAGAATGTGTATTTATTAGCTTTTATGTCCTAATTAAGTGGGAATGTTTTGTCATAAATCCTCATTAAGAGAGTTAATTGTCATCAACCTCTATAAATAGGGCTAGGATACACATTGTAAAGGATCGACACTTTTGTATTCATAACATTGTCAAGAGCTGCGTGAACTCTATAGAAGCTTGAAACCCTCAAGCTTCCTCAAATCCTAATACAATAGACTCGTAGACTAGGGTTAATTAAGAACTTGAACCATGTGAAATATGTGTCTTTTTCTTGCATTTTGTTTAAGTTTATTTTAATTAGTTGATAGTGAAAAAGGCAGTCAATAGTTTTTTTTTATTTTAAAAAAATAATACGATAACATTTTAGATCACAAACTACTCTATTTAAGGTACAAAATATTTATGATATTATTCAAAAATCATACCTCAATAATTGGAGAAGAAACTTCTTTATTTTTGATAAAAGATAAATGTTATTCTAATTTCTTATTTAGTTACACAGTTATACTATTTGTACACACAGGATACTTATATATAATGTATTGATTATGTATTATATATTATTGTAATAATAATATTTTATAACATGTGAATTTATATTAATATAGTTATTAAATATATAGTTTTGTATTAAATATTATTATAATATTTGAATTTATATTAATATAATTACTAAATATTTATTCTAGCAAAATTTTATAAAAATTAAGATTAAATATTATATGTTATATATTATTATAATAGTAATATTTTATAACATTTGAATTTATATAGATATAATAAATAAATATCTAGTTTAGTATTAAATATTATTATAATAATAATATTTTATTACATTTGAATTTATAATATCTAATGATATTTTATAATATTTGAATTTAATAATGATATTTTATAACATTTGAATTTATATTAGTATAATTAATAGATATATAATGATATTCTATAATATTTAAATTTATATTAATGTAATTAATAAATAATTATTTTTAATTAATTTTAAAAGTATATTCTGATAAATATTTAAAATATTCTGTTAAATATACAAATGAAACAGTTAAAACAAAAAAAAATTATTATCTACACATTTTTTATATAAAAGAGATATTCATTCTTTGGGCGTAAATAGTAATTGTATTAACTTAAATAATAATTACAATTCGAACTTAATGGTCCCATTTCACAACTATTTTTCTCCACCACAATCTGAAACTCCTCTGTATTCACCTACTGACTAATATAATTCATATTCATTTAATAAGAAATATTGACGTTTTTTTTATTATTATTAATTATAATAACGTATTTATTTATTTATTTTATATATTAATCACGTATATATATTCTCCTTTTGAACTTAAATAATAATAGTATACCACTAACAATTTTTTAAAATTTTATTCTCCATTCTCACAATTGTTAGTCCAATTCCAATCATAACAATTTTTTTTTTTACAGATGATGCATGTGTTTCATTAATATATAGTCTACCCAAGTTGATTGTACAAACATATCATTAAAGAAAATAGTAATTTGCGGTGAAAATACATTAATTTATCACTTTATTGCAGTTTTAATACCTAAGTTGTTTTTACCTATTATTAAGAAATATTTTGTTATTAATATAATTTGTAATTAATTCTAATTTCATGTATAGTTATTATGGGAGAGAGTCTTGGGGCACAAGATTAGGGGTGATCTTTTGGTTTCCCATTTTTGATGATATAATTTGTATATATTAGGGGAATACATTTTGAATAGGAAAAACACAGAATTGATATCAAATTTATCATGGTATCAAGAGCCTAAGGTTTGAGGAAATGTTTATTTTTTACCAAGAGTTTGGTGCGATGATTCATTTTTGTGACATGGTCGATGATGCAGCTGCCATAACCAAAAGCTCCAACGGTGAGAAAAAGATAAATGTTTTTTTACTTGGATCAAATGACAATCCATGTAATCTCATCACCCCGGTGCAACTGAAATGAGATAATTATGATGAATGGGCAAGAGCTATTTGTACGGATTGACGGGGCGGTCTTGATTCCCAAAGATGAAGAGAAACTTGATGATTGGTATACTATGCATTCCGATGAACACTATTGATCCTTCACTCCAATCCACTCTCTTGTACTATGAGGATGCGTGAGAATTATGGAAGGTCTTGAAGGGACGATTTTACGTAGTGAATGGGACACGGATCTATCAACTCAAAGCATCTCTCACCGAGTGCAAGCAAGGGAAGACAGAGACCATCACTTCATAATTTCGACGACTTAGTAAGATTTTGGATGAATTATCCAATTATATTACTCTACCAACTTGTACTTGTGATGACTGTAAGTGCAATCTTGCTGCACAATATACAAAGTTATTGCACGATGAAAGGCTCCTATGGTTTCTCATTGATTTGGACAACGCCTTGTCTCAACACACTCACAACTTTTGACTCAAGACCCGCTGCCTTCACTAGATAAGGCATACCTGACTTTGATATAAGAGGAACGCTTGCGTGGCGACGATTTTCATCCTAAGAAGGTCGACCATAACAGTATCATGGTTTTTAAGCTTCAGATGGATTTTCAAGGTAAATCCCACTTTGTTGATAATTATGGCAAGTTTTTGTTAGGATTAATGCCCTAAAAGCATGTAAAGATATTTTATTGGTTTTAAATAAAAAGTACAATTTTATTATATTTGAATGTTATAATTATTGTTTGAATTCATTATATAATAATATCAAGAAAATTCCTTATTCATTCATGAGAATATGATATTGTATTAGTACGAGAGAATTAAGAACATATATAATGAATAAAATAGTCAGTAACATATTAAAGTATGGAATCTTTAATGAATGGTTACAATACAGTTTGCTAAGCATACGAGATGCGAGTAATCTAGATTCAAATTACTGATGTGGATAGACATCTTAGTAAATGTGTTGTATGTAATAGAGATTATATATGACAGGATCGATGTGAATTAATTATCTTTATAAACTTGTCGTTTGACATAAAGATTTAATTCTTATCATAATAGATGATCATTTGTAGATCAGTCTCAATCCTGAGTATTCATGAACTCCTGTTGGTGTTTATTGGATCTTTTGATTCACTCGCTAAGGTCTCTTAGAATAATGAGGCTAATGACTTTTGTTTTGGAGATTCAATATCATGGATTGATAGGAACATGAATTACAATATTGGAATCCATGATTTCCTAACAGATCAAATATTGGTTCCCTTAAGGGTTAATTCTGGAACTGAATAATTATTGAGCTCAAATCTATAATTAGATTATAGATTAATTATTCACTAGTGAGTTAATGGTACTTAAGGATCAAGAGGTAATTAGAAGGGTAAAACGATAATTTTGACCAGCTCTAATTAACGAAATAATAATGGATGACATAATTACATATATTGATTATATCAATGGACTACAAGAGAAAACTCTGTAAATATAATTCTATAAATACTTAGAGTGCAATTCCATATTTATAGTGGAGTAATCATGGAATTAATAAATAAGATTATTACATTAAAGAGTTTGATTAATAATCTGGTTTATTGGAGCTTTGTATTATAGGTCCATGGTCCCTAGATCATCTTTATCCTACATTGTCAAGGGTAATGATGTCAAAAGAAAGATTTGTAGAGAGAATGGCTAAATTGCAAATTAAATAATTTTCCAAGGCAAGGAAATAATTATGGGTAATTGATTAATTGTGAATTAATTAATTATTTGACTATATAGTTTTTATTTTGAAAAAATATAGGTTAAAATTAATATTAATCTTGTTTGGATTAATATAAAGAGAGAGAATAATAAATATCTTATTTGGAATATGATATTTATTTATTTAATTTAAAATTGATAATTTAAGATAAAGTTAATTTTGAATTAACTGATATTTATGCTGGGATAAATATATTGTCTTAAAAGTTGATTAAACAAACAAATGAGAAAATTAGGGAAACCCTAATAGGGTTGGGTGACACACACTGTACAACACAGTATGTGGCGCCTAACTCATGGATTTTTATGCCTGAGATTTGAATTTTGAATTTCAAATAAATTTGTTTAATCAGTTATTTAATTATTCTTTTTAAATATGATTTAAATAAATAATTAAATATAAATATCATATCAGTTTTAATTTAATATTTATTTTTAATAAAATAAATATTATTTAATTAGATTAAATATTTTTATATAAGTCTGACAGTACGTAACTTTCAGAAGAAAGCTTTCATTATTTTTTTTATGAGATTAAAAATATAGACTCTCTCTCAAAAGCGATAGTTTTATCAAAACCTGAAAACTATTCTAAACCTTTTATCTCAGTCAAACATCTCTAGGTCTCATGTGTTGAGTACATCTAGAAAGTTACATAAATCCACCTTTTGAATCCTACGTGCCTACACATGTCCTTGTGTATTTGAGGATTGGTCTGGAAGATCAAGGTGTGAGCTTTCAGATTACTGGATAAGAAGATCGTTGATTTTATACAAAAAGATTCAATGACACTTAATAGGCTACAAAGGTAATCCATGATCTGTTTTGTATGTGATTTAATGTTTATATATGTATATGATCATGACTTGTATTAATATTTATTAAAATAGGTCTACATATTCCGCTGCACACTTTTGATTTGATCATTTAATACCAACAATTGGTACCAAAGCAGTCTATACATATATATATATATATTAAATACTGTGTGAGTTTCTTGCATTTGTTATATGTATGTTGATATGTATATTGAATTGATGGATATATTTTTTGATTGTATGGTTGAATGTTGGATCGTTAATTATATGGTGCTATTGGGTTAGGAATTTTAATTTTCTAGATCTTGTGTAAGCCATAAAGGGGATAGGATTTTTGTAATTTTATTTCTTGAAATTTAAATTGAAAATATGTACACAAAGAAAATTGGAAGAACCCGAGCCTAGGGTTCGACCTTAGCCGCACGCACCAACCCCGTGGCCGCCTCACCCCCGCGTGCGCCCAGCCCGAGCCCCTGCTCCCTCACGTGTGCCTCTGTGCCTCCCACAGCAGCGCCATGCGCACCTGGCACCTACCGAGAAGCCCCGCACCCCTTCGCCCTTCGTGCCATGTTCGTGCGCCGAGCCCTTGCTGCAGCTGCGCCTGGCCGATAACCACTTGTGCCCATGACACCTTGTGCCGCCAGCCCTATGGTTTGGTGCCCAAACCTTAGATCCTATATTTGTGTAATATCTTTTATTTAATTAATTTTAAATTATTTGAATTTAAAAGTTTAATTATCTTATTTTATTTTATTATAAAATAAAATATCTTTTAATTGATTAAGATCTTTTAATATCTTAAGTTTAAATAATTATTTAAATTTGATTATTTAATTATTTAAATTCAACTAAATTAAAAAGATGACAAAAATAGTTATTTAATTAAAAGTTAGTTTTAATTAAATAAATTAATTAGAAAGTTTGTTTCTAATTAATAGGATGGACACAACAAAGTTCCTAAAGATTAGCAAGAAAGCCTAAAGGAGAGGAGAATCATTCTTGGAGAGTCTTGAAAGCTACATAGGCTTAGATTGCAATTTTATTTCTAATTTTTCCAAGGGTTGTAAATTTTAAAAATACCCGATAGTACTCGGTTCATCATTTATTGTTTATTTATTTATTGTATTTATTTCAAAATGTTCATTGATGTTTGATTGATAACATGATCATGCATTAGTCAATTACATGTCATTCATGAAACCCCACTCAGTTTCTCATTAATCATGCATCTTTTAGAAACATGATTATTTAGGATTGTCCTATTTGTTTATATGAATTTTTTTTTTTGGAGAAATCAATTGCATGTAAACTACTAAGTATTAAATTAGTTAAAACTTGGTAAGTCACACCATAATAAAGGCAATAGATTTTATAGGCCTTTAAGATGGCCAACTTTATGTAATGTTAGGAAAATTATGTAATTGCCTCAACGGAAACGGTAAGATAATATAACTCTATGCAATATATTACAAATAAATAATAATTGATTAAAAAGAGTGTTACAACTCTATAACTGAAAATACAAACAAACAAAGAAAGGAAGAGGAAGAAGGAGAAGAAGAGAATGGAGAAAGATACAACTCTAAATAAAAGATTACAAGTAAAGGAAATGTGTTTGAAACAAAAGAAAAGAAGATTACAACTCTAAACAAAAGTTACAAGTAAATAGAAAATGAAAATAAGAAGAAAAGCAATAGAGAAAAAAATGCAAGAACAAAACAATAGTAAACTCTCACTTACACAACCTAAGTGAAAAGGGTTGGGGATCACCAACTTGAACAAGGTTTAAAACCTTTGTCCAAAAGCTTATTTCCCCCTAACTCAAGCACTAAGGGATCTCTCACAGGTTTTGGAAATGCTTTCTGGAATAATCAAGCCTCAAGGTGCATTTTCCAGCCAAGTGCTTTGTGGATGGAAAATTGTGTGTCTTACAAGTGAGCATTAGGCTCCTATTTATAGAGTTTGAGATACGCCTTTGAATTTCAAATTCCACCAACCCCCATGGCTATTACCAATGTTTAATTGGATGTTTATGGAATTAAAATGGATATTTGAGAGTTATTTGGGATGTTAGAACCGTTCAATTTGGAAAAAAACTGAAAATCTAAATAGGCTGTCTGCCTCACTGGCCGCGGCCACTGGCCTCTGTCCCCCAGGCCACGGCCAGGGAAAGACAGTGGCCGCAGCCACAGCCTAGTTTCAGCACAAAAATTTTCATTTTCCAAAACGTCCCAAATCCTTTCCCACATGATTTTGTAACCTCCAAACACCTATTGGGAGTTAAAAACATGTCTCCAACAACCATATTTCATTATGGCTTTATGAAATCCAATCTCAAATGTGTAACATATAATATACACATTATTGAGTAATATTTGGGAGTAACAAATTTGTAATTGATTTTGTAACTCCAAAATATGTCGCATTTGGGCACACACATGTGTCCAATTTTTTGACTCTCAATAATATGTTACAAGGTGTGACAAATCACATTTGTGTGAGAAATCACATTTTGTCACATTATTTGATCTAATATTATATTATATGAAATAATATAACATGTAAAAAGCGTTTTAGTAAAGTTAGATGAATGTAATGGGTATCTAGATCACATTAATTATAGAAACATGTTCTTTTATAATTATAAATGTATTTTGTAATTAATTACATTCATAGGGTTATTAATAAACTAGTAATTAATTTAGAATTAATTGATTAGTTTAATAAAACACATTTAATCCAAAATAGTAAGTGGGAGAAGGTGAACATCTCAATGTGACCTATGGTCTCCATTATTAGTACAACACCGCGAGAAATGAATAGGGCGTCGAGGCAACTTTGTTTTTGTCCTCCTAAGGAAGATTTCTAGACATATTAATACCAAGGTTGGCTTCTTACGAAGATAGGAAGGAGTGATATATTTTAGGCTTGACCGATCCTAAGGCGTCACTCTCTAAGTTAAGTCATGAATTCCGAAATAATGGTTACACTTACAAATATACAATTAAGCTTTTGCGGTGGATAATTGCATCTTGACCAAACCAGCGGTACATTATATTTAAAAGAGAAAATAAAGAGTTATTTTAAGTTTTGATTATAAAGATAAGATTGTCTTATAAGTTATCTGAATTTAACTTGACTGACCCTAAGATGATACTTTATTTGTTGGGTAGTTTTATCGTAGAAAAGTAAATGTTAATTTATGTGTTTTAATTGTTGCATTCATGAATCATGTTTACTTTCCAGAACATTGATATTTTTTTCAAAATGATAAAATTATTGTATTTTATTTTCAGTCATAAAATGTTGTCACCCAATTTTTTTCCTATTATGTGCCTGGTAATGCATCAAATGATTGATGATCATATAAGTAAAGTAAAAGTGACCAAAGAGGATAAAGGAGGATGGGAAAATTCAATTTTGTTCGTCTTTTTGGCCAAAAAGCTTAAACATATCTATAATGATAGAAGGTCTCCTCATATACCATCATGGGATGCAAGGAAAGAGGAACATGAGAAATATGCTGATTGGATGAGATCAAATCACATGGCAATATTTTACTTTCTTAGTACAATGGAAGAGAAGCTAAGACAAAAGTTCGAACACATTGAATATGCTTGTGACTTGTGGGACGCTGTCTATGAGGATATACAAACAAGAACACAATCACGAAAATGGTAGATATGATTTACCTTTACCTTAGACTTAAAAGTGGATTATGATATATAACGTTCTGAATATTTGATTTAGAAACCACTAATCATATTTTTATTCCTCTTTACCGATACTTGAGCAATCAAGAGAAACTTGCAGATGGAGACAAAAAGATGAAAAGGAAGAGAGATAAAACGTCTAGTTCAAGAAAGCGTTAAAGAAAGTCCATTTATTTAAAAATCTTTAGTTTTATTTAAAAGAAAACTTTATTGTTAAAGACATAAAAAAAAGATCACAGGCACGTTTTTGTTTCTCTCTTTTCCATGGCGAAGAAGAAGAAGTCGATTCGGAAGCCGATGACTCGATCAGTTGCTAGGGGTTCTCCGTCAATTCACGATGCGAATGAACAAGAAGGCTCTGATGCTGGTGATGTGATCCTTGAAGTTGATGTTCCGATTGAGGGTCTGAACCTAATTGCTAAAGTGATTCATTCGAAGGAAAATGTCGAAAGTGAAGTGCAGGTTGATGTGAATTAGGTTACTGGTATGGCAACTCCTTCTTTGAATCCTCATAGCTGGGCGGATAAGGTGGAGGAAGGAGGTTATCAGGCCTCGACTCATAATCAATGGAAATAGTTCACGACAGGTAAGCTCTCATTCTGTGAACAAAAACTAGAGTTTGTTGAACCATTGATCAAAGATGGTAATAAAATTGCTCAGGTGGATGTTGAAGAGGTCAAATGCCAATCGACTAATTGGAGCTCTACAGTTATCTATATGGTTATTGGTGCTAATCCCCCAATGGATGTATTCGAAAGGTTCATCAAAAGAGTTTGGGGTCATCTAGGGATTGCTCAAATAGCTAGAATGACTATGGGACTGACTATGGTCAAGTTTAATGATGATGCCACTCAAGATCATGTGCTTGAAAATGGAATGCTTCAATTTGATAGGAAACCAGTTATCATCTGTCCTTGGACTACAGATCTCAATGCGGTTAGACTAATTCGATCAGTACCTCTGTGGATTCGACTACATGATTTAGGCCTTCAGTATTGGGGATGCAAATGCCTTAGTGCTCTTGTGAGCATGATAGGAAAAATGATTATGGTGGACAAATTTACTCGAGAGCGATCTAGAGTTCAATTTTCTAGGGTTCTTGTGGAGATGGATATAACAGATAATCCTCCTCGGATTATACAGTACCTTAATGAGTCTGGTCAGCTTGTTGAACATGGGGTGGATTATGAATGGCTTCCTATTAAGTGCAAGACTTACTCTGGATATGGTCATCCCATGGAAGACTGTAGGAAGGGGATGAAGACTCAGTGGGTCAAGAAGGAAGTTCAGCACAAAATTACTACTGAGGAGGGTAGTGACAAGGGAAACCAACTCACGGTTGATGCTCCTGATTCGATTAAGGGATCTATTAGTGCCACTAATGCTTCTGATGGAAAAAAAATCAATGGAGATACTTGGAAAATCCCAAAGATTGTGGTTCTTCATTCCAAACTGGGACAAAATGATACTGATAATATTTCGGCTGCCAAGTTTCAAAATGGACAAGGACAGAACAACAAAAATACATTTGAAGTGCTTCAAGGGCAAGTGGAGGGCGAGACAGAAGGTAATATTGCTACCAACTCTTCTTATGGTTAATTGCAACATTTTAAGTTTGAATGTGAGGGGTTGAATGGTACTAATAAACGGGCTACTGTTTTAGATATTTGTAGAAGTAATAAAGTGGGTGTTGGTGCTCTGTTGGAAACAAAAATGAGGGGGAATAAAGTCACTGAGCTGATGAATCATAAACTTACTAACTGGGATTTTTATTCCAGTCCTATTACTGAAGGAAGAATATTGATCATTTGGAGAAAGATCTTTGTGAAGGTTATTGTTATAGAGGAGACCAATCAGTACATTCAATGTTTTGTTAAAATGGCTGGTCAGAGACATGCTTTCTGTGCTACATTTGTGTATGGGCTTAATACAGTGGAGGAACGGAAGAGTTTATGGCAGGGCTTAACCAGACTTAACTTCCCTGCAAAGCCTTGGGCAGTTCTGGGAGATTTTAATGCCATTTTTAATGTGAAGGATAAAAGTGGTGGTAAATCTGTGTCCACTTCGGAATTGATGGACTCTTCTCAATGGATTGCTCTGAATCAAGTGGATTCGCTTAAAATTACAGGCTCGTTTTTTACTTGGACAAATAACCAAGATGGTCAAGCCCGCATATACTCTAAGATCGATCATGTCTTTACTGATGAGGAATGGCTTGATTTTTGTCCAAATTCTACAGCTATTTTTCGTTGGGGAATAGTTTCTGACCATTGTTCTTGTATTATTTCTTCCACATCTTTTGAGAATATGGGTATTGAACTGTTTCGGTTCTAAAATTTTTGGACAGATCATAAAGAATTCAAAAAGGTGGTGCTGGACAGCTGGAGGAAGCCGATTAGTGGTACTGGTTTGAAGGCTATTTACTTGAAGACCATGAGACTTAAACACAACTTGAAGAAGTTTAACAGGGATAATATTGGGGATATAGGTGTGAACTATCAGAAAGCTAAGGATCGTTACCGGGAAGCTTAACTCCAAGTTCAAAAACATCCCAGGGACTCTGTTTTCCGAGAGATTGAAGCGGCTGTTGCTGTAGCTTTCAATGTTCAGGAGCAAATGTATCACAATTTTTTGGCTCAAAGAAGTAAAATTACTTGGTTAAGGAAGGGAGATTCGAACACCTCATATTTTCATGCTTGCTTGAAAAAGCGTAAATAAGAGAATAGAATAGCCACTTATCTAAATGAGCAAGGTAAATTAATCGATAGTTTTCCTGATGTTGTGGCTCATTTCTTGGATCACTTTAGAAGTTTTATGGGCAGCCCTAGCTTCGCCACTACACAAATCAACTTACAGTGTATTGAGATGGGTGACAAACTCTCAGTTGATCAGCAACTTTCTCTCTTGAAACCGTTCTCTTATAAGGAAATCAAAATTGCGTTTTTTAGTATTCCCATCAACAAGTCTCCGGGACTTGATGGGTTTGGTTATGCTTTCTTCAAGGTTTTATGGTTGGACATTGGAGGAGATATATGTAGAGTAGTTGGTCATTTCTTTGAAACAGGGAAATTTCCAACCGAGCTTCATAATACAACCATTTCATTGGTCCCTAAAACAGATAACCCTGCTCGGGCAATAGACTACAAGCCTATTGCTTGTTGTTCCACAATATACAAGTGTATTTCTAAGATTTTGTGTTCCCATTTGGCCAAGGCCCTTCCTGGTTTAGTTCAACAGAACCAAGGTGCCTTTATTCAAGGTAGATCGATTGCTCATAATATCTTGATATTCCAAGATTTAATCAAGAATTATGGAAGGAAAACTACCATTCCTAGATGTGCCATCAAGATTGACCTAAGAAAAGCTTATGACACTGTTGATTGGTGGTTCCTTGAAGACCTATTGAAGTCCTTATGTTTCCCTATGAGGTTTATAAGTTGGATTATGACCTGTCTAAAAAACACAACTTACTCCTTGCTTATGAATGGACGAGTTCAAGGTAGCTTTAAAGGTGAGAAAGGGCTGCGACAAGGAGATCCTATCTCTCCTCTTCTATTTGTACTAATAATGGAGTATCCTACTTGGAGACTTCAACTGGCAGCTCAAAGGTCTACATTCAGATATCACCCTATGTGCAAAAGCCTTAAACTTCTAAGTCTGTGCTTTGCTGATGACTTGATTTTACTTTGCAAAGGGACTCAATCTTCTGTTAGGGTGCTTAAAGTAGCTCTAGAGGAGTTTAGTTCAGCTACAGGGCTCCATGTTATTACTAGCAAGTCTCACGTTTATTTTGGGGGAGTGACTGCAGCGGATAGAAAGACCATAGCTCATGAGCTTCAACTTACTGAAGGGTCCTTTCCTCTCAAGTACTTTGGAGTTCCTATGCGGCCTACTAAGTGGAAACCTGAGGATTGTGGCATTATTATCCAAAAGATCAAACTGAAGTTACATACCTGGGCGAGTAGGCATCTCTTTTTTGCGGGCAGAATTCAACTTATTCATTCAGTGTTGTTTGGTCTTCGAAATTACTGAATGAGCATATTTGTTCTTCCCCAAAGTGTTGTTAAGGAAGTTGAGAAGCTTTGTCGTGGCTTTCTTTGGGGTCTCAATGGTAAAAGAAGTAAGATTCACATAGCTTCTTGGAAGAAAGTTTGTCTCCCTAAGGCTTATGGTGGTCTCGGTTTCAGGGATGGTTCCAATTGGAACCGTGCTATTTTAGCGAAATATATTTGGGCCATTTTAGAGAAGCATGATCTGCTATGGGTCAAGTGGATTAACTCTGTTTATTTAAAAGACTCCAACTTCTGGGATTACAAGCTGAAATTAGATTCGAGTTGGTATTGGAGAAAACTTTGTCACTTGAGGGGAAAATTTAGCCAATTTGAAGTGAGAGCAGCTGGTTTAACAGGGATGTTTAGAGCTTCTAAAATCTGTAACAGTTCTCTTTGCCAACAACAGGTTGATTATCATCAAGCAGTTTGGTGCAAGATGTCTCTCCCTAAGCACAGATTTTTACTTTGGTGTGAAAGCTCACCTACTTACTAGAGATCTCATGATCAGGTTTTGTATCTCACTGGATTCATTATTATGTCTTGTTTGTGGTCTCTATAATGAAAGTCACACTCATCTCTTCTTTGAGTGTTATCTTTCGCAGAAGGTGACAGATTTAATCTTCAATTGGATGGGGTTTAGAGCTTGGCCTTTTGAGTTTACTGGGTAGACTAATTGGCTTGCTAGTAGAAGAATAGGGATCATACCTTCTACCACCTATATAATTCTTGCTGCTGTTATTTATAATCTCTAGAGGAACCGAAATAGATGCATTTTTTATGGTTATTCCTGGAATGCTGATTGTATAGTTAATGATGTAAAGAGTATAGTTCATTACAGGTTATTCATTGTAAATAATAGGAAGATGACCTTACAGGAACAAAGATTTATAGACAAACTTAATATGTAATTAGGTTGGGTGGGGAGCTAGTGTTCCTTTTGGTTGTATAGTTTCGGTCTGGTTGTATTAATTGGTTGTTTAATGAAGTTCATTTCCTTCTTGATAAAAAAAAAAAAAACTTTATTGTTGTTTGAACAATGTTTAGTTTAATTTTCTTTTTAGTTATTTTTTAATTTTGTTGCATTTAATGACTTTAGAATATTTTATTTATAATTTGATTATTATTAATTTTTTCTTTAGACATGCAATTGAACGTTTTGGACTTTAACGCTTTCATTGAAATGAATGAACACTTAATAATTCAGAATTATTTAAAGTAGCAAAACCGCAGGGTAACAAAACTGCAAGGTAACAAAAGACAAAAAGTTTCAAACGAGGATGACACATATCTTTGGCATCTTAGACTTGGCTATATAGGTCTAGATAAGATAAACCGGTTAACAAAATATGGATCTTTGAGAGAACTAAGAGTTGGAACTCTTTCAGTTTGTGAATCTTGTTTAGAAGGGAAAATGATCAAACGTCATTTCTCATCGAAAGGCAATAGAGCCAAAGAACCTTTGGAGCTTGCACACAGCAATGTCTGTGGTCCAATCAATGTACAAGAAAGAGGCGGGTATGAGTATTTCGTCACTTTTATTGACGATTACTCAAGATATGGTCATACTTACTTAATGCTTAGGAAATCTGAAACCTTTGGTAAGTTTCAAGAATTCAAAGCTGAGGCTGAGAAGCAGTTAGGTAAGACTCTTAAGACACTTCATTCTGATTGAGGTGGAGAATAATTGGATTTAGAATTCAAAGATTTCTTGTTGGAGAATGGTATTCTATCCCAACTCACAACACCAGGAACACCACAACAAAATGGTGTTTCTGAAAGAAGAAACATGACCTTGTTGGATATGGTCAGGTCAATGTTAAGTTACTTTTCACTTCCTCTCTCATTCTGGGCTTATCCACTTCAAATGACGACTTACATTTTGAATGTCTAAGACCATAAGCAAAACACCACTTGTTGACCTGTGAAATTGGCCAACGGCCGTAGGTACAATATACGACAGCTTTTGAACGAAATAAATAGAATAAATGACAGAGTATGATTATCTTAAATAAACATACAGGAATTTTATAGTGGTTCAGCCCTGTTCTGATGAATAGTAATAACCTAATCCACTTAGCTTTTAGTATTGAATCTCTTGATAATTTCATTGTTGAACCAAAGTATTCACTCTTTCTCACTTGCCCAAGATTTCTCCCCAAATGTTCTTTAGATCTCCAAAATTCCAGAAAAAGAGATCTTTTGAAATGAAGCCTTGGGTCCTTTATTTATAGTACCCATGGGCTGTTACATGACCAGTAATACTGAGATCATGGTTTGGTACACGATTATCAGGTAGTGGAGGTACTTGTCCACCACTCCATGATTATGAAATTGTGGGTCTTATTGTTGTTTCTCTAGATCGTGGTGGATAATGCATGATAGAAACCTTTGGGAAGATGTTAAGTCTCTGTTGGTATGTGAGACTTAGGTGCTAGGCCCGATGACCCGAGCTTGGGTGCTAGGCCTGTGACCTTCTGGGTGATGGACCTGTTGATCATTTGGGTGCTGTAATGCCCCGACTATTTCTAAGACCTCAGACCATTAAAAACTACTATGACATAAATACTATCTTGAAATACATTCATATGAAATAACATAACTTTATTTAAAACCCAAAATATTGTACGAAATACAAAATGTAATGCCCAGCTAATTAAGGTCTGTTACCAGGTGTGTTTAAAACCAGTGCTGGACTTGCTAAACAAGTCATTTAGACTAAACATGTGATTAAGCTACAAAAGATTTGGGTATTTAAAATTTTGGTCAAGTCATAACCCTTTCATTAAACCCAAAAACATGAGCTTTACACGGGATCCCAAAAACATTAGTTTAAAAACTAGTTACAACATCCAAATTACACAACAAGCCGACCTAGGCGGCAAAAGGTGGGTACAACCCTAGCTTCCTTAAGAATCTCGGTCGTGGTGGTCGAGCTAACTGCATATGTACATGTCACTGCTATCGCCCTTCGACTCATGGCTGGTTGAGCTTCTCATTACCCTTACCTACACCACAAAGCACCCGTGAGCCAAAAGACTCAGCAAGAAAACATATTAAACTATTCACATAGTAATATATCTGCCAAACAGTAATAATTGAATCTGGTGTATTCATTATACAAATCAAAAACCATAGAGTCGCACAAGTACGTCACACAAGTGCATGTCGCACTTCCTTTCAATTTGTTGGCATTCGAGCTAGTCAAGTGCGTGTTGCACTCCCAGGGTGGCCCAGCCATGGTGGCCTGCACTCCACGTGCATAATGCCAATCTCAACTTATAAGCTGAGTCCTACTGATCCTCGACTCATAAGTCGAGCCTCACAAGCCCCTGACTTATAAGTCCAAGCTTTAAGACCCTCGGCTTATAAGACGAGTCTCTCAGAATTCAATGAACCTTCGACTAATAAGTCGATCTCCAACTAACATCCTAATAATCCCCTGGTTTATAAACCGAGCTTTCTAGTCACAACAGAAAATCACATATTTCATTTAACATACATACCTACAGATACAATGCATTATAATACACTCAAACAACAATCATAGACATAATCATAATCGTGCGCATTCAAGTGTACTTAACTAGATATTCACAAACATAATTATAATCATACTCATTAACAAGGAAAAAGCCTTAATAATGTATATATTTAACCAGTGGGCTAAGCCCTAATCACACATTCACATACTGGGTGCAGTTTTCTTACCTTCGGTCCAAATGCAAGTTACTAGCGACGCCCCTTGAGTACGATCCCTAATCCGAGCCCTTAGCGTTGACCTAGTCACAACCATAATAAGGAATTCCATCAACAACGAGTGAATAAAATCTTTCAGGCCGAGTCCTAGCCTCTGGGACGTCGAATCCCACCCAGCACAGTAGTAGAATCGATCCCGAGCCCAATAGGTTAGGTTCCCGAACTCAAAACCTTATAAGGGCCAAAAATCCCCTTAAGGGCTGCGGCCCCATGCTCCTATGCCGCGACCCTCCTCTAATCAGAGCCTCAGCGTCCCCAACCATTTGACACGTGCCGCGGCTTGCCTTTGCCACAGAGCCCTACCTGGCTCCTTTTTTCCCTAGAGGGCCGCGACACACCAAGAACAGAGCCGCGACCCAGCCCTTCGAACCTAGAATTTCTGGATTTTTCCCTAGCCAAACCCAACTAGAAACAATCTACAGAAACAATCCAATTATACCTAAATCTTTCAATTAAATCCCCAAAATCACTATAACTTATTTCCAACACCAAAACCTAGCTAATTACTAGATTAAAATTCATCAACAAATCTCAAAACTCATCCTCCCAACTACCAAGCATGCATGTACTTAAGCTTTAAACAAAACCACAGAATTAACATGAACATGTTTCGAATTCAAGCCCTTACCTCTGATATGATGATTCCCTTGAGCTAATCTCATAGTTCCCCAAGCTCAATACCTCAATTCCTAGGCTTTGTTCTTCAGTTTCCCCAAAATTCTTCCCAAGCTTCAAGAGATAGAGAGAAAACGAGGGAGAGAGAATGTGCTGCTGAGAGTCTTCTTTCCTTTAGTTTCCTAAGTCATCTGAGAGGTTCCCAGCCAACCAAGTCCTAAACTTGGACAAAAATGACCAAATTGTCCCTTTGCCCTTAGCCTACTCATCACACGCTCCCAAGGGAAATTTTGCCTTTTGTCTCATACCCCGCTACTCATAATTTACGCCCTATAATTCCTGTTACTTCCAATATCCTCACACGATTGCTAAATAATTTCCCATTACCCGCTAAATCCCAGTAATGTACTAAACTACTAAAATACCCCTAATCTCACCCCGAGCCGGGTATTAAACCCCGTTGTGACTTTTCCGCTAACTTGCTCATCAGGATCACCTCACGTCAAGTAACCCAAAAATATCCACATAATAATGTGGTCTCAATCACACAGACTCAAATTTACAATTATACCCTCAGGGAGTCAAATTACTAAAATACCCTTCTTATAAGAAACGGGCCCACATACACCTATTTAACATTTCTACATGCAAGCATAATTATATTATAATATAATTCACATAATAACATGCTCATACCATATTAACACATAATTAACACACTTATTGCCTCCCGCCCCCCTAATCCAAGCACTAAGCCATATTAGGGAATTTAGGATGTTACACTAAATATGGTATGGAATATAAAATGTGATATGGGATCCCATTGTTTATAAAACATAACACATAAGCTTTAAATCAATTGTTTAAAATACTAAGTGCGAAAATGCATCAAAACATAAATTTAAAGACTTTAAACAACGTCATCCTCGATCTTCCAGCAGTCCATTCAATCCATTCATCCTCAACACACATGCCAAGCTGCCACGAATCCTTCCCGCCTTCCACGTTCATTTTCCTGCATCATTCTAAAAAGAAAGGAATGAGCTAATACCCAGCAAGGAAAATCTACTAAGAACATATATCATAAATCATAAACATAAGACTATATCAGAAACATATACTATAAAACATATGACTATAAAAAAAAGTATATCATATAGGACTACAATATTAATGGCCATTAACTCATTAACATGGTACGTAATAAAACCATCTAGGTCATCTGTCTATTAATCGAGGTAGGTTAGATCACAACTATAGTATATGATAACCCATCTAGGTCCTCTATGTACTAATCGAGGTAGGGTAAATCATAACTCTAAACCATGAAAATGATAAAAATTCTCGGGGCTTGTTATCTAAGCAAGTCATATGCCCAAGCGACTACAACATAAATTCTTGTGGCTTGCTATCTAAGCAAGTTATATGCCCAAACGACTACAAAACATATTTATACATATACATATCATAGCATAAAAGATATCACAACATAAACATATAATCTAACCTATTTTCCTTACCAAAAACTGGGATATGGAGACAAGAACAGGGATTTGGAATACTCCTAAAACCAACAGCAAAAACCATGAGTTTCTAAAGAAAAAGGAGGTGAAAAAGAGAACTAAACCATCAAAGGAGAAACTTACCGAAAACCTTAAGTTTCAAGAAACTTAAACACCTAACCAAGAATCATAAACAAGAGTTAGGATTTGAAAGAAAATAAAAGAAAACTAAAGAACTATGAAAAACTGAACTTAAGGATAAGAATACCTTGGATAACTATGACTTTGATCTACACCTCGAAATAACACTATATCTCACTTCCCAAGTGTTTAGAAAATCTTAGATTGGAAAAGCTTTTATCCCAAAACCCAAGTGTTTATCTCTATAGTAATCTTAGCGGCTTGGAGGCTCTGAACAATGCTTGAATAATGAAGGATATGGTTGAGTACAAGGTCCTATTTATAGAGTTTAATGAGTGAAACTAACCCCTTTTAGAATGAATAAATAAATGAATATAAAATGAAAAATATTTGAATTTTCGTTCAACAGATGCCCAGAACTTGGTCAAAATCGTTCAAAGGTAGGTCCAAGTGGTTAAGGCTGTTTTTAAAATTAAATCCTCAAGATTCCAAAAATTCACTCCCAGGGGCGATATATCGCCTAGACCTATATCCTGAGCCCCGTTCATTCATTCGTGCGAAGTTGACGTGTTTTCTGTATCTCCCGTAGGCGACATATTGGCCCCTATAGCTGCAATATATCGACATACGTTGATATATCAAACACATATTTGCACTTTTTTAGCTTATTTTGAATTGATTAAATAGCTTTGACTGAGTCAAAACATGATCCCAACAGCTGATGGAAGGTTCTAGAGCTTCTAGATCTTTCTTTTAATTAAACTATTCATCAAAAATACTTAAATCCTTAATAAACATGATTATGACAAGTGTCACATTCTTAATAATTCTATCTAAACCTTTGGTTATAATAAATAATATTTCTAGGACCAACAATATTAATCAAACCTTATGTTATAATTAATATTTCTAAACTATAGGTTAAACTTATAAAATCCATAATTGTTACTATGTGTTTCCAACTAAGTCTCAGCTTGAACCAAAATCCACATTAACTAACATACTACAAACTACTACTACTACCTAGCTAAGTAAAAATTCTAGGACACTATAGGTGCTAGGCCTGTGACCTTCTGGGTGCTAGGCCTGTTGATCTTAGTTTAAACGAGAGTGAGTATTTCTTAGTGAAGTGTACTTGGGGTTTGAGTTGACCACCCTATGAAGAATAGGGTGGGCCGACTGCCTAGGTGGTTCTTGAGTATGTCAGGCTGACCACCCTAGGGGTTGGGGTTAGGCCGACCACCCTTAGGGATCTTTGGGCATACTGGGGCTGACCACCCCTGGGGTAGGGGTTAGGCCAACCACTCTCTTGGACATACTGAGGCCGACCACCTCTGGGGTAGAGGTTAGGCTGACCACCCCTAGGCCTCTTGGGCCTGCTTAGGCCGACCACCCCTAGGGGTAGGGGAAGGCCGACCACCTCTAAGGGGTTTAGGCTTGATCGACTTCCCCATAGGTCCTGGACCTATCTTTTTTGCCCGTCGGTCTTTTTCAATACTTTGTTGTTTTTTCCTTGATTTGTGATGTCACGTGTCGCATTCTCATTCGCCACGTCATCCTCGTATTTTTGAGGGATAACATTTTCCTCCCAAGTTTATTGTAATGTTTTCAACATTACGGTAAACTTGATTCTGGCCCGAGAAACATACCGTAGTAGTTCTTAAATAGTCAAGTCCTTCGGGACATTACATAGTACTTTTTTAACTATCAATAATTTGCTCATCACTAATTTTTCAGAGATAATTAGTAATTCCTATAAATAATTAGGTTTTTCCAGGAAAATTAATTTCCTCAAAATATAATATATTTTTCAATTGAAATCCTAAAAATATAACATATTTTTCAAGGAGTTTTAAAGTAGTAAAAATATAATATATTTTTCAAGGATATTAATTCTTAAAAATAAAAAATATTTTTCAAGGAATATTAATTCCTGAAAATATAAGATAGTTTTTCAAGGAATTTGATTTCCTAAAAATATAAATATTTTTCAAGGAATTTAAATTTTAACCATATCAGATATTTTTCAAGGAAATTTATATTCCTAAAAATATCTTGTGTGCCTGAGAGGTTATAAGTAGGTCTTCTCCTCTCATTCCTGCTCTATGCGCCACTTCCAAACAAGATCCAAGTCTGATTTCTCCAGTTCCTCATCAAACTAAGATCTTTGGTAAGTACTTTCTTCTAATCCTCACATCATTTAATTTAAATGTGCTTAGATTTATAAGAAATACTTTGAATTTTTGAGGAATTTTTGTCTGAATCTTCTTGTTTTGGTGTATCTTGATCCAAAATAATTAACTTACTTGAATCAAGATTTCTCTGAAAAATGGCGATTTCTAGGGTTATAAACCCTAGGATGGGCGATTTTCAGGGATGTAAGATCCTAGGCCGACCACCTAATTAGTTTGGCGATTTTTGGGATTCCAAACCCTAGCACCTGCGATTTCCAGGGATAAGATCAAAGTTAGGGCCGAGTACCTTTAGGGCTTCTCCTTGTGCGATTTCCAAGTCTAGGAACTGGGTTTGGGCCGAGCACCTTCAGGGCTTCCCTTGTGCGATTTCCAGGTCTAGGAACAGGGTTAGGCCGACCACCCCTAGAGCTTCATGGGCCGAGTACTCCTTTTCCCTTCCCTTAGGTGATTTCCAGGCCTAGAATTAGGGTTAGGCTGACCACCTCTAGGCGATTTTCAGGGATCCAGGGTGGTCGACCCAAGCATAGGCCGACCACTTGGGACTGTAAAAATAATTTTTTCACCTCAATTGATCTCCTTGGGGGCCTTCCTTGTACTGTAAAAATTACTTTTTCTGGAGACTTGAACGGTCCTCTGGCACTTTTCTAAGGCTTGCATCCCTGGGGTGAGCCTAAGGTGGTAGGCCGACCACCTATGCCCCATTTTTCATGCTTCATAATTTGATGGATTCATGGTGGTCGGCCCAGGCTTCGGCTCACTAGGTCGACCCCCTATATAGAATTTTGTTCCTGATATCGTCATTTTTACTCCTTGGTTCATGGATATGCCCCCATCTATTGGCTTCATTATGCTCATTTACTAACTTTAATCTTCATTTTTCTTCTGTTACAGATGTCCAACTCCTCTTCAGCAGACAAGTCAGTAAGTGAGTGTACTCCCTAGGAGTTCTTGGAAAGGGTGAAAAGGATTCTCCCTCGCTCTGCTTTATATTTGTTCAATGAGGAAGATTTCTTGAAGAGGTATTGTCCAATGGCGAGAGTAAAACAGACGACTCGACAACCCTCTGAAGATGATCCTCATATTTCCAAGCATATCACTCAGGGCTCCTCGCCTGACTCTTATTAGATTTCTTCTCAGCACAGTATGCCCCACGGCTCCCAAGGCACATCTCAGTGGAGTCATTCTTCTTAGCGGGATAGGTCAGGTCAGCAAGACCCATTGCAATTCCCTTTGCACCGAGATACTAGTCGGGTTCCCCATCAATCTTTTTCTCAGCAAGATCATACCGAGGGCTCTCGTTGCCATGCTACTCATCCTCAGGAGCGTCCTATTCACAGGTTTCAGCCTAAGGTGGTTCGCCCTCCTTCAAATAGCAAGACAGTCTCGCTAGCTGAGCAGCAGAAGAAGAGACGACAAAAGGAGTTCAATTCATCAGATTCTGGGGCACCTTCGCCAATGAAATCATATGGAAACCGGTTAAGAAGCCTCGCCCTGCTGATTATGAGGTTGTTTGGTTCAAGGGGACAGCCTTTGACATGACTGCAGAAAAATTAAAGAACTTAAGGAAGACCTTTGACCTCTTCAGTGTGTCTATTACTATCCCTAGTCCAGATGATAGAGCTGAGGACCCCCCTCTGGGCATGTGTGCTTGGACACACTATGCCATTACGTCTAATGCCCTACTTCCTCTTCATCCATACTTCCGTAGTGTTGCAGACTATTTTGGTATTAGTCCTTCTCAATTGGATCCTAATGCGATCTTGGCCTTATCTACATTGTGCATTATCTATCACCACAGAAAATGGACTGCTCCAGTGCCTCACGAGATTCACTACCTGTTTGACCTGAAGACAAATCCTTCTCATCGTAACTCGGGGTATTTCCACTTCCACCATTATATGAGCGAGGGTACCAACACCTTCTTGGAAGAGATCTCTGGAAACAGCAAGGCATTTAGATATGCTGAAAACTATTTCTTTATTAAGGACGCAGAGGCCAACAACTTCAAGTTTAAGCACATTGGGCTTTTTTATAGACCGCTCCCGACCCAAGCTATGACAGTTAGGGCCAAGGCACTAATTTCCATGGCCCTTGAGGAGAAGAATGTCAAGACCCTCGTTACTCCAGAGAACCTTAGGAAGGTGGGGCTATTGTTATATTATTTTATAATATAATGTAAAATTATATTATATTATAATATAGTGTTTTAGATTAAATAAATGTGACAAAGTGTGTCACATATTGTAACATATAATAGAGAGTTACAATATTTAGATATATGAGATATATCCAAATAATGTAACATATTTGGTGTTACAAATTTGTAACCTCCAAATATTACCCTTTATTGTGTAAATTGTTGTTACACAATATTGAGATGAATTTCATAAAGCCATATGTGATATGGCTGTTAGAGATATGATTTTAACCCCAATAATGTGTTTTGGGAGTTACAAAATCATTTGGGAGGGTTTGGAACCGTTTGGAAAAACAACACATTTTTTGTGCTGAATTTGGTCAGTGGCCGTAGCCTGTGGGTCAGAGACCAGTGGTCGCGGCCACTAATGTCTTTGGCCGTGGCCACAGGCCAAAACTGACCAAATTTTCAGTTTTTTCAATCTTTGTTGAACGGCTCAAAAAACCCAAATAACTCCCAAATCTCATTTTAACTCCATATTAATCCAATTAAACATTGGTAACAGCCATGGGAGTTGGTGGAATTTGAAATTCAAAGGGTGTCTCTAAACTCTATAAATAGGAGCCTATAGCTCACTTGTAAGACACAACATTTCTATCCATTAGAGCACTTGGCTAGAAACACCTTGAGGCTTGATAATTCCAGAAAGCTTTTCCAATATCTGAGAGAGATCCCTTAGTGCTTGAGTTAGGGGGAAATAAGCTTTTGGACAAAGGTTTTTAAACCTTGTTCAAGTTGGTGATCCCCAACCCTCTTCACTTAGGTTGTGTAAGTGAGAGTTTACTTGTGTTTCCCTTCTTCCTTTTTATTCTATTGCTTTTCTTCTTATTCACTTGTTCTATTTACTTGTATATTTTGTTTAAGAGTTGTAATCTTTTCATTTGGTCTAAACACTTTATTTTACTTGTAATCTTTTGCTTAGAGTTGTATTCTCACTATTCTCTTCTTCATCATCATCTTCTTCCTTTCTTTAGTTTATTTGTATTTTCAGTTATAGAGTTGTAACCTTATTTAATCAATCTATATTTACTTGTAATATTATTGCATAGAGTTGTAATATTATAATCATTTCCATTGAGGCAAAACAATATTTTCCTACCAGTTGTTTCCTCCTACTATAGCCGATGTTCCGGAAGACGACGGTCCTGAGCCCGTGACTGCCATTGACTCCCCGGGACCTCTTCATGTCGAGGAGGTATCCTCTTCACTGGTGCCAGCCGGACATGAAGGAGATGAGGTGGGTGCATCTGTTGTGCACTAATCTCTTGCTTCAAATGATTTTGATGAGACTATGTTCGAAATCAAATCTCATTCAGAAGGTTTGACACTTTATCACCTTTATTGTATGATTCATCGGTGTTGAATATCCTTCTAACATTTTATCTTCTTTTGCAAGCTCAGAAATGTTTGGTTTTGTTCATACCTAGCAGAGGTCGATTCCCATCGAGGCTAGTCCTTCTATTCGGGTGGCAAAAAGGGCCATGGTTGAGGCCGAGTCGATCATGGAGGTTCCTCCTGAAGTGTCCCCGCTGACTCCTTTGGCATCTAGTCAAATTCTTTTGGAGTCTAGTCTTGAGGTAGAGCCATCTTTGTCTACACTACTTCCTCCCATTTTCACTAATGTGGGTGCTTCCTGTTCTGCGCCTGCTCCCTTATCCGAGCCACATTAATCTGCTATACGGAACTTAAGTGCCCTCATGGATCGAGCGTCTCATCTGGAGTAGACGAAAACAACTTTTAATGGAATTAAGAATGAGGACTTGACACCATTCTAACGAAGTCACTCCTAGACATTCAGAGTGTGAGTCCTTTACAGTTCTCTCCTTGCCTTGTTAGCTTGTGCTATGATGTTTATATAACACTTGTATGCTTTTTGCAGGCACTGATGCTAGTCTCTCATGTCCATGATAGGTTTGTGGAGTATACCTCTATGCTCTCCAACCTTCGTTCCGATCTTGAAGCTGTCTACCAAGAGGTGCTGGACCTTAGGCGTGTTCTTGGCTCTAGGGATGCTGACATTGCTTCAAAGGATGAAGAGATCAACACTCTCCATAGTGCTGTGGAGCTCAAACATTAGGAATTAATTGAGTTGACTCTCAAGATAACCCAGATGGAGGGGAAACTCGCCGATCAGCTCCAACAATTTGAAGCCGAGAAAGAGAAGCTGATTGCTGACATGGACCAATTGCGGAAGGACGCTCTTGTCGAGAACGAGCAAGAGGTCAAAGCTGCTCGGGACAAGGCTCGAGAGGAGTATTCAGAGAAAACTTTCTCTTGCTTTTACTTGATTTTGAAGTCCAACAAAAATTTGAACTTGGATTTCCTTACTGAGAAGACGCGAGCGAAGGAGCTTAGGAAGTGTCTGGCTCGTGAGGCTGCCGAGGCTCAGGGTGGTCTTTCAGATGATACTCCTCACCCTAGTTAGTCTTCTTGGTCTTTTATTCTGTCTTTCCTTTCATGCCATTGGTGGGGCACCTTGTGCTTGACAGTTTTTACATATGACATTTTATGCCTTTATGCTTTTTTGTAATGAGTACTTAGTGTATTGATTGAAATATTTTATTTCCAATGCTTACTAAGTATAACAACTCACAACCCTCATTGGTTCAGGTATCAGTATACTCTGAACACATGTATTTTGCGTGCCATACTAACCTTA
The DNA here is from genome assembly GCF_963169125.1 of Humulus lupulus. NCBI lineage: Eukaryota > Viridiplantae > Streptophyta > Magnoliopsida > Rosales > Cannabaceae > Humulus > Humulus lupulus. The sequence continues at coordinate 203,378,237 of NC_084802.1, forward strand.
CTATTTTATGTTTTTCATGCTAACAACCGTGGTAATGTGAGTAGTATGGTACTTCACCAAGTACCATGAACAAAACAGTTAGGTCGACCACCCCATGGGTGATAGGCCAACCACCCTATAGGGTTGATGGACTGGCCAACCACCCCATGAGGGACATGGCTACCAATGCCTTTTTTTGTTTTTGTTTTTTTGTACTTTCGGAACATATGTTGAGAAAATGCCCTAGAAAAACTTGAGATTGTTTAGTACTTAAGGTCACACCCTCATTGCTCATGTATACCCCAATCGGTATGTACTATATGCCCCCCAAGTGATCATGGGTTTTAAAGCCTTGGTCACTTGCTACTTGGCCATGCCTTGCTTCAAGCATTTAGACACATAATAATATCCTTTCACCCAATTATGCAAGCAGCAAATGCTTGTCCTTCATTGGTAGTTGGGTGATGATTTCATACTGAGTAGTAATGATACCTATACACAGATGCATATTGTGTAGCAAGTGTCAATCACGATCTACATAATCTCTCGTGTACTCGTTATAATGATTGTAGACAGAAGTGTCTAAGTTGGACCGACTAGGTCTAGATGGGCTAATCGAGCCTGTAACGAGTCTTAGATCAAATTATCGATCGGTCCCTCAAGGACCAGATTCGATTATGATCTGATGATGGCGACCGGTCTTTGGACCAGTCTCTTGTTTTTTGATCGTATAGGTCGATAGGTTCCTCAAGAACCAGGATCGAACGTGATCAAATACTTTTGGAAGCAAGGTCCTTAGAAAAGTCTCTCATTTGGATCTTATGGGTCGATAGGCTCCTCAAGAACCAAGATCGAACATGATCCATTAGTTTGGTGACAAGGTCCTAGAACTTGTCTCTCTTGTTGATCGTGTGGGTTGATAGGTTCCTTAAGAACCAGGACCGAACATGATCAAATAGTTTGGCGACAAGGTCTTCAGACCAGTCTCTCATTTGGATCTTATGGGTCAATAGGCTCATCAAGAACCAAGATCGAACATGATCCATTAATTTGGCGACAAGGTCCTAGGACCTGTCTCTCTTGTTGATCGTGTGGGTCGATAGGTTCCTCACGAACTAGGATCGAACATGATCAAATAGTTTGGCTACAAGGTCCTTGGACCAGTCTCTCATTTGGATCTTATGGGTCGATAGGCTCCTCAAGAACCAAGATTGAACATGATCCATTAATTTGGCGACAAGGTCCTTGGACCAGTCTCTCGTTGAAAGAAATTTAAAGAACTAAGAGAAACTTAGGAAATTAAATTCATTCATTGAAGCACAATGGCTGTTACACAGATAATTCGAAAACAATACATTTGGCAAATTAAAACTTGTGTTGCTGCTGAACAACTTCATTGATAGTACTGGCGAAGGTGTTCACCATTCCAGTAATTTTTTATTAATTCTCCATTCAATCGAGCTATCTTGTACGTCCCTGGTGGGATCACCTCCTCCACAAGGTATGGTCCTTCCCAGTTAGGTCCTAGTACTTCTACTGTGGTGTCCTTAGTGTTTAGGAACACCCTCATGAGTACTAAGTCCTCAACTTGGAATTTTTGGTCTTTTACTCTAGAGTTGAAGTATCTGGCCACTTTTTGTTGATGTGCTGCTACTCCGAGACTTGCCTTTTCTCGTCTTTCTTCGATTAAATCGAGCGATTCTTCTATTAGTTGATGGTTCATCCCCTGATCGTATGTCTCTCATCTATGCGATGTGAGAGTGAGTTCAACTAGCAACATGGCTTCATACCCAAACGCCAAAGAGAATGGTGTATGCCCTGTCGTCGTTCGTGTTGTCATTCAATGTGTCCATAAGACCTCTGAAAGTAAATCTGGCCAGGCTCCTTTGGCTTGTTCAAGGCGTTTCTTCAGATTTTCTTTGATAGTCTTGTTCACTGCTTTTACTTAGGCATTAGCTTGGGGGTGTGCTGCCGAGGAAAAGCTCTTTGTGATTCCATGCCTCGTACAAAATTCAATGAACATATCACTGTCAAATTGAGTCCCATTGTCTGAGACTATCTTCCTTGGTAGGCCAAATCAACATATGATATTCTTAACCACAAAGTCTAAGACTTTCTTCGAGGTTATGGTGGCGAGCAGTTCTACCTCAGTCCATTTGGTGAAGCAGTCCACAACTACAACAACAAATTGGACTCCTCCCCTTCCCATAGGTATCTTTCCGATTAGGTCGATCCCCCATACAACAAAGGGCCAAGGGCTTTGCATCTGTGCAATACATTAGGTGCCACTTGCGGTATCTTGGAGAACATCTGACACTTATGGCATCTTTTGACATACTCCATCGAGTCTTCATTCATCATTGCTCAGAAGTATCCTTGTCTTAGGATTTTCTTTAATAGGCTTTGACCCCCAGCGTGATCTCCACAAAATCCCTTGTGTACCTCGATCATTAACAACTTTGTCTGGTCGAGTGTAATGCACCTTAGCAGTGGTAGGGAGTACCCTCGTCGATACAGTATCCATTCGACTCTCATATAACGTGTAGCTTGTCTCACCAACTTCCTTGCTTTGTTCCGATCGCTGGACACTAATCCTTGGTTGAGATAGTTAACTGATTGGCATAAACTAGTTGAATTCGACTGGCACTAAAGACCTTGCAGAATTCTTTCTTGAACTACTCCCAGGAAGTGATGGATTTAGGTTTGAATTTCCAATACCATTCCTGAGCTGAGTCAGAGAGAGTGGTAGGGAATACCCTGCACCTATAATCATGCTCCACACCGTGTAACTCCATCTGATCCTCGAACTTCCCAATGTGTCGTACTGGGTCCTCCTTCCAAGTGTATTTAGGAAGTTTTGGGGTCTTTTATTTCAGTGGTGGTTGGGCAGCTTGGATCTTGGTACTAAAAGGACTCCCACTTCTATGAGCCAGTTTGATATCTGAAGGTTTCTTTGTTAGACCCTGAACAACCATAATGAGTGCATCTATTTGAGCCTGCACGACTAGTGGGATCGCTGCTCCAGGTGGGGTAGATGTCCCTGGTACCCCCTCCTGAGCGTTGGTCCTCCTGTTGATGACTTCCCTCAGATCTTGAGGCTGTGCATCTTTCCCCGACCTATCGAACACAGTATTAGAGTTATTCACCAGTACCTTTCCCTTGCGAGACTGAGGGTGAGGGGTGGTAAGTCTGCCTTGCCCCTGTCGGTGCGACCCTGCCCCCAAGCCTCTCCTCCTACATGACTTTGAGATTTTGAGCGGCCATTTCCATTCCTGCCATGCCTCTCAGATGTTTGACCTTCATCTCCTGCGTTGTTTCGTCGGTCCCCCTGGGAGGGGACCTTCGGGTTGGTAATACTCCTACTCCGAGATGAAGTGTTATTCTTCTTAGTCATGGAGGAGGCAGTCTTGGACTGTGCCTCTTCATCCTGTCTCTGGGAAAGTGGTTCTGAGAGTGTCCTTAGGGTCCTACTCCTCCCCTGGGACTCTCTGTTACTGTTGTCTCGCATTCCTGCGACTTTGGCCTGAGTCTCCCTCACTGCCTGAGCAGCAGCTTCAGCGTTAGCTTGGGCTAACTGAGTAGCTGCCTCCAAGGCCACAGTAGCCTCTTGGTGTCTCCAGTTAGCTTCCTGCTCCCTCTAGATCATTCTCTGGACCTGCTCATCTATCTCCCATCGTTGTCGTTCCATAGTCGCCCTCTGAAGGGAAATTTCTGCAGCAAAGGCCTCCTGCCTCACCAGAAATTGCGCCATCTCCTTCTGGTGAGCGTCCTTTGGATCTTCTACAACAAGTTGATCTCCAACCTCCACCTGAGGTTCGTTAACAGGATCGATGGGATCTTGAGTGGTGGAATCCCTAGGAGTTGTCTTCTTGATCTGACTGGATTTTGGAGGCATCGTATAAATGATGAAAATGTGTTTCTTGATTTTGTACTCTCAATGAAAGCACCAAAATGTTGACATGTGAAATCAGTCAACAGTCGCATGTACAGTATACGACACATTTTGAACGAAATAAATAGAATAAATGATAGAGTACGATTATCTTAATAAACACACATGGATTTTATAGCGGTTCAGCCCTATTCTGATGAACAGCAATGAACTAATCCACTTAGCTTTTAGTATTGAATCACTCGACAATTACACTGTTAAACCAAAGTATTCACTCATTCTCACTTGCCCAAAATTTCTCCCCAAATGTTCTTTAGATCTCCAAAATTCCAGAAAAATAGATCTTTTGAAATGAAGCACTGGGTCCTTTATTTATAGTACCCAGGGGCTGTTACATGACCAGTAATACTGGGATCGTGGTTTGGTACATGATTATCAGGTAGTGGAGATACATGTCCACCTCCCCATGATTATGAAATCGTGGGTCTTCCCGTTGTTTCTCTAGATCGTGGTGGATAGTGCACGATTGAAACCTTTGGGAATATGTTAAATCTCTGTTGGTATGTGAGACTTAGGTGCTAGGCTCGACGACCCGAGCTTAGGCTAGGCTTGTGACCTTCTGGATGCTGGACCTGTTGATCCTCTGGGTGCTAGGCTTGTGACCTTCTTGGTGCTAGGCCTGTTGATCTCAATTTGAACAAGAGTGAGTATTTCAAAGTTAAGTGTACTTGGGGTTTGAGCAGACCACCCAGGTGGTTCTTGAGCATGTTAGGCCGACCATCCTAGGGGTTGGGGTCAAGCCGACCACCCCTAGGGATCCTTGGGCATACTGGGGCTGACCACCCCTGGGGTAGGGGTCGACCAACAACTCTCTTGGACATACTGGGGTCGACCACCTCTGGGGTAGAGGTCAGGCTAACCACCCCTAAGGCTCTTGGGCCTACTTAGGCCACCACCCCTACGGGTAGGGGTCAGGCCGACCACCCCTAAGGGGTTTAGGCTTGGTCGACTTCCCCATAGGTCCTGGACCTATCTTTTTTGCTCGTCGGTCTTTTCTCAATACTTTGTTGTTTTTTCCTTGATTTGTGATGTTATGTGTCGCATTCTCATTCAACACGTCATCCTCGTATTTTTTAGGGATAACACCACTGGAACTGTGGAATGGAATAATGCAATATTCCAAACCCTAGATGTTGATCAAAATTCAAATTCTAAGTATGAAGGCAATTCTTGATAATAAAAGAAACATGTTCATGATATGAATGTTAATCTTGAATATAATGAAATAAATAATTAAATGATGTTAAGATGAATTTAGATACATTTAATCATCAATACTAACAATGAATAACATAATAGAATCGCAAAATACAAGATTAGGGTTAGAGAGATACAACCTTTGTATTGAGCAACTTGAATCTTCAACTTGGGGAGCTTCTAAGGCTTATACACAATATGATTATTGTCGTCTAAGATCTCTATTCCAAGCCTTCCCAATTGCTTGAAGCTTCAACTAAGTAGAATGAGATTTGGGATTGAACAAGCCTTGAAACTCATGCAAGTCAAGCAAGCTTGATGAGTTTCTTGGAGAAAACATTGGTCTTAGAGAGCTAGAGAGAGAATGCGTTTTAGAGAGAGAGCGAGAGAGTTGGAAAGTGTGATCAACACTTTTCAACTCTAATAACCCACATATATAGTGCAGGCATCATCATTAGTCTAACCAATAGGATTAGAGCATTTAAAACACATCATTTGGAGCATTTTACGTAAACTATACGACCCTAAAAGACTGCCCAGGTGATGCATCGCCTGCATGTAGGCGATGTATTGCCTGACAGGTGATATGTCACGTACTAGCATCGCCTGCTAGGGCTTTTGAAGCCCTTCGCATTAAGGCGATGCTACGCCACTTAGGGGGCGACGTATCACCACCCTCTCTGACTTTAGACCACTTCAATGGTCCTAAAATTGCTCCAAATGCTACCAAAATTTTTGGGAATGTTTGGATACCTCATTGTATCACTTTAGACCCATAAAAGTCACTTTTAGATGCCTTCTATAAAATCTCATGTTTTCACTTCTCTTTAAGTGAAAACCGTTAAGTGTTTTACACCTCAATGTGTAAACAACTTAACCATTATATTTAACCAATCTCAACAGTTTGCACCATTTCTGCATTTGGGGTTGTTCTGCTCATGTTCTTAGACCTAATTCAGGGAAACTTGATTCAAGGTTTGAAGTGTTCATTTTTACAGGCTACGCTCCAAAAACAAGAGGCGGTTATTTCTATAGTCCCAATAATCAAAAGGTATTTGTCTCCACAAATGCGACGTTCCTTGAACATGACTATATGAATAACTATAAACCTCGAAGCAAGGTAGTATTGGAGGAACTCACAGCTGATAAGATTCCATCACAATCATCTTCATCATGAAATAATAAATGACAAATTGAGGAAACCATTATTCTTGAAAAGGAAACCCTGGTGCAACGTCGTAGTGGGAGGATTGTGAGACAACCTATTCGCTACAAACATGAGGCAAATGTCCTTGTTTCTGATACAAACAAAGACAATCCATTAACCTGTAAAGCAGCAATGGATGATCCTGAAAATGAGAAATACAAGAAGCCATGAACCAAGAAATTGAATCGATGTATTCCAATTCTGTTTGGGAACTTGTAGATCCACCTGAAGATGTCAAGCCCATAGGGTGTAAGTGGATATACAAGAAGAAAAGAGGTGTAGATGGGAAAGTAGAGACTTTCAAAGCGAGGCTAGTAGCAAAAGGTTACACTCAGAGAAAAGGTGTTGATTATGAAGAAACATTTCTCCTGTGGCCATGCTCAAATCCATTTGCATCCTCTTATCCATAGCGGCTACCAATGATTATGAGATATGGAAAATGGACGTCAAGAAAACTTTTCTGAATGGCTATCTTGATGAAAGTATCTATATGGTACAACTAGAAGGGTTCATAAAGAATGGGGAAGATCAAAAGGTGTGCAATTAAAACAATTAGATCTTGGAATATCACTTTTGATGAAACAATTAAAACATATGGCTTCGAACAGAATGTCGATGAAACATGTATAAATACATCAAAGGAAAAGTGATGGTTTTCCTAGTTCTTTACATTGATGACATTTTGCTCATTGAGAATAATGTAGAGACATTGTCAAACGTGAAGAAGTGGTTAGCCAAAAAGTTTCAAATGAAAGATTTGGGCGAGCTGAGCTATGTTATGGGAATCCAAATCCTAAGGGATAGGAAGAACAAGCTCTAGGCACTTTCTCAGGCTAATTATATAGATACGGTGCTTGAAAGATTCTCTATGGAGAATTCCAAGAAAGGTCAGTTACTGACCAGACATGGAATTTCATTCTCCAAGGAACAATGTCATAAAACACCTCAAGAGGAAGAGGATATGAGAAAGTATCCCTATGCTTCAGCGGTTGGGAGTCTGATGTATGCTATGTTGTGTACTAGGCCCGGCATATGTTATGTAGTTGGGATTGTAAGTCGTTATCAATCAAATCCTAGTTTGGAACACTGGATTGCAGTAAAGCACATTCTCAAGTATCTTAGGAGAACGAGAGATTATATGCTTGTATATTTGGGGGTGAGCTGAACCCCACTGGATACAATGATTATGATTTCCAATCAGATAAAGACACCCAAAAGTCAACATCTGGGTCAGTGTTCACTCTTGGTGGAGGAGTTGTCTTCTGGAGAAGCATTAAACAATCCAGCATAGCTGATTCAACCATGGAAGTCAAATACATAGCGGCTTGTGAAGCAGCTAAGGAGGCGGCTTGGTTAAGGAAGTTCTACATTGATTTGGAAGTAGTTCCACATATGGATAATCCACTAATCCTGTACTGTGAAAATAGTGGAACAGTAGCTAATTCCAAAGAACCGAGAAGCCACAAGAGATGAAAGCATATAGAAAGGAAATACCATCTGATAAGAGAGATTATACACCGAGGTGATGTGACTGTTATGAAGATAGCGTCGGAATAGAACCTGGTTGACCTGTTTACCAAGACACTTCCTGCAAAGTCGTCATGGGTCACACGTGCAATATGGGATTAAGGGAGATGCCTCACTTGCTTTGAGGGCAAGTGGGATATTGTTAAAATTAATGCCCTAAAAACATATAAAGACATTTTATTGGTTTAAAATAAAAGTACAATTTTATTACATTTGAATGTTATAATCATTGTTTGAATTAATTATATAATAATATCAAGAAAATTCCCTCTTCATTCATGAGAATATGAACTTGTATTAGTACGAGAGAATTAAGATCATATATAATGAATAAAATAGTCAATAACATGTTAAAGTATGAAATCTTTAATGAATGCTTACTAGTACGGTTTGTTTAGCATACGAGACATGGGTAATCTACATTCAGATTACTGATGTGGATAGACATCTTAGTAAAGGTGTTGCATATAATATATATTATATATGATAGGAACGATGAGAATTAATTATCTTTATAAACTTTCCGTTTGACATAAAGATTTAATTCTTATCATAATAGATGATCATTTGTAGATCAATCTAAATCTTGAGTATTCATGAACTCCTGTTTGTGTTTATTGGATTTTTTGATTCAATCATTAAGGTCTCTTAGAATAATGAGGCTAATGGCTTTTGTTTTGGAGATTCAATATCATGGATGGCTGGGAGCATGAATTATAATATTGGAATCCATGCTTTCCTAACGGATCGAATATTGGTTCCCTGAAGGGTTAATTCTGGAACTGAATAGTTATTGAGCTCAAATCTATAATTAGATTATAGATTAATTATTCGCTAGTGAAATAATGGTACTTAAGATAATTAGAAGGGTAAAACGGTAATTTTGACTAGCTCTAATTAATGAACCAATATTGGAGGACAGAACTACATATATTGATTATATCAATGGACTACAAGAGAAAACTCTGTAAATATAATTCTACAAATACTTAGAGTGCAATTCCATATTTATAGTGAGTAATCACATAATTAATAAATAAGATTATTATATTAAAGAGTTTGATTAATCATTTAGTTTATGAGAACTTTGTATTATAGGTCCATGGTCCCCAGATCACCTCTGTCATACACTGTCAAGGGTAAAGATGTCAAAAGAAAGATTTTTAGAGAGAATGACTAAATTGCAAAGGAATTAGTTTTCTAGGGCAAGGAAATAATTATGTGATAATTATGGGTAATTGATTAGTTGTGAATTAATTAATTATTTAACTATATAGTTTTTATTTTGAAAAACTATAGGTTAAAATTAATATTAATCTTGTTTGGATTATGTAAAGTGAGAGAATAATAAATATCTTATTTAGAATATGATATTTATTTATTTAATTTAAAACTGATAATTTAAGCTAAAGTTAATTTTGAATTAACTGATATTTATGTTGGGATAAATACATTATATTAAAAGTTTACTAAACTAACAAATGAGAAAATTAGGGAAACCCTAATAGGGTTGGGCGACACACTACTGTACAACACAGTGTGTGACGCCTAACTTAGAGATTTTTATCACTGGGATTTGAATTTTGAATTTTAAAAAAAAATTGTTTAATCAGTTATTTAATTATTCTTTTTTTAAATATGATTTAAATAAATAATTAACCATAAATATCAGATAAGTTTTAATTTGAATTTTATTTTTAATAAAATAAAAATTATTTAATTAGATTAAATATTTTTATATAAGTCTGACAATACGTGACTTTCAGAAGAAGTTTTTCATTATTTTTTTTATCAGATTAAAATATATAGACTCTCTCTCTAAAGTGATAGTTTTCTCTAAACCTAAAAACTATTCTAAATCTCTTCTCTTAGTCAAACCTCTCTAGGTCTCATGTGTTGAGTACATCTAGAAAGCCACATAAATCAACCTGTTGAATCCTATGTGCCCATATACGTCCTTGTATGTTTGAGGATTGGTCTGGAAGATCAAGGTGTGAGCTTTCAGATTACTGGATAGGAAGATCGTTGATTTTATAAAAAAAGATTCAAGGACTTGATAGGCTACAAGAGGTAATCTCTTATCTGTTTTGTATGTAATTTAATGGTTATATATGTATATGATCCTGGTTGGTATTAATATTTATTAAAATGTGTCCATATATTCCGCTGCGCACATTTGATTTGATCATTTAATACCAACAACTATCACCTCGAAGAAAGTTTTGGATTTTGTAGTGAAGAATATAATTTGCAGATATGGGGTACCAAGGAAAATAGTATCAGACAACGGAACCCAGTTCGATAGCAAATTGTTTACACAGTTCTGCGAAAAGAATGGGATAATAAAAAAAAAATTCCTCAATAGCCCATACACAAGAAAATGGCTAGGTCGAAGCAGTGAACAAAACTCTGAAGAACTCTATTAAGAAAATGCTCGAAGACGCTAAAGGAAAATGGCCAGAGGAATTACCACAACTCCTATGGGCCTATAGAATGACTGCTCGAACCTCGACAGGACATACCCCCTTCTCCTTGGTTTACGGTTGCGAAGCTATCTACTTATTGAGGTCGAAATCCCAACAATCAGACACAAGGCATACGACCAGAACTCAAACCAATCTCAACTCGAAGAAACTCTAGACCAAATTGAAGAAAAATGAGACGAAGCCCAACTTAAGAATGCTGCATACCAGCAAAGGGCTACAAGATACTTCAACAAGAGGGTTTGAGACAAAAAATTTGGATTGGGAGAATTGGTGCTGAGATGGGTATTTTTGGCCACACGAGACCCCTTGGTAGTTGTGCTTGGGCCTAATTGGGAAGGACCATACCAAATCGAATCCATTATTCGACCTGGGGTTTATAAACTAGCGAGATTGAATGGAGAATTGGTACCACGAGCTTGGAATGGTGAACATCTATGACCTTATTATCAGTAATGTAGGAATGATGTTTATTCATTTGTAACCAAGCTTGTAGTTAATTTTTTCTTTTTACCAATAAAGCATATTTTTATTCAAATTTTGTGTATTTTTATTGTTGTACCTTTTGCAAGCTCTCAAAATTCAATAACCTAAGATTGCAATCACAAGATATTAAGGGGGGATAAGTGGTATACAATCATACCATGAGCTCGAAAATATAGCATCAATAAAAATGAAATAAAATTAGTCAAAGTGTATGGATTATTAACGAAACACAAACTAAACAAGTCTAGAATGAACCAGCAAATTCTAATCGACATGGTTAAAAGTTGGAATTCTAGATAAACCAACAAAAATATATAAGTCAAGACAGAGCTGGAAATTTTTGCAAATAAGTTTCATCCTTGCAACCTAGAAACCATTCTCGAGGATGAAGAAAAGTTACTATAAATAAGCGTGAAATAACTAGACTAACGAGGTTACATGCCAATAAGTATTTCATAATGAAAATAAGTGGTAAAAGTAATATTCGATTTTGAGGATAACGAGATTGAAATTTGTGCAATCGAATGAACTATGTATGAATACATGAAAACTCGAACCTAAGCATGAAAATATTTATATAGATAAACAAATACAAAAGAACTTTAGGGCATGCTCGAAATATTTCGAAGCTAGAAATATGAAGTGTGCAATAAAGGAAAAAACGATGAAGGTAGAAAGTATGCATTAATATTTCGAGAAAGAGATTTAAGCATAAAAAATATACTACCATTAAAACATAAACTTATCAAATAACTCAACCTTTGAGTTATAATTATCTCTGTCTTAAGGGCATATATATATAATTACAAGGGAAACAAAAATGGGTCGCAGCCCATGAGTTGGACTTTAAGGATTAGCAGCCCCATTAACCATGGTCTCAGCTTGCTCGGTGGCCTCCACCACCTCTTCAGCATCGATCCTAGCCTCTTCCTCCTCCAGCCGAGCTTTCCATTTGGTAACAAACTCAGTCTCCTTGGCAGCAGAAAAATGGTAAGGTCGGGATTGTTGGCCTAGATTTGATACATGGCCATGTCGATGACGTGTTCTTTTTTGGTCCTAAACTCTTCAAGAAGACGAGCCTTCTCATTCTTGATGAACTCAAAATTCATCTTCTTGTCCTCCTCCAGCTTGGCATTTAGCTCCTGGACCATCTTGATCTCCATATCCCTGGCCTCCACCTCCCTTGGGTCGCTTCCAACTTGGCGTCTAGCTTCTGGACCCTCTTAATCTCTGGATCTCTAGCTTCTACCTCCCTCCGGGCCGCTTCCAGCTCCACCTGAGCCTTTTAAAGATTATCCTCGTCCATGAGATATGCATCTCTGGCCTCTTGGGCATGCACCTTTCTCGTTGCAACCTCTTGGTTCATGATATAATTATGCTGAACGAAGGTTAAGAAGGTCTGCAATTGAAAACTGATGTTAGAAACAGAGAAATAAAAAGTTGGCACAGAAACAGGGAGCCTATCAATTCTTAGAAGATAACTTACTTAAGAGAGTAACTCTCTACTCTTGTAGAAAAGAGTGTTGTCATTCTGGGAGGTGGTCAAGAACTCCCACTGGGGAGCCTTAAGGTTGCTGAGGCATTGGCCCACGTGAGTCAATGCATCAGAACAAAGCTGAACCCCAAAAGTACCGGCAGCACTATCGACCACAAACTCAGGCAAGTAGGTCATGATAGTGAGGTGGTGGTCTCGAATAGGAGGCTAGGCAAGACAAGCTTGCTTTGGTTGACTTGCAGGAGGAGGGGCCATGACTTTTGGAAGCGTTATAGGGTCGGTGACCTGGCCAGGTCGGAAGGCTTTGAGACCTATGGGAGCAAATCAAACTTCTTGGTGAGCTTGGAAGAGCAGCCCCCCTTTTGAGACACCCGATGGCGTTTGTTTACTCTTAAGGCAACAGGTTTGTTGAGGAGTCTGTCCAAGTCTGAATCCATCCCACCTAAAAAAAAGGAAGAACAAAACATCAGGAGCTGATTATATGTTACAGTGTATGATGAGACTTCTAGGTGAAAAAAAACCTAACTGAAGGATTTTGACGAGCTTGAGCTCGGGGACCAGGAAATCCCTCTGTCTTCTGATGACTCTAAAGGGGTTCCCTCTCTATAGGTGGGAGACAGTCTCGTTAAATCCTTATAATCGTTGGTCCCATACTAGACAACAATCCCGTCCCAAACTTCGTTTAGACTATACATAGTCTGGTACTTCCCTAGCCAACTATCGAACCTATGGACTTTAAGATCTACTCCCGACAAGACCATGAAATTTTTCCTAGGGTCGTTAAAAAGAACCACTACATTAGGCTCCTGCCTAAGAAGAGTGGGAGATAACTTGGACATGTCTAACATTATTTTACCTCTGTCTGTTGAGCTCGGTGAAGCCTCGTCTTGAGCTTCAGTTCCCGAGCATGGGAGCTCGGGTAGACGAGGAACAAAGGCTCGAGCTTGTGAGCTCGAGGGTATCCTTCTAAAGGGTATCGTTCAGTTCTTGAGCATGGTAGTTGGGATGGGGACATCTTCCCATCTCGTGAACTTACGTATTCCTAAGTCATCGGTGGACTCGTCCTCACCTAGGAAACTGCAAGTTCAAAGCTTATCCTCATGAAGGAGGTAAGTGAGGGACCGCCGGCCGTAAGGAAGCTTGAGAATTACCTCCTTGTGATCTTTCATGGCCTTGGTTGGTGATAGTTGGCCATGGGAAAGGTTTGAGTGGTCATTTCAAGCTCGAAAATAAAAGAAAAAGAGAATAAAAAAGGACCATGGCGAGATACTTATGAATACGCTGAAAGGAGTAAAATCGGGAAGGAGCGAGGCCATCTGTCCAAAAGAAGATGGTTTTGAAGTTTGGAGGATGGTTAGGAATATCCTCGAACATTCCCTTCTCCTTTGGATAGGTCGAGAGGTAGTAGAAGCCATCCTCGCCATGAGCTCAGGAGGGATTTCTTTTGAGGCAGAAGAGATAAAGAATCTCATGTGCCGAGGGTCCCTCCCACTTTAGAGCGGTTAGGACTCTGTACGAGTTAGTTTGGAGCTGGAATGGGGCGATGCCAGCATAATCTAGGAAGTTCCAGAAATAGTCCTTTAGGGACAGTAAGGCCCCAGCTCGTACGTGCTCGCAACTCTAGGCCGCGAGCTTGACCTTCCTTTTAGGGTAGCATCACCCTGAGCGTAGCAACTCCTTTTGTTGGAGCTTGTGGGCCGACATATCAGTTTGCTGGATCACTTCAACCCATGGTGGGCCAACAACTCCAAAATATGCCCAGTAGAGGTGACGAAACTCTGATAATGTCTGACCTCGAAGAAAGAATCCTTCGAGACTAGAATGGAAAGACTTTTATAGGTGGTCGGCTGGTTCGAAATGTTCTCCATGAGGTTGAATGAAAGCTCACTCGGAGAAAAGGCTATGGTGATCCTACACTGGGGATCTAAAGGAATTGGTCAAATCTTAGGGTCAGGGTTTGGATACATGGCAAACCGAAGCCTTTTCCTTTTTCTCTCTTCAAACTCGTCGATCTGGCGTTGAAAGTGGTCCCATTCGAGTTGTTCCTTGTGCTCTCGGATCAACCATTGGTTTCGTGTAAACGATGACTCAGGTTGAAGAGATGGTGGGTGGTAAGGTATAGCAAGTTCAGACCCCCACCTATTCTCTGAAGACCGCGACATCTAACAGGAAGGAAAAAGGTGAGGGCCCATTATTTAAAAGAATGGAAAAGATTAAATCTTGATAACTCGAGGTTACAAGCTCGAGATAAAGAGATTGCCTTAATCGAGCCTGAAGGCTCGAAATAGCGAGATTAACTCAAATGCCAACACCAACTATTGAAAAGTTCGGGGCATCGAGAGTGTACCCACGCGAGAATGGGGCGGTTAGTGTCAGTTTGGAGTATTCCAAGTTTCTAGGGAAAAGTGCGTAATTGCCCAAAAAAGGAGATACTATTAGGATATGTGCGTTAAAACCCTAATCCAAAACCCTTTTTCTTAGGCAACACGAAAACTATAACCTAATACCCTATAACCTAAAAGAAGGTTCCACTTTTACCAATTTTTTTTTTTCTTCCCTAAAACATGTTTCTGATCTATATAAGCCTACACAAACCAAAAAGCTACTTCTTGCAAAGAAGGTTTCAAGAGTGTAGTAATGTCCAGAAGGTTTACCTACATGCAGAGAAGGAATGTAAAAAAATGTATGAATGAAGATTGGAAAAAATCAAAAAACTTACACAAAGTTGTTTGTGGGAACAAGGAGATCGTCGACTGGAGAAGGGGAAGCAGGAATGATCCCACGGAGTCGAAGGTGGTGATATTGCGTTGCTTCTTCAGTTTGGAGAGCATGCAAAGAGAAGAGCTCTGGTTCATGTTTTCTTTTTTGAAAGCTAAAATTCAAAGGTGAAAAGTGGGGAGAAGAGAAGACGTATATATATATATATATAGACAGGAAGAATTGAAAATGACTAACGAGTCTGAGCCCTTGATCTGAGTTAAAAAGTGATCTAAGGGATCACATTTGATTTCAGAGAGATGGAAGCAAAAAGAGAATGGGAAAAGACGTGCACAGGTAAAAGGGTACTCGAGTACTCTTGGTAAGCAATCCCCTAGTGACAAGTGTCCACACTCGAGTGTGGTAGGTGGGCACATTTTTCGAAAGTGAAGTTCAAAAGTTTCCTTCTCAGAGGATTTGAACCAACACTTTTGAGGGAGAAAAATTTTACACCCAAATTTCGATAATAACTAGACAACCTCGAAATGTAGGCTCAAAAATGTTAAGCTCGGAACCCACAAGTGTTAGCAGTACACTTATACGAATTGTTAAATGGTTCTGGATCTGTTATTAGCACTCGAACATGAGTCGCAGCGTTTGAGCATGAGTTGCAGGCTCGAAGACACCAACCTTATCCGAGGAACGTATTCGACCAAATTAGTGGATGAGGAGGAGACTACAACTGGAATGATGAGCTTGAAGCTTGGCTAGTCTCGAAAGCGCGTCAGCACAACGATTGAGCTCAATGACGTGTTTGTCACATGGAGAGGCTATTAGGAAATCCCTATTTCGTAGGGATCCGTTATTGTCGTATATTAAATCCCTATTATCATAGGATATTATGTAATTAACATATTTAATGTATTTATTTCAAATTTGAATGCTTGATTGTAAGTTCCCTGAATTGGGGGAAGATATTCCTCCAACCAGGTCTATAAATAGCATGATTTGATTAAATTTGTATTCTACACAAATTGTACTGGAGAATACTCTGCCAAATTGCTTTCATTCAAAGCTTTGAGAGAGTGGTGATAATAACAGTGACTCGTGGACTAGGCAGATTTTAACTGCTGAACCACGTAAAAAAATCTCTGAATTCTTCTATTTTTTCTACATTATTGTTTAGTTCTCTTAATAATTAAGTTGACGAAAAATGGCGTCAACACTCTTATTTTACAATCAATCATACAAAAGAACTAAAGTTGAAAATGACTTCAAATACTCATTCGAGTAATCATCAAATCTACATCTTCTTTTTCTGAGATGATACCACCAAAAGTAAGAGCCAGACCACTCCGTGCCTCAATCTAGAAAATTCAGACTCATATAATTAAAGTTATAGAAGAGCATTCATTTATGGACATATATTTCATCATTAAAGGACTAAAAATACTGGAACAGAGAAGAATGGGATAAATGGCACAAGGAAACATTGAAATGGTTTAACCATAAGAAAGAAATGAAACGAAAAGAAAAGAAAATATAATTGAACAAAAGAGTTGTTAGATTCACCTATACAATGTGAGAGAGGGGAGAAAGAGTCAAGACCAAAATTAGAGAAGAATTAGAGAAAGAAAACTCAATTGTACCGTGACAGTGGTTATGAAGAAAGTTAATGGGCTCTCCCATGAACACGCTTTCCATATATAGCAAAGCAATAATGTTCTTATTTTAATAATAATGAAATTGATAATAAATTCTACCATTAACTGAATTTATAAAATTTGTCATTAATTTTTTAATTAATTATTAACTGTTATAATATTATTATATTATACATAAAATTATAAATGAATTGGAATATAAAAATTAAAACTTATAAATAAAGTAATCGAATGGCTAATAATATCGGTTGTTTATTAAGTTTTTTTTTTTATATTTAAATGCATTAAAAATATAACATGATATATAGATATAAATAATATTTTGAATTAAAAAATAGATAACTCAGGGCTAATAATAACAACTAATTAGTTATATACACATACAAATGTCATTTTATATAATAAATAAATTTAATTAATATCGGGTAGCTACTGAGTTATATAGATACTAGATACAAGTAAACATGCATTACGTTTGTTTAGTTTTATTTATAGAATTTATTAATTATTTTTATAAAATAATTTATATTATTGTATAAATAAACAATATTATATATAAAAGAATGACATAAATATATTAAAAGAAAAATTAAATCAACACATTATTTATAGTTTTTTTAATATATATAATATAATAACTTTTTAAAATATAAATGATAATTTTTTAATAAAAATTAAGATTATGTATTATATATTATTGTTATAATGAAATTTTATAATATTTAAATTTATATTAATATAAAATTAAATATTTAGTCTTATATTAATATTATTATAATAATAACAATAATAATATTTTATTATATTAGGGTTTATGCCTTTTCAGATCCTGTGTTTTGGCTCATTACCTGTTTGGACCCTGTGTTTTGACAAATTACTTTTTGGACTCTGTATTTTCTAAAATAATTTAAATAGACTCCTAAAGCCAATTTTGATCAAAGATTTTTGAACTAAAATCCCAAATAATTCATCAAACTAACAACTTAGAACAAAAATACAGTCATTCTGCCTAAGAACTGTGTTGTTATATTCAATTTTTTATTCATCAAAATCAGATTTATGGGCCTATTTGAACAATTTTACAAAACACAGAGTCCAAAAAATAATTTGTCAAAACACATGGTCTAAACAGATAATGAGTCAAAGCACAGAGTCTAAAAATGTATAAACCCTTTATATTAATATAATTAGTAAAAAATTAGGATTATATATTATTATCATAATAATATTTTATAACATTTGAATTTAATCTTTCACAATCTTGTTCCATAGTTCTTGACGTAAACATCTGCGCATTAATAAAATATATCAGATAACTAAGAGAAGATCTATGTCAGGAATTCAGATCATTAACTACCCAGTTTGACAAATGGAGACTTACTAAAATCCCAAAAATTCTCAACTTTGAACTTTGAAGCCCATAATGCTGCAAAGTATGCAGCTATCAACAAACTCCAACAGGAGACAAACATCTTGAGTTGCAACACGGATTTCTTGCGGGAGTCTAACAGGGATTGGCATATTAGAATTAATAACAGGAGTGTCTAACCTTTTTTGCTTTGTTTTTCTAAGGATGTTTATTTTTCTTTGTGGTGTTCGGTTGTTTCTTTTCCTTTTGTTCTTTCAGCGCCTCTCTGCCGCTTTCTTTGGCAGTTGAAGCGGTTTTGTTAGTTTGCTGCATTTTTCTTGTTTGTGCTTCCTTTCATGGGCATTTATCCAGAAAAAAAAAAAAGAGAATAAATGAAAGGAATAAGTAAAAATGGTGCCTATTCTTTTCTCTTTTCAATTTTTGAAGAAAATATTAAAAATTTAAAGGCTTATATGAGACATCTCATCCCTTACAACTTGTCTCACTCGCATTCTCACATAAAGGATAGGAGATCCTCCGTCTCCAATTTGTTATTTCCGATTTCTCCATTAATTATTAAGGGACAAGTATCCAAAAAAGTAAAATTTCATATAAGTAGTCCTGTTTAAAAGAAAAAATGAAATTTAAAAAGAGTTTAAATCTACTATTTTTAAATTTCACTGCGCTTAATCATATCAATTAAATAGTAATAATATTTATATTATTAAATAATAATAAAAAAATTTATAATATATATATATATCTTATTCTTGAGAATCTGTTTCAAATTTGAATGGGTGCTGTATAATCATCTGCGAAAAAGAAAGCTAATAAAAAAAAGTACAAAGAAGGCAAACAAATACCACGAAGGAAAAATGAATGAAACTAAGATTAATTAATTACAATGATCTATTAAAAGCAACTCTCATAAAATAGATAAATTAAATCAAAATAATTCTAAGAAACCACACCACTCTTTCAAAGATCTCATTTATATAAATACTAGGAAATATAACTAAAATTTACGCGATTTTATAATAACAAAAAATTACATACATATTTAAAAAAATTTATATTTATCTAGTTAATTATAATTTTTTCTTCTTCAATTTGCTAGTAATTTTTCTAATTCTTATATATAAAAAATATGAGGTATTATATATAGTATCACAATTTTGTTTTCTTTTATCTTATAAAATTAGCAGAAAAGATAAATAATAACATAACAAAAATAAATTTATATTATAGAGTCTTAATTTTCTTAATTTTATTAATATGATAGAGCATCTATCTATAAAATCTTTTATATAATTTTTTGAAAAATAAATGATAATATATATTCTTTTTACATTATATATATTATATATTTTTTAATATATAATATAACATTTACAAATTTAAATACTTTAAAAATATATATTACAAAAAATATTATAAAATATATATAATATATTAAATATTGATATAAATTTGATGAACTAAAAAATTATAACTAATTAGGCAATATTGAATTTATCAATCACCTATATGAGAATAAAAATATATTAATTTTTATACAAATAAAAAGTGAATGAAATAATACTTTATTTATAAACTACAAGTATAATGGCCACAATGGTTTGTACACTATGTAGGACTTTTACAAAAAAACCATTACTTAATATATACAAATAAATATATAACAACTCATATTCACCAAAAATTAAAATAAAATAGATAAAAGATCTGTAATAACATCATCTCTTCAAAGCTTAGACTTATAAATATATATATATTTTTTCTTTAATGACATTTTTGTATAATTCACCTTAATTATTGTATATATATATATATATAAACTCACATGTATTAGATTACCACTTAAAATTGTCTCATAAATCAATCTCCTAATATTTTTTCTAATTCTTATATGAAAAATATGAGAAATTATTCATAGTTTACAATTTTATTTTTTTCTTTCTCTTTTATCTTATGTAATTAGCACAAAAGATAAATCATCACACAACAAAAATAAATTAATATTATAAGGTCTTAATTTACTTTATTATGTTGAACTTATTAAGTGTTAGAGAGTCCATATTTTCTTTCTTTCAAACGAACTCAATATCACAATAACATATAATCTTTTATATATGTCTCTTCAAAAATTGTCAAAGTCATTTTAAAAAAAAAATACGTGATACAATATACATATGCACTCTTGTTACATTATATATATTATATCTTATTTTAATATATAATATTATATTTACAAATTTAAATGATATATATATACTACAAAAATTAAATATATAAGTATATTACCCATATAAGAACAAAAAATACTAATTTTAATATTGCTATAAATTTGATGAACTCATTGTATTAATCAATTACCCATATAAGGAAAAAAAATAATAATTATTGTTGAACAAATCAAAGTGAATGAAGGAATACTTTATTTATAATCTACAAGTATAACACCCACATTGGTTTATAAATCATGTAAGGTTTTTACAAAAAAAAAAAAATCATTACTCAACATGTACAAATAAAACTCAAATTTACCTAAATTATAATAAAATAGATAAAATAGCTCTAAAAAAATTATAGAATGACACATCACTTCTCCAAATAAAACTCATATTCACCAAAAATTCAAATTAAATAGATAAAATATCTCTAAAAGATTTTTAGATGTCATATTACCTCTTCAAAGCTTAGACTTACACACACATATATATATATGAAATTTCGTTTTTTAAGATTACCAACTGAATTTAAAAAATAATTCAATTAATGCAGAATAGTTAAACAATTATTTGAACATACATAAATTAAAATGTATCAGGACATATTGTTAATGAATCAAAATATAAGAAGAGAAAGTAAATAAACTAAAAGTAACGTGACACAATAATTTTTTTACGTAGTTCAGAAAACCTAGTCCACAAGGTCATGCCCAGAGATAAAATCAATTAGTAAAGTCTCAAGAATACAATAAGCAATTGACTTATACAAGTTTAGACTCCCTCTAAATCCTTGTCACAACCTTGAAGTACTATACTTTAATAATCTGATTTTGATAAACACCAAGAACATGAAATCCCTTCTGAACTTGATGAGTGCTCGCTTCCTCCCAAAGTGAGACTCGTGGAAATCTTCTCCCGAAGATTGTATGTCACGTTCACAAGCTTTATGACATGTTTAAGAATAAACAACATAAAACAAACAAACAAACAAAGAGATAGTTGAACAAAGACTACTCCTTACATATAAAAGATCTCTTCGAAGTATGAAACATTAGAATGGTGAAGAGATAAGATTAGTTGTTGCTTAGGTCTGTATTTATAGAGTTTAGGAAACCCTAAGCCAGCCAATGTCATTTATGGTCCCAATCAGACCAAATCGGGAAGTTACCAAACATAGCTTCCAATTACATTAACTAGATGATTTTCCAGATAAACCAGAGAATCATTTTGTAGCATCAAGAAAATGGACGAACCTGGACATTAATCCCAATCAGGTTCGTTTTGAAATTTCCTTCCTTGGGCACAAACCATCATTTAGTTTCCTCTATTTAAACCAAATAAAATCAAGGAAAATATGCAGAGAATAATTCTATAATACACATACTTATTATATACAAGGTTGTCATAAATAAATAAGGAAACTTGACTATATATAAAATGTACTTAATAAAGAATTTATTCTTACCAAAAAGAGACACAATCCACTTACTTACCCAATATATAATTTCAAAAATACCAATTAAATAATAAAATATATTTATTAAAAAGGTTAGCCAAAATAAGATTTTACAATCTCCCCCTTTGACAACTTTTTAGACAAAATATATTTTATCAATAAGAGCTCAAAAACCTGCAGTAAACACTTTGTTAGAAAGAAAGAATTAAGTTCCTAAGAACTCCCCTGCAAGCAAGCATACTAACAAAGATAAAAAAGATTGTTAACTTTTTGGAAAAAAGTTTAACAAGACATACCACACTCTTGGATAAAAAACAAAAGACAAGAGACCTTGTTCTTTGGACAAAAAAGTTTAACAAGACAGAAAATTGAACAAGAAAGAAAACTAAACACCCTTGGATAAGGCAGACAGCTGAGCAAGGATGGCTTGTTGAGTGGCAGCCATTGTGCCGAGCCGATATTGCACCATATCAAGGTCAACCTTGACAACGAGAATTTCTGATGTCTCAGGACCAACACCAGATGGTTCAGTAGCAGTGGCAGTGGAGACAAAAGGAATCACCACAGACTTGGACTTCTTCGAGGTTTGATCTTTTCCTTCAAATGGCTTGAATGTGGGACTAGGAGGAGGAACCTCAACAGACTTAGCTGGAAGCAGCACATCTTTCTATGACGATAAGATCTTAAAGATAAGTTGAGGAAATAAAAAGTTGAACCCCTTCTTTAGAGAAAAAAATTGATCTAAAATTAAGGAAGGAAGATCTATATGAGCACCAGAACCAAAACAGAAAGAATGACAACTCTTGAGACACAACAACTGGATTAGATGAGGGCATCCAGTTGGATAGAGAAAAATGCATAAGTACAACAAAGGTACATGTAAGATCAGTAATGGAGAGTGATGTGTTTGGATTCCATGATACCTTTTGTCCCACAAGCTCCGAGAGGACTAAGTCCTTATCAAATTCAAGGGTATTCAGAATAACACCAATATGCATGTTTAGGGCAGTAGCAATATCTTTAACTGTAAAAGAAAACCAATGACCCCGAACATACACTTTGTCATACATAAAGGAATTATGATTAAGAAAATAATCAGTAATGTTAGCATAAAATTCCTTGCAACCTGATCAACATACCCAGAATAACCCTGTAAAGAATCTAACCATTCTCTTTCTTACAAAATACTAATCACCCCAAACACCCTATGAGCAGCAAGATCAAAATTATTTTCACAAATAACCTTACGGTTAGCATAATAAACCATATCCCTTTCATGATCATTATAGCAAAAATGACGAGAATGAGGAACAAAAGATGAACCTGAATCAATGTTTTGGTTAGAGCCTTGCGAGCAATTGGACTAAGAAAAGTCATGGGTTTCTTCCCCTTGTATTCAGAAGGTAGAGGTTCTGAGACTTGGTTAGAGGGCTCAGATGGAGTTTCGGATGCATCAAAACTGACCTCTGATTCATCAACCCTTTCTTTAGAGGAAATTAGATCTTCAAGTTCTAGGTGAGATTATGAATTTTTGGTGCTTTCAGAACTGGAGTTTTCAAAAGGATCGGCTTCTTCACCAGAAGAGTCTTCAGAAGGAACATACTCAGAGGAAGAACACATAGGTGGAGTGACTTTGAGTTTCTTCGTTGAATGAGATTTCTTTGCAGAAGACGTTTTTCCATGTTTTCCCTCTTTCTTTACTACTGTCGTTGAACCAGAAGCAGACGATTTGGAGCGAGTTTGAGAAGCAGGTGATAGACCTAAAATGGGTTGTGCAACACCAATAGAGGGTTTCGATTTAGTAGACCCAGCCTTTGATGGTTTAGGATTTGTAACATGAGTCTCAATTTCAGAAGGAAGGGTTCCACTAGGCACCACCTCTCCAGTTGGTAGTGCGGGAAGATCCATTAGAGTAGGAGACAGAGATGGAAGCAACAAAGGCGAGGCTGTGGACACAACAAATGTCTATTTGCGAGCCCTAGACTTGACAGAGGACTTCAGTGTAGATCCTGAAGCTGATGGGGCAGAGGCACTTGCAACAGCGTCATCTGGCCTGGGAGCTCGGTTGTCTTGGTTCAAGCCATGAGTTCCTGCACACTAGACAACTGAGAGAAAATCGATAGAAAAACAAAAGAGAGACAAAGAAAACAAAAATGTGAGAGTGGAAGAGTGATCGTGGGAGTGAGGTGTGATAACTCTACAAAATATAGTTATTTTACCACTTTTTATGTGCTAATTATTGCTTAATTCTTGAGTTTTTAAGTAATTTATTAAGTTTTTAAGAAATTTTGAACTTATTAGTCTTATCATGATTTTATATACTTTTGTGTGTTTTTATAGTTATTTTGTTGTAAAATGTTGTAGTTAATTATTTGAATTATTATTGTTAAGTTAGTGGTAAAAAATGTTGTATTATTGAACTCAAATATAAAATATAAATTAAGTTATAATTAATATTTTCAAAGAATTAAATTGATTTATTTTATAGTTGAAAATATTGTATTATGATTTATTTTATATTTATTTTGTAGGGAATTTTTGCTCTTGAAAAAGCAAGAAAAATAAAGGAAAATTGACATTTTTAAGGAAAAGAAAGAAGGAAAATGACATTTTTAAATGTTATATTATTTTATAATATAATGTAATATTATATTATTTTATAATATAATGTTTTAGATTAAATAAATGTGACATGGAGTGTCACATATTGTAACATATAATAGAGAGTTACATTATTTGGATATATGTGAAATATCCAAACATGTAACATATTTGGTGTTACAAATTCATCACAAATTTGTAACTCCTAAATATCACCCATTATTGTGTAGATTTGTTGTTACACAATATTGAGATGAATTTCTTAAAGCCATTTGAGAAATGGCTGATAGAGATGTGATTTTAACTCCCATATTGTGTATGGAAGTTACAAAATCAAGTGGGAATAAATTGGAACGTTTTGGAAAAAACTGAAAAAAATGTCTTGCTGAAATTGACTGAGGGCCGTGGCGCCTGGAACTAGCGCCGCGGCCCTAATGGCTGACAGCTTCTATAATTTCGGTTTTTTATCCAACTTTGAACGATTCCAACAGCTAAGTAACTCCCAAATCTCTATTTTAATTCCATAAAATACCAAATTAATCATTGGTAACAGCCATGGGGGTTGGTGGAATTTGAAATTCAAAGGGTGTCTCTAAACTCTATAAATAGGAGCCTAATGCTCACTTGTAAGACACGCCACTTCTATCCACTAAAGCACTTGGCTAGAAACACCTTGAGGCTTGATAATTCCATAAAGCATTTCCAAAATCTGAGAGAGATCCCTTGGTGCTTGAGTTAGGGGGAAATAAGCTTTTGGACAAAGGTTTTAAACCTTGTTCAAGTTGGTGATCCCCAATCCTCTTCACTTAGGTTGTGTAAGTGAGAGTTTGTTTGTGGTTTTTGTTCTTCCTTTTGTTCTATTGTTCTTCTTCTTATTCTCTTGTTTTATTTACTTGTATATTTTGTTTAAGAGTTGTAATCTCTTCATTTGGTCCAAACACTTTATTTTATTTGTAACTTTTGTTTTGAGTTGTATTTTACTATTCACTTCTTCTTCATCATCTTCTTCATTTCCTTTGTTTTATTTGTATTTTCAGTTATAGCGTTGTAACACTTTATTTAATCAATCTTGTCCATTGTAATATTTTGCATAGAGTTGTAACATAATCTTACCATTTCCATTGAGGCAATATTATTTTTCCTAACATTCAAAAGCTTACCCCTTTTTGTTTCAATGGAAGGGGAGACAATCAAAATCATGAACCAAGACCTAGTGAGATTGGATAGGTTTGATGGATCCAATTTTACTAGGTGGCAAGACAAGGTGAGGTTTCTTTTAACCACTCTCAAAATCGCCTACATCCTTGAGTCTTCCTTGGCACCTCTAGCCGA
Source organism: Humulus lupulus (assembly GCF_963169125.1). NCBI lineage: Eukaryota > Viridiplantae > Streptophyta > Magnoliopsida > Rosales > Cannabaceae > Humulus > Humulus lupulus. The sequence goes on from NC_084802.1 coordinate 203,403,892, forward strand.
GCCATCCGACAAAGACACTCCCGAGGAGGTGGAGAAGAGAAGGAAGAGGGAGGAGGACAATCTTCTTTGTAGGGATCATATCCTCAACGCCCTATCCGATAGGCTATATGACCTCTACACCGAGACCAAATCGGCCAAGGAGATATGGGATGCACTTGAGAAAAAGTTTAAGGCGGAAGAGGAAGGTACCAAAAAGTTTTTGATATCTCAATACTTCGATTTCAAATTTTTTGGTGATAAACCTATTCTTCCTCAAATTCATGAATTGAAAATTATTGTTAATAAATTGAAAGTGTTAAAGATTGAGCTTCCCGAGGCCTTTCAAGTTGGCGCTATAGTGGCTAAATTACCACCAACTTGGAAGAGCTATAGGAAAAGAATCCTTCATAAAAATGAGGATTATTCTTTGGAGGAGATCCAAAAACATATTCGAATTGAAGAGGAATCGATATGTAGAGATAAACTTGTGGAGGGGTCTAATGGAGAGACTTCCAAAGCAAATGCGGTGTCACAACCAAAACATCCCAAAAACAAAGGGAAAAAGGGTAATGAGAAACCTTTGGGTCCAAAAACCAACCCAAACAAGTTTAAGGGCGAGAAAGGTCCTTGCTTTGTGTGTGGGAAAAAGGGTCACTATGCTAGAGAGTGTAGACATAGAAAAGACCAACAAGGACCTAAGGTGAACGCAATTCAAGAGGAAAACATAATTGCTACCCTTAGTGAGGTGAATGCGGTCCAAGGCAAGGTGAAAGGGTGGTGGTATGACACATGTGCCACCGTCCATGTCACCTATGACAAATCATTGTTCAAGACCTTTGAAGAGTCAAAGGGCAACCATGAGATACAAATGGGCAATGAGGGCAAATCCAAGGTACTTGGCAAAGGTACTATTGATGTCTACTTCACCTCCGGCAAGAAAGTTACATTAGTGAATGTACTTTATGTTCCCGAAATGAGTAGAAACTTGGTAAGTGGTGATTTGCTTGGCAAGCCCGGCATTAAAGCCGTTTTTGAGTCCGGTAAACTTATACTTACCAAATCAAATGTATTTTTGGGAAAGGGGTACTCTTGTGAGGGTATGGTTAAATTGTGCACCAATGATGTAACTTTCAATGTTATCAATAAAAATGCTAATTCCGCCTATATTGTTGAGTATGATTCTTTATTTTTGTGGCATCTTAGACTATCGCATATAGGTTTTTCAACCATGAAAAGAGTAGTAAAATGTGGTATGATTGCATGCAATATTAAAAACTATGGTAAATGTGAAACATGTGTTAAGGCGAAAATGATTAAAAAACCATTTCCTAGTGTAGAAAGATCATCTAATTTACTAGATTTAATCCATAGTGATCTTTGTGAATTAAATGGTGTTTTAACTAGAGGTGGTAAAAGGTATTTTCTTACTTTTATAGATGATTTTAGTAGATATACCTATGTGTTTCTTTTAAAGCATAAAGATGAGACTTTTGATGCTTTTAAATTGTATAAATTAGAAGTTGAAAATCAACTAAATAAAAAGATTAAGGTGCTAAGAAGTGATAGAGGAGGAGAGTACTTTTCTAATGAATTCAATACATTTTGTGAAGAAAATGGTATAATTCATGAGTGCACTGCACCTTATACACCACAACACAATGGTGTTGCCGAAAGGAAAAATAGGACTTATCTAGAGATGATAAATTCTATGTTGGTGTTTTCTAAGTTGAACTTCAACTTATGGGGTGAAGCGCTTTTAACCGCTTGTCACATTCTTAATCGAATACCGATGAAGAAAAATGAGATATCTCCATATGAGTTATGGAAAAAAAAAAAAAAAACCCAACATAGGGTACTTCAAAGTGTGGGGGTGTCTTGCATATTGCAAGAAAACCGAACCTAATAGAACAAAGTTAGGTTCAAGAGCCATAAAGTGTGCTTTTGTTGGTTATGCCAACAATAGTAAAGCTTATAGGCTATTAGACTTAGAGTCTAATATTGTGATTGAATCTAGAGAAGTTGAATTCTTTGAGAATATGTTATGTGACAACAATTCTCAAGCTTCAACATCTCTAAAGGAGAATTTGTTATATGAGAACAACTCTCAAGCTTCTACATCCAAAGTTGATTCTCAAGAGGAGAATTCTCAAAAGGATGTAAAGCAACCCTTTGAACCTAGAAGAAGTCAAAGGCTTAAAAATCACAAAAATACCACTTTTTACCTCACTTTCTACACATTTTACCCCAAAATATCATAATTACACCCTATAATTTACCCCTATTTGCCATATTATAATTAATTTAATCAATTTAATTATTTTAAATTGATTATTTTAATTCCCATTTTTTGGCTATAAATAAGGGAGTTTGGGGGCCATTTTTAAAAGGGGAGGTTACTATACCATAATTTCTACACATTCAAAACCTCTCAATTCTCTTCATCTTCTTCTTCTTTTTGGTTATTTTCTATGTATTTTTAGAGGAAAAATTTGGGGGTTCATCCTCCAAATTTTCCTATTTATGTTTGTAATTTTTAGTTTGTATTTGCTATTCTAGTTATGTGTTTCTAATCTTTTTAAGATTATTAAGGTAATGATGAAACAATTTGTAACTAGATAGTATTTATTTTGTATGTTGATTTCCCATTTTGTGCAACAAAGTTTATGGAATTTTCTTCTTCAAATATCTTCTTTCATCTTAAATATCATGTATTTTGGATTGTTAGCACATATTTACACTTTGGTCTTCATTAGTGCAAACTCATAATATTTTTTGTGTAAGATGTGTCATTAAATTGTACACATCCATGCTTAGAACAAAAATATTATGTTTTGCCTTATAAATGATGTTAATTGATTTATTTGTTATTTCATTATATTGATTTACACGAAATGCTTTGAAATTATAATCTTGAAAAGTGAAGAAAAATCCTATCTTTTTATAAGAAATTTGTGCTTAAAATTATAAATCTTTTTGGAAAATGATAGTTTAAATTATTTTAACTATCACTAAAACTTGGGAATCAATATACTAATAAATATTATTAAACTTACATTTTGTGGATTCTAGTATCTTAATAATCTTTTCTTTTAACACTTATTGCCAACTCATTATTGCTTTATTTTTATTCTCTTAAATAGCTTTATTTTTCAATATTTTATTTTATGTTCATAATATTAAAACTCATCAATCTTTGGAGCTAGGTTAGAATTTATTACTTTTGATTTAAAATAGTTTTCTTTTTTATTTTAGACAACTCCTTTGGGTTCGATCTTGTGCTTACACGAAAACTATTCTATAAATACGATTCGTGCGCTTGCGAGTATAAATATTTAAAACATACCCGATTTGGGTCCATCAAGGTGCCAAACGTGGGATATAGGCAGAACAAAATGGGTAGTTACCTGTTTTTTACTATGAGAGAAAAAATACAACTTTTGTCTTAATTGTGACCAAACCAAAAAAAGCAACATATATATATTTAAAAAAAAAAATTCAAACGGTCCTTTTTCACACAAAATACCATTAATATTAAGAAAACCATAACTTTAGAGAGAAATTTGACAAAAATAACACAGAATCAAAATCAATTTGGACCAAAAAAGTGCAAGCAAGATTTTCAAATACCCCACAAATTCATTCGGTTTTCTCCTCCACTTATTTTTATTAATATTTTTTCGATATTTCCCATTTATATATTATTATATAAAATGACCATAACAAATTCTTTTGTTGCTAACAAAAAAATGTGAAACTTGATAAACAATGACCAACCAAAACAAAAATTAAGTGAGTACTGATAATGATATAAGAATTATGTGATCTATATAACATGCTTGAGAGTGATAGAATAAAAATAAAATTTTCAAGAGCACAAAATATTTTTAGGAAAAACATTAACATAGAGGATGAGGCTTACAATTTTTATTTATTTTTTAATTCAGAACAGGTATTTGTGTGTGCAATGTAAACAATAGGGTCATTGCCCATGTTGGCAATTTCGGCCTTTTTCTGTAGTACCCAAAGGAGACGTTGTCACACTACACACCAGTGTTAGCCCTTTTCAATGGTAGTGTATCCTCTACATAGGTCTAATTACACAGGCTCAACTTACTCAAAGCTGACTTTCACACACTGGCATAGGTAGCTCTATTCTCTCAAGGGAACCTAAAACTGAAGAATTTTTTTTAATTCTTGCTCAAGACTCTCTTATTAGGCATTCCCTCCCCCCCACCAAAAAAAGTGATTTTTTTTTTTATTTTGTAACCAACAAACTTAGCATATCATATATCAACAATAATTAATCTAACAGAAAGTTCTCACAATTTTTTTGAAAATGGTTGAAAATAGTTTAGCAACTAAACACATAATTGATAAGCAGCTAGGATGGTCATGAGAAAACAAAAAAACAAAATTACATGCTACAAACCCCCAAGGATTTCCCAGGGGAATCAAACAGAATTGAATCAAGGGACTTGGTGAAAATATCATCAATTTGCTTGTTTGTCTCAATGTATTTCAAGATTAGTGTCTTATTTTCAACAAGCTCTCTTATGAAATGGTGCCTAATATCAATGTGTTTTGTACGTGAGTGTTGGACAGGATTTTAAGAAATATTTATTGCATTGGTGTTGTCACAAAAAATGGTTAAAGTAAATAATTCAAACCCATAGTCAGACATCATTTATTTCATCCATAACAATTGAGTACAACAACTTCCACCAGCAATGTACTCGGCCTCAGCTGTAGAAAGAGATATGGAATTCTTCTTTTTGCTATGTAATGACACCAAGTTGTTCCCTAGATAGAATCACCCTCCACTTGTGCTTTTCCTGTCATTTGCATTACCTACCCAATTGGCATCACTAAAGAACACAAGATTAGAATTTGTTTCTTTAGAGTATCAAATCCCATATTCTAGAGTACTATGAACATATCTAATAATTCTGTTTACAACATTCACATAAGACTCCATGAGATTTCCTTGGTACCTGGCACATATCCCAACACTATAACATATACCAGGATGATTAGCAGTGAGATATAAAAGACTCCCAATCATACTGTGATATAAGGTTGGATCTACCTTAACTCCGTTCTCATTTTTTGTTAATTTAACTATTGTACCCATGGGAATTTTGGTATGTTTCGCAGTATCAAGCCCAAATGTTTTCACTAAGTTTTTGGCATACTTATTATGAGATATAAACGTACCATCTTCTGATTTCTTGACTTGCAAACCTAAAAAATAGGTTAATTCACCCACCATACTCATCTCAAATTCCTTCTTCATTTGATGAACAAATTCCTGCACTCCAGAGTTAGATGTAGAACCAAACACAATATCATCAACATAGTATCAAGCCCAAATGTTTTCACTAAGTTTTTGGCATACTTACTCTGAGATATGAACGTACCATCATCTGATTGCTTGACCTGCAAACCTAAAAAATAGGTTTATTCACCCACCATACTCATCTCAAATTCCTCCTTCATTTGATGAACAAATTCCTGCACTTCAGAGTTAGATGTAGAACCAAACACAATATCATCAACATATATTTGAGCAATAATTATGCTTTTCTTGATATTTTTAATGGAAAGTGCTTTATCTACTCCACCTCTATGATAACCACTCGTCACCAAAAATTGTGTCAATCTTTCATACCGTGCCCGTGGGGCTTGTTTCCAACGATACAAAGCCTTTTTTAATTTAAAGACATGATTTGGAAAATGTGGATCTTAAAACCCATTAGGTTGTTCAACAAAAGCTTTTTCATTCAAAATGCCATTCAAAAAAGCGAATTTAACATCCATTTGATGCAATTTGAAACCCATGATGCATGCAATAGCTAATAACAATCTAATCGATTCAAGTCTAGCAACAGCTGCAAATATTTCATCAAAGTCCACACCTTCCACATGAGTGTACCCTTATGCTACCAATCTAGCTTTGTTTCTTACTATTGTGCCAAATTCATCACTTTTATTTTTAAAAATCCATTTTGTTCCAATGACATTAGTGTGATTTGGTCTAGGCACAAGGGTCCACACATCATTTCTCATAAACCGTTCCAATTCTTCTTGCATAGCTTTAATCCAGGATTCATCAGTTAAAGCTTCTTTCACGTTTTTTGGTTCAAGTGAAGTAGTGAAACACACATGTTGAACGAGATTCACATACCTTTTCCTTGTGACCATGCTCTGCTCCAAATCACCTAGAATGAGATCAACAAGGTGATTCTTTTTAACCCTGGTTGAGGGTTCTCTATGTACCAAATCAGTGATGATTTTTGGCATTTGTACCTGTTTACCCAGAAATGGCTCTTGATGATGTGGCAAGGATTTCTTGCACGTAGTTGGCACGTGGCAGTTCTGAGTAAGGGGATCTTGTTCGGTCATCAACCAGATAATTGTTGGTTTGACAAGTCTCGCAGTTAAGTGCGACCAGTCTGGTTGCATGCTTCCATTTACTTCCTTTGAGATATGCAAACTTGTAATAATTATATTCATTATATTTCCTTTTATTACCTTGATACGCTGATCTTAAGTGGAATTAAGGCCCATTGGCCCATGTAAACCCCTTGAGCCTATAAATAAGCATGAGAGGGCTCAAGGAAGGGACTTTTTGAACTTTTAATCTTTGGATTTAGAGAGAAAAGCATAGTGTGATTATCCATCGAAAATTGTAATGCTCTCAAGGCTTGTGAAACTCAAGAACCCTAGTTCTTTGATCACAGTATTGGGATTCAATATCAATAAGAACACTAAGTGGGCGTAGGTCATTACCATCTAGTTAGGGCCAAACCACTATAAATCACTTGTGTCAATTTCTTCCCATTTGATTCTCTTCTAGATTTCCTTTTTGTTCTTTGTTGTTTATTTGACTCCGTGTCATTGACCAAATCAAGGGTCAACGTTTTGGTGCTTTCATTGAGAGATCAATCAAAAACTTCAAAAAGATCAAATGGCAAAGACATTCAAGAGAGCTGGACAGGATGCTGGCGCTGCATCCTCTCAACCTCCTCCTCGAAATGTGGCTGAAAATGAGCCACACTTGGATTTTGAGGAGGAAGAAATGGATTTTGAGACGGTGAGGACAACACTGAGTGTGTTGCAGGACGAGTTGGCCAATCTGAGGGCCAATCAAGAGAATACAGCGGAGACCCTGGCGCAACAACAGAGGGAAATTGAGCGTCAGCGTCAGGAGCTGAATGAGCGGCAGGCAGACATGGACCGTCGGCAGAGGGATGCCATGACCGCTCTTGAAGCAGCCATTCAGTTGGCCCGAGGACAAGCTGCACCGGCCTCTCAACCGGATCAGCCACCAAATGCACCACTGCAGCGAGCCCCAAATTCGAGTCCTCCACTCCAGCCAGCTAGTCCTCAAAGACCGGAGCAGCCGCCTGTGGCTCAGCAAAAGATGTCCCAATTAAGGATACTGAGCAACAACCACCTTCTCAAGCTGGTCGTGGCAATCCCTAGCGCCAGAGGCAGAATAGGGCCGGGTAGCCTCCTCGCAACCCTAGACACCCAGGGGACAATGAGCCAAATCCACCGAGTGGGGGGCAGCGTCCTTCTGCTAACAAAAGGCACAACGAGTCAGGCTCTACGGTCAAGGGCCCCCCACGACATAATAATGCATGAGGACCCACCGACCAACGCAAGCCTCCCCCAGTGCTCGAGAGATGCCAACCAGAGGAGGAAACATCAATGACTAGTCGGTCGCGCCAAAGTCGGTCACAGTTTAGGGATGACCATGACTATAATGAGGCCGATTTCGGTAGGAGGAATGTTGGTCGAGGGCGTGAGGAAAAAGGTGGAGACAGAAACCCCCCACCAAGAGAAAATAGGCCTGTGAGCCATAACGCTGGGGGGCAACCCTGACAGCACAACATCTTTGATTGGCTGGGCGCAAGTGAACAAAGGCGCAGAGAAGATGACCTGAGAGACGTGCTCAACGACAGGAGCGAGAGGCATGATGAGTACGCTCCTCTGGCACCAATCTCCCCAGTGATCCCAGACGCGGTTCATGCTCAAATTGACGCTCTGAACCAGGCGGTACGACATCTGGTCAGAAGCCGGACATCCCACATAGAGTACGACCGGAGGAGAGGCACTCCGTTTGTGCAGAGGATTGCTGTGGCAGAAACCCCCAATAATTTCAAGATGCTAGTACTGCCGAATTCTTATGGGTACGGGGACCTAGTATCTCATGTAAACAAGTTTGAGATACAAATGGATATTTAGAAGGTGTCGGACGATGCCCGCTGCAGGATCTTCCCCGTCACCCTATCTGACACTACTCGGGACTCCTGCTATTATAGTATCGTGGGGAATGTTCGTAAAGGAATTCTATGAACAATTATACGCGGGTCGTGTACATCCCACTGAGGCCAACCAGCTTGTCGAGATACGACAGAAGGATGGAGAGCCCTTAAAGGAATACGTCCAACATTTTATGCGGGCAGCAGCTAGAGCCAAAATAGTGGGTGATGAGGGAAAGATGATGTCCCTAACTACTGGGGTTAGGCGCCATTCTCCCCTCTGGAACATCCTAAGAAAGAATGGGGTAAAAAGTACCCAGGAATTTCTTGATCAAGCTGATCGATACATCAAGCTCGAAGATGTGATCGCCAACAAGGGGAAGTCGCCTACAAAAGCTACCAACGGGTCGGATAAACCCCATGGCAACGGCAAAGGCAATGGGAATGGAAATGGCAGAAATGGTGGAAAAAGGGTGAGCAATGAGCCATCAATGTCCAAAAATAAACGCCCCAAAGGCAATAGATACGAGCCGAGATTCACCAACTATACGGCCCTCGTCGAAAGTAGAGCAGAGGTCTACCAGGCGACCAATGTCAATGTCTCGTATAAACGACCAGCACCTATAAGGAAGGATATCTCCAAGAGAGATACAACAAAATTCTGTCATTTTCACAACGACTACGGAAATGACACCAATGAGTGTAACCAGTTGAAGGACGAAATTGAGTTCCTTATCAGACAGGGACGCGTAAGGAGGGTCTCAGCGAGAGGCTCAAGAAGGCAACGAGCAGGCGCCTGCACGCCAACGCTCGCCACCTTTACAGCCAGCTCCTGTGGCAGGTACATTACTCATCATCTGTGGCAGCCCACTGTTATGAAAAATAATATTGCCTCAATGGAAATGGTCAGATAATGTTACAACTCTATGAAAAATATTACAATGGACAAGATTGATTAAATAAAGTGTTACAACTCTATAACTGCAAATACAAATAAAACAAAGGAAATGAAGAAGATGATGAAGAAGAAGAGAATAGTAAAATACAACTCAAAACAAAAGTTACAAATAGAATAAAGTGTTTGGACCAAATGAAGAGATTACAACTCTTAAACAAAATATACAAGTAAATAAAACAAGAGAATAAGAAGAAGAACAATAGAATAAAAGGAAGAACATAAACCACAAACAAACTCTCACTTACACAACCTAAGTGAAGAGGATTGGGGATCACCAACTTGAACAAGTTTTGAAACCTTTGTCCAAAAGCTTATTTCCCCCTAACTCAAGCATTAAGGGATCTCTCTCAGATTTTGGAAATGCTTTCTGGAATAATCAAGCCTCAAGGTGTTTCTAGCCAAGTGCTCTAGTGGATAGAAAAATGGTGTATCTTACAAGTGAGCATTAGGCTCCTATTTATAGAGTTTAGAGACACCCTTTGAATTTCAAATTCCACCAACCCCCATGGCTGTTACCAATGATTAATTGGGTGTTTTATGGAATTAAAATAGAGATTTGGGAGTTACTTGGCTGTTGGAATCGTTCAAAATTGGATAAAACCGAAATTATATGAAGCTGTCAGCCTTTAGGGCCGCGGCGCTTGTTCCAGGCGCCGCGGCCCTCAGTCAATTTCAGCAACACATTTTTTCAGTTTTTTTCAAAACGTTCCAATTTATTCCCACTTGATTTTGTAACTTCCATACACAATATGGGAGTTAAAATCACATCTCTATTAGCCATTTCTCATATGGCTTTAAGAAATTCATCTCAATATTGTGTAACAACAAATCTACACAATAATGGGTGATATTTAGGAGTTACAAATTTGTGATGAATTTGTAATACCAAATATGTTACATGTTTGGATATTTTCACATATATCCAAATAATGTAACTCTCTATTATATGTTACAATATGTGACACTCTATGTCACATTTATTTAATCTAAAACATTATATTATAAAATAATATAATATTACATTATATTATAAAATAATATAACACCCACACCTCGCACGGGATAGTGGGAAGGCAAGGGAGCGATACGCTCAAACCTTACGCCACGACCAGGACATCGAGATGATGAGTGTGGAGGATCGAGCACCGAAGAAAGCTAGAACAGAGGAGGAGCCGATAACCATATCTAAAGACGATGCTTAGCACGTCTGATTCCCACACTCCAATTCGCTGGTTGTTGACGTCCAAATCGCCAACATGATGGTTAAGAGGGTGTTGGTTGACACAGGGATCTCAGTCAAAATTTTGTACAAGTCTTCACTAGAGAGGATGAAGTTGTCCGTCAAGGACCTGGAGCCGTGCAACCAAATCATATACTGTTTTTCTGGCGAAGGGCTCGCGCCAACAGGGTCGATTGGGTTCCCAGTTATAGCAGGAACTGCTCCTGCAAATAGGACATTACTCATTACTTTCATAGTAGTTCATTTTCCTTCTGCGTATAATGTTGTGATTGGGAGGCCTATTCTGGTCAACCTGCGAGTTGTAACCTCAATCTGGCACCTTGCCATGAAATTCTTAACCAACACAGGAGTACGATGTGTATTGGGAAACCAACGAGAAGCAAGGGAGTGCTACAATGCCTCGATATCTAAGGCAAAGAAAGGTGGATCGAGGGAAACCACTGGAAAAGAGTTGCAGACGGCCAGTGAAGGGCAAGCCCAATTAGGTGATTGTGTCACCAAATAGGGTGTTACCCAAAGTGAGGATAGAGATTTGGATCCTCGCTTTGGGGATTTTGATGAAGAAGTGGGACCCATCGAGGACATTGAAGAGGTCCAACTCGATGAAGCAAAACTGACCAGGGTTGTGAAAGTCGGTAAAAACTTAGAGACAACAACAAAACAAAAACTAGTGGAATTTTTAAAGAAGAACCAGGAAGTCTTTGCCTGGTCGCATAAAGACATGGTTGGGACAGACCCAGCAGTTATCAACCATGTCTTGAACATAGACAAAAGTTTTCCACCGGTACAATAGAACAGATTGCTGCTCGACAAAGACAGATCAAAAGCTTTGAAAGAAGAAGTCGAGAAGCTAAAGGAGAATGGGTTCATCAGGGTAGCGTTTTATCCATCATGGGTCTCTAATCTCGTGCTAGTTCCCAAGCCGAATGGCAAGTGGAGAACGTGTGTGGATTTCACAGACCTCAATAAAGCCTGTCCTAAAGATTATTTCCCACTCCCTAGGATCGACCAGTTGGTCGATGCCACTGCAGGACACGAGATCCAGTCATTCATGGATGCATACTCTGGGTATAATCAAATCAGTATGCATCGACCTGATGAGGATCACACTAGCTTTCAGACTGATACAGGGCTTTACTGTTACAAAGTAATGCCCTTCGGTTTGAAAAATGCTGGTGCGACTTACCAGCGACTAGTCAATCACATGTTCAAGGAGCTGATCGGTACAAACATGGAAGTATATGTTGATGACATGCTCATTAAGTCAAAAAAGGCAGAAGGACACATAGAGGACTTGCAAGAATATTTCAACGTCTTGAATAAATATCAGATGAAGTTAAATCCCCTCAAGTGTTCCTTCAGAGTTGGATCAGGTAAATTCTTGGGATTTATAGTAAACTCGCGAGGAATTAAGGCCAATCCCGAGAAGATCAAAGCCCTGGTCGATATGAAATCGCCAACGAAAATCAAAGATGTTCAAAGTTTAACCGGAAGGATTGCTGCTCTAAGTAGATTTATCTCCAAATCAATGGACAAATGAGTCCCATTTTTTAATCTACTTTGAGGCAACAAGAAGTTCGAATGGATAGAGGAGTGCGAGTAGGCTTTTCAAGCTTTAAAGACGCACATGTCGCAACCACCGATTCTATCAAAGCCGGTTGATAAAGAAACCTTGTTCATCTACTTGGCGATCGCAGAATATGCTGCTAGTGCCGTTCTATTAAGAGAGGAGGGGAATGTGCAAAAGGCCGTGTATTATGTAAGCAAAAGGCTAATAGGAGTAGAACTGAGGTATCCTCCTATTGAGAAACTAGCCTACTGCTTAATTTTAGTCTCCAGAAAGCTGCGGCCATACTTCCAAGCTCACCCAATCACAGTTTTAACCGACCAACCTCTACGGCAAGTTCTGCAGAAGCCAGAAGCCGCGGGTCGATTATTGAAATGGGCGGTTGAACTTGGGCATTTTGATATCTCTTACTTACCACGAGCAGCAGTAAAAGGACAAGCGCTAGCCGACTTCGTTGCAGAGCTCACTGGGCTACTAGACATCGAACAAATAGAAGCGCCTAAACCTCAAAACCAAGCTCCCTCACGGAAATTGTTCACGAACGGTTCGTTTAATGAACATCATGCTGGACCCGGAGTGATTTTGATAATGCCTAAAGGGCATCGATTTCACTGTGCAATCATATTTGACTTCATTGCTTCTAACAACGAAGTCGAGTATGAAGCGATGCTCGCAGGATTACGGTTAGCTAGAGACATGCATATAAAGTCACTTGAAATCTACAGTGACTCTTAGTTGGTGGTTAATCAGATTATTGGGGAATATCAGGCTCGAGGTCTAAAGATGGTTGCCTACCTGAATAAAAAAAAAGATTTGTTGGCCCAGTTTGAGAAGTATACCCTCCAGCAGGTACCTCGCAACCAGAATTCAAATGCCGATGCTTTGGCCAAATTAGCAAGTGCCAAGGATGCTGACACCCTGAATATTGTTCATGTCAAATGGCTGCCCGCACCAAGCATCCAAGTGGAAGAAACCTCTCTGGTGATTCAGGCGGCAGATACATGGATGCCACCTTTCATTAAGTACTTGACGCATGGTGTGTTGCCTACGGACAGAAAAAAAGCCAGGACTCTTCAACGGCAGGCTGCTAGGTTCATCCTGGTCGACAGAATTCTGTACCGAAGAGGATACCCTATGCTGCTCCTCAGATGTATTTCAAAGGAAAATGCCAAATAATTAATGCGGGAAGTCCATGAAGGGTTCTGCGGAGATCACACTGGAGGGTAGAGCTTATCAAAGAATATCCTAATGCAAGGGTACTTCTGGCCAACAATGAATGAAGATTCAATGGAGTTTGTGCGAAAGTGCGATAAGTTCTAGAGATTCTCCAAAATTCCACGAGCAGCCCCTAATGAGCTAAAACAGATGCAAAGTCTGTGGCCATTCATAGTATGGGATATTGACCTAATTGGATCTTTACCCACAGGGAAAGGTGGTGTCAAGTACGCCGTGGTGGCCGTCGATTACTTTACAAAGTGGGCCAAAGTTGAACCACTTGCAACCATAACGACCAAGAAAGTGATGGACTTTGTGGTCAAGAACATAGTGTGTCGCTATGGATTACCAAGAAAAATTGTCTCAGACAATGGCAGGCAGTTTGATAGTGATCTGTTTACGGATTTTTGTGAGCGGCATGGATTCATCAAGAGATTTTCTTCAGTTTCTCACCTGCAGGCAAACGGGCAAGTCGAGGCTGTCAATAAAACATTTATGGATTCTCTGAAGAAAAGGCTTGAGGAAGCGAAGGGGGCATGGCCAGAACAATTTCCTGAAGTCCTCTAGTCGTATAGAACATCCCATCGAACGACAACAGGCCATACTCCATTCTCCTTGGCTTATGGATATGAAGCTATGTTGCCTGTTGAATTAGATCCCCCATTGCATCGGAGGATGACGTACGATCAAAACGCTAACAACCAATTATTAATGGAGTCTTTAGATTTGATTAAGGAAAGGTGCGAGCAACCCCAACTTCGAGTAGCAGCTTACCATCAAAAGGTCGCCTGATATTTTAATTCTAAAGTACGTGAAAGGAAATTTAACGTGGGAGATCTTGTGCTCTGAAGAGTCTTCCTTAACACCCGCAACCAAGTTACTGGAGTACTCGGACCTAACTGGGAAGGACCCTACCAAATCAAAGAAGTCCTTCATCCAGGCACTTACAAACTTGCTCACCTAAATGGAGATCTCATTCCTCGCTATTGGAATGGAGAACACTTGCGCAAGTACTATCAATAAACAATTCTTCTTAAAGAATTGGCATGTATTAATTTGACTTTTTACAAGTTTATGAACAAGGGTTAGTCATTTTGTGACTGATCGCTTATAAGTGTAAGATCATTTTATTGATCACTCATACAGACACGATTTTTCCATCCATTACAAGAAATAAAAGGGATTGTGCGCGGCCAGTCAATCTTGCCAACTATTGTATTTATTACAAGTATTTGCTCATTACATGTATTGTTTTGCTATATTTTTATTTTTACAAGTATTATTTCTGAGCAGAAATGTTCGAACAGGTCCTAGTCAAGGCAAGTGACTGAGGACCTAAAGCTCCTCAATCACTTGGGGGGCATATAAGGTGTCTAGCAAGCAAAGCATATCAAAAGGTATGTAAACACACGAGCAAAATAAGTGAAAGCATGCTAGGGTACTTAGAGTATTTTTCAAAAAAAATTTATTTTGTTAAATCAAACCAAAGTACTATGCTAAGTTCGGTCATGCGAACAGGTGTTATAATAGAATGCAAATATTATATATTATAATACCAAAAAATGAATCTCTTTACACCGCGAGCAGTTACTGCTCGGATGTAATTGTTTGTTAATAGGAAAAAACTGCCCATGCAGCAATAAAAGTTAAAAATTGTCTTTACATCACAACCCGTAGGTCGCGTATCTCAAGAATAAAAGAAAAAATCAGATAGAATTATGAGGGGGTCGGAGGGTCCTGCGGAGACTCTTGTTGCTGCTGGTCGACAGTAACTCCAACGTCTTCCCGGGCACCCTCAATGCCTGTTGCAAGAGAGATCTAGGGAGACCCTTGAGTATTTTCTACTTCTAAGCGAACAGATCACCTCGCCAGCTCTGCCTCCCTTATATGATCTGGTAGATACGAAAAGTTGGCGTTGGGATTGCACTTCCAGAACATGTAGAAGCATTCAAACGCCACCCCTTCGTAGTGTTCGAGGTTGCGAGTGTTCGCCTCCTCCAGGGCGACAGTATCCTTATGGCTAATCTCCAGCTCCGCTTCCAGCTTATGGGCTTCCCGATAATTCATAAGCGATGCCTCTTTGTACTGATCCTTGGAAGCAGTGATCTTGACAATACTTTCTTCTTTAGCTCCTCTTCGAGGGAGGTGAGTTTAGCTGCAACCGTTTTCTGCACCTCGGTGTGTGTTGCCTCAATCACCTTGAGCGCCTCAGAATGCTTCGCTTCAACCTCCTTGAGATGCTCGGTGTGTTTAGATTCGATAGCCTTAAGCTGCTCAGCATGTTGGGTCTAGGCTGTGCCGAGCTGGTCGCTGAGTCTTTTCTCAAACTGGGCAGTCACTGTCCTCGAGCTCCGCCAGCCGAAACTCATGGTGAGAACTCCCTGCGATCAGAAAAAGACAAAGGTTTTAGTAGGAATAAATTAACTAAGAAAATTAGTAAAGTACGGTAAAAACGGTGACTTACAGCCAGCACTTCATTTAGTGCACGGTTGAAGACCTGGTCGACCGCCATAGAGCCAGTTTCTTGGATCGCCTCTCGGCTGCAGCGGTGCTTTGTTATTCTGGTCAGCTTGTCTTTGGCTGAATTGAGCACCACGCTCGTGAGATCTTCTCTCGAGGCTTTTTCTCGGCGACCAGCAGGCGTCTGGTCGGTGGAAGCTGGAGGAGTGAGGTCGGAAGGAGCCGCAAGGGGAGTCTGTTTGACTGGAGCTGGGGGATCTTGGTTCATAGGAGTTGGCGGAGTTGTCTTTTTGGCAGGAGCTGGTGGAGGAGTTGTCTCCTTTGTGGGAGTTGGCGCAGGAGGGTCATTTGTTCGAGTCCTCTTCGCGGAAGGGTTGCTACAGCCTTCCCCAGGCTGGCGCTTGTTGGACTTTTTCTTGCTCGCCGATTTGGCATACAAGTCAAAGGCTCGATCAGCAGGCATGTCTGAAAAGGAGAAACAAATGAACAGTTAGGCAATATAATAAAAAGAGCTTGCTAAGTTAAGGAAACAGGGGCAAATAAATTAAAAGTATAATACCTGAGCTACAATTACTGGTCGCTATACTATTTACTTTACTAGTGCTACACTCACTCTCTAGCCTGAAGAAGTCTGAATTTAAAGTAGGGGTGTATTTAAAGTTGTTGTCCCCGTCGAATAAGTGACAGGGAATAGGCAGACTATCTAAAAGCGAAAATTCAGTATCGTTCTCGTCCGATGATTCAAGAATAGGCTCGGAGGCCTTCTTCTTGCCCTTCCCTAAAGGGACCGAAGCAGCAATAGGTCGCGGGGTGCCGGATGGTTCACTAATGGTCACGCCTATTGCCCTCCTCGTTGGGGGTTGTGATACATCTTGTTGTTGTTCGGGGGATTCTGCGCCAGTGGCACTCCCCACAGTGGATTCCCTCACATCCTGGTAAGGTGCCAGAAGGCCGACCAGCCTTAGATTGGCCTCTGTGACCAGCTGTTTGACGCTTTTCTCTACGTCGATCATGTTGGCCAAAAGGGCCGCCCTTATCTCCATCTCTGGAGTGGGAGCTGGTCGTAACCATGGACCTAAACAGCATAAAAGTTATAATAAACACGTGGGAAAGCTAAAATGAATTTAAGAGACCAGTGAATAAAGAATTTGCCTCCTTCAGTGAAGGCCAGGTTGTTGGCGACCAAGTCTGTGGTTAAAAAGTACTCCTCCTGGAAGTACTTTCCTATATTGGATTTGTAGGAGGTTTCACTCTGGAAAACGTGAGTCGATTCCTGGTGGCAGAAATAAAAAAACCCCATGTTGTTTTGATTGGGGTTGGACTTAAGGTCAAACAAGTAGTTCATCTCATGTGGCGTGGGGATAGGCCACTTTTTATGGCTATAGAGGATATAGAGGGCAGAAAGCGTTCTATACCCATTTGGAGTTATTTGAAAGGGAGCGACCCCAAAATAATTGGCCACTCCCTGGAAAAAAGGATGGAGAGGCAAGATTGCTCCTGCCTCGATGTGGTATCTCGACCAAGCGCTGAAGGCGCCACCAGGCAGGTTTTCCCGCTGGTCGATGGTGGGTTTGAATAAGGTTACCCCAGGGAGTTCATACTTCCTAAGGTAATTGGTGAGCATCCTAGCAGTAATATTGCTAGGGGTGCAACGTACCACTCGATGTCTGGTCGAAGAACGTCTCGGGGTTTGGCTTGAGTTTGGATTCTTGGCTCAGGTGTATTTTTAGCTCGACTGCTGGTCAAAGGAATCTCAGCCCGAGGAGCAGGCCGATTTGCTTGAGGGTTGGTTGATTTTTTTTTTCTGGGTGGTGGATTTTACTCTACCCATGTTTGACGGACTGGTCGAAGGTCTGTTGGATGGGGTATGGAAAAAAGGAATCCCTGGAATGAGTAGTGACGACTGTTCTTCATCCTCGAGCAGCTGAGCGAGCAGGTCGTCGTCGATTGGCCTCTCACATCCCCACGGATCGTGCATGAAAATCTGCGAACAGAGAAGGGGAGATGAGAATCTACGGCCCAAAAGATCAAGAGGTGTGAAAAAGCTGAGACAACGTTGCTCGCGTATAAAAGTTAGACTTTTATACGACCAGCAGCATTCTAGCAAAAACACTAAATTGCATACGAGCAGTTTGGAAAATGGATCAAAAAGCAGAAGTAAAAAGTTTTTCGACTCTAAAGGGGCGGGAAAAACCCAGTTTTTCTACAAGCTTAAAAATTGAATTTTTACTTCGATTTTACATCCTAAATTCATGATCCTAACTACCAAACTGATCCCTAACCCCTACCAAGTATTATTTCAAGCTCAATTCTACGTGCCTTTTTACCCCAAAACAAATTTTTTCAAGAACAGCCAAAGATACTCAGGAACTCAGAGTCAAAAATAGAGATAAAACAGGTATTGCATGCCATATCAACAACAGAAAACTTTGAGGAACTTACTTGTATAGAGGAAGGAGTAGAGTTCTGAGATGCTTTGGTTGGGCAGAGGCTTCGTGGATCAGCAAGAACCATCTGAATTTCTGGAGGTTTTATGGCTTGTTCTTCGGTCTTCTTGAGGTAAAACGTAAAAAGTGAAAATTGATTCTGAAGGATTATTTATATTAGTCGAGGAGCAGTTACCGAGGTAATCATAAAGGGTAACTTTTCAAGGCATGGGGAAGTGTAATAGTCGTCAAACCACTTTTGGGAAACCCAAAAGACATGATTAGTTGCATTTTTCGAGAAGGCATGGACGACCCTGACAGATTTTATGGGGCATGCGAAGGGTTGGTCTCTCAAGTTTACTTTATGCTGGTCATAGTAAAATAAACTTGGGGGGCAAATGTTTACCCAGAAATGGCCCCTGATGATGTGGCAAGGATTTCTTGCACGTGGTTGGCACGTGGCAGTTCTGAGTAAGGGGATCCTGTTCGGTCATCGACTAGATAATTGTTGGTTTGACAAGTCTCACGGTTAAGTGCGCAAGTCTGGTCGCATGCTTCCATTTACTTCCTTTGAGATATGCAATCTTGTAATAATTATATTCATTATATTTCCTTTTATTACCTTGATACGCTTATCTTAAGTGGAATTAAGGCTCATTAGCCCAAGTAACCCCCTTAAGCCTATAAATAAGCATGAGAGGGCTCAAGGAAGGGACTTTTTGAACTTTTAATCTTTGGATTTAGAGAGAAAAGCATAGTGTGATTATCAATAACCAAAAATATGGGCTCAAGTAACCCTAGTTCATTGATCACGGTGTTGGGATTCAATATCAATAAGAACACTAAGTGGGCAAAAACTTGTTGCGATATTTTTTCTATGCAAGTGCACACAGTCGCAATTTGTAATAAAATGGTAAAGAAACCAAGTATCGTCCTCAAGGACTGAATTATCAATTACCAGTTAATTAATTTCTCTTTCTATTTGATAAATTAAAATTCTTGATTTTTTGTAGACACAAAAAAAAAAAAAAAAAACTATAAAGTTCAGAAACAACAATTGAAAATTAAATGGAATAACAACTAATAATAAAACTTTTGATTTAACCCCTGAAGAAACAATTAGGATGTTTAATCTCATCAACTATCCTCCCTATTATTCCCTAATGCAAAGTACTGAGTTCTTCTTCTTTTTGCCTAATTCAATTAACAAGTTGATACAGCAGCCTATAATCATACTATGAATTATAAACTCAACCTAGGTGACAATTTCCTATATTTCTATGGTAAATTGAACCACAAAGGTAGCATTAATCTTGACAACTTAATAAACAGTTACACAATCAATTCAGATACTTTCGTTCCAAATTAGAATTATGTCCAATATAACCACAGCAGATTCAAATCTCACTTCTCAGATTTTGACTTAAAAACATATATATCTGACTATAGATGGCCAATCAATAATCAGTCTATAAGAACAGGTTATATGGAATTGAAGAAGATTGAAGAAGAAGAGAATTGAAGTTGCATTAGTTCATAATAGGGATTCAAGTGATTCAATTAAACATCCCAAACAGAAAATTAGTTCATAATCATAATGCTAATCACAACAGATTTTAAAGATAACATCAGAAAGTAGAAGAAAAACATGTAGATAAAAATACTCCAAGCCTTCAGCCTTCAAGCAAGAACTTCTCCCCCAGTCCGTACGTCGCTTTCTTCTCTATTTTTTTTTCTCCTTATAAAAACCTAGGATTCAATTTTTAAAAGAGGCGGGCCATGGCTCTACATACACCATGCCGCGGCCCGTGTCTAAATTCCTGGGTGAATTGTTCTCTCCATGCCGTGGCCCTAATCAGCCATGCCGCGGCCCGTGTCGACGATTTCTGGGTTGATGCCCATCTATGCCGCGACCTTCTCTAGCCATGCCGCAGCCCGTGGATATCCTTCAAAACAGTGGTTCTGTTTCACCACCTAGCCTTGGCTCTACTTTGCTCATGCCGTGGCTCTTAAGGGATTTCTCAATTTTTCAAGTTTTCATCCCAAAAATTCACCAACACTTCCAAATCATGTTGAGATCCATCCTTTCTCAAAATATGTTGAAAAACTTGGTTATTTCTTCCCTTTCTTTGACATTTTCCTCCATGTACTAAATTCTTCCTGATATTCACAAAGACAAACAAACAAAGCATAAACCCGCACTAAATGAAAGAAAAACGAAATAAAAGACTACTTAAAACATCACCCAAACATGACAAAAACTAGACTCAACAGTGGACGTAGGTTATTACCATCTAGTTGGGGTCGAACCACTATAAATCACTTGTGTCAATTTCTTCCCATTTGATTCTCTTCTGGATTTCCTTTTTGTTCTTTGTCGTTTATTTGACGCCGTGTCGTTAACCAAATCAAGGATCAACAGTACCTCTACCTATTTAGATGGGGAAATATCAGACGCCATGGATGATGATTCATGTGTTATTTCTGTCGCAGTAGGTAAATTATCTGATACATCATGCTGGGCATCTGAGGCAGCATGCACGTTTTCTATGAATTTGTCTATCTCGGCTTCTGTTGAAAATTGTGAAAAATCCTTCACATAATCAACAACAATGTTAGCAGATTCCAAAACAGTTTGGGTTCTCATGTTGTACACACGATATGCCCTACTATTTATGGAATAACCAAGAAAGACACCAACATCACTTTTAGCATCAAATTTTCCAATATTTTTGCAATCCCTCAATATGTAACAAAGACAACCAAAAATGTGGAAATAACTTACATTCAGACATTTACCTTTCCAAATCTCATAAGGAGTTTTGGCGGTACCTGGACGTAAGAACACTCTATTTATTGTGTAGCAAGCAGTATTAATAGCTTCAGCCCACAATCGTTTGGACAATTTCTTGCTATTCAACATTACTCTTGCCATTTCTTGAAGAGTACGATTCTTTCTCTCAATAACTCCATTTTGTTCAGGAGTTTTGGGTGCTGAAAATTCATGAGAAATACCACAAGACTTATAGAATTCATCATACACAGCATTTTCAAATTTTTTACCATGATCACTGCGAATTCTCACAATCTTACCAATATTACAATCTTTTTCAACTCTTAATTTTAAACACAGATTTTTGAAAGCTTCAAACGTGATAGATTTTTCTCTTAAAAAATCAACCCAAGTAAAATGGGAGAAATCATCTACACATAGAAATATATATATTTTCCATTCAAACTTTCAACCTGAATTGGACCCATTAGATCCATGTGAAGAAATTCTAAAAAATTTGAGGTATTCAAATCTGAAATACCTTTGTGAGTGATTTTTAATTGGTTGCCAAGTTGGCATGGTTCACACTTACCAATGGATTCTTTCCCCAGTTTGGGTAATCCTCAAACAATACATGCATTAGACAAATTTTTCAAGTTTTTGAAATTAATGTGACCAAGATTTTCATGCCACAGAATAGTTGTATTGTTTATGGCTAAGTGACATTACAATTTTTGAGAAAGAGTATAACAATTGTCAACTGATCTGAAATCTTTTATAACACAGTGTCCATTTTTATCAATCACACTACAATCATCACAAGAAAAGTTGACAATAAGTCCTAATTTTGTAAACAAGTTGACAAAGTTGACAATAAGCTAATTAGATTAGCTTTCAATCCATCAACCAGCAGGATATTTTTTAGTTTAGGTAAGCCTTCCAAAATTAGGGTTCCCTTTCCAAGAACTTTACCAACAACACCATCCCCAAAAGTGACTTCACCACAATTTACAACCTTAAAATTAACAAGAATATTTTTGTGACCAGTCATGTGTCTAGAACATCCACTATCAAAGTACCAAAAATTAGATGTATGAGTTCTATGGCATGTAAATGCAACAAGACAATTATTCATATTCTTTTTTACCCATTTTTGTTTAGGTGCATGATGTTTCTTTTGCACCTTTTTTAATTTTTCATGATGAAAATAATTTGCATTAAAAAAATTCATCATAGTAAAACACTTTGGTCAAACGCGACCTTTGACTCCACAAAAATGGCAAGTGGGAATGAATTTCTTAGTCCTTTCATTGGACGTAAGATTCTTACCTATCTGTCTCTTTGTTGATAAGACATTTTGAGATGTTGATGGATCAGACACCTACAATGTTAGATCAGAAGACAAAACAGGTAATGAACGGGCTTGGACAAACACTGTTTTTCCCTTTGATTGGGACCCTTTAGATCACAGTCCAACATTGTTTCATTGACCTGTATTATGGACTTCCTCAAAAATTGTAGAACTTGGATTAAGCATTTGAACATTTTTCTTTATAAGATCAAGCTCCTTGTTTAGATAGATAATTTCAGCATTTTTATCAACCATCTCATTTTCAAGAACTTTACTATTTGATTCAAGTTCAACATTTCTGTAAGAGAGAGATTTAATGATTTTTGCATTTGATCTATTCACAGCACACAACTTAATCCATTCATCATACATTTTTTTGTAAGATTCTTCCAGTGAATCTTCATTGACTTCTGATTCATCAGTGTCAACAACATCAGCAGTACTTGTCATATCATCAGTAAATTTATTTAACGAAACAATATTATTGAGGCAAACAAGTTGTTTATTTTTCTGCAAAAAACAAGAAAAACTAGAGAGTACAAATGTCAAAGCAATATTTTCTCCATCTTCATCACTACTTTCAGAGTCATTGTCATTCCAAGTAGCGTTCATACATTTTTTTTTTATTTCTTTTTAAGGTATTAGCACATTCTGATTGAATGTGACCAAAACCTTCACATTCCCTGCATTGAATTCCCTTTTTATTGTTAGAAAAAGATAGTTTTGAAGATGTATTACCTTTTGAATATTTAGAAAAATTCTTTTTGTTGCCCAATTTTTTCATATATTTTTCAAAATTTCTTGTCAATAGGGCCAACTCATTGTCATTTTCATCATCTGAACTTACCTTCTCAGAACTTTTCAAGGCAATAGATTTTTCTTTGACCTTGTTCGACTTTTCTTTTTGTCTAATTTGTTCATTCAGTTCAAAGTTCGAAGAGAACCCATTAGTTCTTCAACTTTCATGGAATTCAGATCCTCTTCCATAGCTGTTAGCTTGGTGCTAAACCTATCAGGTAAAACACGAACAATTTTTTAAACTAAAACTGATTCATCTAATTTTTCACCTAAGGCAAAAAATTCGTTAGCAACATTAGACAATCTCTCATAAAATTCAGCAATAGTTTAAGACATTCTAAGATCCTCAAAATTTGTTTGCAACATAATGGACCTAGAACACTTGACATCAGAAGTTCTCTCAAATTGAGTTTGAAGGATTTTCCAAGCTTCTTTAGCCGAAACACAAGAGGATATAAATTTAATATAACATTTACCAACACTATTGAACAAGGCATGTAAGGCCTTGTTATTGTAACTAGATAGTAACTCATCAGCGATTGACCAATTTAACTCGAATTTTACTATTGTTTCACCAGTTTTTGCGTCAACCTCAGTTGATGTTGACCAACCTGTCAAGACAGATCTCAACATCTTCTCATCTTGAGATTTGATGAATGCTTTCATTCTAACTTTCCAGTAAGGATAGTTTGAATAATTAAGCAATGGTGGACAGTTTACCGAACTCCCTTCTGCAAAAAAACGACATGTTGCAAACAAAAACACAAACAAATGGAAAGAATACCACAAGTTCTCACTAAGAGTTTAGTGAACTGCTCTAATACCAAATGAAATTATGTTTTTAAGATTACCAATTGAATTTTAAAAATAATTTAATTAATGCAGAATAGTTAAACAATTGTTTGAACAGACATAAATTATGATGTATCAGGACAGATTGTTGATGAATCAGAATATAAGAAGAGAATGTAAATAAATTAAAAGTAACATGACACAATAATTTTTTTACGTGGTTCAGAAAACCTAGTCCATGAGGCCATGCCCAGAGATAAAATCAATTAGTAAAATCTCAAGAATACAATAAGCAATTGACTTATACAAGTTTAGACTCCCTCTAAATCCTTGTTGCAACCTTGAAGTACTCCACTTTAATAATTTGATTTTGATAAATACCAAGAACATGAAATCCTTTCTGAACTTGATGAGTGCTCGCTTCCTCCAGAAGTTAGACTTATGGAAATCTTCTCCTGAAGATTGTATGTCACGTTCACAAGCTTTATGACCTGTTTAAGAATAAGCAATATAAAGCCAAACAAACAAACAAAGAGATAGTTGAACAAAGACTACTCTTTACATATAAAAGATCTCTTCAAAGTATGAAACGTTAGAATGGTGACGAGATAAGATTAGCTGCTGCTTAGGTCAGTATTTATAGAGTTTAGGAAACTACAAGCCAACCAATCTCGTTTATGGTCCAAATCATACCAAATCAGGAAGTTACTAAACATAACTTTCAATTACATTAACTGCATGATTTTCCAGATGAGACAGAGAATTATTCTGTAGCATCAGGAAAATGGACGAACCTGGACTTAAGTCCCAACCAAGTTTCTTTCGAAATTTCCTTCCTTGGGCACAAAGAATCATTCAGTTTCCTCTATTTAAACCAAATAAAATCAAAGAAAATATGCAGAGAATAATTCTATAATATACACACTTATTATAGACAAGGTTGTCATAAATAATTAAACTTGACTATTTATAAAATGCACTTAATAAAGAATTTATTCTTACAAAAAAAGAGATACAATCCACTTACTTACCCAATATATAATTTCAAAAATACCAATTAAATAATAAAATATATTTATTAAAAAGGTTAGCCAAATTAGGATTTTACCATATATATATATTATATATATAGATTTTCTGTAATGCTATGTTTGTATAATTCATCTTAAATTATATTCTACATACACACATGTATTATAGATTACCACTTAAAATTGTCTCATAAATCAATTATTTCAATTATTTTTTAATCTCTAATATTTTTTCTAATTTTTATATGAAAAATATGAGAAACTATTTAAAGTATCATAATTTAATTTTATCTCTCTTTTATCTCATGTAGTATTAGCACATAAACTATTATACAACAAAAATAAATTAATATTATATGCTCTTATTTTTCTTTATTTTTATTCAACAAATAAGTCATACAGTATATATGTCTTTTTGTTACACTATATATTATATTTACAAATTTAAATTATATAAAAATATAAAATGTATAGATATAAATTTATAAAATACTAATTTTAATACTGATATAAATTTGATATATTAAAAAAATTATTATTAATTGGAAAGATTTTATTAATCAATCACCCATAAAAAAATATTAATTGTTGGACAAATCAAATTGAATGAAAAATACTTTATTTATAGCCGACAACTATAGCACCCATAATGGTTGAGATTTTTGCAAAGAAAATTATTACTTATCATATACAAATAAAACTCAAATTCAACTAAATTATAATAAAATAGAGAAAATAGCTTTAAAAAATTATAGGGTGTCATTGTCACACCACCTCTCCAAAGCTTTCATTTTGTTGGACAAATCAAATTGAATGAAAAAATATTTATTTATAGCCTACAACTACAATGGTTTGTAAGCCCTATGAGATTTTTACAAAGAAAATTATTACTTAACTTATACAAATAAAACTCAAATTCACCTAAATTCTAATAAAATAGAAAAAATAGCTCTAAAAAATTATAGGATGTTATCCCCTCTCCAAAACTTTCATTTATATATTTATATGGATAGATTTGATAAACTAAAAAATTATAACTAATTGGACAAGATTTTATTAATCAATCACCCATAAAAAAAATTGTTGGACAAATAAAATTGAATGAAAAATATTTTATTTATAGCCTATAATTATAGCACCCACAATAGTTTGTAAACCATATGAAATTGTTACAAAAAATTTATTACTTAACATATACAAATAAAACTCAAATTAACCTAAATTCTAAAAAATTAGAGAAAATAGCTATAAAAAATTATAAGACGTCACATCACATCACATCTCCAAATTTTTATTTTTGGATAGATAGATAGATATAGATATATAGATAGATAGATTAGATACTAAACATAGGATTCTTATTTAGGTCTTTTAACACCCCACTTGCTTCTATTGATATTTTGTTCTGATTTTTATTTATATTTATCTTTCGTTTATGTTTCACATATTGTTGGTTAGATCATATCCCATTATGATTTAGTTCAACTTTTCCAACACATGGTGCAATTTTTTGTGGCTAGAGTAGGGCTCCTTTAATAAGTCGTTTTGAGTATTAAGTTTCTAAACCATATAATTTACTAAGTCTGTCTATAACCCATTAGCAGAAAGGGGCTGTGAAATAAATGAAGATCTACACCTATATGTATGGGCGGACCCAACTAATTTTTAGGGACAACTATTGAAACTGTGGATGTTCATCACAAAAATATGTGATTTAGAACATTTTATGGTGTGGTTGCAGATTTAATTTTTTTCTAAACCGAGCGATGCAATGTGATATATGATTTGAAATTTCATAAATACAGTTCAAACTGCACCGCAATGTACTGTTAGAAAAATACTATTTTTTTTATATGTTTGTATGAACTTTATTATGAACCTTTGTTATAAGCCATTGAATTTTATTATGATGTTTAATTGTTAATTTAACTTTGTAAAGCGCCATAATTTACTACTTTATAAAAATGTCGCTCAACTCATAGTTACTAGAAAAATGTCACTTTAAGAAAAAACTCAGTGGGGTCTTAGTAAAACATGCATATTGGGCCTAATAGTTGAAAAATAAAATAATGTGTCTTTATGTTGTTGTTGAAATTTTTGTTTTATCTTGTTCTTAGGAGGCATGTCAAAATTATTGGATGTTGTATTTTGTTTTGGGTTCATATGATTTTAAGAAATTGGATTTGAGTTTTAGATTTGTTGTTGTTTGTGTTAGGAAAACTTATACATGATCTTTATTTATTTTCATGTAGATATAATATTAAACAAATTAATATGAGATAATCTAGAACATGTTTCTAAAATTGAATTCAAAGAGAAACAAAGACAATAATACTTACAGTATACGTAGCGGAATGAAAGAGTCATTCCTTCAGTTTCTCTAACTCTTGTATCCTTTCTGTCGCAGAGTATTATCAAGAAACTGAATCGTTCTTCTAATTTCTTCACAGTCTTCCAATGTATCCTTAGAATCACCTAGACTAGTGTGGGAAATTCTCAACACATGAGATAGATACAGAGAGAAGAAGAGAAAATAACAAAGAGGCTTAGAAAATTACTTGTATTTAGAGATAATCTAAAACTATCAGAAAATCTGACTTCTGAACTTATGAACTTGTGTTTTGACTTCTCTCTAAGCACTCCGTTTATAGACTCAATTAGGCCATTTAATTTAATTAATTAATAAATAAAATAATAGTCAATGTAACGCCCTGGCTACCCCAGAACAGTTACGGAGAACGGTGAACCGGAAATTTGACCCGCTACCCGAGTCCTTTGGTTAAAAACGTGATCTAAGTGTCGTTAGCAGGTTAAGGTGTAAAACCAGTAAAAAGGAAAGGGCACTTTTCATTAAGTAAATAAACTGCTCATGAGCCTTTTTAAAATGTTTACAAGTAGTTTGTATTACAAAAGAGTTGCTACAGTTCCAAATATACAATCCCCGCCGGCCTAAGCGGCAAAAATAGGGTAAACCCCTAGTCCCTCTGAGAACTCCTTGACCGTGGCAGTCAAGCGGCCCTGTATGTACATTACATCGCCCAAGCTCTCCACTCAAGGCTGGCCAAGCTTTTCCTTTCCTTTACCTGCACTACAAAGCACCCATGAGCCAAGGCCCAGCAAGAAAACATAATAAAACATGATATAATATCAACAACACTCATAATAACCACTCAAGACTATCAGTCCCACAAATAGGTGACAATAGCCAAAAGTCACAGTAATGAGCATCGCTCCCTCTAGCCATGTGACGATAGGGTCACCAGGGCTTAACTGATAGGTGATTTCTTTCATAAGCTTGATCAGGACAGGTGCATGGTGATTGGTCACCAACATAACCTTCCTCACGACTCTAGAGTCGAAACTATGGACAACGTCCCTTAGCCTTGTGACAGACAGTCACCGGGGTCATATACCTTGGCTATAATCATCTGGTCGTAGACCAGGCAAGCGCTTGTAAGTTTCTCGACCCTAGGGTCGGTCTGGCATTAATGCTATAGAGCCATTCAATGCGTGATTCTCGACTTTAGAGTCGGTCCCTGACTAGTCAGTGTCTCAAGCAGGTAATCAGCATTCAATAGCATTTAATATGCAATCCATGTCCACATATATCAACCAGCATGCCTCAAATATCAAACCAAACATGCCATATATCTATACAGGGTGCAACTATATTCTTACACTGTTTTCTTACCTCTGGTTCGAGTGAGAATAATTATATGAACGACCCCTGAGAACGATCAACCTTTAAATTCCTCGACGGTCACCTGGTCATAACCAAAATATAGGATTCATCAATAAAAATGATAACTGAGGGTTCCCAAACCAAATCCCAGCCCCCGAGACCTCATACACTACCCAATCGGGTACTAGGTTCAACCCCGAGGCCTATGGTTTGAGTCCCTAAGCTAAAAACCACTTTTTAGCAAGTTTGGCCTTATGGGCCGCGGCCCCCAAAAGCTGTGCCGCGGCACGCCCCCAAACAAAGAGGCCCCCATCTGCCAGACGTGCATGGGCCGCGGCACGCAAAAGCTGTGCCGCGGCACCCAGCCCAGTTCAGCAACTAGCCCACGCACAAACCAGATTTTCCCCCTGTGCGTTTTTCTCTCAAACCAGCCTCTCAAACCATCATAAAACCTCCTCCAAACATGTAATTAAACCCCCAAATAACAACCTTAGCTCACTCACATTAAACCCCAATCAAAACAACATAAAAACTCCCTTTAATCCTCACTCCCCACATCAAAATCCATGAACTAAAAACTATAAGCAAAACAGAGCATCAGCTGAAATTAATGGCCAAAACTCACCTTGAGACTAGCTTTAAGCCTCCCTCACAGGCTAACACAAGTGCTCCAACCCAGCCTTAAGTTCCTCTAGCTTGAATTACCACCAAGAACACAAAACTCTCAAAGAAGGCAATGGAGAAGATGAAGCTATGGGAAGGTACGGGAAGAGAAGATAGAGCCTCTGTTTTGTTCTGTTTTATTCTACAGCCTTCAGCCATTTAAAACAAGTATATCCACCCCTAAAATGACCAAAATGCCCTTATACCATCCAAAGCCTCCTAAACCAACTCAAAGGCAAAATTGGTACTTCTAGCTTAACCCGTTAATTATATTTAACGCTTCCCAATTCCCGCTAATCTCAATATCCTCAAACATCAATATTTCATAACCCGTTACCCTAAAATCCCCGGTAACGCTATAACCTTTAATATCACCCCGGGACTCACCCCGAGCCCCGAGCTCAAACCTGTTATGACCAAACCGATAAATCATGTTCTAAGATCGTCTCATGTCGAAATACTCGAACCAATCCACATTATAATGTGGTCTCACAGTACATCATTATCATACAAACAAATATTCAATTATACCCTCAACGGGCCAAATTACCAGAATACCCCTGTAAACAAATGTGGACCCACATGCGTGCATTTAACATCATATGATAATATAATTCTCATAAACATGCATAAACACATTTAAATGGCATAATTAAGCAGTTATGGCCCTCCCGGCCTACTAATCCAGCCATTAACCATAATGGGGAATCCGGGGCATTACAGTCAATATGAAGCCCTAGGTCGAAATTATCATGAACTTTAGGCTCGTGAAATTTTCCATTTGATTATAAGCCCATTGGACTTAAAATCAAGGCCTGTATTATTTTCTATTGATTTAATTAGTTAAATAATTATTTCAATCCTTTATCAAATTAATTATTTATAATTTGAACCTTGATTTATACTTATTTATTAATTTAGATACCAATTTATCTTAATTAATAAATCTGCCCTAATTTATCTTTTCTTCTAAAAAATACATAACTCTGTGAAACTATCCAAAATTGACATTGTCAACTTTGATAATTCTAATTGATAATTAAATCAATTAATTGAGACGATCTAGATGATTTTATCCAAGGTACAATGGGGACCTGTAACGACCCAACTATTCTAGACTTTGGACCATTAATAATTACTATACTAATCTTAAGAAAACATTCATACGAAATAACTATAACTTTATTATAAACTGTAAGCAAAGGTTTGAAATATATAAAAATGCGGTTAGGATATGGGATCCCATTGTTTTGAAAATAAAACAAAACATAACTTAAATAAATTGGTTACAAAATTAAGTGCGGAAAAATAATACATAGAAATCATAACTAAAAAACTTAAAAACTTCATCCTTGAATCGTTTACGCAGTCCATCGATTCCATTCTGCCTCAATACACATTCCCAAGCTGCCAAAATCCTTTCCCGCCGCCATAACTATTTTCTTGCGCATATAAAACATAAAGGAGTGAGCCTAATGCCCAACAAGGAAAATCTACTACAAGCATGAAACATATACATACACAAACTATAAACTATAAACTGTAAACTATAATCATATGACTATATTAATACAACATCTATTATAATGGCCATCATACTTCTTGGGACTTGCTAGCTAAGCAATCATATGCCCATAAATTTACGGGGCTAGTTATCTAAACAAGTCATATAAATTTATGGGGCTCGTTATCTAAACAATCATATGCCCAAGGAATCTACTATTGGGACCTGTTATCTAAACAAGTTATATATTTGTTATCTAAACAAATTATGTGATTTGTTATCTAAACAATTCATATACTAAAACAACTAAAAACATATCATACTTATAACATAGACATATATCAACAACATAAAAGCATACAAATCTACCCTATTTTCATTACCAAAAACCAGAATGTGAGAACAAGATCGAGACTTTGGAACACTCCTAAAAACCATAATAGAGAGGTGAGTATACTAAAGAAATGAGATGAAAAGAATGAACTAAACCATCGAAAAGATAATTACTAACAAGAAATCTCAAGTTCGAAGAACTTAGATGCCTAACCAAGAATAGAGAAGATGAGTTAGGAATTGAGTAGAAAAACTATAAGAACAATACAGAAAGGAACTAGAATTAGGAATACCTTGAATGCTTCTATGACCGAACTACACCTCGAAACCGAAATACACTATAAACCTTACTTCCCAAGTGTTTATTAAGCTTATAACCCTAACCCAAGTGTTTAACACTCTAAAGTAATTCTAGCAGCTTGTAGGCTCTGAACTCAGCTTGATGAATGAAGAAATGGCTGTGTACTAGGTCCTATTTATAGAGTTCAAGAATGAAAAGACCTTCATTTAGCTTGAATAAAATAATGGATTTTTAATTGAAAAACATTTGAATAATCGTTCAGCAGAGGCTGAAGACTCGGTTAAAAAGATTCTGGACTTATCAAGAGGTTATGGATTAAAATGAGCTCAGTTTCAAAATCATTCAAAAACCATGCACCATAGCCAATATATCGCCTGGACTGATGCTCCCGAGGCTCATCGAGGTTGTCGTGCGAAGCTACGTGTTTTTCATATCCCCATATGGCGATATATCGCCCCCTAGAGCTGCGATATATCGGCATACGCTGAAATATTATACACGTAATTACACTTTTTCAGCCTAATTTGAATTGAGTAAACAGCCTTGACTAAGTCCTTTAACGATTTTAAAGTTGCTGGCAGACTCTAGGATTTTTAAATATTACTCTTAATAAACTATTCCTCAAAAATACTTATTTATTCATTAAACATACACATGACAAGTGTCATTTCCTTATTGGGTCTATCTAAACCTTATAGTATAATAATTATCATCTTCATAATCAGTCATATTAATCAAACCTTAGGTTATAATTAATATTCTTAAACTATAGGTTAAACTTATAAAATCTACAAGTATTGCTACAAGTGTCCAACTAAGTCCCGGCTTGAACCAAAATCCACAATAATAAAAATACTACAACTATTATGAGCTATTACTATTACTACTACTATCTAACTAGCTAAGTAAAGTTCTTGGACTCTACAGGACCATGGGCCTATGAAATCAAGCTCCAATAAGTTATCATAAATCTAACAAACAAATTTACTAACTTATTAATTCCTCGTGACTCCACTATAGACTCGGAATTGCACTCTTGAATTCATAGAACGCTCTATAACAAATATAGATACGCTATTAATTATCCATTGTTACAACCATAATTATCACTCAATCTTCTATAAACGGTCTACAATGAGATAGGACTAAAATATCATTTTACCCCTCATTGTATTTTATCCTTAAAACACTTAGTTCCTTGTAAATGATATTTCAATAAACTAATTTAATTACTGAAATGAGATCTCTATCATTTAACACCTTGAACCAAACTAAAAGGAAACCATCGTTTCACTTCTTCATCAGAAGCTATAGATGTTCATATCTATGATTAACACTCCCACTCAATTATACTACCGAGTTCCTAAGATGTAAGTATGGGTTAGTCCGTAGGGTAATAGCTGGTAACGAACAAGTTAAAGAACTCAAATAATACAATTAGTTAGAATACTAACCACTCAGAATTGAGATTGAATTGACCTATGGTCAACTATATGATATGACTAGAATAGATAATAACGGTATGTTTACTTATCTTATCAATTGTCAATATCGGTCCAGTCCGATGTAACAAATACATCCGATCTTATCTACTTTGCTAATGTTCTGGAAAGAACATAACACTGTAATGTGTAAGTAGATCATATCGTGCATTGGCAAGTCAGTGTAAATCATGTGCACTAACTAATCTTAGAACTAACTTATTTTGAACATATAATCATATTTATATTCCACTGTGATTACGTCACTATAAATACGATTAGCTATATGCTCGAGATTTAATAGAAGTTTATATTAAACAAATAATCATGAAAATAAAACATGTGAGCAAAGTGATTGACCAAGTCAAAAAATGATTTCTATTCTTTTATTGATAATAAAATGAGATTACAAAGAATTCGAGTTTTAATTAGGGCATAAAACCCCAACAGTTTGAACATATATTTTTTCGGCTATGGCCTATTAGGTTTAGGGTTCCTTCAATCTATTTAATTATGAGCATTTTTGGAATGCCAAGTGATTTTAGGCTTGTTGAATTTTGATGGTTTTAGGTTGTTAAATTGCAAAAATGGTTTAAAAGAGTATAAATTATGTTTTGAGTTCATGTTATATGTTAAAGTGAGAAAATGTATTATTTTTGTATATATGTTCTTGCACCTATAAAAAAACATGTGCTGAAACTCTAATTTTAAAAGTTGTAAAGTTTGGAATCCAACAATACTTAAGGTTTATTTTATTTAAAAACATGTACATGTTGTTGTGAGTCTTTTGCCAAGCATATTAGAGTAATTTGTTAAAATGGTTTATTAGAAAATTTTGAGCTATGAATATATATTGCTTGCTGAAATATTTTTTTTTTTTAAAAAGGGATAGTAAAAATATGTTTTAAAAACTCATGCCTTCAAATTAATGTGATGACATGCTTGCTGATTTTTGTTTAGATTCATGGAAAAATCTCTTTAAATTAAAAGATATCAAATATATGTCTTAGAAATGTTTGTTTTAATATTTACATATGATAAATGTGATTTTTCTATACTTTAATGAGTATTTTTCTCATGTATATATTTATGCAATTTTTTATTTACAAATAATTAAGTAAAAATTATTTTTTAAAGGTGACCAAAGAATTTATTTAATAATGGGAATGTAGTTGGATTTTTTTCCAACTTCTATATACTTATGACATAAATGTGAAGTTTTGTGATCTAGAAATGTTATTTAAAAAAAAAATTAATATGTCACGTTTTAATATTGATTTTATATGCCAAGATAAAAATAATTTTTGTGAAATAAATTAATCATGCCAAATTAACTATTTTATAAATAACTAAAAAATTTTTGTCACATTCTTCTAATTGTTATTAAATAATAAATGAAATTGTTATTTTATACAATAAAAGCTAAAGAATTATTTTAGTAAATTAAAATTTTGAAATAAAATTTATGAATGGCATATGTATGACTTAAAAGAATAAAGTAGTGATAATCAAATTGACAATTTATTTTATGCTTACTGAATTTTTGTGAAGTTAACAAGAAAATAAATGAGTAAATTATTACCAACTTCAACGCAAGTTTTAAGAACCATCTCATGTATGCATGTTATATGCAAGCTAAGTTTTACGTTAAAAAATACGTCTATCATTCAAACATATGATTTTTATTTTGTAACTATGACATATTGATGGGTAGAATTAACATTATTCTTTTATGATTTTATGTGAAATTATTGTATGTTTGTAATTGTAGTGCAACTTGTGCCACGTGTGCATGACCCATGCACACGTGTGAAATCTATGTTGGGCATGGGTATTCTTACGTGATTTTAAAGACGAATGTTTGATTATGATTATAGGCTCGTTGTGACATTTTTGCACTTTATCTTGCTTGGACCTGAGGTAAGGAAGTTAGATAGAATTTTATATGTTTCTATGCTATGAAAGATATGACTTGCTATGTTGCAAGAAATAAAGTGCTATGAAAGTGTAAGTTCTATGTTTTGATATGTCATGATAAGCCAAGTGTTATGAAAGGTGAAATTCTATGTTTTACATGTTATGATAAAACAAGTGCTATTAAACGTGTAATTTCTATGTGTTTGGTGTGAATTGTGACGCATGTGTTTGTATGATGAATGAAAAGAAAAAGTTGCTATCGTCCTGGACGCGACAAAATAAAGGAGTTACGAAGGATATGTCGTAACTCAAAGGGCGGACGTGCTGAGGTTAGCCAAGGACCTGAGATCCTGTTTACCTCATAGAGGAGATCTTACCAGCCTATGTTTTTACTGGTTACCTCAAGATGTGACACATGGACAATAGAGGTGCCATGATCACAAAGAGTATGTTTATGATGTGTGATTGTGATGTATGACTATGATTACGTTTATGATTATAAACTATGAGTATGAAGATGATATGTTTTTCTCTTATTTACGATACATATTCTTCTTGTGTTTTCTTTGATATTGTTGTATTGTTGTACTTCCTTATTGGGCTTTTAGTTCACCCCCTTACTTTCCCTCCTTTCAGGTAAACAATAAGGTTTATTGCTGGCACGCGCAATAATGTGGGGAGTTTCAACGTCTGAGTATGTATGGCGTGGGGTGTCCTATGAACGTACAACGATCAATATGAGCGCCAAGAATAAAAGAACCTATGTTATGAATTTTATTTTCAATTACGTCAGTGGGACTTAAAATTTTTATTTTATTTCTGAATATTGCATAAAGACACATTATTTTATTTTTCAACTATTGTGCCCAAAATGCATGTTTTACCAAGGCCCCACTGAGTTTTTCCTTAAAGTGGTATTTTTCTAGTGTCTATGAGTTGAGCGACGTTTTTATAAAGTAGTACATTAGAGCGCTTTACAAACTTATTGTTATATTATTTGGTGATAGGTGTAAATTGCCTACACCAAATTTTATTTTTGTGGTGCGGTATGAGGTCTATGTGATGTGGGCACAATTTGGAAAATTGCTCAAATTGCATATGTAGTGCAGTGCAATAAATTAGTAAAAATCTGTACTACCCGCACTACAAATACCCCTAATTGAGACCCATTTTTTTCTTTTACACATTTTTTTAAATAATTAATAATAAATATATTATTTTGATAAATTGACTTAAATATCTTTATTAAATATTAAGAAATAATAATAAATTATTTTTTATTATTTTTGTTATACCTCCAAATTATTAAATGAATTAATTATATATTAACTAATTTATTATTTTAAATAAAAAAATTGTATACTTTAATTTTAGAAACATTGAGATTGAATATTTTTATTTTACTAATAATTTTAATTCTAGTGATATAATTTTTTATTTTAAAATTATTTATGTTTATACTTTGTTCTTATATTTTGTGTTAAAAAATTAAAATTAAAAATTGTGATTAAGTTTTTTATTCTTAAAAAAATTTATTTTTTAATTGATAATGTCAGAAATATTTTAATTTTTTAAAATAGTAAATTATACAAGCGGAAAAAATAAAAATAAATTTGCCAATGGTATGTTTCGTACTTAAATATTTTTAGGTCTATGGAAATTATTTTTAAAATTTTATAAGTGGTTTAAATAGAAACGCATGTACAAAGAAAAAATGGAGCTCAGATAGAAAAATATATTTAATTTTTATATTTTAGGCTTTTTTTTTATATAATTTTACAATTACACCTTCACTCATTTTTTTTTATTTACATGTAATGTTTATATTTTGTTACCCTTATTTACATAATTTTATTAATTTAACAATTAATTTATATATTTATAGCATTGTATTCTTATTAAATTGTCTACAAACACACATGTATTTGGTATAATTAATACAATAATTTAATGAATAAATATCATTTTCGCCCCCGAACTAGGACCGCTATCAGATTGTGCTCCCCCGAATGATTCGTGATGTTAAAAATTTAGAAATTCACAAAAATGCATAAGGTTTTTAAAAAAGAAAATCTAGAAATACAGAATCTGTAAAAAATTACAAAAATATGGAGTGGCATAATTATAAATAAAGATATTTTTTTTTCTTTGTTTGTAAGTTTACAATTTTGTAACAATACAATTTTTTTGTAAGTAAAGATTACAATTTGTAATTAAAATTTACAAGTTTGTAACCATATGTTACAATTTTTAAACAACATTTACAAACTAAATAGAAAATTGTAACAGATGATTACAAAATCGTAACAAATTGTTATCCGTATTTTTTAAATTTTTGTAAAAATCCGTATTTTTCAAAAAAAAATCGAAATTTACAGTGCTTTGTGTAATTTTTCCTTAAAAATTCTCTCTGAACTATGCATGTTACTAAAACATAGGCATTCTATTAGATATTGTCAAATGTGGCTAATAGAATGTTGACATGGCACTTTAAATACCGAAGTGGCATTGCCACATCATTTCTAATTGTGTAATTCAAAATAAAAAATTAATTTAAAATTAAAAGATTATGAAAAATAATTTTAATATTTTAAAAATACAAAAAATAAAAATAAAACTAAAATTTTTAAATTAAGCAAAATACCAAAATTTCTAAAAAATAATTGAAATAAATTTAATTAATAAATAAATAATTTAAACCTTTATAGCAATCTGTTAGTCACATTGGACGGAATTTAACATAAGGTCATGTTTCAGTAACATGCATACTAGGCATCAACTATATAATATTCTCATCCAAAGCCAAAACACATATTGCTAAAGCTTGTTGGTGATACGAGGCTAGATACAAGAAGGATACCTTGGCCACCCTACAATATTCTCATCCAAAGTTAGAGCATATTTTGCTAAGACTTATTGGTGTGTGATGTGAGGCAAGATACAAAAAAGATACCTTGGTCACTATACAATATTCTCATCCAAAGTTGGAGCATATTTTGCTAAGGCTTATTAAAGTGTGATATGAGGCTAGATTCAAGAAAGATACTTTGGTCACCATACAATATTCTCATCCAAAGTCGGAGCATATTTTGCTAAGGCTTATTGATGTGTCATTCGAGACTAGATACAAGAAAGATACTCTGGCCACCATACAATATTCTTGCCCAAAGCGAGAGCATATTTTGCAAGGCTTATTGATGTGTGATATGAGGCTACATACAAGAAAAATATCCAGGCTACCCCACAATATTCTCATCCAAAGTGAAAATATTTTGCTAAGGCTCATTGGTGTGTATAGGGGTGTTCATGGTGCGAGTGTTAATGTTTTTTGATCAATTTATTGGACCGCACTGCACATGCAATTTTTAAAACCGCATTCACACTGCATACACCTCAAAACCGCGTCACAAGAATGCGATGTGGCGTGAAAGGTTTATACCTATCGCCAAATAATTTAATAATTAAACAATGTAATAATGTTTCATACATCAAATTCATAGTTAAAGAGTGTTCAACAAAATAATAAAAATAACAAGAAACTAAGATACTTTCAACAAAACAATAATAATACAACAAATTAATAAAACTTTCAACAAAACAATAAAAATACAACAAACTAACAAAAATAAAAACTAGACTAAAAAATTGGTATTTTCGAAATACGCAGTGCAGTTTGAATGCATTTATGAAATTCCAAACTGCACCGCACCACGCAATTTGGAAAAAATTCAATCTGAACCGTACCACATAGGGTTTTAAACCATATATTTTGGTGCGGTGTTGACGATTTATATAGTGTAGGTGGTTTGATGAACACCGCCACGTGTGTGTTTTTTCTAGAAATTATTGGTGTTCCAAATTGGCCTAATTTTGATCTTTTTAAAATAGATAATTGTAGGATCTCATTTATATAGGTTTATATGCATGCTCCCTATTGCACAAATAATATACAATAGAAAAACATAAATGCATGCATAGAAGTGATGTTCATACAGAGATTCGTAAATACAACAATATAATCATTAGAGTACTTACGAGATGCGTAGCGGAACAATGACTACACCATTTGGATTCCCTAACATTTTGTCATTGTTGAATGCTAGGTATTGCAAGGAATACAAACTGCTTTAAAACAAGACCACAGTCTTCCAAGTCTTTCTCTAAAACAACCTAGTGTTTGTGTGTGCAAGTCTCAACAAATGAGAAGATATTTCCTAGAGAGAAAACTAAGAGAGAGTGGGCAGCTAGGTATAGAATATTATTAGTGAATTTTTAGCTTGTCAATTCAGCTCACCTAATGTATTCTATAATACTAGTATATAGGCAATTAGTTAGGACATAAAATAGGTTTTAGTTACCCATTTTGTTTAATTATTTAATAACTATAATTAATTAAATACTTGTCAAAATCAACCAATTATAATTTTGATATTTATTTAATTCATTTTATTAATATTAATACCAATTTTTCAATATTAACAAAATTGTCTCAATTGGCTATAATACTCTCATTTTGAGACTTTGCAATAAAATCATCAAAGTTTCTTCTATTTCTTTTCTCACAAAATATCAATAAATAATTTAACATTATTTATTTTCATTGACCTAGTCAATGTGATATTTTTATAATTAATTATCCAAGACTACTAGGTTCATTTTGATAAGAGATGACATGGGGACCATGGATCCATGAACTCAAGCTCCAATAAGTTTCCATGAGTTTATTTATAACAAATAATTTCACTACCTTATTAATTCCTCGTGACTCCACTATAGACTCATAATTGCACTATTGAATTCATAGAACGTTTTACACCAAATGTAAATACGTTATCCATTGTTATAACCATAACCGTTATTTAATCTTCTATAGATGATCTACTAATGGGACGGGTGCAAATTACCGTTTTACCCCTCATCGGTATTTTATCCTTAACTCCCACTAAGTTCATTGTAAATGATCTTTACGTAAATTTAATTACAAAAACGAGTACTCTATCATTTAACACTTGAACCAAGCTATAAGGAAATCATCATTTCACTTCTTAAACAGAAGTTATAGATTTCATATCTATGATAAACACTCTCACTCAATTATATTACAAAATCTCCAATATGTAAGTATGAGCTAGTCCGTAGGGTAAGCTGGTAACGAACAAATCAAAAGACTTGAATAATACAATTAGCATAATATTAATCACTCAGAATTAAGATTGAATTGACCTATAGTCAACGTTGTGATATGATTAGATTAGATAATAATGATACTTACTTATCTTGTCAATAATCAATATCGGTCCAGTCCAATGTAACAAAATACATCTGATCTTATCTACTTGGTCAATGTCCTAGATATGACATCACACTAGATGTGTAAGTAGATCTTATTGTAGATTACCCAATCAGTAAAAATCCAGTGTACTGAGCTAATCTTAGGGCAAAATGCTTTTGAACATATAATTACAATTATAATCCACTATGACCTAGTCACTATAATTGTAAAGACACATATGTTCGGGATTTTATAAATGTATGTATTAATAATAATTAATCATATAATAAAACATGTAAACAACGCAATTTGATTGAACACAATGATTTTTACTACTTTATTAATAATGAATGAATTACATAAGAAATGTGATTTTATAAGGGAATAAAACCCAACAATAACCAAATTTAATTTACATAACATCCAAATTTAAACAACTCAATATGTAAATTGAAATTAATATTGTAGTATATATATATATATATTTATTGGGAACGACTACGGTGTTGGTAATTTTTTGTCAACACCGGTGTTGACAAAAGTTGGTTTCGGCATATGAATAGTTATAAATTCAAAATTTTCACTACGACAGTGTATATTGTAGTCATTTAGAACATCTCACAAATTTTCAAAAAATTCTGAATATTTTACGGTGCTAAAAACAAGGTTCAAATAACGTGTTGCACGGGTGTACTCAAAAACAGGCACGCGTGAAAAATTCGACAATTTGAACATTGTTTTCGATACAGTAAATTATTCAGAATTTCTTGAAAATTTGTGGGATGTTCTAAATGACTAAAATATACATTGTGACAGTGAATAATTAAAATTTATAACTATCCACATGTCGAAACCAACTTGTGTTGACAAAACACTGGCAACACCGTAGTCTTTCCCTATATTTATAAAATAAATATAAAAATAGGATATTTTTAAATTTTGAGATATTACTAAAATGAAATGTAAAAAATTATATTTGCTAGAACAAGATATCATTGATATGTGCGAGTTTAGCATGATCACAACCTATATAATCTAGTATTATATGCATAGTTGTTTTGTTGTGTATAGAATAAAATTGAAAAGAATATCAATATTAATAATGGGAAAGATACATCGAAGAAGGACAAAGAATATTATTAGATTTGTTTTCACAAGTGATTGAATCATATTAAGATTGAGTTCATTGTTAGTCTAAAATCATGCCGCTTTGTTATCATTACGAACAACATGAGTTAGAGATGACCCAAAAATTTTAGACATTATTTAACATTAAAATAATAACACTCACCTTGTTATGCTATACAAAATTATTGTTAATAGTATGCTATACAAAATAATTGTTAATAGTCAAAACTAGTAAGAGAGAATGTTATATTATTTTAGATAATATGATATTAGATTAGTTAATGTGACAAATGCATTTGTCACACTTTGTAACATAATATTGAGAGTTACAAAATTGGACATATGTGTGTGTCCAAGTGTAACATATTTTGGAGTTTCAAAATCAGCTACAAATTTGTAACTTCCAAATATCACACAATAATGTGTAGATTGAGAGTTACACATTTTTTAGATTGAATTTCATAAGTCATAATGTGATATGGTTGTTGAAGATATGTTTTTAACTCTCATCAGGTGTATGAGGGTTACAAAATCATGTGGGAAATGTATTGAGACATTTTGAGAAAATGTGCAAAATTGGGAGGCTGCAACAACCTCCAGGCCGCGACCAAGAGCATCCTAGGTCGTGGCTTGGAATGTCCCAAGTCGCGGCTTGGGGTGCTGGCAGCCAAATTCCAATTTGATATTTCTTCAATGTGAACGTTTTCAACAACTCAAGTAGCTCCCAAATCTTTATTTTAATTCCATAAACATCTAATTAAATATTGGTAACAACCAAGAGGGTTGGTGGAATATGAAATTCAAATGGTGTCTCAAAAATCTATAAATAGGAGCTTAATGCCTACTTGTAAGACACCATTTTCTATCCACAAAGCACTTGGCTAGAAAATACACCAAAAGACTTGATAATTTCAGAGAGCTATTTCCAAACTTGAGAGTCCATTAGTGTTTTGAGAATATGGAGAAATAAGTTTTTGGACAAAGGTCTTGAACCTTGTTCAAATTGGTGATCCCCACTACTCTACACTTTGGTTGTGTGAGAATTCTTGTTCTTTTTTTCTTTTGTTCTTATTTCTTTATTCTAGTCTACATCTTTATTTGTATTATTTATGATTTGAGTTGTATTCTTCTTATTCTATATCTTTCTATTTTACTTGTATTTTTTGCAATAGAGTTGTAATATGTATTTAATCTACTACATTGTCTATTGTATTTTTGTATAGAGTTGTAATTTGGTTTTTCCATTTCCATTAGAGCAATATTATTTTTTCTAACATTCAAAAGCTTAATTTCTCTTGTTTTAATGGAAGGAGAAACTATCAAGATCATGAACCAAGACCTAGTAAGATTGGATTATATTATTCAATTCATTTTATGGAAATCTCACAAAGTCAATTTTCATTTTAATTAAAGATTTTTTTATGGAAATAAAATATCTTTGGTTATTTCTTTTAAATAGTGTGATTTCTATTATGTCTTTTATATCACCTTTCATAAATCAATTCTGTATATTTCTGTTTGATTTTTATGAATTGATTATGTTAAAATCCTTTGTGATTTTCATATCAAATGATGGTGGCTTGTTTCCCTTTCTTAGAGCTGTCAGATTGTCTAATTGGCTGAGCAGATCGGGTAACCGACAAATTCGACAGACAAAATTTCCATATAGGGATATTCTTCCCTGATTTTGTATGATGCGAAAGAAAGTCTTATGCCTACTGTAAATAGGAGTCTTTGCAGCTAGGAAAAATCACTCCTTCATAATTCATATTGTTTATTCTTGAAGAGTGAAAAATCTATTTTTGTGAGAGTAAGAGTGAAAATACTTAGACTTGTGTTATAGTGCATGTTGCACGTTTTATTGATACACTTTAGGATTTAAGGTGTAATTTCCATTGTGGATACTTATATAATATTTGGGAGGAGAGCTGTTCAAAGTCTTTCTTCGAAAGGAAGAAAGCATCAAGGTCTTCAGGAGAGGAGCCAAGCAAGTCTTTCTTTGGGAGGAAGAAAGCAGTCAGCACCATTGAAGGGAGTTCGAGTGAAGCAATGATTATTGTAGAAACAAGATTGGTGGTGTGATACAAAAAAGTGCGACAACAATATAGAGGGAGTCTAATTGTGTATAAGACATTTCTTTTGTATTTGTGTTCATTACTAATAATTTTCTTCTCCGAGCATGGCTCCATGAAATAAGGTAACCGAACCATGTAAAATCTATTGTGTCGATTTTTATTGTTCTTGTGATTACTGGTTTAAATCTGAAATATCAGTATCTCTGTCTGATTAATTAGATTGTATGTTTGACCCATATGCTTAAGACAATTCCACATGTAATGTAAGTTGGTAATTATTGGTAATTTATTTAGAAAAATAGAATTTCAATTGGTATCAGAGCAGGTCACTAAACTCTTAGTGAGATCTTGTGATTATCC
Organism: Humulus lupulus; assembly: GCF_963169125.1. Classification (NCBI taxonomy): domain Eukaryota; kingdom Viridiplantae; phylum Streptophyta; class Magnoliopsida; order Rosales; family Cannabaceae; genus Humulus; species Humulus lupulus. The sequence goes on from NC_084802.1 coordinate 203,447,465, forward strand.
ATTTTTTGTGTGCTTTCTACTATGTCTTTTCTTGCAGAAGGAGGATCGGTATCACGTGGCCCACTATTGAATGACACAAATTATCCGTACTGGAAGGTAAGAATGAGAGCCTTTATCAAAACCATTGATGAAAAGGCTTGGAGGTTAATTCCATCAGAATGGACAACACCTGTTGACATTGATGGGAAAATCGGTGTGACTACATTAAAACCTGAACTGACTTGGACAACTGAAGATGACAAATTGTCAAGCTAAAATAATAAAGCACTTCATGATATCTTTAATGGTGTTGGAGAAGGTCATATCAAACTGATCTCTTCATGTGAAACTACCAACAAAGCTTGGGATATTCTTCGAACCCAGTTTAAAGGTACGGCTGAGGTAAACAGATCTAGACTTGTTATATTGACTACTATATTTAAAGAAATTAGAATGTCAGACTCTGAAACATTATCTGAATTTTATGAAAAACTTTATGATATTGCTAATGAATTTTTTGCTCTTGGTGAAAAATTAACTGATGCTCAAATTGTAGAAAAATTGTTAGAGTCTTGCCTAACAGGTTCCAAGTAAGGATCATGGCCATTGAAGAAGTGAAGAATTTGGACACTCTGAAGGTAGAAGAATTAATGGGGTCCTTCTGAACATTTGAACTCAATAAAAAAATGTGCCAAAAAGACAAACCTACTGCTATGAAAGAGAAGACAATCTCCTTGAAAATGTCCAAGTAAGATTCAGATGAGGATAACGATGATGAAATGGCCTTGCTATCAAAAAATTTCAAAAAATACATTAAGAAAATTGGTGGCAAGAAAAATCCCACAAATTTCTCAAAAGGTAATTTCTCTAAAACCTTTGAAACTAACAAAAAGGGAATTTAGTGTAGGAAATGCATGGGCTTTGGACATATTCAAGCCGAATGTGCCAACACCTTGAAAAAGAAAAAAAAAGGCCAGCCGCAACATGGAGCAATCAAGATTCTAAAAACAGTGATGATGAGGGATCAAACAATCTTGCTGTAATATTTATTATTATGAATGGCTTATCATTTTCTGTGCATGAAAGAGAAAAACTAGTTTGTCCCAATGGGTTGATCTCACAGGCTGAGGATTCAGATTTTGATTATTATGATACATCTGAGTTAGATGTTGTGTTTACCCAAACAATGGTTTTGATGACGTGGAAAATATTATTTACACGTGGATTGACACGTGGCGGAATTAAAGGGCAAAGGTGCTGTTCGACTATCGACCAGAAGCGCGCCTCATCGTCAGTGTTAATTTTTTATACAACCAAGCTGGTCGTGAAGCCCGATTTATTTCCTTCTTAAGTTGTAATCTAATATTAACTGCATTTGAATATTTCCTCATAATGATCCTTGATACGCGATTGTTAAGGAAAGATAGGACACGTTAGCATGTGTAACCCTCCTTGAGCCTATAAATATGCATGAAATAGCTGAAGGAAGGGATTTTTTGATTCATTAGCTTTTTTTGGCTTAAGATTAAGAGAGAAAGAGCTATAGTGATTGTTGATCATTCTATTGTAATCCTTCCAAGGTTTGTGAAACTCAAAGAACCCTAGTTTTTTTTATCACGGCTTTGAAGTTCAATAATAAAAATACACTAAGTGGACGTAGGTCATTACCAATCATTGGGGCCGAACCACTATAATTTCTTGGTGTTTTTTCCTTTCCATTAGATTATCTTTTCAAGCATCGTTCTACTTCTTGTCGTATATTTGACTCCGTGTCGTTGGCTAAATCGAGGGTCAACATGTTGAATCCCTACAAGAGACTTACAAACATATGTATTCTCAATGGCTCAAGGTCAAAAGGATGGAGATTGTGGAGGAATTGGAATGGACAAATCAATATCCAAAGAAAAAGACATCGCATTTAAATAATTTTTCTTTGCCTATTTCTCACAATTTTGTCTCTGCGTGAATTGTTGTTTTGTCTGTAGGATCAACATCATAAACCGAGGGATCTGTGAAAAGAAATTATGGTAACTAGGTAAATATACTCAAAAGGAAAACAAATCCTTTCGTTCCAATGTGTTATTTCTGTGGTGTTAAAGGGCATACCTGACCAAGATGTCTTACCCTGTAAAGACTGTTCAAAATGAATTACCTAAAATCTCATGTTCATCTGGAAAATTCATCCACAAAAGACCATCCCAAACATGTTTGGGTAAAAAGGAGAGAAATCAAATGTCTTGTAAGTTTATCCTATTTAAGAACTTGTTCTTCTGATGCATGGTATTTTGACAAAAGTTGTTCTCGTCGCATGATAGGTGATAAAACCATTCATATTGATTTTAAGCCCATGAATAAGCTGTTACCTTTTTGTTTTTTTGAGCAAGTGGAGCTTTTACCTTTGGAGATGGTGTTGCAGGGAAAGTTCTTGGAAAATGAGCATTAAACTTTGAAGGTTTACCAAAATTAAAAAATGTTCTTTTGGTAGAAGGTCTTAAAGAAAATCTTATTAGCATGAGTCAAATCTGTGTTCAAGGTTTTGTTGTAAATTTTTCTCGTGATGAATGTGTGGATCTTGATAATGAAGGAAACAATCTGTTAAAAGGTCTTCGCTCAATTGATAATTGTTACACTTTGTCCCAAAATCTAACATGTTATATGGCTATGAAAACTCTACATATTTGTGGCATGAGAAACATGGACATATTAATTTCAAAATTTTGAAAAAACTCCCAGGGCTTGTTCGTGGTTTGCCTAAATTGGAAAAAAGAGTTCAAGAAAATGTGAGCCATGGCAACTTGGTAAGCAACTCAAAAAGATGCACAAAGGTATTTCTGACATTAATACATCAAAAGTGCTCGAATTACTTTACATGGATCTAACGAGTCCTGTTTATCGAGTTTTTCGGAAACTCGAAATATATTTCTTAAGAGCTAGAAAGAAAGGAACAAAGATAAACAAGCAGAGTTTTTATGTGGTTGGGGCGTTCATGAGCTTTAGTCCATGAGTCTATTATATTAGGTTTTAGAGAGTTTTTGACAATGGAGTTTTCTACAAGTTTGAGTAGAGTAATTGCTTACAAGAGAAAATCTGGGATCCTCGCTATAGTGCACAACTAGTCCTATTTATAGGCAATCAGACGCAATGGCTTAGGCCGGACTAATCTGGGCCCAATAAGGATGTAATCATGGTTTTCTCGTTAATGGAGGCGTAATACAAATGATGTTGCTAAATAAAACATATTAATCAAGGCCCATTGGGCTAGCTTGGGCATGGACAAGCCTTACAGCTGTCAAAAAATACATCTTTGTCTATGTTGATGATTTTTCTCGTTTTACTTAGGTTGATTTTTTAAGAGAAAAATCTGATACGTTTGATTCTTTGAAAAGCCTATGTTTAAAATTGAGAGTTGAAAAAGATTGTAACATAGGAAAGATTGTTAGAATACGAAGTGATCATGGGAAAGAATTTGAAAATGATATTTATGATGAATTTTGTAAATCTCTTGGCATATCTCATGAATTTTCATCTCCTAAGACACTAGAAAAAAATGGAGTCATGGAAAGAAAGAATCAGACTCTTCAAGAAATGGCAAGAATGATGTTAAATAGCAAAAAGCTTTCCAAGAGATTATGGACTGAAGCCATAAATACAACTTGCTACACTATCAATTGCTTCTATCTTCGATCAGGTACTTCTAAAACTCCATACGAAATATGGAGAGGTAAGAAACCCAATGTAAGTTACTTTCATGTGTTAGGGTGTGTATGTTATGTGCTTAAAAATTGTGAACATCTGGGAAAATTTGATGCCAAAAGCGATGTTGGTGTATTTTTAGGGTACTCCATCAACAGTAGAGCTTATCGTGTGTACAATATGAGAACTCAAATTGTTATGGCGTCTACTAATGTTGTGAATGATGATGAAAAATATTTTTCAGCTTACTCCAATGAAGAAGAAATAGCCAATATTGTTGCAAAACTGTCAAAGAAGCTGAGGCATTTGTGTCTACACCTGAGGACACCAATCCAGATCATGATACTTCAAAAGCAGAGGTTTCAACTTCCATACATGACAGTAACAAAATCTCTGAAAATGTTACTGACCTTGTTCAAAAGGAACCTTCCTCCAGAATAAAAAAGATTCATCCCATTGACCTGCTAATAGGTAATATTGCGGAAGGTATGGTAACTCGCAAAAAGTATGTAAATATTTGTCAATATGTGCATTTTACTTCATCAATTGAACCTAAAAAATGTGAAAGAAGCACTTTCTAATGAATCTTGGGTTAAGGCTACACAGGAAGAACTTTAGCAATTCACGAGGAATGATGCTTGGTACCTTGTGCCGAGACTTAGCCACACAAATGTGATTGGTACTAAATGGATTTATAAAAATAAAAGTGATGAATTCGGTACAATTATTAGAAACAAGGCTAGGTTAGTGGCTCAAGGATACACACAAATTAAGGGTGTAGATTTTGGTGAAACTTTTGCTTCCATAGCAAGACTTGTATCTATCAGCTTGCTTTTGGCTATTTCATGTTTTATTGGTTTCAAAAAATTTCAAATGGATGTCAAATCTGCGTTTTTGAATGGTATTTTGAATGAAGAAGCCTATGTTGAGCAACCTCAGGGATTCGAAGACCCTCATTATCCTAATCATGTGTTTAAGTTAAAAAAAAAGGCTTTATATGATTTAAAACAAGCACCCCATGCTTAGTATGAGCATTTAGCCCAATTTTTTATCCTCAAAGGATATCAAAGAGGGGGAGTTGACAAAACTCTTTTCACCAAAGATAATGATTCCTACATAATTTTTGCTCAAATCTATGTTGATGACATTGTTTTTTGTTCTACTTCTGATCTTAAAATGCAGGAATTTGTGAAGCAAATGCAGGGTGAGTTAGAGATGAGCATGGTGGGAGAACTGACATTTTTCCTAGGATTACAGGTCAAGCAAACAGGTGAAGGGGTTTTTATCTCTTAGAGAAAGTATGCAAAAAACTTTGTCCACAAGTTTGGGTTGGATATGTCCAAACATGAAAATATACCTATGGCTATTACTCTTAAATTGACCAAGGATGAAACATGAGTTAAGGTTGATCCCATACTATACAGAAGCATGATAGGCAGTCTCTTATACCTCACTGCTAGTTGGCCTGACATTTGTTATTGTGTAGATGTGTGTGCCACGTATCAAAGGAATCCAATGGAATCCCATGTGTCATCAGTCAAATGTATTATTTTTTATATGAGTGGAACACTTGTGTATTGTAACGCCCTGGATAGCCAAGACCGCTACACTGTGTGTTTATAAAGTGCTAGACTTGCTAATTAAGTCATTCAGTTAAAAATGTTTTATTGAAACTATAAAGGAACTAGGGTTAAAATGTTTTGGTCTCAAAAGCCACATTTTTCATAAAGAGACGTTTCCTGTTTACACGGGATCCCAAAAATATTAAGTTTAAAGACCATTTACAAAAGTCGTAAGGTTTAAATACAATAACAAGCCATATTAAGGCAAAACAGACAGTTAGGCAATCCCTGTCCTGATCCACTCCTCGACCATGGCGATCGAACAGCTGGCTATGTACATTCAACCCCACAGCTCTCCATCTCAGGATTGGTCCAACTTGCCCTTGCCTTTACCTACACCACGTAGCACCCGTGAGCCAAGGCCTAGCAAGAAAACACAACAACAGAGCATAAGCAATCAACAGACAAATCAATATCTCATATTCTCTACCATTTAAGCATTTAGTATATTCAAGTATTCCACATGCTACGCATATCAATTCATATCACATGACAGTTCATAAATGATAACTAGGGCTAGTGCTCTCAGGCCGCTCCCTCCGTTATCCCACTAACTCCGGCCCGCTTAAACCGAGCTCAGTGAATATAAAGCTGTCCTCGGCTACCAGTGGCCAAGCCGCGCCCTGTGCGCAAATATTATGTACGACACCCTTAGGCCGCTATCACATGTCCTATGGCATGATACCATCATTGACATAATACAAATATCGAGAGCGCTTAGTCCTATCACAAACATATATCCGGGTGCAGTTTTCTTACCTTTCGATTCGCTAGCTTTGATCACTCGACTCCTTGAGCACGATCCCCCTCGAGCCCTAGCGCTCACCTAAACACAACCATAGGCCAAAGTCATCATCAATCCTCAAGTTCAAAACCTAGCCTCGAGGCCAATCCCGAGCCCCCGGGAAGTCCTAGTTCCACCAAACAAGGTGGTGGAATCAAACCCCAAACCCTTGGTCAAAAACCCTTGCAAATAACCCTAAAATCCTTTTCTGAAAGCAGAGCAGCGCTACAGCTCTCATTGGAGGACGCTACAGCGCTAAAAACAGAAACAAAATCCCCCAAGAAGCTTGGCCAAGTGCTACAACGCCCAAAGGCTAGCGCTGTAGCGCTAGTCACAGACAGGCAAACTCCAAATTTCCCTTCCTGCGATTTCCTCGAACCAAACTCAACCAAAACTTCTCCAAACCTTTACCAAACTCAAAAAAAAACCTTATGAACATACTCCACTCATCCCAAGCACCCCAAATACTCAAAACCCAAACACATGCTTCCCTAACCCCAAAATTCACTATCGCTGACCCTATGTTCAGAAATTTAGCAAATCCAGTCAAAACATCATAGTTAGAAGCTTAGAATCCATACCTTTAATGGGATTTCAATTTCAAGACAACCTCTACTCCACCTTAGCTTGCTCTTCCTCACCCTTTGGCCTAAATTCCCTAAAATTCCCATCAAGTCCAGCTTATACACCATAGTTCAAAAACCAAACCAGAAATTGAAGAAACTTACAGAATTTTAACTCAAGTGTTGGTGAGTTCTTGCTAAACCTCTGCCAATTCCTCAAACCTAGCTTAGGATCCTTGATGCTCAGCCTAACCCAGCTCTCCTCTGAGCTTTGCTCCAAAAATCCTCAAGAAACTGATGAAGGAAGCATAAACCGACCTTAGAAAACTCTCTCTGCTTTCTTCCTTTTCTTTTTCTTCCTTTTCCTTCTTTTCTTCCAAACTTCTATTACTTTCTACAATTCCCACTAAGTATAAAGCCTTAACTTATCTATCTCTGAGATGCCAATTGACCAAAATGCCCTCCCTTTTATTTCTAACCCTTTAACCACTCAAGGGCATTCTAGTCATTTTACCTAATTCCCGCTAACTCCTCGAGTGTCTCTAATATTTCCCGCTTAACTCTCGATACCTAATTAATCACCAATAATATTCCTCAATGTCAAAATAGACTCCAATATACTCACTAAATTCCCATTTATATCCCTAGGCTCACCCCGAGCCGGGCATAAATCCCCGCCTTGACTTTTTCGCTACTTTGCTCACTAGGATCGTCTCGAGTCACATATCACAGATATATCCACATAATAATGTGGTCTCAACAATTATCACATATATCAATACAGTTATGCCCATAATGGCCAGAATTACAATTATGCCCTTCTAACCTGATCAGAGGGCCTACATGCATACTAATACACATAGTCATGCATCTCAAATATTCAAATAGTCATACAACATGCTTTAAATCATAATCACATATCTTACTCATTAAAATCACACATAATTCCCATTATGCCCTCCAGGCACACTAATCAAGGCCCTTCAGCCTTATTAGCGAATTTGGGTCGTTACATGTATGGTCTCTGGTACTCAAGAGAAACTAACTCTAATCTTGTTTGTTTTAGTGATGCTTATTGGGCGGAAATGTTGATGACAGAAAAAGCACAAGTGGTTGTTGCTTTTACTTGGCGAATAATCTAGTGTCATGGCACAACCAAAAATAAAACTCCATTTCCTTGTTTACTACTGAGGTCGAATATATAGCTGCTGGAAGCTGTTGTTCTCAACTATTGTGGGTGAAACAAATGTTGGCCGATTATGGGATAAGTATGGAAACTTTGGTAGTTTTTTGTGATAATACTAGTGCAATAAATATCTCCAAAAATCTTGCTCAACACTCTAGGACTAAGCACATTGATATTAGACATCATTGTATCAGGGAACTTGTGGAAAATAAAACCCTGTTTTTTGGAATATGTTGAGACTGCAAAACAAATTGCTAACATTTTCACTAAAGCACTTGATACGATTAGGTTTAACTCTCTTAGAAAATCTTTGGGAGTTTGTGGTTCAGTATAAATATTTTTTGTCTTGCCATGTCCTCACTATGTGTGTGCTCATTTCTAGTGATATGTTCCTAATCTTGAGAATTTTTCAAAATTTTGGTTAGCAGTTTGATTCTAATTTCTGTTAGATTATCGAGTTAGAAATTTATTCATATTTTTCTGAGAATAAATGAAATATTATTTGTCCAAATATTATTTTATACAAAAACTGGTGTTCGGTTATCTCAAATATCTCTTTAATTTTTCTCTCAAGCTCCAATTTAGAAAAGAGCTACCTATCCACTCTAATGTGTGAAAGCCATCATGAGTAAGTTGGAACTATGTAACTAAAATTATGTAGTGGATACTCTACCATTGAAAATGGCTACCATTTTTGTGGTGTGAAATCTTCTATTTTGGTTACAAAGTTGATAAAAAAAATGGAGTTTTGAGATGTAAAACATACACTTGGATTTATCACTTTCACACACATATTGCCTTGAGTTGAAAAGTAAAAATATAAGAGAGAAAATCTTTATAAAAAACAAACAACACCTTTTTGAGTTTCTAAAGAATATTTAGTAAAATAATCTTGTGTTTAATTCTTGAAAAATATTACCTTATTTCTAAATAGATTTTCTAATTGTTTAATTAGTTCAAAATATTGTTAATCATTATATTGGATTTTTTTTTATAGGTCACAAAGTTATTGAGCACCAAATCAAAGGATATCAATTTCGACAATTTTTGTTTAATTAATATAAAAAATATAATAAATAAATAAAATAATAAGGGGGGGGGGGGGGGGTCTGACCGCATCATGCATATTGGGAATGTTTCTAATTGGTTATTCTCTTAATTCACATATCCTATAAACATGGATCCATATTTTCCACACTTTCCATTTTAAAATTTTTGCACCAATTGTGGTAGTTACCCAAAAGTGTGTACATGATCAAATGGGTAGTTATTGCATAAATTTTCCTCCTTTTGGCCTTTAAAATTTGAATCATGAATCCCTATATATGCCAATCCCATCACCGAGTCCTAGCATTGTTGTTCATTCACGTGTATCTCTATCTCTCTCTGTTTATGCTTCTCTATAACTTGTTTTTGCAGAGAACAAAGGTGAAGACCAGAAGAGCAGGTTCATCCAAGAATGCCGCAAGGGAACTCTGACAACCCTCACCCTTTTTCTCCAAGACCAAAGGGAGAAAGACGGTGGTGACTGCTCAAATCCTAGAGAAAGGGCCTTGTGATTGCGTGGTTCCACCAGTAACCGCCCTTCCAGTGGAAGTTTCCCAAACTCCAGCTGTGGAGTTGCAAATTGAGAAACCTTCGACTGAGCCAGAAGTCTCTAGGTCTGAATTCGATGGGTCTAATCATGAGCAACATGTTCCAAATACTGAGAAAGCCAAGGATGGGCTCCATACCCTCGACTCCTCAAAGATTGTGTATGATTCATATCCTTCGCCTGATGTTCTTGTGAAGAAAGTGGTGCCCAAATCTATTGCTGATAAGCTTTCCTCTTCATCCAAATCCAAAAAGACCACCAAGTCGACTTCCTCAACCCCTTCGGATGCGACAAATCCAACACCCAAGGGCTCTAGTCTTCGCAAAATGCCTTCGCCCTGTTCGTCCTTAGAAAAATAGGGTTATGAGTCTGCCACTGAATCCTAGTTTCTTGAGTTTGATGATGAAGAAGAAGACCCTACTGTGGAGTTGGATGCCCATGTTTTTTATTCGGAGTCTGATTATTCGAAGGAAATGAAATACCTTCATGTTGTTACATCTCCATAAGTTGTCAAAAAGGGACCCTCTCGTGTTCCTACTGTGAAATCGACACAATTGAAGCAATTCTCGCTTCCAAGTCTACTAGCAAAAATCCCATGACCGAAAGTGCCCCAAAACGAATCAAGAAGATGGTGTCCTACTCATCTTCGGAGTCTCCACCCAAGTTGTACAACTTTACCTATTTCTCTTTTGAGTCTCATCAAAATATGAAATTGTAAGAAAATATGGAGTTTATTGCTGACATGAATTTTGTGTTAGATGCTCATAGACAGTTTGGGGTTATTAAGCCTCTTGAGAATGCTCGTTGGATTGGGTCGATAACGGGGTTTGAGTGCTATGTCCCTAGAGTTGTGAGAGAATTTTATAATAATTTGACCTCTAAAATCACTGATGTAGAATCATTCATGTATGAAAAAGTATATGTTAGAGGGAATTGGTTTAAATTTAGTGAGGATGAAATTGCTCGGGTTTTGGGTGTGCCTATACCAGCACTTGAGATTGTTGATTTAGATAAAAATATTATGGCTTTGGAGTGGGTAGGTCAAACCATTGAGTGGTCCAAAAACACACCCCTTAAGGTTCTACAACTCACTCATAAATATGGTGCTTAAACAAATTTTCTTGTCCTAATTGGCTCCCTGCTGCTTACTCTTCTACTATTTTGCAAGAGCTTGCATTTTCTCTATATAAGGTTGGCACACGAATTCCAGTGAATCTGCCTAAGGTGATCTTGAATTAGATTCTGTGTTTGATCAAAGGACAGCGAAAGTCTCAATTTCTGGTGTTTCCTTGTATCATATACAAAATCATATCCTCACAGCATGCTCTCAAATTTTTTGATGAGACTATGGTGGCTATTCGAAAAGGCACTACCTACAAGGTAAAAGAGGAATCTACTAAAGGCTCTTCCAAGCATGCCAAGCCTATTGATCTCACAATCAAGTCCTTGATGGGTCAGGCGGCTCTGCGGATGTCCCTGCCTGGGAGTCTGAACTATCTGCTTTGAAGGCTGCCATTGGAATCATTCAATCCAACCATACTACCTTCCTGGACAAAATAGCTGCCATTGCCGAGACTCAACAACTTCTTCTTGACAATATGCTTAGTCTTCGTGCCTCTTCATCCAAGCCAAAGAAGTAGTCAGTCTTTCTTTCACTGTTTTTTGGTTTTTTGTTGTAGGTTTAAGACTTTGTTTATGTTTTGAAGTTTTATGCTTTATTTAGAAACTGTGGTTTATACTTCGACCCTTTGATAGTAAAAATGGGGGAGTATTATGGTTGTTTTTAATGGTTTTTTTATTAGTTTGGAGATCTTTCTCAGGGGGAGAAATTGAATTTTCAATTTGATAATTTGATTTATCTCTTCCTTGTTCTGATTTGTGATATTGCCTAATTGTTTTATGCAGGGGGAGTTTTGCTTAGTTTTTTCAAGTCCAAACTAACACTTTTTGATGTAGTATGATTGAGTAGTATAAAAAAACATTTTTGTCTATAAATTTTCCAAAGGGGGAGATTGTAAAATCCATAAGTTGGCAAACTTATATTTGGCATTTTTTTATGTTACTCAATTCATTTTATGGAAATCTCACAAAGTCAATTTACTTTTTAATTAAAGATTTTTTTATGGAAATAAAATATCTTTGGTTATTTCTTTAAATAGTGTGATTTCTATTATGTCATTTATATCACCTTTCATAAATCAATTCTGTATATTTCTGTTTGATTTTTATGAATTAATTATGTTAAAATCCTTTGTGATTTTCGTATCAAAGGATAGTGGCTTATTTCTCTTTCTTACTCTATCCAAGTATATACTGAGCTGTCAGATTGTCTAACTGGCTAACCAGATTGGGTAACTGACAGATCCGACAGACAAATTTTCCTAGAGGGACTGATTTTGTGAGCTGCAAAAGAAGGTCTTATGCCTGCTATAAATATGTGTCTTTGTAGATAGGGAAATTCACAACTTCATAGTCCACGTTGTTTATTATTGAAGAGTGAAAATTGTATTTTTGTGAGATTAAGAGTGGAAATACTTCATCTTGTGTTATAGTGTGTGTTGCACATTTTATTGATACACTTTAGGATTTAAGGTGCAATTTCCATTGTGGATACTTATATAGTCTTGGGAGGAGAGTTGTTCAAAGTCTTTCTTCGGTAGGAAAAAAAGAATCATGGTCTTCGGGAGAGGAGCCAAGCAAGTCTTTCTTCAGGAGGAAGAAAGCAGTCAGTCACCATCGAAGGGAGTTCGAGTGAAGCAATGACTATTGCATAAACGAGATTGGTGGTTTGATACGAAAGAGTGCGACAACAATATAGAGGGAGTCTAATTATGTATAAGACATTGCTTTTGTATTTGTGTTCATTAATAATAAGTTTCTTCTCTGAGCATGGCTCCATGCACTAGGGTAACCGAACCATGTAAAAATCTCTTGTGTCAATTTTTATTGTTCTTGTGATTACTGATTTAAATCTGAACTATCATTATCCTTGCTTCATGAATCAGAATGTATGTTTGACCCATCTGCTTAAGATAATTCTGCATGTAATGTAAGCTGGTAATTACTTGGTAATTTATTTAGAAAAATGGAATTTCATATAGGTTTCATGGATCTAACTTCACTAGGTGGCAAGACAAGGTGAGATTTCTTTTGACTACACTCAAGACAACCTACATTCTTGATGTAATGCGTCGACTAAATCTAGACCCTGGACCATTAAAAACTACCAAACATAAACTACTATTTTGGAATACATACATACATAAAATATTAGAACTTTATTAAAATTCCAAAATACAGTACGAAATACAAAATAAGGTATGGGTACCCATTGTTTAGTACATAAAACATAAAAACATAAACTGTAATCAATCATTTAAATACTAAGTGTTGAAATACATAAACATAAATTAAAAGACTTTAAACAACGTCATCCTCGATCTTCCCGCAGTCCATTCAATCCATCCATCCCCAATACACATGCCAAGCTGCCACGAATATGTCCCACCTTCCAAGTTCATTTTCCCGCACCATCTAAAATAAAAAGAATGAGCCTAAAGCCCAGCAAGGAAAATCTACTAAATACATATATCATAAATCATAAGACTATATCATAAAACATATACTATAAAACATAAGACGTAAAAACGTATATCATATAGGACTACAATATTAATGGTCATTAACCCATTACTGTAGCATGTGATAAAACCATCTAGGTCCTCAGTCTACTAATCGAGGTAGGGTAAATCATAACTCTAAACCACGATAATGATAAAAAATCTTGGGGTTTGCTATCAGGGCAACTATAACCCCCAAGCGACTAAAAACATATTCATACGTATATACATAGCACATAACATATCATAGCATATAAACATATCATAACACATATAATCTAACCTATTTTCCTTACCAAAAGCTGGGATATTGGAGACAAGAACGAGATTGGAACACTCCTAAAACCAACAGTAAAAACCATGAGTTTCTAAAGAAAAGGAGATGAAAAAGAGAACAAAACCATCAAAGTAGGAACTTACCGAAAACCTTAAGTTTCAAGAAACTTAAACAACTAACCAAAAAGCCATAACAATGAGTTAGGATCTGAAAGAAAAATGGAAGAAAATAAAAGAATTATGATGGATTAAATCTGAGGATAAGAATACCTTGAATGATCTAGACTCTGATCTACGCCTTGATACAGAAAAGTTAATCTATCTTACTTCTCAAGTGTTTAGAAAAGCTTAGATTGGAAAAGCTTTTAACCCAAAACCCAAGTGTTTTCTCTCTAGAGTAATCTTAGCAACTTGGAACCTCTGAAGAATGCTTAAATGATGAGTGAAATGGCTGAGTACTAGGTCTTATTTATAGAGTTCAAGGAGTGAAACTAATCCCTTTGAAAATGAATAAATAAGTGAATAATAATTGAAAGATTTGAATTTTTGTTTCAACAGATGCCCATAACTCGATCAAAAACATTCAAGAGCAAGTCCAAGTGGTTGAGGGCTGTTTCTAGCTCGGATTCCACGACGCTTCAAAAACCAACCCAAGGGCCGATATATCGCCCTACCCTAGGCAATATATCGCTTATGCCTATGCCTATGCCCGGAGTCTTCGTGGTTTCATTCATGCGTAGTCGACGTGTTTTTCGTATCTTCTGTAGGCGATGTATTGGCCCTATAGCTATGATATATGGGCATACACAGATATTTTAAACACGTTTTTGTACACTTTCAGGATATTTGAAGTTTGTTAAAACAACTTTGACTGAGTAAAACGTGATCCTAATGGCTGCTGGAAGGTTCTAGAGCTTCTAGATTAATCCATTATTAATTAATTCATCTAAAATCCTTAAATCTTTAAATAAACATGCTTGTGACAAGTGTCACGCTCTTAATTTATAATGCCACGACTATTTCTAAGACCTCGGACCATTAAAAACTACTATGACATAACTACTATTTTGAAATACATTCATATGAAATAACATAACTTTAATTAAAACCCAAAATATTGTACGATATACAAAATATGTTATGAAATATACAATGTGATATGGGATCCTATTGTTTATAAAATATAACACATAAACTTTAAATCAATTGTTTAAAATACTAAGTGCGGAAATACATCAAAACATAAATTTAAAGACTTTAAACAACGTCATCCTCGATCTTCCAGCAATCCATTCAATCCATTCATCCTCAACACACATGCCAAGCTGCCATGAATCTTTCCCGCCTTCCACATTCATTTTCCTGCATCATTCTAAAAAGAAAGGAATGAGCCTAATGCCCAGCAAGGAAAATCTACTAACAACATATATCATAAATCATAAACATAATACTATATCATAAACATATACTATAAAACATACGACTATAAAAACGTATATCATATAGGACTACAATATTAATGGCCATTAACTCATTAACATGGTATGTGATAAAACCATCTAGGTCCCCTGTCTACTAATCGAGGTAGGTGAGATCACAACTATATTATATGATAACCCATCTAGGTCCTCTGTCTACTAATCGAGGTAGGGTAAATCATAACTCTAAACCATGAAAATGATAAAAAAATCTTGGGGCTTGCTATGTAAGCAAGTCATATGCCCAAGAGACTACAAAACATATTTATACATATACATATACATATCATAGCATAAAACATATCATAACATAAACATATAAACACATATAATCTAACATATTTTCCCTACCAAAACCGGGATATGGAGACAAGAACGGGATTTGAAACACTCATAAAACCAACAGTAAGAATCATGAGTTTCTAAAGAAAAAGAGATGAAAAGAGAACTAAACCATCAAAGTAGAAACTTACCGAAAACCTTAATGTTCAAGAAACTTAAACACCTAACCAAGAATCATAACCAAGAGTTAGGATCTGAAAGAAAATAAAAGAAAACTAAAGAACTATGAAAAATGAACTTAAGGATAAGAATACCTTGGATAACTATGACTTTGATTTACACCTCGAAATAACACTATCTCTCACTTCCCAAGTGTTTAGAAAAGCTTAGATTGGAAAAGCTTTTATCCCAAAACCCAAGTGTTTCTCTCCATAGTAATCTTAGCAGCTTGGAGGCTCTGAACAATGCTTGAATGATGAGTGAAATGGCTGAGTACTAGGTCATATTTATAGGGTTCAAGGACTGAAACTAACCCCTTTTTAATTTGAATAAATAAATGATTATAAAATGAAAAAGATTTGAATTTTCATTCAGTAGATGCCCAGAACTCAGTCAAAATCGTTCAAAGGCAAGTCCAAGTGGTTAAGGCTGTTTTTAAAAATTAAATACTCAAGTTTCAAAAAATTCACTCCAGGGGTGATATATAGCCTACCTTGGGCGATATATCGCCTCGACCTATATCCCGAGCCCCGTTCGTTCATTTGTGCGAAGTCGACATGTTTTCCTTTTCTCTTGTAGGCAATATATCGGCCCCTATAGCTGCGATATATTAGCATACGTTGATATATCAAACACATATTTGCACTATTTCAACATATTTTGAATTGATTATATAGCTTTGACTGAGTCAAAATGTGATCCTAACAGCTGCTGGAAGGTTCTAGAGCGTCTAGATCTTTCTCTTAATTAAACTATTCATCAAGAATACTTAAATTACAAGTGTCACATTCTTAATAATTCTATCTAAACCTTAGGTTATAATAATAATATTTCTAGGACAAGCAATATTAATCAAACCTTATGTTATAATTAATATTTCTAAACTATAGGTTAAACTTATAAAATTCATAACTGTTGCTATGAGTTTCCAACTAAGTCCCGGCTTGAACCAAAATCCATGAAATCTAACATACTACCAACCATTACTAACTACTACTGCTATCTAGCTAATTAAATATTATGGGACACTACATAATTATTCTATCTAAACCTTAGGTTATAATAAATAATATTTCTAGGACCTGCTATATTAATCAAACTTTATGTTAAAACTAATATTTCTGAACTATAGGTTAAACTTATAAAATCTATAACTGTTTGTATGAGTTTCCAACTAAATCCCAGCTTGAACCAATAACCACGAAAACTAAAATACTACAAGCTACTACTGTTGGTTTTTATTGATCAAATCAGAGATTATGCGCAGCGGAACAACAATCAAATTGTCAGATTAATCCCATAAGATTTCTAGATCTACTTCTTCACACTCATATATATATTGAATCAAGGACAAGAATAGAAAAATTACCCCAAGTCCTTCCTTGCTGCTATCTTTTCGTATGGCTGAATCCTTGAGATCTTACACCAAGATCTTCCAAAATGTTCTCAAGCACACAAAGAACGAGGGTGGGCTCGCTATACAAATAATAGGCAATAACTATTTATCAGATGTTCTCAACACATTAGATCTGATAAAGTTTGGACCTAGGTTTTGTGAAGAACAATGACCTTTGTTTTTGTCACTGTTCTCTTTTCTCTGAGAGAATCCTAGATCTTTTTCTATCACTGAAAAGTTACGTTATGTGAAAACTGATATCCAATATTTAATAATATCCAATATATTAAAATATTTGTTATTTTAAATAAATTCAAAATAACTGATCAGTTATCAGATTTTTTTTTAAATAATAATATTTAATCATATTAAAATATCTCATTATTTATTTAATATTTAAATAACTAAAATTGTGGAATCAAGAGACTGAGTACATCTCTTATGCGTGTAGCACAGTGCCTGTTGTAACATGCCGGCCTTGATGGCATGTTATAAGCTAGGTTGGCGCCCGGTCAGATGCGAACGCGAGGGTGCAGGCTGGTGAGCATGCTGATGCCTAGTTTGTACGGTTGTGGCATTTTCGTAAATATCTTCAATATTGCCCGGAAATTGACGGGACTTGGTAGGTTCCATATTGAAGGGTCAATGAACGCAATGGTACGATCGGATTTGGGAGATTCGAAGAATTGGTGAGCTAGAAGCCAAATATGTCTCCCAAGCAAAAATCATATATGTTCCTGGTAGAAGGCTAAAAGCTCAGAAGGCTCTTTGTAGGGGGAGCACCTGGTGTCAGCTCTCCACCACCCCCTGGCGTAGGTGTGTCAAGTGAGCTACTACTACTTAGGAGGACTAGTAGGGCGGGCATATGAGGACCACGAGGGGACTCATATGTCTCCATGAGTAGGAGTACACATGGACATTACCGGGCCGCCCCGGTAGTGCGTCGAAGTGTGCTGCCAGAGGTTTAAGGGTACGGTTCCCTTGGCTTGCCGGGATGCCGCTTACATGGAACGTGGCCCAAACCTTCAAGAGATGTCGTGGTGCGCCATGCCCATGAATCTTGACACGAGATGGCACGGGAAGTAATTCGTGGGACTTGTTAGCATGAAAGCATTGGAGGGTGCACTATGCTTGAGTAGGACAAAGGTCCAGTGTATGCTACTAGTCTGGCAGCCAGTCTCGAGGGCCTGCCAACATGCATGATGGTATGGTTCCTTGAGGATTAGACCATGGACGTATGGGAGTCCTTGGTCTATGACGTGAGCTAATCGGATAATATCGAGTGGGACATGATGGGAGGTGTTGGCACGTCAGCTTGGTGTTGGCTCTTAGCCACACATGTTACCTTGACTTGCGAATGTCTGGGTGAGCATTGGTGTTGGGATTTGCCTTGCCATAGTGAGAACCTATGGACAGTGTGAGTGTCTTGGCTAGATAGCCTTAATGCATGATTGCACTCATAGATGTTTGAGAGCATGACTCAGCGAGAGTTGTTCGAGAGATAGGAGTGTGCAGAGGCACACGGTCGCACGAAAAATGTGCCCATTGTTATTCGAATGGTTGGAAGGCTGACCTTGGCTCAGAGGAGTCAAGGTGCCGCACGGGCATTTCCGCTGTCAAAATGTCAGCCCGTGACAGTTGGTATCAGAGCCAGGTTCATCTCGAGTTGGGGTGAACTTGGTTGGCCCATCCTAGAAAGGATGTAGGCGTGCTGAAGGACCATAAGGGTCTGGATGCTTTGACAGATGTCGTTGAGCCTTTTAGTGACCTAGAAAGGATCAGTAGGCTGAGACGGGATGAGACTTGGTTGCTCTTCTTTGTGGGAATATTGGACGTCCTAGAGAGGGGACAAGTTATGGTTGCTTCGAATCAAAGTCAGAGATGCTAGAAAGACAACAACCACATGCAATTGTGGAAAGGTGCTATAAAAGAGTTGGAGCTCATTGACACGAGATAAGGTTTGATCGAGAGGTCAAGGTTTTATGCTTGGTTCACTAGTTCAGGTTTTCCTGAGTGATAGTGTAAGTCGTGTGGAGCGCTGTTGTTGAAAAGGGAACTTGTACGCAAGAGTGTGGGAGCATAACGGTGGCCGTCAGACGCTTGTCAGTCGCGACAGAAGTCGAGAGTGGATAGCTTTGGGGAACTAGATAAAGTTGAGCATGGAATGCTTTAGTTGCTACTTGTGTGCCAAAAGGCATCACATGGAGACCAAGGTGGCAGTGGCCGCAATTGTCAGAGGATAGTCGTACTTGGAAGTGTTTGCATGTTTACTTGTTCTGGTCCGGAGGGGAGGCGCCGAGACAATTGAGTGGGACGTGTTGGCTCACAGAGATGTTATCTTGTGTGAGCAACACTAAGGCATTGTCAGATATGCTATGTTGTGGAATATATGCATCAAAGGCCAGCAGGGCCGAGTAGACCGCGCGCAGTGGTCAGATTAGTACTAGAGTTTCGAGAGCGCTGGAGGGCTGCGTCAAGGAAACTTAGTACTACAAGTAGGCTTAAGGAGGCAGAGATGGTGCTTGAGTTTAAATGTGGGCTAGAGGGCCTTGCTATTGGGACTTAGTGACCATAGAAGCCGAGAGAAGCTGCCCGGAGGGGCAAGATGCTAGTATAGAGTAGATGGATAGCTATGTGGACAATGCACGCATAGGGGAATCAACAGTGGCGCTACACGAAGTAGTTGACTCGAGAGTCACATCCTACAGGGTGCACTTCTAGATTTGTTGTGTGCATCAAAACTTGGGGCGGTCAGACATTCTTGCGTGTGGGCAAGTTGTCGAGGACGCCAACAGTTGACGTGGGGGAGAGACCTTCACGGTTAAAACATCCAAATAGCAGACCAATGTTCCATTACGAAAGCATCGAGATGAGTTATCATGGAGATCGTTAGTTGTTCAGAATGTAAAGTCAAGGAGACTCAGAGACTAAGACAGAGCCAGTTACCTTGAGTGAAAGTCGTCAGGACTCAGGTATTAAGGTAACATCAGTGCAACGTTTGCCTAAGGTGAAAGTCAACAGGACTCAGGTACTAAGGCAACGTAGAGATGTCGAAGGGCGAAGAGTCAGAATGGCTGACACATTAGTTCAACATCATCTTCAAAAGTGATAAATGGAACGAGGGACCGCACGAGAAAAGCGGTTAGCTTGCGAGCTATACCTTGAGAGGTACACCTCGAGAAGAGAAGTTATTCCCAAGTTGAAATGGGGGAGCCCACCAATTCATATGTTCGAAGGGTGAGGGTACTTGTTCTGTTTTGCTTTGTGAATCTAGAGAGAAACACAACAATAGATGGGTTGTGATAACTCTACAAAATAGAGTTATTTTATCATATTTTAGATGCTAATTGTTGCTTAGTTCTTGAGTTTTTAATTAATTTATTAAGTTTTTATGTAATTTTTAATTTATTAGTCTTATTGTAATTCTCTAGATTTTTGTATGTTTTTATAGATACTTTATTATAATATGTTGTAATTTAATTATTTAAAATTTGTGTTGTTAGATTTTAAGTTTAAAAAATGTTATTTTATTGATCTTAATTGCCAAAGTAAATTAAATTTCAATTAGTATTTTCATGGTCTTAATTTGAGTTATTTTACAATTGAAAATATTTGATTCTAATTTAATGTTTACTTATTTTGTAGATAAATTGTTGCATTTTAATGCTCTTGAAAAGAGTAGAAAAAAATGTTACTTTTGAAAAAAAGAAAGAAAAATTTATGTTTTTTCTTAGCAAAGGCCCTAAGCCAGCCTTCCTTCACAAGCCCACCAGGCCCAATTTATCCTCCTGCCAGCCGTGGGACTCTCAAACCTCATAGCTGAGGCTTTTCTCCACCAAGGCTGCATGCATCCTTGTCGCCAGCTGTCACCCGAATTAGCCTCCCAGCCTCTTCAAGCAGCAAGCTCTCTTCCTCCCAGCCGTACGCCTGCCAGCTCTTTTCACCCAGCCCAAACGTGGGCTTTCTCTTCTGCCCCTGCACCAGGCCCGACCCGCCTGGCCATTTACTCAACTGCCAGCTTCTCGGCCCAGCCCACAAGCCCACGCATGCCAGCCGCCTGCCACCAGCAGCCTAATGCTGCATTTTGTCATTTTTAAGCCTAAAAATGCCTAAGTGTACCAATTGTCCCCTAGGCTCAAAATGCCACTTTTTACCCATTTTCTATACACTTTTTACCCCAAAATCATCATCACTCCTACAATTTACCCCTATTTACCATATTATTATTAATTTAATCAATTTACTTAATTTAAATTGATTATTTTAATAATCTCGTTTTGGCTATAAATAAGGGTTTTGAAGACCATTTTAGGGTGCTTAATGTTTTGGTTACCATCTTTTTCTCCCATTTTCTCTCTACCATTCTCTCTTCCATTTGGGTTTTTCAAGAGCATTTTGCAAGTATGTATGTCATTTATTTTGTAATTTCTACTCTAGTTATGTGCTTCTAATCTTTTTCATAAGATTATTAAGATCATGATGAAGCAACTTGTAACTAGGTAATATTTATGTTGTATGTTGATTTCCCTTGTAATACAACAAAGTTTATGGATTTTTCTTCTACATATATTTCTTTCATCTTAAATATCTTGTATTTTAGATTGTTAGAACATATTTACACTTTGTTCTTCATTAGTGCATAAACATAATATTCTTTGTGTAAGATGTGTCATTAAATTGTACACATCCATGCTTAGAACAAAAATATTATGTTTTGCCTTATAAATAATGTTCATTGATTTATTTGTTATTTCATTAGATTGATTTACACTAAATGCTTTGAAATTATAATTTTGAAAAGTGAAGAAAAATCATATCTTTTTATAAGAAATTTGTTCTTAAAATTATAAATCTTTTTGGAAAATGATAGTTTAAATTATTTTAACTATCACTAAAACTTGGGAATCAATATACTAATAAATATTATAAAACTTACATTTTGTGGATTCTAGTATCTTAATAATATTTTCTTTTAACATTTATTTTCAACTCATTATTGATTTATTTTTATTCTCTTAAACAGCTTTATTTTTCAATCTTTTATTTTATGTTCATAATATTAAAACTCATCAATCTTTGGAGCTAGGTTAGAATTTATTATTTTTGATTTAAAATAGTTTCATTTTCGATTTTAGACAACTCCTTTGGGTTCGACATCCTTGCTTACACGATCACTATTCTATATGGATGATTCGTGCGCTTGCGATATATAAATTTTTAAACATACCCGTTTTGGGTCCATCAGGTTGTACAGTGCGAAGACATGCATGACTGATGCGAGTAGGTCAGGTGACCAATTGAAACTGTAGATAGACAGTATGCATGGGCGTAGGCTGAGACCAAGATTGGGCAAGTTTTGCAGTATATTATGGGACATGCTTAGTGTTTTATGGGGACACATGTTTATGGGAACACAAGCCGAATGATTTAGAGAACATATGCCGAAGGGAGATAACAGATTGGGACAACTTCAGACCTCAAGGGTGAGGTAAAGTGCAGTCAAGCTGATCAAGATTCAACAGGCCTTCTAGAGTTAGGCAAGGTTGATTTAGGGGCAGAACTTGAGGCACGATGCTGAGAGTCAGCATGAGCACGAGCCAGAAGGCAATGCAGTGGTTTCGAATGATGTCTGTTCATTGACCACATTGTAGAAGCTCAGAGTAGCAGTTATGGTTATGGTCAGGAGTGACCATTTCGCATCAAGCCATAGGTATGCAGTAAGGCCGGAGGGCCAAAAGTCTGAGAGACTACTTCGTGAAGTCTGTGTGCAAGGATGCACTAGATACTGCATAAAGGCTACAGTTGGCACGAGTGCCACGTTGAAGAGAGACATGCCTTCAATGGAAGGATGTTTCGTAGGTGCCGTTGGGAACGGTTGGTTTGCGAA